>NC_135092.1:0-715000 GCF_051107435.1 Chaetodon auriga | reverse complement strand
GTAATGCTGTCAAGCGAAACTTTTATGTTGACGACTGTTTGATGAGCTTGGGCTCAGAAGAGGAGGCCATGCACATGATAAAGGAACTCAGCGCTGTCTGTAAAAGAGGTGGATTCTTTTTGGAGAAATGGATAAGTAACAGTCGAGCAGTGTTGCAGTCAATTGCAGAAGATCAATGGGCAAATGATATAAAAGAGCTGAATCTGGATCGAGACGATCTTCCAGCTGAGAGAGCTTTAGGCCTGCTTTGGTGTGTCGAGTCAGATTCCTTCAAATTCAAGATGGAGCAGTCTCTAACCAGACGCGGCATGTTGTCTACAACCAGCTCAGTGTACGATCCGTTGGGTTTTCTGTCACCAGTTACTTTGTCCGCCAAGATGATGCAGCAAGAGTTCTCCAGGAGAAGCTGTGGATGGGATGATGCCATGCCACCAGGTACCTTAAAACAGTAGATAGTTAGTTAGGCGTAGTTATTAAAAACGTTGGGGTCTAAAGTGCTCTTCTTCAGAAGGGGCTTCACCACAGCTGTTTTAAAAGTGGTGAGGAAGACACCCGTCTGAAGGGAGCAATTCATAATGTTTAAAAACTGTTCCTCGAAGAATCCATAAAATGCTTTTAAAAGTGAAGTGGGAATTGGATCTAAAAGGCAGATTGTTGGGTTTACTAGGGAGAAAACTTGACCAAGTGTCCTCGCATCAACCTCGGTCAAAGACAGCAAGTCAGGTGTGTTAACAGATAAAACTTGTTGGGATAAAAGGCTGCATCTGATGTCCTTGATTTTAGTTCTGAAGTGGCCCGCAAAGTTCTCACAGAGAGCGTCTGATGGCATGTTAAGAACTTTATTAAAATTTGTGCTTGTTAAAATATCAAAGGTGGAGAAGAGGAACCGGGGTTTGTTTTTGTGGTCTATGATAAGTTGTGAGAAATGAGAAATTCTTGCCTGTTTAACTGCGTTATTGTAGCTTTTGAGTTGTTGCCGTAGAGTCTCGAGGTGGACTGATAGTTTAGTTTTCCTCCATCTCCTCTCGGTACTCCTGCATTCTCTTTTCAGTTTTTTTATTTCATTGTTGTTTCTCCACGGGGGTATAGGTTTTCTTCTGATTGTTTTAGTTAAAAGTGGAGCTACTGAGTCGAGAGTTGACTTCAGCTTGCTGTTAAAACTATCAACAATAAAATCACATGGTGCAGGTAAAATTTCAGCAGGAGTGCTCTGTAAAATCTTGATAAAATTTGCAGCCACTTCAGAAGTTAGGTAGCGCCTCCTCACTGTTCTCACCGGGGCATCCCGCTGGTTAAAACTGGTGATATTAAAAAACACACAGTAGTGGTCAGACACAGCCAGGTCGACAACAGAGGGCACACCAATGGACAGGCCATGGGTTATGACTAGGTCCAGGGTGTGTCCTCTGTTGTGAGTTGGCTGCGTGACGTGCTGCTTAAAATCTAGACAGTTTAAAAGATTTAAAAATTCTCTGGATATTGGATCCGAGGTGTCATCAACATGTGGGTGTGTGACGTGCAGGCAGTCAATCACGTGGGTTTGATTGTATCGCGGACAGATCAGCTGGTGCTGGTGTGGGGAGACTGGCATGCTGCACACCATATGCCAGGTTAGCGGACAGCATGCGGGCACCTGCTATGTTAAGGTGGAGACCGTCTCGACCAAAGAGATGCCGTCTCTCCCAAAAGACATCAAAATTGTCGATGAAGCTGACATGGTGAGAATTACAGGCAGAGGAGAGCCAGGTGTTGAGGCTGAGCAGCCTGCTGAAGCTGCCTATCCCTCTGCCACAGGTGGGGGTAGGGCCGGAGATAAAGACACTCACCTGGGACTGTGCCACAGTGTTGAAAAGGTGGGTGAAGTCCCGCTTTAAAAGTTCGGACTGCTGCCTGGCGATGTCGTTCGCTCCTCCTTGGATGATAATGCTTTTCGCCCGCGGATGCGAGATCAGGATATCCGGAATTTTCCCCGTTATATCCATAACGGTGGCACCGGGGAAGGACAGGGTGGACGCCCCCCTCATGCGGACGTGCCGCACGATGGAGTCCCCAATGACGAGGGTTGTGGGAGCGTCCGCTCAATCTTCAGGGGGGCAAGCCAGCTCAGCCACCCCGCCACCCACACCAGGACCCTGGGTGTGATCCCTCGCCAGGTGGGGGGAATGTGAGGAGTGCCAGCGCTCCGCGTCCTTAACCAGCCGCCTGCGCTGGGAAGAGGATGAGGAGCGGGGTGGTGGAGGCAAGCGGCCCCTTGTTGGACATCCACCTGATACAGGACACCCCTCTGCTGGAGGGCAGCTAGCCGTGAGTGGAGGAAAGGCTACGGTGTCCGTCAACGGGGGCATGATGGTAGGGGCCGCAGAGACAGGTGCAGTCTCCTGGTGCTGGTCACGGGCCGCCGGCTTCTCGCTCACTGATAAGGCCGCATATTTATTGGAGAGCGGCAGGTTCGGGGGAGAAAGAGCCCTGTCATGGGTCCCACTCGGAGCCCTCTTCCGCCTTTGGACGACCACTTCGGTCCAGGGGGTCTGTTGCTTGGAGTGGAGCAGACGGGTCGATGACAGGAGGAGGACGGTTCCCAGAGAACTGTGTGGCTGAGAACTGTTTTGACTCTAGCCAGCTGGTCACCGCTGGGAGACGAAACCTGAGGGTGGACAGCATGGAATCCTTCCTCATCAGCTCGTCCAATATTCGGTTTTTGTCCTCAATAAGGTCAGCGATCTTTTTGTGCGCTATTTTTAGGAGTTCTTCCAGTTCTCCAGGTGACACAGCAGTGCCCGGTGAAGGCATGGCGGCTCGCGTGCCAGAAAAAGTTCTCTTGATTGGTCCAACGCTAAAAGCAGTTAAAATGCCGGAGACTTAAAAACTGAAGAGCTAAGAAAGGCTAAAACTCCACTCATAGAACTAAGTTAAAAGGCTAAAAGACCAAGTGTTAAGACACAGACTGAGAGCAGAAACACCGAAGCGGAATATCTCAGTGGCTCTGCAGAGATGTATGAGCGTTTTTGGAAACCTGTTTGAGTGTAATGGACACTTTGTGATGGAAAATAAATGGACGAAGTGGTCAACTGGCAAGTTTGACTCTGACTTTGATTCATCAAGCACGGTAACAATCAGCGTGTCAATTAGGTTGTCCCGGTGCAGCACCTCAGTGGCTTAAAGCGTTGGCTTAGACTCTATTCTCATACTAACATATATGATAACATTCTTCAATACTCATTCAAACATATATGATAACTAATAATATAACTAACTAATAGAACAAAGAAATAAGGAAAGGCAGATTATATTTGTCGAAATGAGCACTACTAATTATAATTGTCTCATGTCAAATATCCAAAACCTAACTGCTACTAGGCTCTAGATGGCAGTAAGGTTCCATGGTAGAAAACTTCCTAGGAGAACTAAGATCATAGTTTTGTCATTTTATAAGTTAGAAACACAGGGAAAGCATTGATGTCATACAGATTATGAGTTTAGTACTGTAAGAACATCCAAAGTTGAATCAAACATATAGATTGCATTATTCTGGTGTGAGAGAAAAGAAAGCACACAAACATACAAAACAGTTTGTTACAGGAAAGTGTAATTTACGACTTGTTAGTACCATCCGATTTTGGAGGTTCCTCTGAGGCCTGGCAGTTATCCATTCAGACAGGTTTATTGCCTTTATCTGGTGTAGCTGTAAAGAAAGAATTAGCATCTCCATGAAAAACACTCTAGGCGAAAGGTAACCTTTGAAGTTGAACGGTCTGTGCCTCCTGCTCCCCTGAAGGGGTGGGGGAAGGTGTTCCAAGCCAGACATCCCGTCTATGTCTGAATTCATACCTTCCGGTAAACAGTCCAAATGGTCAATAACTCTTTGATGTTTTACGATTCCATTTCTGGGTCCATTTCGGCGGGGGGGGGGGGGGGGGGTCCCGCATACATCATTAACTAAAGCCTGGAAGACTGTGGGGGCATTAGTCAGTCCAAAAGGCAAGTACTCGCAGTGTTGTAGTCAAGTCACTATGCCTCGAGTCCAAGTCCAGGTTCAAGTCTCCAGTGTTCAAGTCTGAGTCAAGTCCAAGTCATTAAAAAAATTTCCAAGTCAAGTCCAAGTCAGTCTGAGTTGAGTCCACTACTCATCTGAGTCAAGTCCGAGTCAAGTCCCTATTGATCCATGTCAAGTCAGAGTCAAGTTCCTATTGATCAAGTCCGAGTCCAAGTCCAGCACTAAAGTAAGCATACATAAAAACTTCAAAAAAAACATAACTGTGGTCCCGCAGCTCATAGGTGTGTCCTAATGGCGAGCGCTATGAACTTTCATATGCATGTCACCATTTAACTCACTCTAGTGCTCATAACTACACTCCTGCCCTCTTAACAATAACACTCACAAAAATGCAACTCCAATGTGCTTTGTTTGCACATACATAACCATGTATTTTATCATGAATAGCTTATTTACGAAAAGGCTGGCAGCACCAATGTTAAGTATTGATGTTGTTAAACTTGAAAAACATAACACTCACAGAAATGCAAAACTCTAATGTGCTTTATTTAATGTGCTTTTAACACAAATACAGAGGGAAAATAAAACAGGAAGAATGGGCCAAAATCACATCTGAGAAATGCATGCAACTAGTTTATCCATGTAGGAGACAACTTAAAGTTGTCATTACCAACAAAGGCTTTTCTGCTAAATAGTAAAACAAAAATATAACAAATAAACATAGCCCATTTTCTGGACTTGATTAGGCTACACAGACATGTTGCATTTCAAATACATCAGCTCTGACATCATGGCACTACCTAACCTTGCCCGATGAGGTCTCATCAAAATACCACCTTGACTAAGGCAAATTATAGCTTAATGACATTCATTCATTCATTCGTTTTCTATACTGACTATCCCTTTCGGGGTTGCGGCAGGGCTGGAGCCTATCCCAGCTGTCAACGGGCGAGAGGCAGGGTACACCCTGAACTGGTCGCCAGTCGATTGCAGGACAACATATAGAGACAGACAACCATTCAGCTCACACTCACAATTTAGAGGACAATTTACAGTCACCAATTAACCTAATGAGCATGTTTTTGGTCTGTGGGAGGAAGCCGGAGTGCCCGGAGAGAACCCACGCATGCACGGGAAGAACATGCAAACTTCACACAGAAAGGCCCTGCCCGACCTGGGGATCGAACTGGCGACCTTCCTGCTGCACCACCGTGCCGCCTAGCTTAATGACATATACCAAAAAAAAAAAAAAAAAGTCCTTTCAAGTCATCGCAAGTCCGAATGCACGAGTCCAAGTCCAAGTAGTCCAAGAAAGAGATTAGAAGAGAATAAACAAATAAAAATAAAATACAGTTAAAGGAAAATTAAAAACAGAAGCCAGTAAAAGACAATAATTTAGCATTAAGAATGATTAAAGTCATTGAGCAAATATAATTACTTTAAGTAAAAGCTGTAGCAAATAATAATGTTTTCAACCCTGATTTAAATGAACTGACAGTTGGTGCAGACCTCAGGTGTGCAGGGAGAGTGTTCCACAGGTGAGGAGCATAATAACTGAAAGCTGCTTCACTTTGTTTGGTTCTCATTCTGGGAACACACAATAGACCTGTCCCTGATGACCTGAGAGGTCTGGATACTTCATATGGAGTTAACAAATCTAAAATATATTTCGGTCCTAGACCATTTAATGCTTTGTAGACCAACAGTAAGATTTTGAAGTCAATTCTTTTACTCACAGGAAGCCAATGTAGTGATCTGAGGACTGGTGTGATATGGTCCATTTTCCTGGTGTTTGTAAGGATTCGTACAGCAGCATTTTGAATCAGCTGTAGTTGCCTAATTGATTTTTTGTTTAGGCCAGTAAAGACTCCATTGCAATAGTCCAACCTACTGAAAATAAATGCATGAACCAGTTTTTCCATGTCTTGTTTGGACAGACATCCCTTAATTCTGGTTATATTTTTCAGGTGGTAGTAGGCTGATTTGGTAATGAGCTTTAAATGGTTGTTAAAATTCAGGTCAGAATCAATAATTACACCAAGATTTCTGGCTTTATCTGTTGTTGTCAGTGACATGGCATTAAGGTGAGCACTGATCTTTGACCTTTCATTTTTGAGGCCAAATACAATCACTTCTGTCTTATCTGCATTAAGCTGAAGAAAATTCTGGCACATCCACTCATTGATTTGATGAATACACTCACTCAGTGAAAGTAAGGGACTGTAATCATGTGATGACACAGAAATATAAAGTTGTGTATCATCTGCGTAAGTATGATAAGAAATATTATGATGCTCCATAATCTGAGCTAGGGGCAACATGTAGATATTGAAAAGAAGTGGTCCGAGAATGGACCCTTGTGGCACCCCACACATCATCTTTTTTCGTTCAGACACATGCTCACCAATTGACACAAAGTAGTCTCTGTCTTGTAAATAAGATTTGAACCAGTGTAGTACAGTGCCAGTAAGTCCCACCCACTTTTCCAGTCTGTCAAGAAGTATGTCATGATCAACTGTATCAAAGGCAGCACTGAGATCTAATAATACTAAGACTGAAGTCGGATTCGAGTCTGAGTTCTGGACTCGAGTACTACAACACTAGATACTCGAAATGCCCCAACGGCATATTAAAAGCTGTCTTCCATTCATTTCCTTTAAGAATACGCACCAGATGGTAAGCATTTCTCAAATCAAGTTTAGAGAAGACTATCGCCCCCTGGAGGGGCTCAAACGTGGATGAAAAAAGTGGCAAAGGGTATTTGTTTTTGATGGTTATCAGAATCGGAATCAGAAAAAGCTTTATTGCCAGGTACGATTTTACACATACGAGGAATTTGTTGTGGTGAAGTTGGTGTATGACACATCTACTAAAAACTAAGAGTACAAAATATAACAATAGAAATATAAACAAGTCTGTTTTTTGTTTGTTTGTTATTTTCCGGAAACACAGTCTGTTTTTTCAGAAAGAAGTCCAAGCTGAGCGGGGGGGGGGGGGGGGGGTCTGGGCCTCGTTGATAAGGCAGACAGCAGTCGGGAAAAAACTGTTCTTGTGGTGTGAGGTTTTGGTCCTGATGGACCGCAGCCTCCTGCCAGAGGGGAGTGACTCATGTTATCAAGTTATGTTGTTTAATCTATGGAAATCAATAGAGGGACAGAGAGTTTTATCGTTTTTTTATTCAACAAGGAAAAACCCAGCAGTGGAGAGAAAGAGGGCCGCATGATGCCTGCAGCCAAAGATTCACCTATATACCTCTCCATAGCCTTCCACTCAGGTCTTGACAAATTGACAGAGCTCCCGGCAGGAGGTCTACAGGGCCCTATCTTTACTAAAGGCCTCAGCAAAATCATGATAGAGCCCGGGGACTGAAGAGAGATCCAGGGGGGTGGCTGCCTACAGAATCTCCACTCCAACCACAGGAGCAATAGCCGAGCGCAACCAGGTAGCGAGACAAAATGAGTTCCAGCACTGAATCCTTCCGGAAGACCAATCAATTTGTGGATTATGGGTCCTGAGCCAGGGATAACCTAAAACTAAGGGAACTCAAGGGGAGGACAGGATCTTCAACCGGAGGCTCGACATCTGGCCTGAATCCCATTCTCCTTTAGTTGCTTTATCACCCCATGAATGTGTGTTCTTTTCCTTTGTACCCCCGGAGAGTAGTCTTGATCAAAGTATATGACTTTTCCTTGGAATGTGACTTGTTTCTGTGCCCAGGCTTGTCGCAGCACTGCCTTCCCCAGTGGAGCTCCAGTGGTGCAATCCGTTAGCATGTGGTACTTAAATGACAGTACATTGTAGAGCAATGCCGAGGTTATGAGTTCAAGCCTCACCTGGAGCAGTCTTTTCACTTCATATTGTATATACACTGTATACCTAATCTGTTCACTTTTACTTTTACTGCACTGCCACTTGCTACAGGTTACATGTCACCTGTTTACATACCATGTTGAACATGCTTTATGGTTTCACAGAAACTACTTGCACTACCTGCACTTACCTCATACTGTTTATACTGTTTATACTTCATGCCACTTGCACTACTTCAGAATCAGAATCAGAAAAAGCTTTATTGCCAAGTACGATTTTACATATACGAGGAATTTGTTGTGGTGAAGTCGGTGTATGACACATCTACTAAAAATAAGAGTACAAAATATAATAATATAAATATATATACACGAGTCTGTTTTTTGTTTGTTTGTTTTTACCAGAAACACAGTCTGTAACACTTTCTATGAAGACCACATCTATAGTGCATTATGAGCGCATTCATAGTGAATTATAATGCTCATCATAATAAATCATAATGCATTATGACTACACTCATAATGCTTTATGGTGCACTATATCAACAGTTATGAATAACTATAAATCTAGCTTATAATGACTTATAAATCCAAGGGTCTTATGAGTGCTCTTGACAGGTTATAACTACAGACTGACTGATGGGGCTTATAATACGTTTTAGATTCTTTTAAATGCATGCAGATGTGTTACCCTTTACTGAACACCAACAATGAAACATTGCAATGAGGTATGCTGTATTACAGACGCAACCATATGAACTTCACTTTACTTAAAGCATACATTGCTAACTTATGATCGTTCATGGAGTTTATCCTATGGGCCCTTACAACAGTCTATTGTTGAGGTGTGTGTATAGAGAGGTACAAGTAGTCAAAACGTATTATAAACCCCATCCACCCCATTATAAGCCCCATCAGTCAGTCTGTAGTTTATAACCTGTCAAGAGCACTCATAAAACCTGTTTTATTTTGTAATGTTAACCTCTTGTGTCGTTTCAGTTTCCTGTGTTTTCCCGCCTTTTATCAACCACACCTGCGGCCACTCACTCACCTGCCCCTGATTATTTCCTTCCCTGTGTATATATACCCACCAGCTCCTCATGGCTTTGCCAGATTGTCTTTGTTTCCTGTGACCGAACTTCTAGCATTAGCTGTGTGCTTCCTAGTGATTTGCCTGTTGCCTTGCCTGTTCATTTTCTTATTTCAAGTATTGGCTTTTTCCCTGTCTGTTTTTGTTAGCCTTTTCAGATTCCTTGTTTTAATTTTGCCTTTTTTGGATACTTATAAAGACAGCGATTTTTGTTTGAACATCACTCCGTCTCCTGAGTTTTTCTCTGCACCTGAGTCCCAGTTTCTCCAGAGTTGTTACAGGTTTTGGTCCTGATGGACTGCAGCCTCCTGCCAAGGGGGAATGTCTCAAAGAGTTTGTGTCCGGGGTGGGAGGGATCAGCCACAATCTTATCTGCATGCCTCAGGGTCCTGGAGGCATACAGGTCCTGGAGAGATGGGAGATTGCAGCCAATCACCTTCTCTGCAGACCGAATGACACACTGCAGTCTGCCCTTGTCCTTGGCGGTGGCAGCAGCGTACCAGATGGTGATGGAGGAGGTGAGGATGGACTCAATGATGGCTGTGTAGTAGTGCACCATCATTGTCTTTGGCAGATTGAATTTCTTCAGCTGCCGTAGGAAGTACATCCTCTGCTGTGCTTTCTTGATGAGTGAGCTGATGTCTGGCTCCCACTTGAAGTCCTTGGAGATGATGGTTCCCAGGAAGCAGAAAGACTCCACAGTGTCAATAGTGGAGTCACAGAGGGTGATGGGGGCAGGTGAGGCTGAGTTCTTCCTGTTGTCCACAACCATCTCCACTGTCTTTAGAGCGTTGAGCTCCAGGTTGTTCTGGTTGCACCAGGTCACCAGATGGTCAACCTCCCACCTGTAGGCAGACTCGAAACCATCAGAGATGCGTCAGATGAGGGTGGTGTCGTCCGCAAACTTCAGGAGCTTGACAGACTGGTGACTGGAGGTGCAGCTGTTTGTGTACAGGGAGAAGAGCAGAAGAGAAAGAACACAGCCCTGGGGGGATCTGAGACGTGTTTCCCCAGCTTCACGCACTGTTTCCTGTCAGACAGGAAGTCTGTAATCCACCTGCAAGTGGAGTCAGGCACGCTCAGCTGGGAGAGCTTCTCCTGAAGCAGAGATGGGATGATCGTGTTGAAGGCAGAGCTGAAATCCACAAACAGGATCCTAGCGTAGGTTCCTGCAGAGTCCAGGTGCTGGAGGATGAAGTGGAGGGCCAAGTTGACTGCATCGTCTACAGACCTGTTGGCTCTGTAGGCAAACTGCAGGGGGTCCAGGAGAGGGTCAGTGATGTCTTTGAGGTGTGAGAGCACAAGGCGCTCAAAGGACTTCATGACCACAGAGGTCAGGGCGACGGGTCTGAAGTCATTAAGTCCTGTGGTCCTTGGCTTCTTGGGAACAGGGATGATGGCTTTAAGGTGGGCATTGATGGAGGTGACTGGAGCTGGAGCTGTTGGGAGATGTCTTGGGGGATGGTTGCTGGACTGTCCCTTTGTCTTTCAAAGCGGCAGTAGAACTCGTTCAGGTCGTTGGCTAGGCGTCGATCGTTGATGGAGTGGGGGGCTTTAGGCTTGAAGTTGGTGATTTGCCTGAGCCCTTTCCAGACAGACGCAGAGTCATTAGCTGAGAACTGGTGTTGGAACTTCTCAGAGTGCAGTCGTTTAGTCTCTTTCACCACCTTGCTAAACTTGTACTTCGACTCTTTGGATCTGTCTTTGTCCCCCACTTTGAGTTTGACTGCGAACCAGGGTTTGTCGTTGTTGTAACTCACCCTGGTGCGTGTTGGAACACAGCAGTCCTCACAGAAGCTGATGTAGGACGTCACAGCCTCTGTGTTCTCATCCAGACTGTTGGTAGCAGTCCTGAACACATCCCAGTCAGTAGAGTCCAAACACGCCTGGAGATCCTCCACAGCCTCGCTGTTCCACTTCCTTGATGTCCTCACTACAGGTTTGCAGAGCTTTAGTTTCTGCCTGTACGCAGGAATCAGGTGGTGACTGTGGTGTAACAGTGATCCAGAATATTCTCCTCTCTGGTTGGGCATTTGATAAACTGTCTGTATTTAGGGAGTTCGTGTGTGAGGTTACCTTTGTTAAAGTCGCCAAGGACAATAACTAAAGAGTCCGGGTTGGTCCGCTCCACACGCAGTATCTGGTCAGCGAGCATACGCTGTGCGTCCTGCACGTTGGCCTGCGGCGGGATGTAAACGCCGACCAGAATGAATGAAGTGAACTCACGGGGTGAATAAAAAGGCTTACAGTTGATGAAAGATTCCAGGTCAGGAGAACAGTGCTGCTGGATCACTGTCACGTCGTTGCACCAACCACTGTTGATGTAGAAACAGATTCCTCCACCTTTGGTTTTGCCGGAAAGTTCCGTGTCTCTGTCCGCACGGTGGAGTTGGAAGCCAGCCAGCTGCAGTTCAGAGTCCGGTATTAATCCACAGAGCCACGTCTTGATGAAGCACAAAACCGCAGATGAAGAAAAGGCCCTGTTTTTACCCAACAGCAGTTGCAGTTCCTCCAGTTTGTTGGGCAGTGAACGCACGTTAGAAAGAAATATTCCCGGTAACGTCATGCATAATCCACGCTAGCGAAGACGCACGAGCGCGTTGGCCCATTTTCCTCTCCTCTGGTGTTTCACTGCGTGAGCAAGGGTGAGTGCACCTTTGACCAGTATGTCCAAAATTTCCACTGTTGGGAGCAAAAATTTAGGAAATAAATCCTCTGGTGTTGCTCCCCTAATGTTCATGAGCTCTTCTCTGGTGAAAGAGCTCCGGGTACTGTCACAAAAAACAGGTTTAAAACAAAAACAAAACAAAAAACAACGCGCACCAACACACCGAGGCAGCCGTCCGCAGCGCCATCTTGTTCTTGTTGTTACTTACATGTATTTATATTTTTTGGAGGATATTATGACTATTTACACTTCTGGTTAGATGCTAAGCTGCATTTCCTTGTCTCTGTGTTGCACTGACGTTGACAATAAAGTTGAATCTAATATTCCTTCCTTCACTGTGTACTCCAAGAATCGTACAATGATTGAACGAGGTGATGCAGAGTTTGCAGGTTTTAGCCCCAAGGATCTGTATGCCCTCTATTTGTATGTTTTCTTGCAGGATCTGTAGCGTTAGCATGGTTTTAATTAGTTACCTCACAAACCCAACCATGTCATTTTTCTTGCAACCTTCAGAGACTTGGTAGATCCTCAGGTTATTGCTGCGCTTGCAGTTCTGTAGGTCGTTGCACAGGTTGTTAAGGGTCGCCTCCTGTCTCACCAAGTACTGGAGCGATCTCTCACATCATTGACCGGTATCCTCAGTTGCGCCACTTCTTGACTTCTTCAGTTCACTGCTCTAAATTTCCTGTTCATTGTTTCAGGTCTGTTACAGACGTTTCAAGCCTAGATAGTGAGGCCTTAGTGTCTGTGACAAATTTTTGTTTTTCTTTTCTTAATTCTCTCAACTCTCAGCAGAGTTCATCATGGCCTCACATCCACTTGCCTCACTCAGAGAAGTTGGCGGCTCTTTTTTCTTCTTGGCTGCATTTTGGGATTCCTGATATCTTGTTGACCATTTTGTAGCTCTAGATGTATTAATTTTTCTTCTCTCACTTTATTTGTTATGTGGTCTGCTCTTAGAATATTCTATAACTATTAGGCTTGCAATCACTTTGAGAGAGCCAACACCCGATGTGTGTGTCTCAAAGCATGGCACCACCGGATGTCATATCTAGACTTTTAAAAGTCATAACATTACTGTAAAGAACACACTGTCAAATTTGAGAAGACAGAAGAGATAATTGACCCCAGATCTAGCCAAACTGGAGCTCACCAAAAGAATAAAATAAAAAATGACACTCAACTGAAATGTCTCTCTCCAGATGTCATGGCCTGGTAATCCACAAACTCATACTTCCAACTAATGTTACAGCTTAGCAGAGAATGACACCATTAATGTTTACATCCCACACTGTCATGAGCAGAAGCCTTTCATTCACTACCAGATGTACACTTCCTTCTGTGGAGTGATGAGCTAAATGGTAAATGAAAATAAGTGGGTCATGATTTCTGCAAAGAGACATTGCTGTTGAGTTTTTCAAATTCATTCTTTTGGTGGTTTGACCACAAGGCAAGTGCCATCTAGTTCCATTCAAGAGAAGACAGACATCATCTCAACAGCCAATATCTCCAGAATTTAGCAACTCACACCAAACCAATCTTACAGATAGCCTGACAGGTAAAATTTTTGATTTTTGTGTGAACTGTCAGTTTCATCAGCTATATCTGAAAATAAATAAAAACAACATGCTCTGTTTAAATAATTATTAACTCAGTTTTGGTCTGGTTTTGATTTTATTATCTGCCTTCTCTGCTTTTTGTTGCACTTTCTGGTGTTGCTGTTGAAAAGAACTGTGATCCTGGTTCTGAAAGGTGCTGTATGAATAATAATTAATTCACTATATTCACACATGTTTACACCTTGAACAGACTAATTAATAAGCCAGGCAATTAATTACCAATTTTGGGCTGTAACTTTGGAAGATACTGACTTGATTTGTCTATCTCGGACTGCTGAATGTCTGTGAAAATTCTCATTTATCCAGGTCATGGTACTTCTAAGTGCTTCCAAAGGCAACTGAATTACTTGTGGTTCTAAAAGATGTTTCACCTCTCATCCAAAGGCTTCTTCAGTTCTAACTGACTGGAGGGAAGTCCTAGGCATTTGTCCTCTTACAGAATCATAGCTCCCCCAGCTATCACGCAAGTTGTTCAGGTCACATGAGTTATGGTGTTAATGCCTCTGTAGGTGTTGATAAGTGGGAATGTCTGATAAAGCAGCCTGGGAAGAGATCTCAGGACTGCACTGTAAGTGGCTGATAAGTGGTGTCTTCAAACACCTCCTCTGTTCAGTGATGGTCTTACCCATTTGACATGGATGGCTTCTTTCACTCCTTTCAAACCACCTGTCTTCCTTGGCTAAAATATTTAAATTATTGTCCTCAAATGTATGTCCCTTGTCCTTCAGATGCAGGTGGACTGCTGAGTCTCAGCCTGAGGCGTTGGCTCTCCTGTGTTGTGCCATGCGCTTGTGAAACAATTGCTTTGTTGCCCCAATGTAGAAGTCTGTGCATTTCTCGCTGAATTGCACTGCATACACTACATTGCTGAAGCCTCATTTTAGCTTAGGCTGTACTTCAGAATACTTTTTTACATGGCGTACAAGAGTATACGGGCATAACCTTCAGATGTCTTAATATCTCAGCTTTTACTTCTATCTACTCTTGTTTTTATATTTTCATCATATTTTTATTTTCCATAGTACTCCCTCATTGTATCTTATTTCGAAAGCCCTGTGACAAGGGCAAATGGACTTTTCAGCTTGACCAGCTTGTTTGTCGAAAATAACATGCCACATGTGCCCCTAACTCTAACTTTCTACACCGACTATCCCTTTCAGGGTTGGGGGGGCAGGAGCCTATTCCAGCTGTCAACAGGTGAGAGGCAGGGTACACCCTGAACCGGTCGCCAGTCTGAAGGGCAGGGCAACATACAGAGACAGACAACCATTCACGCTCACACTCACAATTTAGAGGACAATTTAGAGTCACCAATTAACCTAATGAGCATGTTTTTGGTCTGTGGGAGGAAGCCGGAGTGCCCGGAGAGAACCCACGCATGCACGGGAAGAACATGCAAACTTCACACCGGTGACCTTCTTGCTGTGAGGCACACGCACTACCTGCTGCGCTACCGTGCCACCGTTTATCAGATAATAGATGATTGAAATTCTTCTTACTGCTCTGTGTCAAATGTGTTGACAAGAAACACATGTAGGCGAGAAAAGTGTATTTCACTTACACTGTGAAACTTTTACAATCCAGCAGATGGCAGTAATACCACAAGTATGGATGCCAACCACCATAAAACTCAACAGAAGAAGATGTAGCAACATTCATTGGTCATCAATACACATTTCTTGCATAATGTGGCTTGGCATTGCCAAAATAACGAAGGCTTTCCCTGAAAATAATTCTATTTGGCAGCTTATGTTGCTCCAAAACCTGTATATATTATCCAGCATTAATGGCTTCTTCTAAAATGTGCAGGTTACCTCTGCCATGTCCACTAATGCACCCCATACCACCACGGATGCTGGTTTTTGAACTGTGCGCTGATTCCAAAAAGAATTTCATTTTTTCAGTCATCACCACAGGACAGCTTTCCACTTAAATGAGCTCAGGACCAGGGAAGGTGGCGGCGTTTCTGGATCTGATTTATATACGGTTTCTTCTTTGCATGGTAGAGTTTCAACTTTCATTGGGGATGCAGTGATGAACTGTGTTCATAGACAATGCTTTTTGGAAGTGTTCCTGAGCCCATGCAGTGATGTCCACTGTTGAACCATGTCTGTTTTCAATGCAGTGCCATTTGAGGGCCAAAAGATCACATCCATCCAGTATTGGTTTTCAGCCTTGTCCCTTGCGTACAGAGATTTCTTCAGACTGGAGTGGTGTTTAGCAAATATGAAGGAGGAGCTTGTCGCGCTGGTCAGGATTCAGTGGGACTACCGACAGTACAGCCTTATGGCCTTCACTGAGTTGTGGATGCATTCAGACGTCCCGGACTGTGTTCAGCTGAATACGGACCGACAGAGATGTGGCTTCGAGTGGTAAGAAGAAGGGAGGAGGGATTGCAGTGTTTCTGAATGAGAAGTGGTGTAATCCCAGACATGTTACCGTTACATGGAACATTTCTGTAGCCTGGACATTGAGCTACTAGCTGTGGGGATGTGGCCTTACTATTTGCCTCAGGAGTTCACATCCATGATCACTTTTAACATTCCTCCAAGGCTGGCAGGGAAGCAGCACGTGACGTCTTCCACTCCATCGTAGCGGGGCTACGAACGCAGCAACCAAACACATTTGTAGTCATTACTGGAGACTTTAACCACAATACAATACAATACAATACAATACAAAACCCTGCCAACATTCAACCAGTTCATTAACTGTCCCACCAGAGACAATGCCACACTAGACCTACTGCATGCTAATGCAAAGCGCATACAGTGCCACAGCCCTCACACCTCAGTATGTCCTTCTTGTCCAGAGGCAGCCTGTGTCCAAGAGAACAGTGAGGAGGACTCAGGAGGCTAATGAGTCACTGCAGGACTGCTTTGAGACAATAGACTGGGATGTGTTGTGGGAGGACATCAACAGCCTGACAGAGTGTATCACAGAGTACATCAAATTCTGTGAAAGGACCATACTGCCAATCTGAACTTGGCAGTATGGTCAGTAATCATACTGCAGTAATCTGGACACTGCTTCCCCAACAACAAGCCCTGGATCACCAGTGGACTGAAAAGTCTGCTAAACAGGAAGAAACAAGATTTCAGGTCAGGGGACAAAAAAGACCTGAGGAGTGCTCAACACAAGCTGAGGGAGAAGCTGAGGTAGAGCAGAGATGCCTACAGGAGGAAGCTGGAGGCCAAACTCCAGCAGAACAGCTAAAGGATGTGTCGACAGGAATGAAGGAGATCACGAGGCTCAAGGCAAAGGACAGACCAGCAGCCGGCAGCCTCGAGAGGGCCAATGAGCTAAACCACTTTTTCAACAGTTTTAGCTCACAGCCAGGACTGGCCCTACATTTCCCCACTCCATCACACCTCACCACTATCCACAATGGCCTCCATAACCCCCCTCTGCCCAAGCTTTCTCTTTCCAACCTTCAACCCCCCCCCCCATCCCCTGCCTGACTGCGTGCCAGCCAGCTGTCCGTGATCCCGGGACACCTCTTCAACCTGAGCCTGAGCCTGCAGAGAGCTCTGATGCTGTGGAAGATGTTCTGCATGGTTACCGTTCCAAAGATGAAGTCTCTGTCTTGCCCCAACGATTACAGACACACCCCTTACAACACTCATGATGAAGGTGCATTGTGAGCTCCGCAGTTTGTCCAACTGGGCTATGTTCTATCTGAGACTATGGAAAGTAGAACAGGAGCACCACAGGGGACTGTTCTGTCTCATTTTTCTTCAACTTGTACACTTCAGACTTTAAATACAACTCTTCATTGTGCCACCAACAGAAGTTTTCGGACAACTCAACAGTGGTGGGGTGTATAAAAGATGGATGAGAGGAGGAATACAGAGCAGTGGTAGATGATTTTGTGGAATGGTTTGGTAGATATCACCTGCTGCTTAACATGTCCAAGACCAAGGAGATTATGATTGATTTCAGAAGGAACAAGATGACCACACAACCACTATGTATTCTGGGGGAGAATGTCACGGTGGTGGAGGATTACAAATACCTCGACAACAGACTGAACTGGAAAACAAACATCAATGCTGTTTACAAGAAGGAGATGAGCAGACTCTATCTCCTGAGGAGGCTCAGATCATTCAACGTTTGCAGCAAGATGTTGGAGATCTACCAGTTTGTTGCCAGTGCACTCTGCTGCAGTGTGCTGGGGGAGCAGCATCGGAGCCGGCGACACCAACAGATTGATCAGGAATGCCGGCTGCGTTATTAGCTGCAAATTAGACACTTTTGAGGAGGTGGTGGAGAGGACACTGGACAGACTGTAATCCATCATGGATAACCCTGAACATCCTCTTCACCACCTTGTAAACAGACAGCAGAGCTCCTTCTCCAATAGACTGCTCCAGCTCTGCTGTCACAAGGACCACAAGGAGCACATGTGTGCTCAATCTACACACATGGGAGGGAGGAGAGGACCTCTCTTCAACTCAGACTGTTATTGGCTTCTCTGATTGCTAGGCTCCATGTGCCAGATCACGATTGGTCAAGTGAGGTGTCATTTGAAACCTGAGACTCCAGAGAGTAACTGGAGGCAAGATAGTGCCCCTTTTCATAAGTTTCCAGAAGTTGTAACTGGGAAAACACAGAAGACAAGCAGAAGAGGAGCACATCGGATATTATCTTATTTAGGAGGAAATATCTTTACTGCATTGGATTGTGTGGACCTTTGTTGATGTTTCCAGACCGCTTTTGTCAGAGTATTGTCAATCTGTGGATCACTGAGGGACGTAATGGGTGAGTTGTCTCAATGTTGCTTTAAACGTTTTAAACATGGCTGTTTGTCTGCTGTTGGCTTTTGTTGTGCCTTCTGTTGTGAAATCATCTTGAAATGGTTTGCATCAGAATCAGAATGCCTTTATTAGTCTCCTGAAGGAGAAATTCCATTTCAGTTACATCCCGTCCAAGAAACACAAAAAAGACAGTGACACATAACAGAGGAGGACAGGAGCGGGAGAACTGTGGGTCGCACAAATGGAGAGCGCCCCGTTTACTTAGATGTGAGAGAGGAAAAACAAGAGGGAAGAAGAGGGTAAAAAAAGCAACTCCCAAACTAAGCTCCTGTGGGGGGGGGCACAGTGTGGGATTAGGAAAAAAACACCTCGGCACATAAGCAACATAGTAAGACATTACAACAAAATCTCAAGGACTTGCACATGTGGGAAGGGTGGGGGGAGTTGGGGAGGGTAGGTGTCGCCGTACACGCAGCCACATTTGAGTGCCTCGCAACTGCGACAAGGGAGGGAGGGGGGTGGGAGCCACGAAGGCATTGAGTTGGAGCCACCTCATAATTTCTTTTCGGCCGGGGTGAGCCGGCAGGAGAAAAAGGCGCATGGATGTAGCTTATTGTCCGCAGACAGGCGTTGAGAGGACGGCCGCGACCCCGGAATCGGAGGCATCAACCTCGACCACGAACTGCTGCTCCGGATCTGGGTGGATGAGAACAGGTGCGTTAGTGAACATTTTAAGTTTCCTCAAAAGCCACATTAGCCTCGGGTGACCAGGCGAAGGTAACTTTACAGGATGTTAACTGAGAGGGGGAGGGGGCTGCTATGCAGCTGTAGTCTCGGATAAATCTGCGGAAAAAATTGCGAAGCCTAAGAATCTCTGCAGGTGTTTACAAGTGGTGGGGACAGGCCACTCCCTGACCGCCTCCACTTTAGCGGGGTCAGCCCGGAGTTGCCCTCTCTCAACAATATAACTCAGGAAACTCACCGTGGAAACGTGAAACTCACACTTCTCAGCTTTTACATATAACTTGTTTTCCAGGAGTCTATTTAGCACATCTCGGACGTGATCTACGTGTTCTTCCTGGGTGCGAGAGAAGATAAGTATGTCATCTAAATAAACAAAAACCACTCTGTTTAACAAGTCTCTAAGAACATCATTAACCAATGATTGAAAAACTGCGGGTGTGTTAGTCCGAAGGGCATGACCGGATACTCAAAGTGTCCGATATGAGTGTTAAAAGCAGTCTTCCACTCATCTCCCTCTTGTATCCTGGCCAGGTGATATGCGTTGCGGAGATCCAGCTTGGAAAACACTGTAGCTTGATGAAGAGGGCTGAAAGCAGAGTCAGTGAGAGGGAGAGGGTACTTGTTTTTAACCTTGATGTCATTTAGACCGGTGTAATCTATGCAGGGGCGGAGTGACTTGTCTTTCTTTTCCACAAAGAGAACCCGGCCCTACTGGTGAAGAGGACGGTCGGATGAGACCGGCCACCATGGAGTCGTTTATATAGTTTTCCATGGCATCCATCTCGGGCCTGGAAAGATTATATAGCCTGGCTGTGGGGAGGGGAGCTCTATGGCGCAGTCATATGGTCGGTATGGGGGAAGAGAACACGCTAAGTCTTTGCTGAACGCTTCTTTCAAGTCATGATACTCACAGGGAACGTTAGACAGGTCGATTACCTCTGGAGGCTGGGCAGGGTTGGTGGTCCTGGCAGGAACTGCAGACTGTAGGCAGTGCGCATGGCAGTGTGAACACCAGTCGAGGATGGTGGCAGTGGCCCAGTCTATGTGTGGGTTGTGGCGCTTAAGCCAGGGGATGCCCAAAATGATGGAGGTGAGTGGAGAAGAGATGCCATACAGTTCAATGAGTTCATGATGGTTTCTAGAAAAGATTAGTTTAAATGGCACAGTTTTGTGAGTGACCAATTCCAACAACTTTCCATCTATGGCTATGACCTCTTTAGGTGAGGTAAGCTTATACAGGGGGAGATTGTGAGCTTTAACAAGGTCTGTGTCTATGAAATTGTTATCGGCACCTGAATCCACTAATAACTGGACTGGCAGGGTTTGCTGTACATCATACTTGGCCCCTGTATCCGCGAGGAGGATGAGGAAATCCGGCTTACCAGCGACCTCCATCCGGCCGGTGAGCCTGATCTTTTGGCAGCTCTGGGCATTGTCTCAGGAAGTGTCCATCTTGACCACAGTAGAGGCATAACTTTTCTTGGACCCGTCTCTGGTGTTCCGCTGGTGTGAGGCGGGCTCACCCCAGCTGCATGGGCTCCTCGGCTGGCCAGGCAGGGCTTCGGCTGTGATGTGGAGGGCTCCTCGGGCGGTGAGTGGGGGTTCAGCGGAGGTGGACTGGTTAGTGGTTGTCTCCTGGACTTATCTAGTCTCTCTCTCTGTCTTTCCCTCATCCTGTTATCTAAGCGTATGGCCAACTCAATCAGACTGCTTAGTGAGGAACTATCTTCTCGTGTCGCCAGCTCATCCTTAATTTCCCCCGCTAGCCCTTTAACAAATACGGCCTGAAGCGCAGAATCCCCCCCATCCACTTTCAGCAGCTAAAATGCGAGAAGTGATTGTGTACTGTGAAACTGACTGACTGCCCTGTCGTAGATCTAGCAGTTGCCCTACGGCTTGTCTGCCCTTCACAGGGTGATCGAAAACTCTTTTCATTTCTTCCGAAAATCGGGAGAAGTCAGTTATGTCTGAGTGCTGACTAGAGATGGCTAAAGACCAGAATGCCCCCAGACCGGTCAATAAACTCATCACGAAAGCTATTTTAGACTGATGAGTGGAATATGTGTTGGGTTGTTGGTTAAAAACTAGAGAGCACTGGTGCAAAAAGTGGGCGCATGTGCCTAAATCACCTGAGTATCTGGCAGGGATGGGAATGAAAGGTTCTCTGGGCTGTGGTGGAGGACTGGCTGCTGGGTCGGCCGCTGGTGGTGGTGAAGAGTCCGGAGGTGGAGTCAGCCAGTCCCTTATGCTCACCAGTTGGTCGCCCAGCTGGTTCACACTCGTGGACAGTTGTTGCCGGTGCTCCATTACTTGAAGCAGGGTAGACTCGTGCTGGCTTACAACATCCCCTTGGCTGGAGAGGGCCCTCTTCAGGTTTTTGGTCTCTGCTGGGTCCATGTGGCCAGACTATTCTGTTACGGATGAGGTAAAGCAAAGCCAGAAGCAAGAAGCCGAGCTGATTAGGTGATGAGGTGCAGGTGTGTCTCATGAAACTCGCTTCTAAAGTAACTCAGCCCCACCTCTCTCCCGCTCCAACCTGCTGAGTGAGAGTGAGAAAAGAAAAACACAATATCAATGCATATCCGTGCATGAAAAAATGGCACATAAGAACTGTGGGGACCAACAGCAGCCAATGGAAGGCACCTTTCACATTGCCTCATGGGATGAAGAGGAAACAACAAGGCAAAAGTAAAGAGAGGAGAAAGAAGAGTGGTTGAGGCCCAGACCAGACCCAGTACTAGGGGTAGTGAGAAGGAAGATGAGGAAGAAGCCCTAACTGGAAGGGCAAATGGAGCTTCAGGGGATGGTTACAATGACAGTGAGATCAGAAGACTCCAAACCTGAGGCAGAGCACAACATATGCTGATCTAAGGAAGGAGTTGAAGTGGGCAGAAACAAGGGCAGAGGCAGAGATTGATAGGGGTGACTACCTGAGGGCACTTGGGAAGAAAACAGGAGGACAGAGCTTGAAAGACCAGTTGGAGCAACGACCATTGATGCAGGACAGTGGAGGAGACAGTGGTAGTGAAGGAAAGTTTTGGTTGTGGAGAGCTGCATGTCATTGAGCTGCGACAAGGTGGGGCATCAATGAGAGGAGGTTGCTCATGGGATGATATGTACTCAGGGGGTGGTTCCAGTTCAGGGAGAACATCAAGGCTAGTGCAGCATACAGGAGACAGAATGAAAGTAATAAAGCAGCAAACGGCATGCAGTAGAAAAGCCTGATCTGTCCCATCTTCTTTGGCTTTTCTGCAGCCAAGATAAATGGCAGCATTGGATGAGTTAGAACATCTGGAGGAGACCACAGGTGGCATCAAGTTGTCCTTGTGAGACATCAAAGCCCTACTGATGCATGTGGCAGGAAACACCCAACAGAAGAGAAAGAGAGTGTGCAGAAGTTCCTCCACACATTCTAGTGTAGATGGAAGGAAACAACAGGAAGCACATATACAACAACAGAATTTTTCACGCTGATGGTCAAGAAAAAGCATGCCACAGCCAGTGAAGAAACAGAAGAATCAGAATCAGAATCAGAAAAAGCTTTATTGCCAAGTACGCTTTTACACATACGAGGAATTTGTTCTGGTGAAATTGGTGCATGACACATCTACTAAAATAAGAGCATAAAATATAACAATTTAAATATATATACACAAGTCTGTTTTTTGTTGTTTGCTATTTTCCGGAAACACAGTCTGTTTTCCAGAAAGAAGTTCAGTTGAGCGTTAATGTAACGCATAGAGTTATATTTATATCAATGTGACAGAATGAGTCCGAGGTGGAATGTGAAGAGTGTCGGGGGGGTTCCGGGCCTTGTTGGTAAGGCCGACAGCAGACGGGAAAAAACTGTTCTTGTGGCGTGAGGGGAGTGACTCTAAGAGTTTGTGTCCGGGGTGAGAGGGATCAGCCACAATCTTATCTGCACGCCTCAGGGTCCTGGAGGTGTACAGGTCCTGAAGAGATGGGAGATTGCAGCCAATCACCTTCTCTGCAGACCGAATGACATGCTGCAGTCTGCCCTTGTCCTTGGCGGTGGCAGCAGCGTACCAGACAGTGATGGAGGAGGTGAGGACGGACTCAATGATGGCTGTGTAGAAGTGCACCATCATTGTCTTTGGCAGGCTGAATTTCTTCAGTTGCCGTAGGAAGTACATCCTCTGCTGTGCTTTCCTGATGAGGGAGCTGATGTTCGGCTCCCACTTGAGGTCCTGGGAGATGATAGTTCCCAGGAAGCGGAAAGACTCCACAGTGTCAATAGTGGAGTCACAGAGGGTGATGGGGGCAGGTGAGGCTGAGTTCTTCCTGTTGTCCACAACCGTCTCCACTGTCTTTAGAGCATTGAGCTCCAGGTTGTTCTGATTGCACCAGGTCACCAGATGGTCAACCTCCCACCTGTAGGCGGACTCGTCACCATCAGAGATGAGTCCGATGAGGGTGGTGTCGTCCGCAAACTTCAGGAGCTTGACAGACTGGTGACTGGAGGTGCAGCTGTTCGTGTACAGGGAGAAGAGCAGAGGAGAAAGAACACAGCCCTGGGGGGATCCGGTGCTAATGGTCTTAGCATCGGAGAAGTGTTTCCCCAGCTTCACGCACTGTTTCCTGTCAGACAGGAAGTCTGTAATCCACCTGCAGGTGGAGTCAGGCACGCTCAGCAGGGAGAGCTTCTCCTGAAGCAGAGTTGGGACGATGGTGTTGAAGGCAGAGCTGAAATCCACAAACAGGATCCTAGCGTAGGTTCCTGCGGAGTCCAGGTGCTGGAGGATAAAGTGGAGAGCCAAGTTGACTGCATCGTCTACAGACCTGTTGGCTCTGTAGGCAAACTGCAGGGGGTCCAGGAGAGGGTCAGTGATGTCTCTGAGGTGTGAGAGCACAAGGCGCTCAAAGGACTTCATGACCACAGAGGTCAGGGCGACAGGTCTGAAGTCATTAAGTCCTGTGGTCCTTGGCTTCTTGGGAACAGGGATGATGGCTTTAAGGTGGGCATTGATGGATGGTTGAAGACTTGAAGCAGGCTGGCACGTGACATGTCTCCAATGAGGTGTTAAAAATGTCTGTGAATACTGGAGACAGCTGATCTGCGCAGTGCTTCAAGGCAGATGGGGAGACAGAATCCGGTCCAGCTGCTTTCCGGGGGTTCTGTCTCCTGAAGAGTCTGTTGACGTCCCTTTCATGGATGGAAAGAGTCGTCACTGAGGTGGGTGGGGGGGTGGGGGGGGCTTTAAGGTGGGCATTGGTGGAGGTGACTGGAGCTGGAGCTGTTCAGAGGTGTCGTGGGGGATGTTTGCTGGACTGTCCCTTTGTCTTTCAAAGCGGCAGTAGAACTGGTTCAGGTCGTTGGCTAGGCGTCGATCGTTGATGGAGTGGGGGGCTTTAGGCTTGTAGTTAGTGATCTGCCTGAGCCCTTTCCAGACAGACGCAGAGTCGTTAGCTGAGAATTGGTGTTGGAGCTTCTCAGAGTACAGCCGTTTAGCCTCTTTCACCGCCTTGGTAAACTTGTACTTCGACTCTTTGTATCTGTCTTTGTCCCCACTCCTGAAGGCCTCTTCCTTTGCCAACCTTAGCTGCCCGAGTTGGGCTGTGAACCAGGGTTTGTCGTTGTTGTAACTCACCCTGGTGCATGATGGAACACAGCAGTCCTCACAGAAGCTGATGTAGGACGTCACAGTCTCCGTGTACTCATCCAGACTGTTGGTAGCAGTCCTGAACACATCCCAGTCAGTAGAGTCCAAACACGCCTGGAGATCCTCCACAGTCTCACTGCATCCTGCATATTGACCTGCAGCGGGATGTAAATGCTGACCAGAATGAATAAAGCAAACTCACGGGGTGAATAAAAATCAGTAAATGGCTTTTTGTGTTGACCCAAAATCCAAGCAACTCATGAGCACATTGTTGAGCCATGAATGTTTGACTCAGGATCCTGGTGGTGTCGTGGAATGTGAAGGCCGAATGTACAAACCACAACAGGCCAGAAACAGTCAAATTCAGCTGCCTGATTGTTTCAAAGAATCTTCTTAGAAAAATGCTCAATAAGGATCTGCAGGAGCCAGAGTCGGAGAAGCAAAAATACTTTATTGCCAGCAATAAAGGGGAAAAACATTCAGAAACGCACAGCGTGCAATTCTGAAGAAGTCCCACTTACAATGGTCAGTGCTCTGTCTTTTATACAATTCAGCTCAGGGTTTACCATGGCCTTGGGGGCATCTTCTCTTTTTTCTAAGGTTATTCTATTTTTACACCATTACATTATCTATTGGCAGCTATTCTGCCTGGAATTTCCCTATCTTACCCAAACTTGTATTGATACATTAAAGGTGCATCTTGAGGATGCCTTCTTTTTATTTTCTTTCTATTCTTTAAAATTACACCATTAGCTTTTGGTCATCATGGGATCTATTTTTAAAAAATATTACCAAGTTACAATTTATTGTCATAGATGCATATAAAGTATTAAGGCATATCACACAATCACATTATCATTAAGTGCACTTTGAAATTATATTAAAACATTGTAAGACTATATTGAGTCATCATTGAATCATAGTGTGATTATAAGAACACTCAACCTTTCAGTGATTACAGTAAACACTCAAATATGGATTTATAGATGAATACAGTAAGGTTATATAAGGCCACACAGGGTTATGTAAAGTCACAAGCAACAGCTGCAAAGACACCTGCAAGGCCATGGAAAACCCCAAAGAGCCATGATACAGGTGCCCTCCTCGCATGATCTCTGCACAGTATCATCCTCCGTGATCACTGCACAGTATCATCCCCCATGATCTCTACACAGTATCATCCTGGCCTTTTTGTGCTCCTTCTTCACCTCTCTACTTCTCCTGTACTCATAAGTGAATAAGCCGTTGTCACAGTATCACATCCAAGAACATTTCTACTACAATATCATGCTCCACAAATCAGCTTCTATTGTCTACCATTGGTTATAGTGTATTCTCTCAAGTCATCACATATCTGTTCATCTGTCTGCACTGTAGTCACAATGTTTACCTCCAGGAATGCACAGACTTGATTGGCTGAGGAGTATCACGTGGGATGGCTTAACTCACATGCAATTGGTCTGTGCGTTTCCTCATCCGCTAAACCACTACTGTAAAGACTGCAAAAGCTGCACCGGTTAAAATAGAAGTGCCCTGTCAGGTTTCAAATCATGGCCTTCTGTTTTGGCTGTAGGTTCGGGTCTGTATTAGGCGGCTTCTGGGTCCGGACACGGACCACGTTGCACCCTTTATAATAAATATTGAACACGTCAAGATTTTTGTCAGTTTCTATTTCTAATGGGGCTATTGAAATGAATTCTTCACCAGATGCCACTAACAACCCAAGCAATCGACAAATACAAAGAAAAAAAACAAAAAAGTTATGTGAAATAAAGTGGAATGACACAGGCAAGAAGTATTGAACACATGATGAAGAGGAGTTGCAAAAAGGCATGGAAAGCCAAGAAACCAGCTGAAAACTGTCAGTATTTAGAATGCAATCCTGCCCCCCATCAGTGCAAATTAATATCAGCTGGTTTAGTCCTCATTGATGACCTATAAAAAAGTTTCTCATTACCAAGAAGTCCCACAAGAAACATCTCATGATGGGTAAAAGCAAAGAGCTGTCGCAAGATCTTCACAGCCTCATTGTTGAAAAACATAGTGATAGTATTGGTTACAGACGAATTTCTAAACTTCTGAATGTTCCAGTGAGCACCGTTGGGGCCATTATACGAAGGTGGAGAGAACATCATTTCACCTTAAACCGGCCACGACCAGGTGCTCCTCATAAGATTTCTGACAGAGGAGTCAAAAGTTGAGTAGGTCCAAGAGCCAAGGACCACTCGTGGAGAGCTTCAGAAAGACCTGGAATCAGCAGGTGTACTTGTTTCAAAGAACCCAATAAGTAATGCACTCAACCACCATGGCCTCTATCCACGCTCACCCCACAAGACTCCACTACTGAAGAAAAAACATGTTGAAGTTCATTTGAAGTTTGCTGCAAAACATTTGGACAAGCCAAAGAAATACTGGGAGAACATAGCCTGGTCAGATAAGACCAAAAATTTAACTTTTTGGATGTCACAGCCCACACTATGTCAATCACCCAACTTAAATCCGATTGAAAATCTATGGATAGAGTTCATAGAAAAGGCCCCCAGAACCTTCAAGATTTGAAGAGAGTTTGTGGGGAAGAATGGGCCAAAATCACACCTGATGCATGCAATTAGTTTCTTTATGCAGGAGGCGTCTTGAAGCTGTCATTAGCAACAAAGGCTTTTCTACCAAGTATTAAATCATTTTCAGTTTGCGTGTTCAATTCTGTTTGTCTGTTTCATTCCACTTTATTTCACATAACTTAATTTCTGGACGTATTTGTTTTGATTTCTTTGTATCTGTGGATTATTTTGGTTGTAATGGACATCTGGTGAACAATTCATTTCAATAGTCTCATTAGAAATATGTTTACTGACAAAAATGTTGACACGTTCAATACTTATTTTCCCAGCTGTATACGAATATATACACATACACTGTATATATGTATTTTATTTTATTCTATTTTATTTAGGTGTAGTAACTGCAGTTGTGAATGCCACAATGTGGTGGCAATATTGTCACATGTCAAAGGGCATGCCAGATATCATCGATAAAATGGTCCTAAGTTGTAAGGTTTGAAAGAGGTATATGTTCCAAAGATGCTGGGTTTTCATTCGTCAGGATTCAAACATATTGCACTTTTGCTTGACTGTTTTGATTCTGAATCATTTTTACTTGAGATTACAAGAGTTAGTTTACATTTTTTGTTCATTTTGGGAGGTATACTTAAGTATCTGCACTTGAAGTCTAGACAATGTAAAAATTATGGTAAATGGGCTATATCGCACTTTTCTAGTCTGATGACCACTTAAAGCGCTTTTTAGAACACAAGCCTGCATTCACACGACGGTGGCTAGACCACCTTCTCGTTACAAGGATTAACAAACTCACACACACTGATGGCACATCACTGGGAGCAATTTGGTGATCAGTATCTTGCCCAAGGATACTTCAACATGTAGATTGCCAAGGCCAGGGATCAAACCACTGACCGTCTTTTAAGTAGACCACTCTATTTTTTGTACTTTTTATTGTTTTATTAGAATGTTACAAAAAAATTGCAAAGTTAATAGACTGGCTTTGCTGAGGATCAATCATTTGGGTAGAGGCATTACCTTTGCTAGTGTTGAGCATGAGAATGCAAACTAACAGACACACACATTTAACCCCCATATGAAATTTTTATGTGTGCCACCTTAGCGACCCATATAAGTGGACCTCCACTTGAGCTGTTCAAGAAAGAGAACTATCTAACCATGTGCAACATTTAACTGCCATGCACAAAGCTGCCTTCCAACAGGTTGAAGGGTGGAAGAAGAAATGACCAGCAAAGTCCCGGAGAACCTTCAGGGGATCCAGCCAGGTGACTGGGTATACATTGGGGTGTTCAAAAGAACAGGGGAAGGAGCCAGGGCGTGACAACTCACACTATACTAAAGGCTGAAAGTTAAATTGTCTAGTATCACCTCAACCACTGCAGCAGAGCTGTGGAGCCACAAAAAGAGGCAAGCAAGCACTATAAGAGATCACCTGCAGAAGACTACCTAACAACAGGAGGAAAGGCAGGAGACTTGCCAGGAGACGAAGGCCACATTAGGTACTCCTGATCATGGCATCAGTCAAGAGGATTAAATGACCATTGCGTCGATTTAGAATATGACAACTTCAAGACAACTGACCGGGCGGGGCATTTGGTTAGGTTATGGAATAGTAGGGTTAAACAGAGCGTAGGTCAATTGAAAAGTGAGGCCCATGTTAGCACATTGACATCGATAAGCTGACAGGGCACACTGCAAGGGAAAAATGCTGGCAGAACAACTCAAGTGAGACCATTATCATTTACCCCTAAGAAATGCACAGGAGACTATACAAGTTTGGCAGTCTGAAAGACATTAATCACTAGGACTTATCAAACTTTCAGAATTGCAAAGGCACTGTTGCTGCAACAGGAAAGCTTATTTGTGCCACCCCTGGTTGTCGTGCCCAAAGAAGTCCCATTTCCATTTTGTATCATAAGGGAGAAAAATCAGATTAATATATGATGTGCTATGAGGCAGGGTGCTCTAATGTGACACAAAAATGTGACAGAGATAAAATGGAATGAGTTATTTGGAAATGGTTATCATATAACTAACAATAAAGCATTTAAGATACCATCAAGGAGCGATTACATGCCACCTCAATGATGACATAGCAGAAAAGACTCAGTCTTGACACTATGGTGGCTGAAGAGCAGGGAGTATGTGCATACACCGGGGAAGAATGTTGTACAGTCATTTTGGTGCACACATGAGCAGACAGGAACATAACAAGGTCACTTAAGAGTTCGTTAAAATTGAGGGACAAACATAGCACAAAGGAGTTGCTGGAAGCGCATTCAGGATGGGGTTGACTATCGTTCTTATTCTGGAAAGCTGCATTCATAATCAGAATAGGGACAATTGTTTGCATCATGTTGTGTTGTTCTGTTAATCTAATCAGTAATTAGAAGGATGGTCACTACGATTGGTGGACAACATCTGATGACTTCTGAATATGGACTAAATAGTGATATTAGTGACAATAACATCTGTGAGTGTGGGAAAGATATGTATCTGCATAATAAAGAAACAGTAGACTTTGATAGAGCCATATATCAGGAGGCAGATGCTATGATTAATTGGCAGACTTTAATATAGATTCATTTATGGCAGAGATAGCAATATATTTTATCATACATCTGACCAATGTATGGACCTAATGATGACTGGATTTGGTGGTTCAATCCCTGGCATCGGCAGTCCACATGTCGAAGTATCCTTGGGCAAGATACTGAACCCAAAAAACTGCGCCTGATGCTGTGCCATCGGCGTGTGAATTCATATGTATGTCGCTTTGGATAAAAGCCTCTGCCAAACGACTAATTGTAACTGTAATTGTAGATTTTGGAATGGATACAGATAAGACCTTTGGAAGACCTGGCTGTAAACGGGCTAGGAACATGGGAACTGCCACAACATTTTGTGTCTATGCATGTTGTGGATGAAGAGAGCCCTTGGAAGATGTTTGAAAAAACCTGGGTGGTGGATGCTATTACCACAGACTGTACTTACAGTAGCCCCACTGGGATCCATTTGTGCAATTCTGTAAGGTGTACTGTGTACACCTTTAAGTGTACTGCAAATATAATGGTTACAGAAAGACAGAGCTGTTTGATAGTGTGAGTTTGCCTCAGAATATAAAAAGCACTACAGAAGAGAGCAGTGGAAAGCACCAAAATCACCCAGACAGATGAAATAACTTGAGAAGCTAAGCCAGGCCAAAGATGAATAATGCCAGGAGTGTGTTTAGATAAAGTCTGCTCCAGTCTAGGATGAGTTAAGAGTCTGTAACAGGCTAGTGGAGGACCCAATTGCATTGTCGGCTGATTTACAGCCAATACGGGTAAACAAAACCTCCGGGGTAACAATGTGCCATGCCAAGCTGTGAGCAGACTTAGCTGGAATTACTGTGATGAGAGCGGATCGAATGCAGAAATCACTGACAGATTTCAGCGTGGTTGAAACCACTCTTGGAGGAGGAACAAGCTTTTTACTAATTGAGGCCAGGTATGCAGATGAACAGGTGTGGGGCGTGGCTGAGGAGCTGCAGCAACAGGTAAGTGCTCCATGGACCAGCTCAGTTTATTGTTTACTGTTTGCATTTGCACAATAAACCTACCACATCAGACTTTGTTGACTACTGTAATTATTATTGTCTTTTTGAATTACGTGAAAAAGGACCTCAACCCATCTTGCCCAGGCAAGGGTCTCTTTTTCCCACAAAGGGCAATAGTCACGAGTCATACACAGTGAACCTGCAGCATTATCAAAAAAATGATCACTTTGGGAGGGACTAAATTTAACAAAGGAGTTCTCTGTTATCTTGACACATGGCATTGAATTATAAGCTGATGGAATCACTTCCTTAAATGAAGCCACAACTAGATAGACATCTAGTGTAGGAATTTTTGCCAATGCCGGGTAGTCTCCTAATAGGAATTCAAGAGTTATTAAATGATGGTCGGATGAAAGAGGATAGTGTGGCAAAACTATTAAGTGTTCAATTTTATTGTCATATGCCAAAAAGGTAGAGGGTGTCATTAAAATAGTGAGCGGGTTTATGCACAAAAAAGGGCAGTGGGGGCAAGATGGAGACGCGTACCTGCAGGCTGGCACATCCTGCAACAACTCTACGCAAAAAACATCTCACTAATTTTGTCAATCCTCTACCTGATCAGGGAAGCAACAAGAACCTGAACATTAATCTGACACAATGGGAAAATGCTACCGCAACTCTGCAAAAATCATTCATTGCTTGTTTCTCCCTGACCATATTCCTGCACTCTGTGTGTGTGTCACTCTACTAACGCTACCTGGCATGACAGCAAAATACACCTTGCCAGAACGGTGAGCCAGTTCTGGGTTTTCAATACACTGCTCGTTAATGGCCACGCTAAACCTCGTAGTCATCTGAAGACAACATCAAGCACTTAGGCAAGACATTTTGTACTTATTAACAATCATGATGTTACCTGGGGACATTGAATTGAATCCAGGACCTGGCCTGCTGGGTGATGAATTCACATCGCCACTCGACATGATGGGCCAGCTCCATGCTGTATCACTGGTGCCAGTGGCAACCGGGATTTCCTCTGTTATTGCCCTGTGACTGTCTGCATCGGATGGGGTTGTGGTTCTGTTGCACCCCCACTAACATTAAATGGGAACAAAAGTTCCATCCCAACCGTGAGATTGAAATCTCTGAATCCGGCCATAAAGAAACAAAACAAAGTGGACTTCTTTCAAACTCTTAACAACGCCAAATTTATCTGGGACTCGAGATCTAAACCAAAAGGACTTTTATTGGGCCATATTAACATTCGTAGCATAGTGAACAAAGTGGAGCAAATGGAACACTTATTGATTGACTCTAATATTGATCTATTGGGCATGTCAGAAAGCTGGCTGACTCATACATCACCGACTGCTGCCATCAACATCCTGGGATACAACACGTTTAGAAGAGATAGAAGAATTGGACGAGGAGGAGGACTACTGGTTTATATGAAGGACTGTTTAAAGTGCACATTAATTGAATGGCCAGTGGAAATACATGTTGAATGTATTGGTCTTTCACTGTGATATGTTTTTGTACCGACCTCCTTCCTCTAAAACTACATATTATGATCAACTTAAAATAATTCTAAAATATTGCAATCTTAAAAGGGAAAAAAAACAAAACAAAAAAAACCACACTACCTTGGCTGAGGGACGATATTTGGAAATTAATGAAAGAGAGAGATAATGCACTAAAAAAAAATCTCTAAAAACAGGACTCACTAGTGACCAACATATCTTTACATCACTTAGAAATAAAGTTGTGAAACAGATTTATTTTGGCCAGCCTAAGGCTGTGCAGTATTCATGCTGTCTAATCAGCATCTTGATATGCCACACCCGTGAGGTGGGATGGAGAAGTGCTCACTAACACAGATTTAGACAGATTTGTGAACAATATTTCAGAGAAATGGTCTTTTGTGTATATAGAAATTGTTTTAGATCTTTGAGATCAGCTCATGAAAAATGGGAGCAAAAACAAAAGTGTTGCGTTTATATTTTTGTTCAGTGTATGTAGACATTTTACCTCATGCACTGTATCTTGTCTGTGATTTTCTCGTTTATGTTGTATGAAATGTCTGTGATCCTGTTTTTATTTAGGTTTGTTTTATGTTGTTTGTGACAACCTGCCTTGGGACTGCAGATGAAATTTAGCTATTGTGCCAATTCCGGCACATTTACATTGTTGTCTAGTGCTGATATGTTGATTATGTGCACTGTCCCAATTCAATAAATGAATAAATAAAAGAGATAAATAAAAACACAATAATTACTTTATCTATTTGACTGTGTAATGGGTACTGGAAAGACCCAAGTGCAGTACCGACTGACAGTAAACGGGGACAGGCAACCGGAGGACCGAGACAACTGTGTACAGTACCAAGCCGAGAGTGAGCTCTGATTTGCTGTGAGATTGTTTTGTGGATGGAAGCCACTGAGAGTCTTGCCAGGGAGAAATGAATCACAACTCAGAGTTTTGCTGAGGGGCAGCAGGCTTCTCTTTCCTGACTGGAAAACAGAGGAGGTTGGTAACACATACCACAAAGGCGACATACCTGTGGCCAAGGTGGTCAGGGAGTTGCGCATGTACTCCACCCACAGAAGATGTTGTGACCAGGATTGCAGGTTGCCATGCATCTGAGTACCACCTCCATCTCCTGGTTCAGTGTCTCCGTCTGGCCGTTGGACTACAAGTGAAAGCCAGAGGAGAGGCTGGCCATCGCTCCCAGCAGGCTGCAGAACTTCCGCCAGGAGATGGAGGTGAACTGGGGGCAATGGTAAGAGACCACATCTCTGGGGAGTCAATGGAGAGAAGAGGGATGAAGTGTGTAATTTTACTAAAACAGCCAACCACTGTCAGGACTACTCTGTTACCCTCCGAGGGGGCAGCCCTGTGACAAAATCCAATGAGATGTGGGATCAAGGGCAACATGGGACTGACAGCGATTGGAGATAACCAGCAGGGGCCCGTTGGAAGGACTTATTCTGATTACAGGCCCTAATTAACCCCCTGACATCTTCTTCGACTGTGGGCCATCAGAAACGCTGACTACCTTGCAGGTGTGGTGGATGCCAGGATGGCAGGCCAGATTAAAACCGTGGCGCCAATGGCCAATCTCAGCGAAGGGGGAACAAATAGGATTTCTTTGATTCCCCAGACTAAAGAAGCGACCAGGCAGGTGGTTGGCAGGATGGTCGAGGGTTCCTTCTCTCCCTGAAACTGACGAGACTTTGTATTGCAAAAGCCGGGACGATAGGAAAGGGTAAAATTGGAATGAGTAAAAAACAGAGCCCACCTGGCCTGATGGGAGTTTAACCTTTGCGCTGAGCAGATGTACTCCAGGTTCTTATGGTCAGTCCACACATGGAACGGCTCCTAGATCCCCTCCAACCAGTGGCATCACTCCTCCAAGGCCAACTTGACAGCCAGAAGCCCTCAGTCACCAATGTCTTAGTTCCTCCCAGCCAGGAAGAGCCACCAGGAGAAGGAGGAGGGGTGGAGGTGAACCGGGTCTTGAGAGTCTTGAATGCCTCCTCGTCTTTGGGAGTCCACTTGAATCCCACTTTCACAGATGTCAAGGCAGTCAGCGGGGCGGCCACAGAACTGTAGTTCCTGATAAATCTGTGGTAAAAGTTGGCGAACCCTAGGAACTGCGGGAGCTCCTTGTGGGATGTGGGAACCGGCCAGGACTTGATAGCTGCCACCTTTGTAGAGTCCATTTGGATCTTGCCATGCGAAATTATGTATCCCAGGAAAGAGACTGATGGGGCATGTGTGACTCACATTTCTTGTAGAGACGTACAGGGAGTTCTCAAGGAGGCGTTGCAAGACCGTTTTGATGTGGTGGATGTGTTCCTCAAGGGACCGGGAAAAGCTGAGTATATCTGTGGGATAGACAAAGACGGTTGAGCATGTCCCTCAGGACATCATTAACCAGTGACTGAAACACAATGGGCGTTGGTTAACCCGACAGGCATTAAAAGGTATTCATAGTGCCCTGAAGGGGTGTTGAATGTCGTCTTAAAACGAACATATTTATTAACGTACTGGCCAGGAAGCAAAACAGAGATTTTTGCTTGATAATCCCTGCCTCCTCTACATAAACAAGAAAACATTGTAACAGAGGGCCATGTATGGAGCCTCTTAGCTACCACTTCTTCCCTAAACAAAGTATTCCAGTCAGTACTAATCGACAAAATAAGCATATCTCAAGAAACTGAGACATCCCAAGTCTTCTTAATCTTACTTACTACACAGCCTGAACCTCCTCAAATGTCAAAGAGAGTATGAAGTTTTCAGTGATCTCTTTGGGTTATCCAACAAATTGCTTAACCATGATTCAGCACATACAACAGTGGCCACATTTAGAAGAGGGTTACCAAGTGGTAAACTACTCTGACAGGAGTCAGAGGTCATAGGCACACATTAGGCCAAACATCCTCACACCTAAGGCTACAAATGGGGAAAAATAAGTATACAGTGCAATAAGAGAAAAACCTGAGGATGGCAGAAACAGGAAAGTTCTAAATGCACTTAACGTTTAATTATGTCATGCCATCCATCCATCCATCCATCCATTTCCACCCGCTTATCCGGGGCCGGGTCGCGGGGGCAACAGTCTAAGCAGGGATGCCCAAACTTCCCTCTCCCTGGACACTTCCTCCAGCTCATCCGGGGGGACCCCGAGGCGTTCCCAGGCCAGCCGAGCGACATAGTCACTCCAGCGTGTCCTGGGTCTTCCCCGGGGCCTCCTCCCGGTGGGGCATGCCTGGAACACCTCCCTAGGGAGGCGTCCAGGGGGCATCCGGTAGAGATGTCATGCCAGCATAAGTCAATTCAAATTGAATAGGTACAGTAAATGCATTGGTACACCATGATTATAGCAATTAGTAAACATTGCATTGATAATCAATCAACTAAATGCACTTAACGTTTAATTAAATCATGCCAGGATAAGTCAATTCAACTGGAATAGGTACAGCACAATTAGCAATTACTAAACATTATATTAATAATCAATCATAGCCTCCGGCTATCCCTCGCCTCCACAGCTGTAGAAACCCTCATCCATGCTTCATCACCTCTCATATGGACTACTGCCACAGTCTCCTCTATGGTTCATCTTCAAAAATTCTCACCCACTCTTGGACCCATGACCATATCACCTCCGTCCTCTACAAGCTCCACTGGCTCCCCATCCCCCAGAGAATCCATTTTAAATCCATTTCCTCCTCATAATCTACAAAGCCCTCAATAACCTGGCCCCACCCAACTGATTGAGCTCCTCCACCAACACACTCCCACCAGCTAACTCTGCTCCCCCCAATTCTCAAAAAAAAAAAAAAAAAAAAAAATCACTAAAAAGACTCACCTGTTTAACACTGCTTTCCATCTCTGACAATCTTTTCTACTCATGCCCTATTTAATCTTTTTTCCTTATTATTTTATTATTATTTCTTTTTTTGAAGCATCTTTGAGTGTCCTGAAAAGTGATATATATACTTCCTGTATTTTCCCGCAATTCCTGCTTGTGATTGTCTAATTTTAATTGTCACTTGTCTCTCATTTGTGTCTCTCTCCCCAGTGTATTTAAGCAAGTGTTTTTCCCCTCCGTCTTTGCCAGTTTATCTTCATACCTGTCAAGCCTTCCAGTCTTCTTGTACATTCACCAGTCTTTCCCAGTGTTTTTGAATTTTTGCTAGGCTAGAGAATCTCAATTCCTCCAGCGGTTCCAATTTTGCATCAAGCATGGGATCTGTTAGCCTTCCTTCAGTTTGAAAATTTTAAAGTTTGCTTAACCATAATGTGACTAGATTTTTTAACATAAAGGCATGATTGAGGATCCTTGCAACACATAAGGACATATTACAGTCTGTAAGTAACACAAACCTTGTGTTTAGGGATGGTCAGTGGAAACATGACGATGACCTCCGACTATACTAGATCAATTATCTCAGATTTTGCAATCTTTGCTCAAATCTGAAATGTATAGGGGTTGGATCGAAATTAATGTAGAAAGAGAGGGGGACTAGCAATAGTTCATGGACATCTCGCAATGCAGAGGATATTGAACAATCTCCAGCTTAGCACATAGGAGCTACAGTTGTTGCTTCACAATTATCTGGTGTTGTCACTGATACACAATTGGTTCTAGGGTTAATACAACCATATGTCAAAAAGAACCTCAGTATTTCAAAACTCACTATCTTATGTATTTCAGAAATATTTACAACCAGGTTTGGTGACATTGATTACCTGCTACAACACATTCAGCAACCTCCCGCTGTGAGTCTTGAAGAGGAGCTCAGTGGTGACCTGGAAAATAACAACCTTTATTCATTTCAATAAATTACTTGCTCAAATAATACCAGTCAAACTCTTCCCAATCTGCTTTGAAGAAAGAAATTGTTAGCATAGTAGTTAGCGTTTGGTGAGTGCAATGAGGATAGCATATGACATATAAAAAAATAGACAAATATCTGCTACTGGCCTAATCTATCATCATTTGCACTGTTAAATTAGCTCTATCATAAAAGCTATGTTTCCAATGTACTTTCTTTCTATTTTCTGATGTCCAGTAACAAGTTTTATTTTCTTTTGTGAGGTTTCTTTGGTCCCATGTGATCCTATCACCCTGACTTTAGAAGTGAGGAAACAGAGATAGGACCCAAAAGCAGACCAAGCAGGCAGACTGGTGAAGTCCAGGGATTTATTGACCAGATAGGGTACAAAAGTTGATGAAAACCTGAGCAACAGATAGTTCAAAAGGGCATGGGTCAAAACCAGGACCCAAACAGGCAAACAATTCCAAAGGGGCAGGCAGAAAATCCAAAGTACAAAAGAGATGAAACAAGACACACCGGGCACAGCTGTGACCAGAGCTGATTGCAGCCATTCCAGACAATGCTTGTAACGCACCACAGTGCATTTCAGAAGCATCCCAGAATCCGATTAATTTTCAAAATAAAACATCCTGTGCAGACTCCCCATCTACATCAACAGTAAACACAAAACAGACAAAAAGAAAGCAATTTAACTACATAGCCTACTTCTTCTAGATAGAAGCACAAACATCAAGGGAAAATTACCTGATCAACAAAATCTAAGCAAGTCAACAAAATCAGGCAGGCTAAACTTTCCACTTCTGAAAAGTTCCGTTGGTGTTTGAAGCCTTGCAGAAGACTGAACAAAACAACCAGAACACGACTCAGTCATGGGTATTGGTTTACGCTGGAGTTAGTTTAATGCTCACTGGGTCTCATACAGATGCAAAATTGTACGTTGTGGGGCTATAGCAGACGAGGGGCGTGACAGAGTGGAGGTATTTTATTTATGGAGTTAACCATACATGAAAAAGGGCGATGGAAAAAAATGTGAATACCAGCTATTTTAAGCCTTGAAAAAGTGTATCTGTGCATTTGGTCTCACTTATAAAACAGCTTGTTAGTGTGTTTATTTCTCAGTAGGGGAGGACACAAAGAGACAGTCCTTTGTCACACTGATAGTTCCTTATACATTTGACTGTCCCGACTTAAGCAATGATAAAGGGACATACAATTTTTTTTGACAATGATGTTCTTGTTAACTTCTTTACTTCTGTAACAAATGCTTTGTAAAATGTTGTAATGTTTATTTTGCAGCACAATGTAACCTAATGTGATAATTCACTATGGTCCTGGTCCAACACATAAGCAAGTGATACTCGAGTCTGGGTACAATTGATATATTGATGATTTTGTTTCTGCTATGGCTTTTGCAGTTGACCCTGGAGGGGACGTCAGTGAAGCCAAAGGTTTCATTTCATTCAAACTAATGCCACAACATAACATAAGCAGAGAAAAATTTGAAAAGGATTTAGTGATTGTGTCTTGACAGATATTGTCCAGACCTTTGCTAGTGATAGCTGAAGCATAGTGAAACCAACCTACCTAGTGTTCTTAAAAATTGATTTTGAGTAGAATCAAAAAGTTGACACTTTGTTAAAGAGAGCTGGTACGAGTGAATACAGTGATTGATTTTAATGGCTTCATAAACAACTATATAAAACAGTTCATAAAAATTCATGCACTTTCAGTGTAAATTCATTTTGAAATATAGAGGAAATTTATGTACAACAATGTGAACCGTAACAGTGACTTCATTCAGTTGGGTGGTTCATCACAAATATACTTGGCTGCATAGAAATATTGACATTATTGCCTAAGTAGAAAATAAAATGAAAGGTAAAGTAACAAATATGTAAAAAGCCTAAGTTTATTTAACATCTAACAGGTGCTTCTATTGAAAGACAAATGTCTACTTTCAGACTGTGATTTTAAATCAGTTCCTTCCAGCTCACTGATTTCTACACACTGAGGCAAAAGAACTAAGCAGCTAGTGAATAAAACTGAGTTATCGTTCAAGAACTTTCCCTTTACCAAAAGTTACATTCTGAAAGAATTATCATGAAAGAACTATTATACAGAAACTCACTTGTAGAACATCAAAAAAGCCTGAGTTGATGGGGAAAAGTAGAGTCATAATAAATCCCAAAAGCCTGAGGAAAAAGACCACTGATTTACTATTTTACAAAAAATTTACAACAGTATTGAAGGAAAAAAAAAAAAACGTGACAAGTCACTCAAAAAAAAAAGTCCATTTTTTTTAAACAGCTAAGATGTTATTAAATAATTCACACCTGGTGGAAAAAAAAAAACAAAAAACAGAAAACCTGCTGAAGAAATGAGAAATGCTGTAAATGAGGTACTTAAGGTGGTGAGCCTGAGCCCAGACTGGATTCAAAAAGACACCTTCACATCAACTTGTAATGTGATTTGTGTGACAATTGACATCTCATTGTGTTAACACTTAAATTAAGGTAGATTATCACATTAAGTATGACAGAGAGACAGAGACAGACACACAAACACAGAGAAACAGTCAAATACAGGATCCAGTGTCATGGGTTGGTGGGAATATGAGGCAGCACTCAGGGTCAACTGTGTCCATTTCCAAGGTTAAAAAAAGGTTATAAAAATAACAAAACATTGTCCTGCAGAGCCTACACAACAATGCAGCTTTAAACTCTTCAATACAAAAATATGCTTTTATATTTTCATCTGCTGCCTGGTTTGAGCCGCTCCCTAGTGTTTATCTCCCAGGTTCCCGAGATGAGCTGCAGCTGAAGCGAGGAGATGACAGCCATGCTGAACTGACTGAGACACAGTGCTTCAGAAAGCTTCATGTTGCAGTCCACAGTCCCTGTAAGGCATTTGCTATGTTGCTGAGTCTATGGCTGCTACTTGCAGACCCAGGCAGCTCTTGTTATGTCTTACGACTGCTCCAGATCTGCTCTGGTGTGCTCTTATGGTCTGATGAGTAGTCAAAAGGTGAGCGGTGTCCCATGGGTGAGCGAGAGTCGTAGGGTGAGCGCTGGTCTCGGGGAGAGCGGGGCCCACTGGCTGAGGCTCGCTGCTCTGTCTGCCAGTCTGAGTGGTAACGGTATGAAGAGCGATGGTCTGAATGTGAATGATCCTTCATGTCTGGCCGATGGTCTCTGCTGGAACGGAACTCCTCCACCTTCCTGTGCTTACTGTCATTGTAGTATCTGCACATACACACAGCAACAGCACAGTTAATTAACAAAGGAAAAATGACACTTAAATAACAAAACACTTTCAATTCTAGTGTACAGATATTCCAAGTTCAAATACTTTAATATTTGATTTTATATGACCAAACACTTTAACTGTCTTTGCTGTATTTTGGATGACGACTGTGCACAAAAATAAGAAAGATGAGTGGGTACAAAAAATTGTGAACTGTAAGTAAACATTTAAGTAAATCAAACCCAACCTCAAACCCTCCCCAATACTTTTAAATAACTAGTCAATGTGACATATGAGGATACATCATTTTAAGTGCATTTCATTGCCTGTCCTGGCCAGTTTAATTACAATATGACCATTAAAGATCTTAGGCTGTTGGGTGATTGGTTGGCTGAACTACTAATGAGATGCAAATTACCTCCAAATTATGATGAGTAAATTTAAGTCAGTAAGAGATTCATATTGGATAAACTCAATTTCTGAATATTCTCAGGAATTAAACTAAGAACAGACATTGATTACGACATACACCAATATTTTCCTCTCTGTGGAAATCTAATTTATAAGTGTGTGTGCGGAAATAACCACTAGATGTATTAACATCACTACTTTACTATTACCTACTACTATTACTATTATCTCCTCTTACTGTACTGCCTTGTTTAAATGTTTTAATACTGTCATTACATTTTCATTTTTACAGTATTCCATCATTGTATTACTTTTGGGAAGCTGTTTGTGCTCTATGCTAGGCAAGAGATATGTGATTAAAATCTATTATTATTATTCATTTCTAACCTGAATGACTTTTAAAATATATCAACAATTAATGAGCCTGAACAGCAATAACACAAATAGTATAGTATAAACAGAATATCAGAATGTATGTTAGATGTGACCCTTACGTTATGAAGATTAGAATTTTTTCAACTGAACTGACAGATATTGAGGCAGTAGATATAACCAATATACAGTTGCAATCAAAATTATTCAACCCCTATTGCATATTAGGCTTATTGGCAAAATATACAATTTCTCAGCTGTTTGCAATAAACAAATTACACGAGAACTGTTTAAGGAGTTCAATGAAACTAATATTACAAGGGTTTTGATCCAAATTCAACACAAAATGCTGCTTTTAATGACTACTGCAGTCTCAAAATTATTCAACCCCTTCATGACAAGCATCTTTAATACTTAGTAGAGCACCCTTTTGCTGTTATGACCTGCTGCAAATGTGATGCATAACCAGACACCAGCTTCTGACAGCATTCCTGAGGAATCTTAGCCCATTCCTCATGGGCAACGGCCTCCAGTTCAGTAATATTCTTGGGTGTGCGTTTTGCAACTACCTTCTTCAAATCCCACCAGAGATTTTCTATGGGGTTCAAGGCAGGCGACTGTGACGGCCACTCTAGAATCTTCCATTTCTTCTTCTGAAACCAAGCCTTGGTGGACTTTGAGGTATGCCTGGGATCACTGTCCTGTTGGAAGGTCCAAAGACGCCCGAGCTTCAGCTTCCTCACAGACAGCATGACGTTTTTTCCTAAGATTTCCTGATACTTGACTGAATCCATCGTGCCCTCCATACGCTGCAGGTTTTCAGTGCCAGAGGCAGCAAAGCAGCTCCAGAGCATCACTGACGGCAGGGTGTTCTTTTCAGCATATGCTTCATTCTTCTTCCTCCAGACATACCGCTGTTCCATAGGCCCGAAAAGTTCCGGCTTTGTTTCATCGCTCCACAGAACAGAATTCCAAAACTTCTGTGGCTTATTTATATGGTTTTGAGCATATTGGAGCCAACTTTTCTTATGCTTTTGGGTCAGGAGTGGTGTACGTCTTGGAGTCCGGGCATGGAGCCCTTCAGTGTTTAGTATGCGCGTTGCTGTGCAAACTGAAACCTCAGTGCCTGCTGCCAAGTCTTGCTGCAGGTGTTTTACAGTCACTCAAGGGTTTTTGACCACTTGCCTCCTCAGGAATCTGGTGGTAGCCACTGATAGTTTCCTCCTTCTGCCACATCCAGGTAGTGTAACCATTGTTCCTTTAACTTTGAACTTGTAAACTATGCTTCCAACTGTATCTCTAGGAACATTTAGAGCTTTTGCTATCTTTTGTATCCTTTTCCTTGTTCGTGCAAGGCAATGATCTCTTCTCTGAACTTTTTGAACAATTCTTTTGACTTAGTTCTAACATGCAACAAAATGTCAATCTCAACAAACTCAAAGTTAGTCCAGGTATTTATGTGTTCTATCTCAAGCACACCTGAACTAATGAAGCCCTTGATTAGTTGCACTAAGTGTGCTTGAAACAGAGGGTTGGGTAATTTTGATTAGTTGCATCAGATGTGCTTGAGATAGGGGGTTGAATAATTTGAGACAGTAGTAGTAGTAGTAGTAGTAGTAGTAGTAGTAGTAGCAGCAGTAGTGATTAAAAGTAGCATTTTGTGCTGAATTTGGATAAAAACCATGGTAATATTAGTTTTACTAAACTATTTCAACTGTTCTTGTCTATGTTTATTGCAAACAGCTGAAAAATTGTACATTTTGCCAATAAGCCTAAAATGCAATGGGGGTTGAATAATTTTGATTGCAACTGTATATATATGGCCAACTACCTGGTCATTCAGACGTTCTACTGTAGAAACCAAATGAAAGCATAAAAAAGTATGGAGGCAAACAACTGTGTTGCTAGCAGTTGACCTCAGTACCAAGGCGCTCTGGGATGACTATTTCATCGAACAACAACTTTTGGTACTCGATAAAAGCTTGAGCAACTGTAAACAACACAAAAGACAGCAACAATAATCTATAAACTTAAGAAATACTGCCACAGTTACCAGTTTCAGCCACCTAATGCCAGGATCAGGCTATGGATTTTGTCTTTGACAGTGGTCACAAATGTGGTCATGTAAGATCTAACTATTACTAGTAGTCATACTTCCATTATTATTGCATCCATAGTGCTGTATTACATACATCTTACATATCTGTTCCCAATATGTACATATATCACACACACAAATATATCATATATGTATATACTATGCTATGTATACTACTGAGCTCCTAAAGGGACATGAAGAAAAAAAAAAAAGAAAGAAGAAAAAAATAAATGAAAACAAGCAGAAAAAAAAGGTTCTGGTCACCATGACAACGGATCATGTGCGCTCCAGAAACTTATCACGTTAGCTCGAGATACGTAACTCATGCGTTCGAGATACGTATCTCGTGCGCTCAAGATATGTAGCATAGCATTTCCGGTATTCAGTTCATACACTGCTCTGTTAGCTGCAGCTTCTGGAGCCCAGGATGACTGCAGGAGTGGACTGGTATGGTTTCTTAAAATCACGAAATATATCAGACACAATAATTAATAATTAAGGATGACAAGGTAAGTACGTGATTCTGCCGTTTACATGCTCTTTGTGTTAACTAAACCCAAACATAAGCAACACTTTGTGTTAGCCACATTTCGCTGTATGAACTGAATACCGGAAATGCTATGTCGTGCTAACGTGATACGTATCTTGAGTGCATGAGTTACATATCTCGAGCTAACATGATAAGTTTCTGCAGAGCGCGTGATCCATCATCACGGTGACCAGAAACTTTTTTTCTGCTTACTTTCCTCTTGTTTTTTTTTTCTTCTCCATGACCCTTTAGGGGCTCCATAGTACACCGAATATAGTTACGAGGTTATTATTACAATTGTCTGTCTGTCTGTCTGTCTGTCTGTCTGTCTGTCTCTCTCTCTCTCTCTCTCTCCCTCCCTCCCTCCCTAACCGGTTGAGGTAGATGGCTGCCCACCAAGAGCCTGGTTCAGGCTGGGGTTTCTGCTTGTTAAAAGGAAGTTTTTCCTCGTCACTGTCGCCAAGTGCTTGCTCATGAGGGAATTGCTGGGCCTCTGTAGATAAAGAGTTTGGTCTGTACCAGCTCTATATGTTATGATTTGCTGCTATCTAAATAAAATTGAATCAACTGAATTAACAATGACACTACCACAAACTCTTGCGTGTCATGTATGACGCCGACCAATCATGGCACATCTTATTTCACAATCACGCTCAAGTTCAGATGTCAGTAGGGAGGCAGGTGAAGTGACTGTCAATCACACTAACACAAGTGTTGTGTGTGATGCTGGTGGTCTTGTGTAGTCTTCCCTCTCTGCCATGTTTGTTATCTGAGATGTCTACACAAAAAAATCTGACATGCTAAACTTTTTGTCAGGGTGTATTGACGATTGGGTATTCACAGCTTTTCCATGACATAAGCGAGCCTATTCAACATAATTGAGTCCATAAACTACTATTTGAACTTCAATATGATCCTGAATATAATTTAATCTTTCAGATGTTCAGAGTCAGATGTTATCCACTTTGGGGAACTCTAATAGACAGCCTAGTAGTTCATTCTTAGCTAGGAAAATAGGAGAATGTTGAACTTATTTTTTATATTTTCCTTTTTCTCTCATTTTCCATGTGTTTTCCATAACTGGAAAATTGGCAAGCTGTTTTACTAGGATGTGTGGCATAATAAAGATTTATGTCTTAAGTAGGAGGCAATGGACTTGAGGCAGAGGCACAGGCTAGGGAAGTCTTTTAAATTCAATGGTCTGTGGTTTGAATTTGGTAGGCTGACATCAGAGGGTAGATAATCTGGCATAATGTTACTGGAAGCAGCATTTAAGCAGTCCTTATCCCTCACCTGTCCTGTCTGTCTCTGCTGTCTGGTCTGTAGTGGTCTCTGTCTCTGTGGTCTTTGCCGTTGCTGAAGGAGGAGTACAGTCTTTTCCTTGACTCTCCTATGGTCTTCCTGTGGGACTCTGAGCTGTGCCTCTCCTTACTGCTCTCATGGTATCGACCTGAAGGCTGATGTCTGTCTGAGCTGCAGCTGTCCCTGCTGCTCTCATCCTGGTTGGAGTTGTCTTTCAGCCTTTCGATATCTAAGGATGAAGACCACAAATTGATCAGTCCACAGTGTCAATTTGCTCATCTTATTCTTTTTGTACAACACAGGAAAACGGACTATACCTGCATGTTTATAGCCGTGGGTGCTTATATTTCTCATGTTCTGCTCTAGTGCCTGAAGAAACAGGATAATCATCAGTCATCATGGATTTCTTATGTGAGTACAATACATTGTATAATCCAAAGAGTTACTGTAGGGTCTTCACATACCTGGGCATTCTCTTGTCTTTTCTTGATTGCATGCTTATATAGTTTATGTAGCTTCCTGGCATCAAACTCAGTAAATTTGGAAACAAATATCCACAGGTTTCTGTAAAAGACAAACACCACCAGCTTAACCATGCTGTATGTAACATACCAACAACAATGCAAGTCTTATACCCGATTCAAACTGACATAAGTTAAATCTGTCGATCATCAATTTAACTTTGTATGGAACTTGTATACAGTATTTGATAAATGCAGGTAAAAAAGAGACAGTGTATACTAACTTTCTCCACTGTTTGATCTGGTCAGGATTTGAATATTCTTTCAGACACTCTGTGATATGGTCTCCAATCTTTATGAGGCACTGTCTTGTATGTTCGAGCTGCTCACGCTCTGACAGTCCTTTCTCTGGTCTGTCCAGCTGCTTCAGTGCTGCTTTAACTGGCCGCATCCTCTCTTTACACTGCAAAAATTAAACAAAAGTAAACTTCAGCAACTCCAATCCAATGCTCAGTCTGGCTGGATGTTATCTTAGTCATCAAAGTCTGCTTTAACAGTGCTATGGTAGTGGTCTATGACATAATATGAAAGGCTGAGACAGTTTAAGCCAAAAGAAATCACAGCATACTATTTCTATAGCGCTTTTCTCATCTGATGACCAGTTAAAGCACTTTTACAAGACATGTCAGCATTCACCCTTTCACACACATTAATACGATGGCTAGGCCACCTGCTCAATAAAAGCTTTTAACCATTCACACATACATATGCCAATAGCACAGCATTGACGACAATTTAGAGTTTGGTATCTTGCCCAACGATACTTCAGCACGAACAGTGCTGAGGCCAGGGATCGATTTTCTGGTAAGTGGAAAACTGCTGTACCTCCTGAGCCACAGCTGCCCCAACTACACACTGTATATATTATATATCTAAGATTAATTATTAATTGATAATTACTTAATCATCAGTGGAACATACCACACTGAAGGTTCTCTGGTCAAGTTCCTCAGACTCCTCAGATACTGGCACATTTTCTCCACTTGCAGTTATATGGACTGGCACATCAGAGGCTTTCTTTGTTCGTTCTCGTACCTCAGTCTTCACTTCATTCTGCTGAAAAGGATTTGAGAATGCAGTCCTAATTAATGTTTTACTCATTTAGGCTGCCTTTGGTATAATTATCAATTAATTTAATAAATCAAGACTATGGTCCATAATTGTACAAATGTATATCACACGTGGAATTAATATTTTACCTTTTCCATGCTCTCCTCTTGTTTATGAACTGCCTCCAGAGGCTTTGTTTCTTTTTTGTCTTTTGGCTCCTTGGTCTCTTTAATATCCCAACTTTCATCCTTCCTCTCCTTTTTTTTGATCTCTTTTCCTTTGACCTCCCTCTCCCCTGGTGAAGAAACCTCCTCCTGCTCGTCGTCGTCTTCTTCCTCCTCCTCCTCCTCCTCCTCCTCCTCCTCGTCCTCCTTCACCACCACCATCCTGTCTGTTCGACCCCGTCTGCTCAGTGCCTTTACTGGTGCCACCACCTGAAAGATTCAAAGCACATTATACATCAACTCCAATTTAAAAACAGGATAAACTCATTTCATTCTACAGCAAGAAAACAGTACAGCAGTATCGAAATGTACCTTTTCCTCCTCAATTTCATCATCATCATCTGACCTCTTGTCAGATGAGGGATCTGAGGACGCGCTCTTCATCGCCTCATCTGTCTTAGTTGGCTTCAAAGTTTTGCACTTTTTACTTCTTGGTTTTCTCTTACGTGAATTGGCCTACATACAAAGAGGCATAGTAGATAGTGGTAGACATACATTCTTATATATCCGTATCATATTTGAAAGTGACTCGAATATATAAGCATTCAAGTTAGTGATGCAGAGGAATCTTGACATGTAAAGTTACTGTAAGACTTACTGTCCCTGCTTGTTTCAGCGCTTCTTTTTTGGCCAGGTCCTTGCTCAATAACTTGATGAGGTAGTCTGCTCTGGTCTGTAACTGTTTCGCCTGTGGCTTCTTGTCAGGGTCGTCTGGTAGAAGCTGGTCAGCAATGCACAGTTAACATTACGTAATTCTCACAGAAGACGATAACAGTGCTGTGAATCACTCCGCAGAAAGTACTCACAGTAAACATGACAATATTAAAAGCTTTTGTTACTACTATGCATTCATGTTTTTGAAGGGTATGAAAAAATGAGATAAACAAGCAGGCTGAGAATCTATTTGTGGTGATCAAAGCTCTGAAAAATCCATTATCTGAGTTGGATAGCACTGAATTGGACTGAAGTTGTATTTATAGTCACTTGTCCTAAACAGCAGCACATCAATGTGTCACGCTCAATCACATTAGATCTCACCTGCTTCTGTACTGACATTTGAAAAAAATAACACAAAATATTAGACATATATAACACAACAACATTAAACAGGTACATTCAAGAGTGAAGTAGTTTTTAAATGTAAATATATTGTCCTGTGTGCAAATTTAGTGTTTGCACACAGGTCTTCAAGAATTAGCCAGTGACTTGAAGGGTTAAATAATGACTAAGGGAACAATTTCATCAGGAAGTGATGCATGATGGCATGTTGCCATTAAGGGCATTATAAACAAACAGAAACCAATGCATGTCATGTCTTACTGTAAGAGATGCCTGACCAACCTTTTCATACAAGACTCAATGACGAGTAGAACTATCACCAGTAATGAATCTTAAGGCGGAGCAATAAACTGAACCTAGGGGTTTAAGAGTGGAGGCAGAGGCATGTTTATAGACGACATCACTATAATCCAAAAGAGATAAACAGATGGCTTCAGTTATCTGCTTCTCTCAAAGCACAGGAAAATTTGTTTTGTTTCTGTACAAATACTCAATTTTTAGTCAAACCATGTTGATAAATGTGTTAATGTGAAAGTTAAACATAACTTTTTGATCCAACTAGATATCAAAATATTTATACTCTGAGGCCCTCTCAATTAGAACTGCAACAACTAACCAATTAAATGGACTAAAATCAATTAGGAAAATAGGTGGTGATTAGTTGGGTCTATGTTATGCAAATACTTACACAATATCTGTTCAACTACATTTTAATTACATTTCTCTTTTGTTCTCAGTGGTTGTATCCCTAATTTCCATTTTGTCAACTATTTAACTTTAACTTTCTTTTAACGGTTTTCTGAAATGCTGGAAATAATAAAATGTAGCTTTTTTCTTTATATCTAATTAATAAGTGATTAATTGAAAGTAATAATAGACAGATTAATCCATTATCAAAATAGCTGGGAGTTGCAGCCCGACTCTCAATGCTATGTCCATTCAGAGTAAATGGTAAATGGACTGTATTTATATAGCATTTTTCTAGTCTGATGACCACTCAAGTGCCACATGTGCTGATTGCCAGACCTGCGGGATAATTCTAGTAGAAATGGATAAATTAAATAGTTATGTAATTTGTTCAGGAATGAATGGGGCACAGAGCTTTGAAAAAATAAGGTTCTCGTTTATCCTCTCCAGTTGGTTTCCTGCAATCAATAGCTTGAAGTGCCTCCCCAACAGAGTAAGTAAAGGCTTGTCGGGTGAACGTAAAGGTATGGTTTAAGAAGGGCACATGCTGGCAATAAAAAGCAGATTCTGGGTACACTGTATCAAACTGATTGCCAGCAGCAGCAAAATGTGTGTTGAAAGTGTGACAAATCTTTGATGACTCATATATTAAGCAGTCATTAACTGTAACATAAAAAGGAATATACTTATATGAAGAGTTGTTTTTAATTACAATCACTGCTTTCCAAAATTTTGACAGGTTTGTAAAAGAGTTAGAGAATAATTCTATGTGATAACTGGCCTTTACTTTTCTCAAGGAAGATGTGTACTTCTGTGTTGTCTAAAAGTCAGCCATACTGCTTCACCAGTATGTCTTGCTAGAGCCAAGGCTTGTCGCTTGCCTTGAACAGAATCAGGGGTGTCATCTGTCTTTAACTTGAATATTGAAATGACACTTCTACACGTGGTATTTCAGAAATGAGATATACAATGTCCGCAAGGTCACAGAGAATATCCTGTTCACAGAACAAGTAAGTCAGCTAACTTATGAACTGCATTGGAGATGGCTGGGAGTGGTCTGTATACATGTCTGTACACAGGTCTATATTTATGATAAGTTAACTTTCAGAGCAATTAATTAAGAATAATGAGGTATAGTGACAGCACTTGAAACAGACAAACATGACTTGACATATACAGACACATCAACCTCTCTTCCCTCTCCAGTTTCTTCAGAGTTTTATCTTGGCTGGTGGCGTTATGAGGACCATTATTAATCAGTACTATGCACTGTATTGAGAGTGGAGGTCTGGGTGTGTTCTCACTGTCTTACTTTCATGCAGTGAGTGTGAGCAGGAATGTGGTGTGAGTTCATTGTTCATCAATAAAAGACCTGCATGATTTAGGTGGAGGTGATCATGTTAAAAGTGATCCATTCTTTTGCAGAGGCAGGTGACGTTGTCCACGTGGGAGATGTGTCTGGTACTGCAGTAGCCCTTCAGCCAGATGTGCAGTTGTCTTAGTCAGCTACACTTTAAGTTACCAAAACGGGGGGAAGGTCAGTAGGGCTGTCAAAACTGGCCAAAAAAATGACGCTCAATTAGTTCTTATGAAAAAACACACTGGTTCAAGGCATTCAAATATCTATTTTTGTGCATTATGCCCATAAAAGGGCAAACCAAAAGGGTATAAGGAGAGATACACTACATGTATAGGTATATTTATTTCAACATGAATATGCTCCCATTCAAGTAAAAACGAGGCTAAACCACCTATCCAGTATACCCAGAGTAAATTGATAGCTGTTCTTGAACCATTTGGAATCACTGTAAGTACTACTGGCATTGAGTATGAAAAAAGTGAACACAAAAACACAAAAAAGTAGGTGGGTTTTTTTTTTCCAGCCTGAATTTTTTTTGCAAATAGATGCTGCAAATGACTATATCTGGGACTTATTAGCTGGAAAACACAATGGGACCATAGCATGGAGCCTTAGCCTAGCTCAAGTTCAATAAAAACTGATAACAATACCACAGAGATTGGATACTTTCATGTACTGTGAGGTTGTACGGAAGGTGGAAACAATTTTCCATGCAGAAGGACAAATACATCAAAATCTAATCTGAATCTTCCATGTGTTCTCTAACCATGTATTTTTCTCCCAAAAGAGGCAATTTACAATATATTTATATACATATATAACTATACTTATATTCATGAAATGTACATTTTGGCCATCTATATTCATATTTATGATATTTATACCTGTATTTTCACCGCATATTTTTATATTGAGGCCATTTAGTATATTAATCACTTGAAACAGTGCAGAAAAATCTTGATTTGATGAGCTGGAGCTGTGAATAACCCACTAAAGTTTAATCGACGTGTTCAGAATTTCAAGCATCAGCTAGCAGCCATAAAATGAGCTGCAATATAATCCCTCTGGCCGTTTGCACACCATCAATATATGTTCACTGAAATTGTTTTTGCCACTGTCGAGCACAGATTGTCTGACTTTTTCTTCCCTTTACAATTCAATTCTATATTCAAATTTAGAACATTTATTGACTGGGTGGCCTAAAATCATGCACTTTTTGCTTATGTTGAAAATAATGTATAGGAGGCAGACAAAATCCTCTTAAAGTGTCTCTGAATGTTGCATCTTAAGGTTGGTACTGTTCACAGGCACACCAACAATCTTGACAGACCAGAGCAGGTCATAGCAGCTGTAGGATGGAGGTGTTAATATCCTCACCAAGGGCACTGGGGTGGTTTACGGCATAGCACCTGTAGATTTGCACAATGGACCATAGATGACCCAACAACAAGCGCAGGGGGGTAGATATGACTGTCCTCAACAACTGCTCTGGTCCCAGGGAGGGCAAGACCTGAGCTACGCTAAACTGCCGGGCAATAAGCCATAGCAGTGGCGTGCCTCCTAAGGCGACACATACAGTCGCATGCAAAATTATTCAACCCCTCTCATATCTTTAGGATTTGGGCAGAATGAGGAACATTACAACTGCAGAATATTACTAAATCATATAAGTGGTTAATAGATATTAATTGCAATTTAAAATCAGAGTAAAAGTCAACATTTATTTCATAGTTCATCCAAAATGTGAACTTTAATACAAAAAGCATGTTGCAAATTTATTCAACCCCCAATCGAATCAATCAACTCATGTTGATTACGCATAATTACAACTAAATGCCATTATGCAGCAAAACTAGGAATTCAAATAGGTGACACCAAGGTGTCCATTCTATTTGTATTATTATGTTAATGTCCACCCAATGTGTCATTAAGCTTGGTTTACACTTCTGCGTCGCGGCGACGCCGTACCTACGCCGTCAACACAGACCCCTACGCGGACCCTACGCCGTAGCCTGACGCGCACCTCCAAAAAATCCTGACTACGCGTCGCGTCGACGCGTAGTGACGTGAACGTCGAGGACTGTGATTGGTCCGTTCAGAACGTAATTTTCGGTTCAGTCGCAGCCCTATGGTCGCAGCACAACAACATTCCCTCGTTCCCTCAACGCAGAACTGTGAATGCTCAGTGACGGCGTAGGGTGTACACCGTAGGTACGGCGTCGCCGCGACGCAGAAGCGTAAACCAGGCTTTACTCATCACATGCCCCTTGCTCTCTACTGGCAAAATGGTGAAGGTCAGAGAGTTGTCCAAGAAGTTAAGACAGGAGATTGTAGCTTTGCACAAGAAAGGTAATGGATACAAGAAGATATCCAAGCTCTTAAATGTTCCCAGAGACACCATTGGGAGCATTATTCGCAAGTTTAAAGCAACTGGTACTGTGGCAACACAGCCAGGTCGTGGACGAAAGAAGAAACTTTCAGCAGCCACAACAAGATTCCTGAGGAGACAGGTGGACAAAAACCCCAGGATTACTGCAAAGGACTTGAGACACGTTTTGGCTGAAGAAGGAACTGATGTTTCAGTGGACACAGTACGCCGCACACTTCATGCTGAAGGGTTCAATGCCAGAACCCCCAGACGCACACCGCTGCTGAAGCCACACCACAAGAAAAGTCGCCTCCAGTATGCTAAGACCAACCTGACAAAGCCACAGAAGTTCTGGGACACTGTCCTATGGACTGACGAAACAAAACTGGAGCTCTTTGGCCCGATGGATCAGTGTCACAGTTAGGCACAGGAAGAACCAGGCATACACAGAGAAGAACACCCTGCCTACCGTGAAGCATGGCGGTGGGTCTGTGATGCTGTGGGGGTGTTTTGCCTCCAATGGCACTGGGAATCTCCACCGTGTTGACGGCATCATGGATTCGACCAAATATCAGGATATTCTGGCCAAGAATGTCACCAAGTCCGTAAAGAAGTTGAAGCTGGGGCGTCATTGGACATTCCAGCAAGACAACGACCCCAAGCACACATCCAAATCCACGAAGGCTTGGTTGGAAAAGAAAGGCTGGAAGGTTCTGGAGTGGCCATCACAGTCTCCCGACTTAAACCCAATTGAGAATCTGTGGTGGGATCTGAAGAAAGCTGTTGGAGCACGCAAACCTAAGAACATTTCTGAGCTGGAGACTTTTGCCCATGAGGAGTGGGCCAAAATCCCCAAAGAGCGCTGCCAGAAGCTTGTGTCAGGCTATCGTTCCCGTCTGCAGCAGGTCATTGCAGCTAAGGGGTGCTGCATGAAGTACTAAAGACACGACCTCGTAAGGGGTTGAATAATTTTGCAACCTGCATTTTGTGTTTAAGTTGCCATTTTTGATGAATTTGGAAAGAATTATTGATTTTTGCTGTAATATCAAATGGTAATAAACTATCTGTTCATCACTTGTATGATTTTGTACTATTCTGCAGTTGTAATGTTCCTCGGTCTGCCAAAATGTCAAACATAACAGAGGGGTTGAATAATTTTGCATGCAGCTGTAGACTGCAAGGCATGTTCAGTGAGAAGGCTTGTTGCGGTGCAGATGATGGCACAAAGGATTTGGGTTGTTCATACAATCAGGCATCAGACATCAGGCTTGAAACTTGTCTAGGCAGAGAGCCTCTGGCATGGGAGCGCTTGCCTTTCAGCCCTCCGTCCCTCACCATAGTTTGTGCCTGAGGGGCGGAACAAGCTCGGGTTTTGCTCCAAGACTCAACCACGTATCATCTCAACCTCACTGAGAATGAACCCCCCACCAGGGCAGGGTGATGTTGCAGTGCAGTGGGGCCAAGACTGAGAACATGCTGCATGAAATGTACTTAGCCTTGGCAGTGGCGATTGTGGAGAGGTGCATGAAGGGCTCATCGACCTTCCTCAGATCGTCATGCAGGCAACGCATGTCTTCATTGATCTGTGAATAGACAGGCTGACGATTCCCACACACACCCATGGGCAAACTTGTGGCTGCCCCTGCGCTTGGTTTTAGATAAGCCTAGCCAAACCCGGACCAGCAAGTTGAGAGCAAGAGGTGAGATTTGCAGTCAGTATCTCAAATAAGTCCCTGACAGACACAAGAGAACACCGAAGAGTTGGTGAGATGCGATCCAGAGAGTATCTCGATCTTGGAGCATCAGTTAGCTGCTTTGACTAAAAACGAGGCGGTACCTAGCAGCAGATTCCCCTTATGGGACAAAGACAGGAATTGTTGAATGTGAACAAGGACAGCCCAGTCTGAGTGTTAGGTAGCCACAGTTGAGAGATAGTTGAGTCAAATTACCAAATAATAGCCTGTAATTCCAAAGAAGATAAAAAGCTAAGCTAAAAAGTGGAAACAAACTGTATAGACCAATGACATTTCAACAGTTTTCACTGAAAACACTGTTTTAGTACAGTTTTGGATAGGAGTCATTGGGCAGTTAATTTCAGTTGGTGGATTCTAGCCTTCTCCACATATACAAATCATGTCCTAGAGACCTAACCTGACTAGGGCTCCCTTTCTCTTGAGACATAATTTTTCAGGACTTTTCTAATCTGATTAAAAGAGTAGGCCTCATTGGGCATAACTTTTAAATGTTTAGCGTCACTACCTTTGCAACTACTTCAAGCCTGGAATTAAGTCATTTTTAAGGGCAAGGTCACTTTGAAAACTACAAATGTTGTTCCGGTTCTGGTACTGTGAGGATGACAGCCTAATTTTCCAGCTCCCCAAAGGTTTTACCAATTAACCAAAAAAACTAGTTTTGTCAATCCTGGTGGACATTTTATAAAAGAATGAAAAAAGGGGTTACTGCTAGAAGTGGATTAAGCATGGGTTTGACAGAAGATGACCCAGACTTGAGGCACAGCCGAAGTAGCTCTCGGAACTTACACCCACGTGAGGAAGATAGCACCAAGCTAGCCTGCAAAGTATCCTCAACGAAATCCGTGAATTCAGAACACAACACACAGCACACAACTCTCCGACATTAAACAAGAGTTAAAGCGAGCAAATGACAGACTGGGCCAAGTAGAAGGGAGAACAGATGAAACTGAGACTGTGCTTCAAGCAACATCAACGTTACTCAAGCGGCTAACACAGCGCCAGGCTAACTTGGAAGTGAGGCTGATTGACCAGGAGGCTTGAGCATGGAGGGACAACCTGAGGATTTACTGAATACCTGAAGATAAAGAGAGCACCGACATGGCTGGCTTCCTGGATAACCTGCTAAAAACCTCACTTGACTTTCCACGTGATGGAGATCTCAAAATTGAACGGGCACATCGAGATCAGAAGCCTGTCGCTGTGGGCAGCAACGCACAATCACAACACCAACGCTCTCATTTTAAAGACACTTAAGGAGTTCAGAAGACAGCCCTCCCAAGACATTGACTGATCACTGATGGATCCCTTTTTCGCATTTTGCAGGTAAGTCTTATTTGATTTTAAAGAGAAACATGTAGCCTATATTCCATTTTGGTTTAGCTATATATGTAGAAGACCGCCATACAGTTTTGCTTTACCTGGCCTAGACACACGCCTGATCATAGTCTGCACTTCTATTCTCTTTGTTTAATCAAATGAAATGGGACTTGTTTGGCGAGTCATCCTCGATTTGTTTTTTTTTGTGGCTGAAATGCAGCCACATCTGAGGGCCCCACCACTGCGACATGGGACGTTCCCTTACGAAGGCTTTGACTTTACAAGGTCCCGCAAGGCTCTTTTGAAGCGAGCCTCAGCATCAGAAGTAACTGTTCTAAACTGCTCTGGTGATGTTCTGTTTCAGACTGTTCTATATTGTTCTCGTTCATGTTTCTCAGGAAAGATAGGTTTTGTATACGTACTTCCAGGGACAACAGGAGAGGTTTTTGGGTGTGTGACAATCAATGTAGGCCACAGTAGTAGACAATGAACAGGCAAACCCTGAAAGTGACTTATTTTAATGTGAATGGGATTTTAAACCCAGCAAAGAGGAGGCAGATATTAACAAAAATGAAAAGGGAGAATGCGCAGTTTGTGCTCTTGCAAGAGACACACCTCACTTCACTAGAGCATGAAAAACTAAAAGAATGGGGTTTTTAGAGGTATACTATTCATCTTATAATTCAGACCATAGGAGAGGCATAGCAACTTTGATATCAAAAGAAATCTAATTGAACAGGTTTCAGAGACAGCTGAAGCAAGGGAGATACATAGTAGTCTCAGGGAGAGAACATGATGTTCTTATAACAATTTGTAATATTTATACTCCCCCTGGAAGTGATTTTGCTTTTTATAGAAACATATTTGATTTGATGATGGGAGCACAGGGGTCATCATATGTGGTAGAGATTTGAATATCTGACCATGCCCCCTTCTCCTGCACTGTAGATATTAACGATAACCCCGGTTGTGGAGGTTGTACACAAATATCCTGAATAATTCAAGACTCAAAACCCAAATGAGAGAGGAAATGAAAAGGTTTCTAGAAGAAAACAATAATGGAGAGGTTGACTCAGCTATAGTATGGGATACTTTAAAAACTGTTCTTAGAGGGAGAATAATATCATTCTGTGCTCCTGAAAAGAAACAAAAACAATTAAGACTGATAGCCCTTAAAGAATTGAAAGATCTTGAGACGCAACATAAAAGACAACAAAAACCAGAAACACTAGCTAGAATAAAAGCAATTAGAAACGAAATGAATATAATATATACACAGGAAACTGAAAAAAAGATGATATTCATAAGACAAACTTGCTATGAGTCAGGAGCAAAATCACTAAAAATCTTGGTGAGAAAACTGCAAAAGCAATGAGCAGACAACACGATATACAAAATAAGAGATACAGATTCTAAAACTATACAGTATAAACAAGATGAAACACAAAGAACATTCAGAAAATACTACAAGGGCCTTATACATAACCCCAACTAGAAGGTGGCCAGCAAATTGACAACTCCTTAAAATCTCTCAATTTACCTGTTATATCAGAAGAACAAAATGAAATATTAACAACCCCTGTAACCAAGATAGAGCTGAATAAGGCCATTTCCACCCTGAAAGCAAACAAATCGGCTGGGCCGGACAGCTTCTCCTCAGGGTTCTATAAGGTCTTTAGGGCTGAGTTAGTGCCAATCCTTCTCCAAGCTTGTAATACAACATTAGCAGACGCTAAAATGCCCCCATCTTGGAATGAGGCAGCGATTTCTGTTATTCCCAAGGAGGGGAAAGCAAATTAGAGTGTAGTTCATACAAACCTATTTCGGTGCTGAATATTGACTACAAAGTTTATACAACCATCCTTGCCAGGGTGTCTTTATGCTGGACATCAGCAGTTTCTGCCACTCGTAAACATCAACAGCTATGCGTTTGTCCCTTCACTAGTAATATCAAGAGGAGTGTTTAACAAGGCTAATCACATCCATTGTGTGTTACTGCAACAAAAGTAAACCATTTCATATCATGTTGTTATGGTCCATTTTGGCTTAACAATACAGTATTGCTTTGAAGAGACACTGCTAGCAAAGTAAAAATGTATTGTTATGCAGAATTTAGCCTGTGTTTGACTCGCATACAGTTGGGCTCTATGGCTGAGATTTTCAGCCACTAGATGTTGCATTACACCATCAGCATCTCAGACCAAAACAAATGGACATAATGGCCACACCTCCCGCTCCCTTCAAGTTCTTAGTAAGGCGTGGTGAAACACACACACGAGATACAGTGGATATAAAAAGTCTACACACCCCTGTTCAAATGCCAGGTTTTCGTGATGTAAAAAAGTGACAGCAAGATATATAATTTCACAACTTTTTCCACCTTTAATCTGACCTATAACCTGTACAATGCAAGTGAAAAACAAACAGAAATCTTTCAAGGGGGTGAAGTAAAAATAAACAACTGAGATAATGTGGTTGCATAAGTGTACACACCCTTTTGTAACTGGGGATGTGGCTGTGTTCAGATTTTACCAATTACATTCTAACTCATGTTAAAGCATCAGCACACACCTGTCGCCAATTAAAGTGCCTCTGATCAACCCCAAATAAAGTTCAGCTGTTCTAGTAGGCTTTTCCTCACATTTTTGTAGCCACATCTTCCAGCACAAGCCATGGTCCGCAGAGAGCTTCCAAAGCATCAGAGGGATCTCATTATTCAAAGATATCAGTCAGGTGAAGGCTACAAAAGAATTTCCAAGGAATTAAACATACCATGGAACACAGTGAAGACTGTCATCATCAAGTGGAGAAAATATGGCAAAACAGTGACATTACCAAGAACAGGACGTCCGTCCAAAATTGATGATAAGACAAGAAGAAAACTAGTCAGGGAGGCTACCAAGAGGCCGACAGCAACACTGAAGGAGCTGCAGGAATTTCTGGCAAGTACTGGCTGTGTAGTACATGTGACAACAATCTCCCGTCTTCTTCATATGTCTGGGCTATGGGGTAGGGTGGCAAGACGGAAGCCTTATCTTACAAAGATGAACATCCAAGCCCGGCTTAATTTTGCAAAAAGACATCTGAAATCTCCCAAACGTATGTGGGACAATGTGTTATGGTCTGATGAAACCAAGGTTGAACTTTTTGGACATAATTCCAAACGGTATGTTTGGCGCAAAAACAACACTGCACATCACCTAAATAACACCATACCTACAGTGAAGCATGGTGGTGGCAGCATCATGCTTTGGGGCTGTTTTTCTTCAGCTGGAACTGGGGCCTTAGTCAGGGTGGAGGGAATTATGAACAGTTCCAAATACCAGTCAGTGTTGGCACAAAACCTTCGGCCTTCTGTTAGAAAGCTGAAGATGAAGAGGAACTTCATCTTTCAGCACGACAATGACCCAAAGCACACATCTAAATCAACAAAAGAATGGCTTCACCGGAATAAGATTGAGGCTTTGGAATGGCCCAGCCAGAGTCCAGACCTGAATCCCATCGAACATCTGTGGGGTGATCTGAAGAGGGCTGTGTACAGGAGATGCCCTCGCAATCTGTCAGATTTGGAGCGGTTTTGCAAAGAAGAGTGGGCAAATATTGCCACATCAAGATGTGCCACACTGGTAGGCTCCTACCCAAAAAGACTGAGTGCTGTAATAAAAGCCAAAGGTGCTGCAACAAAGTATTAGTTTAAGGGTGTGCATATTTATGCAACCAGGTTATTTTAAGTTTTTTATTTTATATTTTTCCCCTTTAAAGGTTTCAGTTTGTTTTTCACTTGCATTGTACAGGTTATAGGTCAGATTAAAGGTGGAAAAAGTTGTGAAATTATATGTCTTGCTGTCATTTTTTTACATCACGAAAACCTGGCATTTGAACAGGGGTGTGTAGACTTTTTATATCCACTGTATATGGTGGAATTAAATAATCCTTTTGTGAACAATGTCAGGTGACGAGGGAAGTCCATTGGGGAGAACCAACGGTTTCACAGGGAGGGATTCACATGCACGTGCATCCAGCAAATTTAACATCATTCAGCCTTTTAAAACAAGTCAGAAAGAAAGAAATGTTAATTCATAAACCCAATAAATACAACAGTTACAAGACTGGTAAATATTTTGATTTCAGGGATTTAATGTTAAATTTAATTTAAAATTATTTAGAGTTTTGGACACTAAAGTTGTAAAGTCACTCAACCTGTATGTGCAACCATGTGACGTGACTTGGGAGGTGTGTTCAATTACAATTACAATTACAATTTGTCATTTGGCAGACGCTTTTATCCAAAGCGAAGTACATATGAGATTTTCATACAACACAAGCAAGGTTCTAGACAGGAGAGAACAACAGGAATAAGTGCCCCAACACAACTTCCAACTGGACATAGGTGCTACAAGACAATACTATGAAGTAGTAGTAGTAGTTTCACCACCTGGGAACCACAGAAGAAAAGAGTCTAGCTAGAGACTTAGGGCTTTTTGGAGGTGGCAGCACCAGGCGCCGCTCCTGGCCAGAGCGTAGTGAGCGGGAGGGAGCATAAACCTGAATGAGGGAGTTCAGATAGGTCAGAGCGGTTTTGGTGGCAATTTTGTACGCCAGCATCAAGCACTTATACTTGATGTGGGCAGCAACTGGGAGCCAGTGGAGGGATATGAACAGCGGAGCGACATGCACTCGTTTGGGCTGGTTGAATACCAGGCGAGCCGCCGCATTCTGTATCATCTGCAAAGGTTTTAGTGAGCATGCTGGGAGCCCTGCCAGTAAGGAATTACAGCAGTTGAGGCGTGATAATACCAGCACTTGTACTAGGAGTTGTGTTGCATGCTCAGACAAGTAGGGTCTGATCTTCCTGATGCTGTACAGGGCGAATCGGCATGACCGAGCAATAGAGGCCACATGCTCTTTGAAAGTTAGCTGGTCATCGATCAAGACACCCAAGTTTCTGGCAGATTTTGCGGGAGTGAGTAGGCCCAAGTCAAGTTGGATACTGATCTGTTGTTGTATAGAGGGACCGGCTGGGATGACAAGGAGCTCAGTCTTTGACAGGTTAAGCTGAAGGTGTCGTTCTTTCATCCATGCCGAGATATTGGCAAGGCATGCCGATATCCAAGCCAAGACCGTGGGGTCATTTGGTGGGAACGAAAGGAGGAGTTGAGTATCGTCAGCATATGAATGGTATGAGAGGCCATGTGAGCAGATGACTGCACCAAGTGCGGTGGTGTATATTGAGAAGAGAAGGGGTCCAAGCACTGACCCTTGTGGTACTCCTGTGGACAAGCAGTGGGATTTGGACCCTTCTCCCCTCAAAGATACTGCAAAGGATCTCCCTGAGAGGTAGGACTCAAACCAGCAGAGAGCAGATCCTGAGAAACCAAGCTCAGCGAGTGTGGAGAGGAGGATTTGGTGGTTAACCGTGTCAAAGGCAGCCTATAGGTCAAGCAATAGTAGAACAGAGGAGTGTCCAGTAGCCCTAGCTGATCGTAGTGTGAAGGAAGTGATCTGCTGTGAGCACACATGGTTTCCACAACATAAACAAGACCAGCCTATTCAAAATACTCTTGTCCATAAACTAACATTGAAACAGTAATTTCCAAAACATAACAAAGCCTTTCAGGAGGCAATATTCTCTGTTTTTGCAAGCTCTGATACATAGATTTGTACAATTAATCTTCCAGGACAGCACAAAATTTTACACTTATTGTCGGTGTGTTTTTCATGACTGTTTTCCAGAAGGCATGGGAACCTTGATAACTACTATTTGCTTATCCTTGGTGGTACAAAGTACTGTGCTTCAGTACAGTTTTGAGATACACGCACTCTACTTGACTGTTTCCATTTCAGGCCACTTCATACTTCCACTCTGCAACATTTGAAAGGGAAATATTGTACTTTCTACTCGACTACATTTATTTTCCACCTTTAGTTACGAGTTACTTTTAAATTGAAGCTTTTACAGAATTGATAAAATAACAAGTTTATCAATACAACTACACTCCAGACAACTTAATCTACTCCTTCATAAATATTTATGCAGACAGTCCAGATTAGTTTCCAGCAATTCCAGCAGTGAAGCTCAGCTTCAGCCTTTCTTTAGCCATCACAAAGGCAATTTAGTATCAGCTTTTCCAGAGGACAACAATCTTTGCAATTTATTCAGAAATGGTGTTCTCCAGTTTAATAAGCTGTTTTTCACAATATGTATGACTGTACAGGAATATTCTAAACTCAAATTTAAACTCGAATTGTAAAAAAAAAATCCATGCATTTAATTGTGAAAAAGAATTAAAATCAATTGATTTCGATGGTGGAAAAAGAAGCAGCACTACTGCCATGGCTGCACTGAAGACAGAGAGGAGTCACAAAAACAGAGTTTCAGTTTTGCAGTAATTACTGTTTTTGTTTGTTTTACTGGAACAGTGTGTTGAAATCATATTTAAGTCTCTCCTGTCATAATGTCCTGTAAAAATAAATCCCAACTTAGATGTGAAAATATTCTGGCTTTATGGGCTGTTACCCCTGCTGCTTCTTGGACATCTGCAGACCTGTCAACCTTGTCAAAATATTCTGAGTACCACTTGCGTTGTGTGGCTTTTTTTCTGCAGACTTTTGCAACTCCATTGCAACATCAATATCCAAACCCATCAACAGAAAACCAAAAAATGCTATGTCCTTCTAAGCCATGTATATACTGTATCATGACAGCCTTTCAATGGAACACAGAAACACTTTCAAAACATAAAAATGCTGTTAACAAACCAAGGTAACTATATTATTTACATTTTTTTATTTTGTTGACCTTGACCCTGATGCCCTCTTAAATACATTTTTTGCATCAGTCATCACTCCTTCCTGGAGTGGAACTTGCTTTGGACTGTTTTGCCTCATAGTTTGCTGACTTTGCCTTCTTTAATAGAGCATCACTGAAACCCTTCATGTGACAGATGGTCCCTTTTGCAGCCATGCTTACCTTTCTTGTCACCAAAACACTGATCATGTCAGTGTTCAATACTTATTTAATTAAAATTAAAAAATATTTTAATATTTAATTAAAATGGTAATAATTTATTTTGTATATTGCAATAGGTGTTCTTGTTTTCAAGAATGTAATAATTAAAATTGGCTTACACCACATATGCACACATCACCGGAGCTAATTTATATATTACCTGCAGCTCCCTAGTGGCTTATGTCCACATCATAATTGCACACTGTGCAAAATGCATGATGAGGAACTTTGGAAGCATGGCCACTGTTCTTGATATTTGCTGCTGCATCTTGTTGTCAGACATGAGTACCGCACGTACACATTTGCCACAGAACTCACATGTCCGCAGCTTTTTGCATAGTTTAGAGGGGCGAGTTGTACCAGCGTATTTAGATGTCAAATTGCATACTTGCTACGCAAAATGCGTACAGGTTGGCCGGTCTGCATCTGCACTCTCTCTGGCTCCTCTCCCGATTCAGTGAGTTAAGAGTTTATTTCAACCAAACCAAAGTTGGCGATGATTGTTAGAGCAGTGAGAAGACAAACCAAAAAGGTTTTGATGAGGTTTTCTTTACATTTGAATGAAGTGTCTTTTACAATGATAGAATCACTGTTTCTCTGAATGGAATCTGGTGGCTTTGGCCAGAGCAACATAACAGCTGTTTCTGGTAAAACGAAACAGATACCATTCTTTGACAAGAAGGTATCCTTGCAGGGATCTTTTCAGAAATTAAATCAAAGACTTAGATATTACTGGATTCGGCTGGGGAGGACACTGGCACTGTCTGTTCGCCGCTTCTCCAGTTGAGCCAAAATAACATCTTTTAAAAGTTTAAGCAAACTTTTGAAATAATCTTTTTACTATCCACGCCACTGACCAGTGGACCTTTTACTTTCCGCACCATTGAACAGCACCACCGAACAGTGGACCTTTCTGGATAGTTATCAGGTAGTTTTTGAGTCTAGCGGTGGCCTACCTGTTGCTGCTAGCATAACCCTGCTCAGAGACTCCCTGGAATTGGCCATCACCGCTTCTACCGCAGTCGGAAAAGTCTCCTCCTGGACTGCCTGGACTCAGCTGTCCCTGCCATCGTGAAGTGCATCCGGATAGCCTGAAACCACCCATCGCTGTCGCCACAGAGTTGGAAGTCCTTGTGGCTACTGTAGCATCCTGGCTAAACGTCTGGATTACATGTGCATTACAGAGACCTGGCACCAACCAAATACTTTTTCCTCTTTAAATGAGTGCTGTCCCCAACGATATAGCCACCTCCAGAAAGCCTGCAGCACAGGACGTGGTGGTGGCCTGTCAGTCATCCATCGCAGTGATCTGGAGCTATCTCCTCAACCATTGCCTGAGCTGTCTTCATTTGAATGCCTTGCATTTAAATGTAAGTCCCCTTCCCCTGTGCTGTTTCTCCTCATTTACTGACCACCAAACTCAAACACATCATTTATCACTCAGATGTCAAATCTTCTCACAGCTTTCTGCACATCCTCTGCTGATGTAATAATTTTAGGTGATCTGAACATCCACGTTGACACCCCCTCCTGCTGCTTTGCAGCTGAATTTCTTCAAGTAATGGACTGCTTTAATTTAAAACAACTTGTTGATGTCCCCTTACACACCAGGGGGCACACCTTGGACCTGGTCATTACAAACTCTGCCCCCTCTCACCAACCTGCAGGTGTATGACCTGCACAGTCACTCAAAGAGGCAAGGTCACAGTTTTACTCCAATGCCATCAGAAACAGTCCAGGAAATTCCAAGCAGCTTTTCTTCACTGTCAACCACCTTCTCAAACCACAATCCCCCACACTCACTGCCACTACAGAAGAGCAGTGCAATAAATTCATGGACTTTTTCCCCACCCCAACTGTTGCCCCAACATATACCGTCTCCCAACCCTTGAACTGCTTTCCTGAGCATTCATCAGAAGAGTTGCAGAACATCATCAGGAAGATGAAATCCTCCACCTGTCCCCTGGACCCTCTCCTGACCGCCCTAGTAAAAACCCATATCACTGTCCTAAGTCCCCTGATCACTGCTGTCATAAATCACTCCCTCCAAACTGGTCATGTTGCCCCTGTCTTTCCACTGCATTTGATACTGTCGACCACGGCATTCTATTAAACCGGCTCGGCCGTGGCTCGGGCCACTCCAAACACACAGTCACTTGCGGAGTCCCCCAGGGGTCAGTCCTGGGCCCCATCCTCTACCTGACTTCCCTTGGACAAATCAGCAGCCATCACAAAATTTAATTCCACTGCTATACCAATGACACACAGCTCTATGTAAATGCCACAGCTGCAACCCCAACTTCACAGTCATCCCCATCAAAACTTACCACCTGTCTGGAGGAGATAAAGGTATGGATGGAGCACAACTTCCCCCAACTCAACAGCTCCAAAACCGAAGCCATTCTGGTTGGCACCCCTCACCAGAGCACATCATCATCCATAACCAGCCAGTGTTTCATCTACATTCATTTAGGAGTGGCGGGCCACCATTCCTAAATCCTAGCCACCGCTCCATCAAATTTCTTTTATTTTTAATTTTTTTTTATTGTCGCAAATACACCACCACTGCATGTCTCCAGCTGCACAGCAGAGTTTGACATTAATTACTCGCAAGAGCGCAGCCTTGAAAGTGAAATCACGTCAAGCACCCAGGCACCAGGTCAGAGAGTCAGAGCAGTGTCGTCTTGGAAAGTAGGGCAGCGACTTACCGGAGAAAAGGTAGACTTATTAGCTTAAGATAACTCATAATAGATTTTACAAGTTAAATAGACATTCACAAAATATTGATGGCCAGCTAACATTATGTAACATATCGGTAGCTTAAGTTAATGGGCCCGGTGCCAACTCAGTGTTGCTAACGTGAGTAAATTAATTGATAGCATTAAACTAACATCTACACACCATGATGTAACTGCTGACTCAGGGCTCTCAAGTCTCACGCATTGAGCGTGAGACACGCATTTCAACCTGTTCACACGCTCATATGCCACACCTTGTATTTCTCACGCAGAGAAATTACCTGGATAAGGCCCACCAAGTTGCTTCACTATATTTCATAACAGTGTCGGTCACGAACGAAACGGCTCTTAGAAGTGAACGATTGGAGCCGGCTCCTGTCTGGGGGCCGGAGTGGGAGCCGCTTTGTTTTTTTTCTCGACTTTTTTTTGTGTCCAAGCTGCACGTAATTGGTCAACTATATGATGTGTGGTGGCTTCTGGAGGGGTGGGGGTTACAGACAGCGCATGCGCACACACACACACACACCTGCAGCCTGGGTGCAAACTTTGCCACTGATTCTACAGCCCCATCAAAAAATTATTATTTATTGTTTTTAATTTGTATTTATTTAATTTTATTGTTTTATTTATTTTTATTTTTTATTTTTACATTCAGCCTTTAAAAAGCAATTTTCAACTGGCCATTAAATAAATAGGTTGTAAAAGTAAAATCTGCAGGCAAGTGTCATTTGTTTACGCCGCCACGGCTCCCTGGAGAGCCTGCCCCCACTGCTGAAAAAAATCCTAGAGGAAACACTGCCAGCATCACCTTTTCTGGATCCAACATCCCCCTTTCATCAACAGTCACAAATCTTGTGTAAAAATGGACTCCCAACTCACCTTTGAAGCTCATATAAATCACCTCTTCAAGACCTCCTTCTACCATCTCCGTAACATTTCCAAACTCCGCCCCATTCTGCCCCTCTCAAATGTCGAAAAGCTGGTTCATGCCTTTGTCTCCTCCACACTGGACTACTGTAATGCACGTCTCATTGGGATCCCTAGCAAGAGTCTCCCGAGGCTTCAGTATATCCAAAACTCTGCAGCTAGGATCCTGATGAGAGTGCTGAAACATGAGCACATTACCCCCATTCCCCACTCACTCCACTTGCTTCCTGTCTCCACTAGGATTGAGTACAAGGTCTCCCTCCTCACACACCAATGCATCCATGGACTTGCAGTCTGTTTCAAGGCTGCTGGTGGGTGCTCAGTCAATATCAAAAAAACATGCGTAAACAGAGTCCATTATCAGATCATAAGTGACCGGAATTCTTCCCATTTGTCCGGGACATGAAGTCTTCCAGGACGTGTGGCCCTGTGCAATTGCCCACCACAATGTCACTTTCATTGATTGATTGATTGATTGATAGATAAATATAAATATAAATATAAATATAAATATAAATATAAATAGTCTTTAAAAAATAATGTCACTTTCATTGATAAAAAATACAATGTAGGTCAAGCTGAAACGAGCACATAATCCAACAACCCGGTATAGGACATTATCTTATTAGTTTATACTTAGTGTGTAGGTATGTAGAGCTTTTAAAATCCATGTTTAAGTTGAAATAAATATACCTAAACATGTCTCTCCTTGGAGCCTCCTGGTTTGCCCTATCATGGGCATAATGCACAAAAATAGATTTTGAATGGTTCGAGCCTGTGTGTTTTTTCTGGAGTACTAATCAAGCATCATTTTTGCCCTACTGACCTCCCCCCGTTTTGGCGACTTATTAAGCTGACTAAGGCAACTGTATGCATGTGGAAACCTTCACCACCTTATACAACAGAACAGATCACTTTAAACATGATCACCTCTATCCAAATCATACAGGATCTTGTCGTGCAAAGCATTCAGCACATGACATTTTTTTGGGTTGTATTTTGTAATGTGTAGGTATGGAGCTCTTTTAAAAGACATTTACATTTAAAAAGTAGTCTCTGGTTGTACTAGTTTTCCCTCTTATGGACAATGCGCAAAAAATAGATATTTGAATGGTTCAAACCTATGTGTATGTTTTAGAAGAAATATTCAAACGTCCTTTTTGGCCAATTTTGACAGCCCTAATGTAAATGGTTTGCATGTAATATTAAAAATAAGATAACTGGACAATATGCATGACCTGCAGAAAATTACACAAAGGGATAAGAAATGTACTGTGCTTGAATTCACCTTGTGTGTGAGATTGAGGTCTGGGTCCATCTTGATCATCTCCCAACTGCCATAACCATACTCATAGATTCCTATGAGAAGGCTGGAGTCGTCCTCCTTTCCCCACTCAATGTCAAAGTGTGCTGCCTTCGAGTGGCATGGAATCATATACCTATGCAAATACACACATTTAAAAACTAGACATACAACATATTTGGTCAGGTCACATTATGGACAGGGTTGCTTGATATAGGAAAACTATGAGAGTATGCCATTAACTTACTGGATGTCACACAAACCTATAAATTACAGACCTGCCAACCTTGTCAAAATATTTTGAGTATCACTTGTGCAGCTTTTTTTTTCGCAGACTTTTGCAACTCCATTGCTTTGCACGCAGTAATTTCCCCATTCACTGGCTGGAAATCGGTTATAAAAAAACAATAAAACCTATATTTTTGATTACAATACCTTTAATAAAGAAAATGTAGACATATTGCACTCTGTAATTACCTTCTCTATTTCTTAACATGAATATCCAAACAGAAAACCAAAAAATGCTATGTCCTTCTAAGCCATGTATATACTGTATCATGACAGCCTTTCAATGGAACACAGAAACACTTTCAAAACAAGGTAACTATATTATTTAATTTTTTTATTTTGTTGACCTTGACCCTGATGCCCTTTTAAATACAGTTTTTGCATCAGTCATCACTCCTTCCTAGAGTGGAACTTGCGCTGACTGTTTTGCCTCATAGGTTGCTGACTTTGCCTTCTTTAATAGAGCATCACTGAAACCCTCCATTTGACAGATGGTCCCTTTTGCAGCCATGCTCACCTTTCTTGTCACCAAAACACTGATCATGTCAGTGTTCAACAGTTATTTAATTAAAATTAAAAAATATTTTAATATGTATTTAATTAAAATGGTAATAATTTATTTTGTATATTGCAATAGGTGTTTTTGTTTTCAAGAATGTAATAATTAAAATTGGCTTACAGCACATATGCACACATCACCGGAGCTAATTTATATATCACCTGCAGCTCCCTGGTGGCTTATGTCCACATCATAATTGCACACTGTGCAAAATGCATGACGAGGAACTTTAGAAGGTCGGAAGCATGGCCACTGTTCTTGATATTTACTCAAAAACTTCTGGGGGACACAGACCCTCTTCTTTTTGGCAGGTCTGCTGTCCTGTCCCTCCCTGTCTTTGTATTCCTCATCTGCCATGATAGTGGTTGCAAAACTTGCTGCAAAAGATTTGTTGGCTACATGTTAAAACTGTATAAATAATCACATTCCTCCTTATATACAGGCCTACTCTATCTGCAATGGATATATATAAAGGCTAAAATCTTTTTTTTTTTTTTCTTTTTTTCCCACTTAGACTTCGGCTCGAATGTTTCCATAGTGAAAGTAACGTTACGCGTAACGATTCACATTTACCAAAAGCTGGCAGGTCCCAGACACACTTACCTTTTTAAGCTCCAACTGCAGCGAGTGGGGAATGGAGGATGGAGAGGGAGGCAGAGGGCAGGAGGAGGCAGGGAGGAGGGGGGCGGGGATGTTACGCTATAGGTTCAGCGGACTCATTATTCTCCGCTTTTCTACAATGATTGACTGAAACTGCTTCACCACGCCGCTGCATCGTGTTGTCAGACATGAGTACCGCACGTGTACATTTGCCACAGAAGTCACATGTCCGCAGCTTTTTGCGTAGTTTAGAGGGGCAAGTCGTACCAGCGTATTTAGATGTCAAATTGCGTACTTGCTACGCAAAATGCGTACAGGTTGGCAGGTCTGAAATTATGCGCTCATGCCCAGTTCTGTCTAACAAAAATCACACTTACTTCTTTCTCTCCTCTGGGTCAGCAGGAATGGCCTTGTGGAGTGGAGCCAGCTCTTCCTCATGGGAGATGACAAGCTTAGCATTCACCTGTACTCCAGAGATCCTGAATGTAGGGCCTTTGACTTTACCTCTTCTGCCTCCTGATGATCAATCAAGTGGAAAGTAATATTTTGTTAACCATTTAGGGTAGGTATTTTCTTTTCTAAAGCAGTATTATTAAACGACTAAGTATGGTTACCCGAGGTCTTCTCTGGTCCACAGGGATTTTCTCGTAGCGTTCTCACACAGCCATTGTGAACCGTCTCTGCCAAGCGTTTCAGATCATGTTCAGACTTATCCATAAGTTCAGCATCACGAGCAATAGCATCCAACCTGTGTGAAGATGACACAGCAGACTGTGGCATGTTGTTCTTGTTATTTGTTAAAAACAGTGAAAAAAAAAAAATTGATGCAACTTACCTTTCCAATGGTCCTCCAAATTTTTTATAACTCTTCACAAATCTGTAAATAGTTAACAGAGATGTTAACAGGAATAAACTAGTAGGAGTCGATGAATAGCCAAATTGAGAAATCGATCAATACAATCACCTCCGGATCTCTGCATCACTGAAGCCTTTGATATTTTCCCGAGGAATGGTCCGAGGCCGTCCTCGTTTCTTTGGTCTCTTTCGGTCTGAGGGTGAGTCGCTGTCAGACCCAGAGTACCTTCTGTTCCTGTTCTGCCGGCCCTCACTAGCATTAAAGCTTATCTGTTAACACAAACCGAGAAAATTCACCAGGAACTTCATCAAGACCTGAATACACATAATACCACTGAATAGCACACAACTTAGAGTGAACACTTTTTTGAAAACTAAAAACCTAAATCATGAGTCCTTATTATATTTGGCAGGACCACTTGTGTACCTGTTTAGCACAATTCCTCATGCGTGGCAGCAAGTAGATTTCTTCCAGCTCCTTCTGTCTCTCCTCTTCCTCCATCCTCCTTCTCTGCTCCTCAGGAATGATTTCGTCCCAACTGCGATGACTACGCTCAGAGTCAATGTCTATTTCCTCATCCTCCATCATGGAAAAGTTGGCCACCTGCACAGGTCAGGTCAACAACTACAGATGTTATGGTGTTGGAAAACAGAGTATAACTTGGGATACTGTTAACCAGTTTTTGAAACAAGAAACAGATTTTTTTTTTCACCTTGAATTGAGACAGCAGTTCTTCTCCCACCGTGGAGGGTCCAGGATCATTTTCCCTGGTCTCAGCTCTTTTGAGGATCTCATCAATGTCCATTTCCTACAGAGCCAAACAGGCCATGACATGCTAATCCAATATATTTAAAAAAAAACTGTGATTGTATACATACAATCAGCACTTCCATTTGATTCAGTCCCAGACAAATGGCAAAGTTCCAGTCAAATATTATCTGTGTTTATTGATCTTAAAAACATTGGCTAGACAGAGTATATAACCAATGATATCATGGTTTAAAAAAAATGTTAAGGTTTGCTTGTTTGACCATGTCTGATCTCTCTCACTCATTGTTATTTGCTGTTATGGTGTTTTTTCAGGCTAGGCATTTAATCTGATCACGTTTTATGAAAGTGAAGCAACAATGAAACAAATGTAGTGTCTGTTTCATTCATCACATAGAATAGCCTACATATTGATTAAAAAAAAGATTCATTTTTCAAAAAGAAGGATATGTAGGGATTATTTAGATGGAATTAATGTCACCAGACATTATGACCGGAGAAATTTAAATGTCAGACTTCAACTTATTACTGCATAACGGAAACACAGCATACAATTCGGTATATAACTGCATACCTGAGGCTCCTGCTCTTCACCCTCTGGCTCTTTGAAAAGCTCTTCAGCACCAAACTTCAGGATGGCAGACAGCTCCTCCTTGTTGAATGGTGCGGAACTGTGTGTAATAAAACACATTGAAGTGAGATAACAACAAAAATAACAGCAACCTTTGAGAAGACTACAAACACAGCAGCTCTGTCAATAACAAGGTGCTCAACAAGCACAGCAGCTCTGTCAATAACAAGGTGCTCAACAAGCACAGAAGTTTTAGTACAAGAGGGATGTTTTACTTGCCTGGAGGGAGCAGCACCGGTATGGAGTACAGTTTTCCCCGTGGTGTCCATCCTCTGAATGACAAGGTGGTCTAGCACCATTTTCTTCTTTGCCCTCTCAATGATGTCCTCCTCCACTGAGCCCTTCGTCACCAGACGGTAGATATTCACCTGCCATTGCCCAAGCAAACAGTGTGACAGTGGGATACAACAATAATTTATGTCTACTAGAGATGCTCACTCACTCACTCACACATATATATATATATATATATATATATATATACACACACACACATATGTGTGTGTGTGTGTGTGTGTGTGTGTGTGTGTGTGTGTGTGTGTGTGTATATATAAAAACCTACCACTAGCTGAGTGTTAACAAAACACGGTATTTAACATTAGGAATTACCATTAGCATACTTCCACACTCAAGCAAAAGTGCAACCACGTGGTGATAAATCAGAGTTAATAGAGATGTTAGCTGTTTTACTTTATGACAACTGTTGTTTACCTGTCTTTTCTGTCCAATCCTGTGGGCTCTGGCTTGGGCTTGCAGATCATTCTGGGGGTTCCAGTCTGAGTCAAAGATGACTACTGTGTCAGCTGATGCCAAATTGATACCCAGACCACCGGCACGCGTTGATAACAAGAAGCAGAAATCCTGGGCACACCAGTGGAGGTTCACTATATGTTACAGTCCTGGTATACTAGTTTATACTAGTGAAGCACAAACTGCATTTTTTGTATCCAGAGCACAGTACTTACCTCTGACCCATCAGCATTAAAATGATCCAACGCCTGCTTCCTCATCTCCCCTTTAATAGAGCCATCTAATCTCTACACAAATTTAGAGATTTCAAGATCAGATATTAAATTCAGAAAATTTGAACAGAAATATGTAGATGACATTTCACATTTTCTGATTAGGCGGAAAAACATTCTCAGAGTGCTTTTATTGGGTATGTCTGTGTATGTAGAGTACCTGTCAAAAGTGGACACTGATGATTTTTCTTAATTTTTATTGTTTTCTTCATTGTAGATACTTAATACATCAAAGCTATGAGAACACGTATTAGTAATAAACAAATAAAGTCTAAACAAATAGGTTTTACATTTAAGATTCTTCAAAGGAGCCACCTTTTGCTTTGATCACAACTTTGCATACTACTGACATTCTCTCAGCCAACTTTGTGAGTCACCTGGAATGAATTTCAACTAACAAATGCGCCTTGCAGGGATGTATCGATATGTCAAATCTCAGAAATAGTTTGCATGTTCTTCCCATGCATGCGTGGGTTCTCTCCGGGCACTCCGGCTTCCTCCCACAGACCAAAAACATGCTCATTAGGTTAATTGGTGACTCTAAAATTGTCCTTAGGTGTGAGTGTGAGCGTGAATGGTTGTCTGTCTCTATATGTTGCCTTGCAATCGACTGGCGACCGGTTCAGGGTGTACCCCGCCTCTCGCCCGTTGACAGCTGGGATAGGCTCCAGCCCCCCTGCAACCCCAAAAGGGATAGGCGGTATAGAAGATGAATGAATGAAATCTCAGAAATCACGATAGAAATATGACTTTATGCCATCGTTGGACTGTGTCACAATCTACCGTGACATTACATGGTTATTTACTATCTCTCTTTATCACAAATTTTATTGTTTTTATTTGAACAGCAGAGAGTGCAATCATAGTAGCCAAGAAGACCGACACCTGTCATCCTTTGCTTACAAGCCAAGCACTGCTAAAAAATAAACCCAGTGAGTAAATCACGGATGGACATGCCGATAATGAAAGAGATTGAGGATGCTCCATCTACTTTCAGAGCTGATGTGTGGCAGCATTTCGGTTTTCCCTTTTCAAGAACTCACAATGAAACTGAGAAATGCAAAAATGCCTGACAACAGTAACCTACTCTATGGGAAACACATCAAATATGAGAAGCCATTTGGCACATTGCCACCCAGAACAGCTCAAAATACAACAACAACATTGCTGAATCTTTTTCTTACAAAGGAGCCCGCAAGAAGCATTTGGAGCCCTGCCCTCCCATAACAGTCAGGGAGCTGAAGAAATAACACAATGCATGAGTGAATATATAGCCAGACTTAAAGCCGTTTTCTGCGGTTGACAATGATAGATTTTAGAGGTTCGTAAACACATTGGAGCCAAAGTATAGAATTCTATCGAGGTAACACTTCAGTCACAGTGATGAGCTCTACACCAAGAGATGAAAGCTTAAGTGACACAGAGCCTCAAGGAAGCAGAGTGCATCTCAATAAACACAGATGGGTGGACTTCACAAGCTACACAGAGCTATATTACACTCACAGCTCGTGTCATAACAAGCGAATGGGAAATTTAAAGTTTTGTCCTACAGATGCAGCCTCTTTTCAAATCACATACTAGACTGAATATGGCTGAGGTTATGAAATCTGCTGCTGTTTTGGAGAGGGAGCTTGACATGAAGCTCCCTCGGTGTAGTGGTGAGAGAGGCCGGATTGTCCCCACACATAAAATGTTTTGCACGCACTTTAAACCTTGCTTCACAAACCGGTTGGAACAAAGGCTACACCAACCGTCTGCTTGGTCGAGTTAGGTATGTTCGATTGAAACAGCTGTGCTGACCATCAAACAGAGACTGCTAAACCTGCCATTACATAAACTGATGATGGATGTGGACATCCGATGGAAATGCTTTTTCAATCATTTTATAAAAGACTGCTACTGACTGCTGCTTTGTTTTGGTTTTGAAATTGTACATGGTTCAGTCATTCATTGCCAAAGACAATTCATGCCAATTTTTTGCACATACTTAGGTCATGGCTGGCTATTTTTTATTTTACTTTATGAAAAAAGGAAAGCAGAAGCACTTAATTTAAAAACAAATTCCAAAGTAATAAGGTATCCCGCGGTATCTAAAAAATAGCAACGGTATCAGTTTCATTACCGTCATAAACAAAAATACTGCCCATATAGGTCTATAGGGGCCGAACATAATTGTAGCATCGTCATAACAAGAATGAAGTCCACTCCGTTCAATGTATCTGGTTGAATTTTTACTCGACAAAAAGGTGACTGTGCAAAAGTATATGCTAAAAAAATGAACCTGAGCAGTTTTACAGATGTTTTAACACAGGTATGTCCAGGCGCTCATTTAGGCGCATCTGGGCAGAGTACCGTTATCTCGTCCAAGCATACGGAGAAACTCCTCTGTTGAAAACACTTCTTCAGCCTTTTTTCTGCTTGCCATTGTTCTTAGCTCTCATAAAAGGACAAAATGCAAATAAAACAGCAAAATAACACTAGGGCTGTCACGATTAGTCGACTAGTCACAACTAAGTTGACTATCAAAATCATTGACGACTAATTTAGTAGTCGACATGTCGTTTATTTTTTTGAAGCTTTGTTTTTCTCTCGAAACTGCCGCTGTACCCTCCGCTACCTTGTCTGCCTTTCTGTCCTTGACGTATATGCACATCCTTTTCCTTTTTTAGCTGCAATCAGTGTCAGCCGTGATGTCACCGGACTGCCTGACCAGTATCATGGCTTCGCGGCAACGGAGCTCTAAAGTTTGGGGACATTTTCACAAAACAAAAGACAAGCATGTGCAATGCAAAATCTGCAAGGCAGAACTTGCCTTCCATGGCAGTACGATGGCAATGCAGGAGCGTCTGAAAAGGAAGCACATCGTTGTGGCTGGTTCAACTTCTGACAACGAATGGTTAATAATCGTTCCAAGGGTTCGGACCAAAACCCACGGGGAGGCGGCATTCAGTCATTATGGTCCGAAGCTTTGGAACAGCCTGCCGGAGGGCATCAGGACCGCAGAGACCGTTGGTGTTTTTAAAAGGAGACTCAAGACTCACCTTTTTAGTTTGGCTTTTAATTGATTTCTTTTACTCGTTTAATTCAGACCTGTTTTACCCTAGCCTATTGTCTTTTAGCTTTTAGGTCCTTTTACTCTATTCTATTTTAGGTCTTAGGTCTCTTATTCTATTGTCTTTTAGGTTTCAGGTCTTTTTATTCCATTGTCTTTTATGTTTTAGCTCCAGTGCTTCCTCGTGGGGGGCCTCCATGCTGGGAGGTGTGTCTGGTCTGCCCGCCAGGGCGTCATCCTGGGGACCCCTCGGGCCCGGAGGACTGGGGGGCTATGCTCTGTGTGTGGAGTCCACCCCAGTCTGCCCGAGTCGGGGGACCGGGGGGCTCTGCACTATGTGTGGGGTCCATCCCGGTTTATGTGGGATAGACCCCACACAGGGGTCTCTGTTGCGGCGGCGCTCCCTGTGGCCATGGGCTGTGGCCGTGGGCTGTGATCCTTTGCAGTGTGGATGAGCTCCCCATAGGTGGTTTTTTTCCTCTCTTGATTCCTCAGTGCCCTGCCATGTTATTACACCGACGGTTTCGTTGGGATGGGTGTGTGTGTGGTTGTGTGCTATTGTTTCATGTTTTTATCCTTTGTCAAGCACCTTGTGTTGCATTTTTATGTATGAAAGGTGCTATACAAATAAAGTTTGATTGATTGATTGATTGACGAAGAGGGACAGTCATCTCGCTAAGCTAATTGGCTAGTTAGCTGCTAACATTAACGTAAACATTGAGCTACTTACTTATATTGATCGCTGCAAACGTTAACATTAACAATGACGATTTCATCAGCCTTACCACACATAAAAAAACAGAACAAGCCTTTCTCCAGCACATGTAGAAATGCTAACTTTCCTGGCCATGAACAAGAGCCTTGTGTAGATTGGATTATATAGAGTCAGAGTGTAGTAAAGTTGAATACAGTTGTGAGCACCGAGCACAAAATGCACTTTCGTTATGTTTGAGCGAGACCAAAACTTATGTTTTGTGGATAATGTCTTAGTTTCAGGTGCCTCCCTCATTTGATTTTGTACTATTCAATACTTGAAAATGTAGCTATGTTTCATGCCAGAGACAAATGAAGTATTTATTTTTGTGTTCTTTAGACCAGTGCCTTGTCCTTATTTTTATCAGCTGCACTTTATGCTACATTTAAAGAATTGTTTGTTGCTACAAGGTTCATTAAAAGTTGAATGAACTATCATCTTAATTGTCTTTATTTTTAGTTAGCAAATACTGTAAACACTTCAAGCTGGAAGGTAATGATGGTTATATAAGAGCAGCCGCATGCTGGTGCGATAAGCTGCAACTTACGTATGATCCAACTAGTCGACTAATCGCAAAAATAATCGGTGATTAGTTGACTATCAAAATAATCGTTTGTGGCAGCCCTAAATAACACCTCAGGCTGCTCAGCAAAGTCCTCTGTGAATGCTCTGCTCATTCATGTGTGAATGAGACGGAGCGGTGAAACTAACTGCGTAGTTACATCAGTCAATAGCTCAGCGACCCCTTGGTCTATTTTGATGACCGACACCTCAATCAACCAGCGAGAGTCAAGAGAATCGAGGGCCAGCACCCCTGGTGGCAAAGCTTGGTAGAGGCTTTTAGCTGAGTTCATCACCTTCATTCTGGTATGCTGGTGCTTCCTAGCATGAGCAGTGACAGTCTGAACTGCGAGCATGTCATGCAAAGTAATACCGTATACCCCGGGAAAATGTGGGGAAGGTTTGACGGTATCAAAAATTGGATACCACCCAGCTCTAGTACACACTATTTTAATAAAGTGCAGTAAGTATTGAATCATGGACTTTATATCGAGGTATTATCGTACTGTGAGTTTTTGGTATTGGTTTACATCTGCAGTGTCTCGTCAAAAGTTTATTTGTGGAATTTCTTGCCTCTTAAATGTATTTGAGACCATCAGTTGTGTTGTGCAGAGGCAGTGTTAATATACAGTAAAAAGCCTATTCAACTTATACTCATCTTATATGGAAACAATTTCAAAATTGTTGGGAAAGCATTCCAAATAACTACGTCATGAAGCGGGTTGAGACATTGTCAAAAGTGTGCAAAGTTAACATCAAAACAAAAGGTGGCTGCTTTGAGGAATCTAAAATCTTAAATATATTTTGCTTTGTTTACTACATAATTCCATGTGTCCTTTCATCGTTGTGATGCCTTCAGTGTTGATCTACAATGTAGAAACCAATAGAAATAAAGAAAAACTACTGAATATGAAGGTACAGTGCATTCAAAAAATATTCACATCCCTTCACTTTCCCCTCATTTTGTTATGTTACAGCCTTTTTTCAAAATGGAAAATTCCTTTTTTGTCTCATCAATCGACACACAATACCCCATAATGACAAAGTGCAAAAAGTTTTTTGGAAATGTTTTTCACTTGGTCATTATGGGGTTATTGTGTGTCAATTGATGAGATAAAAAAGGAATTTCATCCATTTTGGAAAAGGCTGCAAACTTAACAAAATGTGGGGAAAGTGAATGGGGTGTGAATACCTTCTGAATGCACTGTATGTCTAAACTTTTGACTGGTATGGTATGCATAATGTACTCATGGTCATGTGAGAACAGCGTGTAGCTACCTGAAAGAGGAACTGTCGGCTCCTCAGGTATTCAGCCAGGATATCCAGCATCCGTACCATCTGGGAGAAAATGAGAACTCTGTGGCCTCGCTCCTTCAGACGCACAAGCAGTTTGTCCAATAGAACCAGCTTCCCACTGCTGCGGATCAGTTGCTGTAAGATGAAATGAGGGGCTAACAATTGCTTGTCTTTCCTCTCCAAGTAACATGTAATCAACCTTTACGCAACTGTGTTCATTCAGTTCGCTGCTGGAATCAACCACATTAACCAAATTTGTTGTTACAAAAATGTTTTGGTCTTTTGCAGATAAAAATATTTTTCAAGAATTCCCCCACCTCCCAACATACATCCACATAAGTGAACCACACTTTGCTGTGACCTCCTACATAGAAAGAGTTGACATTATGGTGAAATTAAAGCAGCTACAGTCAATATTTCTATAATAATAATATGACAATATGAAAGTAGTTGCTCATAGTGATGTATAAGCAGAGAACTACCCCTCAAATCGGCAGCTCCCCTTTAATGAAGCTTTACAGTGAGTTTCAGCTTACTGTAGCCAATAACTTTAATGTTTTGGTTCACTCTCACTGCTAGCATAGAGATGATTTCAGTAGGCAGAGGAAAACCTCTAAAAACTCACTTTACACAAACTGCTCAGCACCAAAAAGTACAGACATATTTTTCCTGCAGAAATTGGAGACGATATAATTTTTTATTCGTATCCCTGCAAACATGATGCTAACATTATCTGGATTCCTCAAAAGCAGGATATGATGTTTACGTATGCAAACACATACTATAGGAATTCAAAATTATCATAAATCTAAATTCATTAAAAAAAATTGTATTCCAAAAGTTTTAAGTAAAAAAATAAAAAACACACTCTGTCAGGGCCAACAGTCGATGTTGCAACACAACAACATAATATATACAGACCTGTAAGGCTTCAGCTTTGTTGAGGAACTCATTGTCCTCTGGGGGCTTGATAAGGTAACAGTGGTTACAACACTTCTTCAGCTCCATCATGATGTTTAGGAAGCCTGATGTGCTGCCTTTGGTACCTTTACTCAGAGCCTTGTAGTTCCTGGTCAGGATCCATCTGTTCACAAACAGAGGACATGCAAATACACATTACTACAACCCCTATTCCAAAAAAGTATGAACGCTGAGAAAAGCATAAAACAGAATGTGATACTTTGCTAGTCCTTTTTGACATCTACTCAATTGAAAGCAGTACAAAGACAACATATTTACTGTTTTAACCCATCAACTTCACTGATTTTTATAAATACATGATTATTCTGAATTTGATGGCACCAACATGTTTAAAACCAATGGAACGCTCAAAAAACATGCAGATGATAGTATCATGACTGGTTATGAAAGGTATGTCCTTGAAAGGCTCAGTTGTTCATAAAAAAGTATGGGGTGAGTTTCACCGCTTCATGAAACACACTATTGTATAAAAGATACTGCTACATGGTTCAGGAGCACTTCGTAAAAACATAAACATGGTTCACTTATAAATTATTGCATTCTGTTTTTAGTTATGTTTTACACAGTGTCCCAACTTTTTGAAATCAGGGTTGTATGACAATATTTTTCCTGCAGTAAAATCAGATGAACTAAAAGTTCCTCTTCCATAATGACTGACTCTTTTAGAAATCACTCAAACAGGAGCTTAACACATAAACTGATTGAAAAAGTTGCATGGAACTTACAGAGAGTTTTGTGTATGATGAGGAAGTAAGGCTGTGTTCAGACTAATTGTCCCTACACCAAAAACTTCAGATCCTTACTCATTCAGCTGGGCTTCCTGGTTCATATTTCACCTTCTCACTGGCAACACATCCATGCCATAAACTCACGGTATTCTTCTGAGACTGAACAAAAATAGTAATGTACCAAAGTTTTCTACACATTACTGCTTGCTGGTCAGCACTCATTACCTTAGATCCACTCATGTGGTTTACTTAAAAGGTGCATAGTAATGAGAAATCAAACATCTACATGTTTTCTTCAATAAGACCATAAAATTACTAAATTACTGTCCAACTCTTACTTGTAATACTGTTTCTGGATAGCACTCATCTCCACTCGGAGGATCTGCTCTACTTTGGCAGGAAGAGATTTCTCCACGTCCTTCTTGACTCGGCGCAGCAGAAAAGGTTCCAGCTCTTTGTGTAGACTGGTGTAGCCAGAGTCCCTGCCTTTACCATGTTCCTCCTCAAACAGCTCCCAAGAGTGAAATCTTGAGAAACAAAACATACAACACACATCAGTGATGGTATAGCAATACAGTAAACTCACTGTACAACCTACAGAATAACATTCCTTCTATATTCTTCCTTGGAGCATATATTTGTGACCACTGTCACATGTTGCATATGTGTATGGGTTTATCCATGTCTTTTGCGAGATAGCTGCATTTGAATTGGGGCTGAGCAATTCATGGAAATATTATCAAACTTGTAATATGGGCAAGAGCAATATCCAAATTGCAGGAACTGCAAGTTTTTGATAAAGGGATAATTCATCAAAACATTATAAATGAAGCATCGTGGTGCCACAGAGTTGGTCTGGCCTATAAATCATATTCTCCAGATGCAAGAGAACAGGCTTATTTAATACAGACCCCAGGGGAAAAAAATAGATAAATCACACAATTATTTTATTTTTTTCGGTGAAAATGAAATGCAAAGATTAGCATTCCAACTAAAAATGTGATTGGCATTGCAACTGCTAAATAACAGCAATATCAGGCCAAAATAAAGTAATTTTTACTGCAAGGCCACTTTGGCATTTACTGCAAGGCCACTTTGGCCTTGCAGTAAATGCAAATTTATTGGGACATCATGGCCAAAAGCAATGGTCTAATAGCATTAAGTGATTATAACATATTATGACGACAAAATGGTACCCAGTCAACAATTGGGAGTCAGTGTATTGAAAAATAGCACAGAGTTTATGAAAACTGTAACCTTAACATTTGGCTTTTTCACAAAACGCTGTTTTCAAATGTGTACCACTCATATTGTTACTCTTATAATTTCATAAAAGAAATATAAATGGGCTAAGGGTGATCAAGAAGTGTGTTAAGTGCAACTACTAGAAGTTGAGTCTGAGATCATAATAGCTTTCACAAAAATTACTACAAGCTTATGATCAGAAAAATAGGGTTCATTAAAACACGACAAAAACAAAATAAAACTCAAAAAAACTTCTTGGTTCATCTTTTCACTCTTCCAACAATCATCACTAATTCTGGATTTGTTGATATAAACTCTTAATTCACCAAATTGGGAGAGGAGCGAGAAAGAGGGCAAACATCAGAGAAGCAGCAGGGGAAACAGCGTGTGTAGCTTACATTTTCACAACTAACTCACAAATTACTTTCACAGGACATTATGACAGGAGAGACATAAATATGTGGGACTTCAACAAATTTTACTGGTTTAAAAAAAAAAAAAGAAAACTCCTGTCTGTCATGCAGTGCTTTCAGTGCAGCTGCTGCAGCCATAATGCATTTTTTTTCACATTCAAATATTAATTTTAACAATCAAATGTATGGGTGTTTTTACAATTAGAATATAAATTTGAATTAAGAATACTCATAACAGCCCTATGATACACAGCAGCTGACAGAAAGAGGTCATACTATATATAGAGAAATACTAGCCTTTTCAGGGTGAATAAATGTTAGTGATGATAGTGATTATTATTAATGATTATGTTAATGATAATGACAAATGACTTAATGCAACTTTTTCACAAATGCATTAGCACTCCTTACATTGATGTGCAAAATGAGTCGCGTTCTTCTTAAACACCATGATGATACGCATTATTTCTCTGAACTCTTCTAGTGAAATATTAAAATCTGGTGCACAACATCACTGTTTGCTGTAAGTAAGAGTCTACTCTGTTGCACTCTAAACACACCTGAAAGTGGAATCAAGGAGTACTGATGCTTAGAGAGTGCTCATACATCACTGCAGCAAGGAAAGAACTAATTGGTCTTTAAAAGTAACAACAGATATGACCTACTTCTCAGGCATAATGAAGTGCAACAGGGACCAGAGCTCTTTCAGGGAATTCTGCAGCGGTGTTCCTGTGATCAGAAGCCTGTGATTGGACTTAAAGTCAATCATGGTCTTGTAGAGGAGGGAGTCATCATTCTTCAGTCGATGTGCCTCGTCCACACCAATGAAGGCCCAGTTCACACTGCCCAAAAATGACTGGAGACGCACACACATTTGTTTTCATGTGCAATCATCATACTGCACAGCTTTAGAGTTGGCTGTTACTGTTTCATATGTATCATACACAAAGGAGATTAAGTGGCAAACATTAGCAAGACCATGATCCATGGTAAAGTCAAGTAGCACTGACCTTGTCTTTGAGAAGAATCTCATATGTTGTGAGTAGGATGTTAAATTTCATTCTCTTGCTATGGACATGCATCCACTCATGTGTCCTGATCTATTAAGTGAACCCAGAGGAGAAAAAGACACATTAAAAATGTTAAAACAGTCAGTAACAATCTGTCTGCAAGTCTTTCCTGCTTGCATCGAATAAATCTTAACTTGTAATTACAAGGAAAGGGGAATATGAAATTGTATTAATAGCAGCCATTCCCCCTCTTCTATGTGCATGTGTGTGTGTGTGTGTGTGTAAGCACCATACCATGTTCCTGCTGCTGATGTCTCCCAAGTAGACCACAACATTCATCTGAGGGGCCCACAGCTGGATTTCTCTCTGCCAGGAGGTTAGTGTAGAGAGAGGCACAACCAGCAAGAAGGGCCCATATAGTTGGTGCTCATTAAACAGGTAGTTGAGGAAGCAAATGGTCTGGATGGTCTTCCCTAAACCCATCTCATCAGCAAGGATGCAACTGTTACCTCTATGAATGAAGCCAGAGTATAAGAAAGCAAAGGCATAAGCTCAGACTGTGCGGCTCCTACACTGCTGGGTGATAGAGCATCCCATTACCATGGGACATACTACATTCATATACACTGCTCAAAAAAATTAAGGGAACACATAAATCACACATGTGATCATGATGAACGAATTATTCAGGTTGACGGTCTTTACTGATGTACAATGTAAAATTTGTGGAGGACAAAATGATGCAACTGTCAATGGAAACCAAAATCATAAATCCATTGAGGGCAGGATTCAAAATCACACCGAAAATCAAAGTAAATGTAAATCACAGGCTGATACCAACTTGCATGAATTTCATCACAGTAACTCAAAATGTGACTCAATGGTGGGGCGGCTGTGGCTTTGGACGTAGAGTGGTTGTCCAACAATCAAGAGGCCAGTGGTTCAATCCCTGGCCTCAGCAGTCCACATGCCGATGTATCCTTGGGCAAGATACTGAACTTCAAAACTGCCCCAATCCATCAGTGACCTGTGTGCCTGTATGCACTCCTGACAATCTGGGCATGCTGACAGATGATGTCCTGGGGGATATCCTCCCAGCCCTAGATCGGGGCATCAATGAGCTCCTGGACAACGGGGGCACAGATACATAACATCCTACAGGTACTCAATTGGATTTTGGTCAGGGAAATGTGAAGGCCAGTCCATGGCATCAATGCTTTTGTCATCCAGGAACTGCCTACACACTCTGGTCAAATGACGCCAGGCATTGTCCTGCACCAAGAAGAACCCAGGACCCACTGCACCAGCGCAAGGTCTGACAATCGCTCTGAGGATTTAATCCCGGTACCTAACAGCAGTCAGGGTACCATTGGCTATGACAGGTCTGTGCGACCCTCCAAGGATATGCCTCCCCAAATCATCACTGACCCACCGCCAAACCAGTCATGCTTCCTGTTCCTCCTCGCACAAAGGAGCAGATACCATTCCTACTGCTGGGTTGATGCCCTTCTACAGCCCTGGCCAGCTCTCCTCGTATAACGGCCAGCCTCCTGCTATCTCCTCCATGCTCTTGAGACTGTGCTGGGAGACAGAGCAAACCTTCTTGTGACTGCACATATGGATGTGCCATCCTGGAGGAGCTGGACTACCTGTGCTACCTGACTGGGCTGCAGGTACCACCTCATGCTACCAGTAGTGGCAAGGACACTAACAGAACTCAAAACTAGAGAAGAAGCAGTAGGAAGGCTAAGGAGAGAGCAATTGTCTATGGCCACCACATGCAAAACCATTACCTTTTTGGGGGCTGTATTTCTTTTGCCTCTCACATTGCACCTATTGTCACTTTCATTTGCACCAAAGCAGGTATAATTGAGTCACAATCACTTGTGCTTACTAAATGGAAAGACTGATATCCCTGAAGTTTAACTGACTTGGTGTTATACTGTGATGATTAAGTGTTCCCTTCATTTTGTTGAGCAGTGTATTCAGTGCCACTGTTTTGTGTGAATCCAGGGAAACCCTTAAGTTGTTTTACCCATTATTACAAAATGGACATTAAGGACAATGCAAACTGAGAATTTAAGTATTGCTTGAGTCATACTTGCACCAGGAGTGAGCCATCCAGTTCAAACTGTCCAACTGGTAGTCTCGAAGCTCCAGCCCATCACCTCCTATGTAAGCTGGCTGCTTCTTCATGGGCACAAACCTGGGTCTCTGCTTCAGCACCTACAGGGAAGAAGAGCATATGAGAATATGGGCATAGTCAGGCTATAAAATAAATAAAAATAAAAAATAAAAAAAACCCAGGTCCTAAATATCAATAATATTCCCCCTCAGTATATTGGCTGTAGGTATCAAATGGGCTGGAATAAGAAATCTGTAAAATACTTGAGAAATTTTCTGCCTATAGAGTTATTCACTTTTGAAGAAATTATTTACAGTCCTCTCAAAAGGACATTGCAGCAGATATTACAAATGGAATTCAATTCCAAATTTTAACATCAGCTCAAGTACAGATAAAAAAGAATATTCTACCAAGACTTTTGCATTTATTCCAATCAGTACCTATTGACACACCAGAACAGCGTTTTGTGAAGTGGGATAAAGCTATTTCTAGATTTATTTGGGCTGGGGGAAAAAACAAAGACTGAAATATAAAACTCTATAACTACGCCAGGAGAGAGGTGGATTAACCCCTCTATGTCTAAAAGATTATTATGGAGTAGCTCACATTTGTCCACTGCTGGGCCAATGGTACACTCAACTTTGAGTCCCTTCCCCGTCAAGTTTTCTACCAGTTGACATGTTAGCTAGAGATCCTTCATGAACAAATCATCTTTCTGTCCCCAGTAATCCTTAGATAACTATCTGCCTAAAGATATGAAATTAATTAATAGGTGCCAAGTGAAGGGTAGGGCTAAAATCCCTGAAGGGCTTCCCTATGACCCAGATTTCATGTCCAGCAAATATGACACGAGGTTTAGAAGATGGACTAGAAATTGTCTTACATCGTTTTGTACTAACCCTTAAATCAAGGTACGGTTTTGAAATTTAACTTTAACAACTTTGATCTGCAAAATCGGGATCACTTTAGGTATGTACAAATCAGCAATTATGCTGGCAAGAAATTTCTAAAAGATGACACTACAAGGAATTCTTTAATATTTTTTCAAAAAGTCTATAAAAATGCCATTTATCAAAAAGTTGTATCTAAATTATATTTATAGAGAGACAATGCTCTGAATATCAAAGTAAGATGGAAAACAGGGTCTTACAATGTAAGAATGGGATAAAATCTGCCAACATCAATGGTTAGTTACAGGCTCTTCCTCCTGGAGAATTGGCTAATAAAATGTGACTTGATTTTTCTGTACTAGACTACCTTTCTAATCAGACAACCTATAGGGGGTCCCCTGCAAATGCAGTGAAAGCCACTTTCACATCTTACTGAACCATTTTGGAGAAGTGTCCACAGTGTCGTAGAAGTAGTTTTTGAGATGAAAATCTATTTTAAGTGTACCTTTGAAATCTAGAAGAGCTGAACTGTGCAAAGTAAGATAAAAACTTATTGACGGTGTTCTTAGTGACAGGCAAAAAGGCTTTAAGCAGAAAATGGCTAAAGAAAGGCATTCCAACCATAAATGAAGGAATCAATGCTGTTTACAATATAAACACATGGTTACCCCAAAACCGAGGTCCATAAACTGTCAATTTTGTGTGTTGTTACAACCCTAGCAGCTGGTAATAAAGTCTATGTTTAAGTCGAAACTCTATTTCAGAATGGAAACTGACACAGAAGACATCACAACAAGCTGGACTAAATTCAAAACCGTACCACCTTACAAAGGTGTACTGTATTACCACTGCCAGTAGAGACTTGGCAGCAAGTTACCTTGCAGTCTCTGGATGGAATGGTCTTGGACTGGTTTCTGCTCATGTAGTCATCGATGCACTTCTGGAACTTTTTGGCAATCAGAGCACCATCCTCCCAGCTACACTCTGAGTATGGTAAACCCTGCCACTTGCACAGATAGTCTGGGTAACCAGCTGCTGACTTCTGGTTTGAATGTCCTGCTCAAAATCAATTCAGATATCTGTTTAGTTATACAATTCCAGTGATATCAACTATATTCAAAAGCAGTTTTATACAAACAAAAAGTGACACATTATAGAAAGTGCACCTATGATTCGCTCTACAAGCTGGTACTGAGAGTGCAGGTCATCCATCAATTCTTCCTGACAATTGAAATACTCTATATCCTCTGGTGAAGCTGCCTTTAACCTGGGGAGAAAAAAAGAAAGCATTAGAAAGTAGCCAACAGACTGTCTTCCATTTCTATTCAATCAACAATTTTTCAGAAGGCTAGTAAATTAAATTGAAACTTCGACAAATTCTCATTTTCAAACAATGACCAGTTTCAATACCTATAGATGCTAGGAAAGAGTAGGCACTGACAAGATAAACAAGAGTATACCTTTCATTTTTCAATACCAAGACAATGGTCTGACTGAAATAAATATATATCTTTTTAATTGCTCAGAAGACACTGCAGTTCAGAAAGTGATTAAAATTTTACCCAATGGAGGGTAGCCAAAAATGCCATCAAGCACATGTGGCTGAGGGTGGTTGAGGGCTATTTTAGAGGTGCGATGAAGTTTTGTGGGGTCTTACAGCATGACATGCATGACAGTTAGGTCAGTTGTTTACACTGGCAGGCTTACCGAGTAGAGGTTCCACCTGATAACATTTGTTTTTAAGTGCCCGACCCGGACCTCATCTGACATCCACTCCTGCCACATCTTCATATCTCCGTCCCTTTTGCCATAACCTCTCAGGTAACCTGATGTTTTCATTCATCTCCATTATTAAAAGTTAGCGAGTACACTTACTCCCTCAGTTCATTCATTTCCTCATTCCACTTTTTTTCTGCATCTTGCTCTCAGCAATCCCACCCCTCCGGAGCAGTTTGGAAGCCCTCAAAGACAAAGACAAAGACTGACTGACAAATACCACTCAGGTACCGAGTCTTTTTTTTTTTTTTTTTACTCGGACTGAGGCGCTTTTTGTTCTTTATGAATTTTTGCTTTGTCCTGAAGGGTTTCTTCATTTTTATATATATATATATCTATATAGATATATCTATCTATATATATATAGATAGATATATCTATATAGATATATAGATAGATATATAGATATATATATATTTAGATTTAGATTTATTTATATTTATATTTATATTTATTTGTTTTGTTTTTTTCTGACTGAATCGAACTGTCTGAACTGCCACTGTGACTCTGAGATCCACAAATACAGTGTTTGCGTTAACCTTAATATTTTGTGGTGTTGTGATTTTGTGTTGCTCAGGTTTTTTTTTTTCATGAGTGAAGGTGTGCATAGTTAAATGTATTGCCTTTGTGTGTATTGATGTGGGGAAAAGAGATGTGTTGGGTTAAATGAAAATAACAATAGGCAAAGACTTAACTGACCGACTAAATCAAACATCTTACATGTCAGGAGAGAGACCTGGCTGGCGCCCTAAAAGAAACTTCCCCGTCACATGCCCACAGCAAACCGTCACAATATGGCTATTTTGATATATCATATTAACAATTGATCTTTTGCTATGCCCTGCCCTCCTTAGCTACTGTTGCTATGCCTGTCAAGCCTTTCAATCTCCCACTGCACATATGGAGCTTACAGTGATAACTGTGGCAAATTTACCACTGGAATTAGCAGAAATTTTTGAAACACTAAGCCTTTGATTTCTCCCAAAACTTAAAAAAATAAAAAAGACCAGGCCTCTCATTTCTAGCTGACGGCTAGATGGCATTGATTTTGTCAGCTAAGATGTTTTAGGTTAGATTTTATTCACGTAGCAACCTAACACAAGATAAAAATGATCTTAAACTCAATGAGATAGCTGTGAAGTCTGTCTCCAGCTGATGTTACCATGTGACACATATTAAAATAGGAACCCTGTAAAAGGCTCTTAAATATGTACTTCATGGCTGCAAACATGATATAATGGTAAAAGACTGAGGCTAAAGCTACATGTCCCAGGCATGACATCAAATCACATCCTCACCAGTTATTGATTCATGTAACATATAAAGGGGAGGAGCATTGTTTGTGTATTTCAGTGTAGAGTGCAGTATGATATATACCATGCAACGGTAGAAATGTTCCCACTGGTCAAAATTTTACAATACTGTTTCCACCAGAGGAGCTATCCCTTGAGGCATATCCACACACAGACACATTCACAGTGTGTACACTATTACTCTGACACATAGCAAGGAGGTGAGCATGTTGATGACACTGCAAGGAGGGTAAATGCTCTTTTCTGTATGCCTGTGTATTGATTTTCACTCTGTTGTTAACATTTCAGTTAAAACGTATCAACGTTATCAACACAAAAACAGTTGTCATTATGGATGACTCCTGCACGCTCTACCATTTCTAAAGATACTAAGCTATGATTGGACAGTTACTAGGATAGGATAGGATAAAGGATAAAGGATAGGACAGGATAAAGGATAGGATAAAGTTAGAAACAATGACGTTTGTTTGTTTAACTTCTTTCATCTATGTGTATGTATTAGGCTTGTTCGGTATACCGGTACTAAATTGGTACCGGGGTACTGAGGCATTTAAAACGGTACTATACTGCGCTTGGATGGGACCGGTACTTTTTTTTTTTTTTTTACGTCGCCGCGTGACGTCACCGCATTGTAATTTCAGCCGAGGCGAGCGATCCGGCGAGTGAGCGAGCGACCGAGTGAGCAGCGTGAAGCTGCAAACGGAGCAGGAGTCTGAAGACAGAGAGAAATTGAGACCCCGTTTATACGAAGACGATTGCGAATGAAAACGACAAAATATTTTATCGGAAGTGCCTTTCGTTTACACGGCGACGGCGCCGTCGAGGTCTGAAACCGCAAAAATCTGAAGACGCCTTCCAGAGTGCAGAGTTTTGAAGACGACTCGGGTTGCATCTCCGTCTAAACGGCAAGAAGCGCAAAACCACGTCGCGTCACGTCACGTCGCATAGCAACTACACCTTACGTCACACTCAACGCGCCAAGCCGGTAAAACAACAACAAACAATATGTTTGACTACGTGGATCCCACCGATGTTCAAGCTGTGCTAGCAGCTGTAGTCAACATACAAGAGTCATTTCAACAATTGTATAGAATGTATACGGATACTACAGGCGAACAGAGACGTGTATACAATTGCATGTGTCAAATTTTGGATGCCCCAACACGTCGTAGGCGCTCTATCACAGTACCACCCTGCGGCCTGGCATGCATATCCAATCGAATTCGCCCACTTTTGCGTCTTCGTATAAACAAACAATTCCTGCTGAGAACGCTCGTCTAAACGCGGATAAAAAATTGCATTGCATTAGAAAAGCCTGTCTTTGTGGTATTTTATTTTATTTACTGATGCATAGTTAGATTTTCCAATAAAATAAAGTCAATAATGACGTTTATTGTGTTTTCTTTTTATTTGGAAAAGTATCGAAAGTATTGAAAAGTATCGAAATACATTTTGGTACCGGTATCGATACCAAAATGTTGGTATCGTGACAACACTAGTATGTATTGAGATAGAAATAGGTAAATTCAATTATGGGGTTCAGCATTGACAAGGTCACTGCACTAACAAGGGAGGACAGCTAGCTACTGAGACTTTGATTACTTTTGTCTGTCGTGGTTGTCATCATATTTGTCCCAGCTCTCAGTGTGTTAAACTATAGATACAGTATTATTAATTAAACAAGCTCTCACCATTTCTTTTTCTCCTGGTCCTTCTTCTTGAAATTGTCCAGTTTCTTCATACCTTTGACATTCTGTAACTTGAGTGTCTCCTCTGTCTCCCAAGTGTTGTGGATATGGGCCCAGTTCTTCCATTTTATCAAATACTGGATCTCACCAACTTCTTTGTTGGAACTGAAGTTGGCATTGGGGTCTCCGTCTGCTTCTACAGCATACACAGTAGTTGCACTTCCTGTTGCTGTTAGATAAAAAAAAACAAAGTAATACTGTCTACAATATTGATTTATTTATCCTTGGCTGAAATATTTTTTGTTTAAAGGCGAACAGTACAGAGCAACAAAAAACTGTTTTTGCCTCACAGAAGAGTTCAAGGCTATCTCCCTGTTATCTTATGACCTTTTGTCTACAAGTCCATAATTTTCCTAACAACTCTTAAAATTTTATAATAGTTCAGATATTCCATGCATTCCCATCTTCCCATGGAATGACATGAATCTTAGCACAGTGTTTCTTACCTCTTTTCCTTCCTATCCTGCTGTCCATCACTCTCTCCAGGGTTTCAAACTCATCTTCCTCAGGCTGAGGAACATCTTCACCCAGAACTTCCACCAGGTCATCTGAGTCAGTCTTCAGCTCCTCATCCTCCTTGTAGCTGATGTTGACTGTGGCCTGCCGCCGTGGACCCGCAGACGCCACCTTCTTGTAGTTATCATCCTCATCCTCTGAGGAAGAACACTTTTGGGCTTTCTTCCTCTGGGTGCTGCTTTTCTTCCCATTCCGAAAATTCATCCTGAGATATGACAAGAGGTGAAGAGATAATTCATGTGTTGAGTTAAACTGAAACCCCGCTATGTATTCTTTTTCTTACGTATTCTTTTAAAGGTCTTATGATCAAGACCGCTGAGGTGAGCAACCACTACAAAGGGAAATAGTTAAGAGAATAATGTAACTCTGTGTACCCAGGCAGCCATGAAAGGAAAGTTCAATTCAATTATATTTATAGAGCGGCAAATCACAGAAGCACAGAAGTTGTCTCAGGACACTTTTCATATAGAGCTGGTACCGGCCATGCTCTTTAGAAACTGTCCACTTACTTGGTTGGAGGTTTTCTGCTTTTGATTTTGTGACTGGGCTCATAGTCTGATGCTGTTTCCTCACTGTTGTCCTCTGCTGATGAGTCTGATACAGAACCACTCCCAGATCCAGAACCCGATGCAGAGTCGGAGGAGCCTGAATTTCTTCTCCTTTTGGATCCACTTGATGAGTCAGACTCATCACTACTTGACGAGTTCTACAGAAGATTATCATCAAAGAAAGAATGTTTCTAAATAATCGGGTAGCGTACCTCAGTTACAGGTTTAAGTACATCAACAACATCTCCAAATGGTGATTAGTTTCCAGTTTTACTAAAATTATTTTAGTAGATGTGTCATACACCAATTTCACCACAACAAATTCCTCATATGTGTAAAATCGTACTTGGCAATTAAGCTTTTTCTGGTTCTGATTCTGATTCAAATAGCAGAGAAAAAGTATAATGGGAATCTGTTTGAAACAAACCTCATCAGATCCACCGTTTGAGGAGCTTTGCCTCTGCTGCTGCTGAAGCTGTTGTTTCCTGAGCATTGCAGATCTTTGCACTGCTAGGATACTCGGGTTAGACTTCCAGAACTGCAATCAATGAGCACGATGCAAGGTTAGCCAAAAATTGTGAATGGTTGAAAGCTTTCACATGATTAGCAGTGTATCACCAGCAGAACACTGACAAAGTGTCAAACTAGGTCAAAGGTCAAACCAATTCAACTTTGACAACTGGACAGCATTTTTAACCAGTTCTCTGCATTAAAGGAAGTGTTGCCACAAAGATGCAAGGAAATGCACTCTAATCTAGTCTATTTTGACTGTCATGCAGCATTGAGCAATTTCACGATTATATAACGGCAGCTTTATTGTGAAAACATAATGATCAAACATTTTCTTGTCTGAATCATTTAATACACATGTGCAGTTCGACTAACAAATATGAGCCAGTAGTTGCCTATATATTTTACATAATTTCTTTTCTTTTTTTTTACCTCAGCTCCATCGATGTTTGACTTATTTGGCTGTTCCATCTTCTCCTTGGATTTCTCTGTGTCAGAATCTGACTGGCTGCCGGACTCTGAGCCACTACCTGAGTCACTGCTCCCTGACTGGCTGCTGCTGCTGGAGGAGCTGGAACTGGAGCCTGAGCCAGACCCTGATGCAGAGCCTGATCCAGAACCGGATTCATCATCAGAATTACTGTCACATGTAAAGAGAAAATCAACAAAAAGCATATTTGTGTATTAGTCATTACTAGATTAACCATCATTCAAAACATTTTTAGACCAATATAAACACTGGTGCCAAAAATATTGCCCTTTTCTATACCACTCTTTTACTAATTATTAACATGTTTTTCAACAAGAAAAATTACAGAGGGTGTTCAGCCTTTAAATGTTATTGACAGCAATCCAAGTCTGGTACACAGATAAACATGACAGTACTTAGACGTGTGTATCTATTGTACTGCATGCAGTAGCTCATTTATTTAGATAATGACAACATCAGAATAAGAAAACTGTGTTAATGCAGCTGGAGTGCCAATTGCTAAACTTTTAGCACAACATAGTGTCACCTGGTAATGAGATATGTTAGCCAATTACATATGTGCAAGTGCAAATTTGAGTAGGGTTACCTGGCATTCAACAGTTTAACTTGCAATCAGGCGCTAATTATTGCAGCCATCATAACATTCCAGATATGTAAAATCTTGCCTCAATACACTATATACTGCTGTGTAGTGTAAACAACAATCATGTATGGAAAAAAACGACACTGTAGAAAGTGGTATAGACATCAGTAAAACTCATTATAAACATACTGGAGATGGCAGTGTCACATACATACAAATTGGAAGTAAACAGAATGCAAATTACTATTAATACACTATCAGCAGTATCATCTGAGATGATATTTTAATAAAAACCAAAACACACATCAATATCAACAAAACAACTCTGATGTCCTTTTGCGAAAGATAATTAGTTGATTTACCTTGATTCTCCACTGCTGTTGCTTACACTTTCATCCTCACTGCGTCCAGCCATGTTGAAGTCCAAAAATATAGACTTCCCTGACAGCCTGCTGTATTATGTTCCACGTGGTTAACCTGTATACACATTAACAACATTAGAAATACTATCCGGGACTGTACCTTCATCATGGCTGACTACTTTCAATAACATTATGCTTTGTCACTAGTATGTATGAATGGGTTCTGATAAAGCTGTGCTTGTTAAAATCGGCACAATATGGCAGAATAATTCAAGACAGGTAGGCCTACAAATCCTCATGTTTACAAAGTAAAACCATCTGCAGCTGATCACACAATCGCTGACCAACTATACCGACTGCATCAAAGTTTAACAAATGAATTGTCTTTGTGAGGTTGTCAATATGGTTTCGCACAAGACTTTCTCAAATTGGAACATATCTGAAAACATTCATGCTCATATACATTTATATGATCATCTTAAGTTAAGACCAAAACATACGCAGCTGTGCGGTTGACTATAGCTTACGTTACACGAAACTTCGCTGTATTCGTTCACTCACCGGAGGCCTATAAGGCCTGTGCGTGTTTTCGCATCCACACACAGTTCCGTGGGCACTCTAAACATTAAATAATCACCTTATCCTCAGCTAAGGCCAAAACGCATTTAAGTAAAGGCTCCTCAGCCAACCTTGGTGTCATCAAGTCTTAGTGTGGCTACAGTTTAGCTTGTAGCTAACTAGCTAATACCGGCTACTGACGCCAGTATTAGCTATTGGCGGGGTACGGCTGCATTACTGCAGCCTTATGCATACACAGCCGACGCGCTAGCAGTGTCTCGTCTCGAAATCCAAACGGAGAACAATATCACGCAACATTATCGTATCGCCACCAGTTGCCTGATTAATGCTAGCCACTTTATTGCTCCAGTATAATGGTTGCCCCCCATGTATAACTGATTAGTTTGCTGGCTCTTTTATGCTATGCTAGTATTCTGATATTGTGGATTTGAAAATCGTCAAACTTGTAAAACAGTAAAAGCAACAGTTATATAATTCCACAGGATGTGGCGCAACTGTGTGGTCATTTTTTAAAAGTCAACGTGTTTCAATAAAAATAAAGTGAGAAGGAGGTTAGACCAGCGTTTACTGGTGTTGTCAAGGATAGTAGCGTTAACTAACAGTATGAAGCACGAGGCTAGCACGGAAGCTAACAAAATGACAAAACTTTGCGCTACTTTATCTTAGCAGTGAACCGCTGGAATGTTCCCTTTCTGGTTAAAACCAATACACAGCATTTAACAGTCAACTGTATTTAACTATGCAAATGTCCGTATAAGTAGTGGGCCACAGCAGAGCACAAAAAGAATTTAGTATTCATTATTAAACCCACAAACCCAAATTAGCTAACCCAACTTCACCCTCTTCCATCTTGTTTTCATTAGCCGCTCACGTCTCGCGGCTTTTACCACATCAACATGCAAGTTAGCCTACTGTTTCACTGAACTAAAGGACAAGTACCTCCACGCTGTAGGTTACCTGATATTATTTTATGTTACCTGTGAAACTCCAACAAAACAACAGTCTAAATCCGCGTTCCCACGTCAGAGGTCCTTTCTTCTCTTATTTAACTAGTGAGCTAGCAGCCGCTTATAGCTAACACTACGCTAGCTAGCTAGCTATCTCCCAGTTAGGGAGAGCAGCCCCGAACCACTCAGTTCGGTAGAGCAGACGCAGTGTTGGTTTTCCTCTCCCTCCAAAAATCAAGTAAGTCCCCTTTTTCGTTCTAGATGTAAACAAAGTCTATCGCTCGTCGGTCAGCTGCGACAGTAGAAAGCTGGCATTTCAATCCAGGATCTTCCGACAACCGGCCTCCGCCATGACGCCGTAGGGTTCACTTCTCTAGGAAACCCCGGACAGTGACGTAACGGCTGAGCTGCTCTATACGCTACAACAGCAGTAAACATCTGGCAAAGGGTATTTTTAGACAACAAATGTTTAATTAAAACAAATGGAATTAATGGTATACAACTTCAATCCCAACAACAGAAGCCTGTGAATGGTTGTAGGCCTACTGCAGGAGAAAGGCGTTGAATTTTGAAAATGCTGAACCTATCCTTTAATCAATGGCAAGTGAATCGGAAGTAGATTAACGAGTATGGATTGCAGTAAAATCGCAGAATACAAGGAAGACGAATTCGATATCAAGTAACAGCCAGTCCAGAACAAATGAAAGGGATTAAAAAAGAAAAAAAAAAGGAAAAAGGGAAAGATGAGTGGAGGGTAATCACTGAGTTCAGATAACATTCCAGTGACCAGTGACATCCAGTGAAGCTCACGAAGGCGGTACGTCAAGAAAATAGGTCTATTGAAGAAGCACTTTTTTTTTGTTAGCAAAGGGAGGTTGTTGGTAGGTCGCCCAACAGTGCAAGACACTGAAGATGACGAACGTGAATGGAGTTTGGATTAAAAGATACGATAAGATAAGATAGGACTTTACTGATCCCACATCGGGGAAATTTAGTCGTTGCAGCAAGCAGGTTACAAAAAGCAAGCACGGTGGCATAACAGGTCAAAAAATAAAAATATATAGATACAGAATAGAACTATGAACTAACTATGTCTATGTACATTTGTACAGATTATTAAAAATAGTAAAAATAGTAAATGCCAAAGAATCCTACTGCCATAAAAAAAAGTACTGTTGCTAGTGGTCTTATTGAGAAAAACTAACTGCTGACATGACATGTATTGTATTGCACTTGAGAAATACTATTGCACCTGAGAAAATACTATTGCACCCAAGGAAAATACTACTTCACTGTTCCTGTGGTGCAGGAATGGAGGCTCCTGAACCTCCTACCAGATGGAAGGGAGGCAAACAGTCCATGGTTGGGGTGGGAGCTGTCTCTGCTGATGCTGCGTGCCCATCTTAGACACCACTTGCAATGGAGGTCCTCGATGGCAGTTAGCAGAGCCTTCTGCTCAGAGGCTGTACAGCTGCTGTACCATACTGAGATGCAGTTGGTCAGGATGCTCTCGATGGTGCAGCGGTAGAAGTTAACTAGGGTTTAGGGAGCCAGGTTAACTTTCCACAGTCTTCTCAGGGAATAGAGGTGCTGTTGAACCTTCTTTATCAGGACGAAGGAGTTGAGGGTCCAGGAGAGGTCCTCGGAGATGCCCATGAACTTGAAGATGGAGACACATTCAACCTCAGCCCCATTGATGTGAATGGGGGTGTGACTGCAGCCTTTAGTTTTTCCTGTAGTCCATGATGAGCTCCTTGGTCTTCTTGGTGTTGAGGGTCAGGTTGTTGTTGGCGCTCCACATCAGCAGCTGCTGAGCCTCATCCCTGTAGGCTGACTCGTCGTTGTTGTTAATCAGGCCTATCACCATGGTGTCGGCTGTGAAATTCATGATGGAGTTGGAGCCATGCACAGGCATGCAGTCATGGGTGAAGCGGAAGTAGAGGAGAGGGCTTAGCACACAGCCCTGTAGGATGCTGGTGTTCAGGGTCAGGGTGGTGGAGGTGTGGTTGTCTAACCTAACAGATTGGGGTCAGTTGGTCAGGAAGTCCAGGGTTCAGTTGCAGAGGGAGGTGCTGATGCCGAGATCACTGAGTTTGTTGACCAGCTTGGAGGGGATAACTGTGTTGAATGCTGAGCTGAAGTCGATGAACAGCATCCCTGCATAGGTGTTGTTGTTGTCCAGGTGCGTCAGGGTGGAGTGCAGTGCCGTGGCATTCTCCATCGACCTGTTTGGTCGGTAGGCAAACTGATGGGAATCCAGTGTTGGGGGAAGACAGCCTTTGAGGTGGGCCAAGACCAGCCTCTCAAAGCACTTGATGATGATGACGGGGATGAGTGCGACAGGGGAAAAGTCATTATTCAAGATTCAAGATTCAAGATTGCTTTTATTGTCATTGAGCATGGACATGTCAACGAAATTTGCATTGCAACCCCTGTGTAGAAAGAAAAGAAAAGAAAATAAGATAAAATAAAATGAACTCACAACTAAGATAAAATAAACTCGCAAATAAGATAAAATAAACTCACAGGGCATAAAAAGTCAGCATTTAAAACGTATATACAATATACATAAAATGCAATGAAAATATACCGAGATGCAATAAAAATATACATAAAATGCAGTGAAATAGACTGAAATGTAGCAGCAATAAAGTAAGTACTGTGTGTATACTTAAATGTCAAGTACACAGAAGGTGCAAGTGAAGGTGGTCAGAGTGCAGTGTGCAAAAAGAAGTGTCCTCACAGTTTCTCCCTCCAATAGGTGGGAGTGACTGTGTGTGGCTATTTGGGGGGGAATGTGTGTTCGGCAGCGGGGGGAGGGGGTGTGGGTGTGAGGCGGCAGGGGAAGGGGTGTGTGTGTGACTGCGGGGGGGGGAGTGTGTGGATGTTGCTGCGGGGTGGTGAGGTGTGTGTGAGGTGCTGCAGGGGGTGATAGCTCTGACAGCTCTGGGGAAGAAGCTGTCCTTCAGTCTGTGGCCCGGGTGGCTGGGGTCCGTGGCGATGGATCTTGCCCTCTTCTTGACCCGGCCTGCATATATAGAGTCCAGGTCAAGAAGGGGGCAGCCCACGATGCCTTGTGCAGTTTTTACCACCCGTGCCAGTTGTTTCCTCCCCTGTGCCGTGCAGCTGCCATACCACACTGTCACACTGAGGCAGAGGATACTCTCGATCGTGGCCCTGTAAAAGTTCACGAGCAGCCGAGAGGAAAGTCCAGCCCGTTTCAGTTTACTGAGGAAGAAAAGCCTTTGTTGTGCCTTCTTCACCAGGCGGGAGGTGTTCATGGACCAGGAGAGGTCAGATGTGATGTGGAGGCCCAGGAACTTGATGTTGTCCACACGCTCCACCACTTCTCCGTCCATGAGGAGGGGGGCGTGATCCGTCTTCCTGGACCTCCTAAAGTCCACAATGACCTCCTTGGTCTTCCCTGTGTTCAGAACCAGGTTGTAGGCTGAACACCACTGGGTGAGCTGGTAAATCTCCTCTCTGTAGTGGGTCTCGTTGTTGTCTGAGATGAGACCCACTACTGTAGTGTCGTCCGCGAACTTCACGACCGTGTTCGTGGGGTGGATGGCAGCACAGTCATGTGTGGACAGGGTGAAGAGGGCTGGGCTGAGCACACAACCCTGTGGCGTGCCCGTGCTGAGGACCAGAGGGGATGATGTTGCGTTCCCTATTCTCACCACCTGAGGCCTGTTGGTGAGAAAGTCTCTCAGTGGCACAGTGACACAGGCAGACCCACCACGTGTAGCTTCAGCGCCAGCTTGTCTGGGATGATGGTGTTAAAAGCTGAGCTGAAGTCAACAAATAGCATCCTGACATAGGTGTTGGGCTGCTGCAGATGGGTCAGGGCTGTGTGCAGGGTGATGGAGACAGCATCCTCTGTAGACCGATTCCCTCTGTAGGCAAACTGAAGGCTGTCTAGGTCCGAGGGGATGAAGTCTCTGATGTACCTGAGAAGAATCTGTTCAAAGCACTTCATGATTACCGGGGTTAGAGCAACAGGCTGGTAATCGTTCAGGCAGGTGGCGGACGTCTTCTTAGGCACCGGTATGATGGTGGACGACTTGAGGCACTCAGGAACCATGGACAGCTGCAGGGACAGATTGAAAATGTCCAGGAACACTCCTGCTGTCTGGTCAGCGCATGTTCTCAGAGTCTGGCCTGACACCTTATCCGGTCCTGTAGCTTTGCGGGTGTTGATCCTCCTCAGGGTGGATGTCACCTGGTGCTGCTGTAGGACGAGGGGCTGGTGCTGCTCCTCCAGCCGGGGTAGATGTGTAGCTTCTCTGCTGCCTGACGTGTCAAAGCGGGCAAAGAAGCTGTTTAAGGTGTCAGGCAGAGTGGGGTCGTGGCTGGCGAGCTGAGTGCTGGACCTGTAGTCCGTCATGGTTCTGATGCCTCTCCACATGTTCTGGGGGTTGTTGTTATTGAAGTGGTCAATTTTCTGTTTATATCGGAGCTTGGCCTGCTTAATTCCTTTCTTCAGCTCTGCTCGAGCCCTGCTATAAGCCAGCCTATCTCCAGATCTGTAGGTGGTGTCCCGGGCTTTCAGCAGGGACCGTACTGTGCCATCCAGCCATGGTTTCTGGTTGGGAAACACTGTGATGGTCTTAACAGGGAGGACAGCATCAGTGCAGAACTGAACGTAGAACAATACAGATGATGTATACTCCTCCAGGTCTGCCCCTTCACTGAACACACTCCAGTCTGTGTGCTCAAAGCAGTCCTGAAGTGCAGAGGAGGCCTCCACAGTCCATACCTGTATTGTCCTGGTGGTCGGCTTTGTTCTGCAGGCCAGAGGCTTGTATGCAGGAATCAGTTCCACTGACATGTGGTCTGACATGCCCAGGTGTGGAGCTGCTGCAGCCTTGTAAGCAGCAGGGATGTTGCAGTAGACCTGATCCAAAATGTTATTGTCTCTGGTAGGAAAGACTATGTACTTGTGAAATTTGGGAAACACTGCCTTCAGTTCGACATAATTAAAGTCTCCCGCCACAATCACAGCCGCTTCTGGGTTGTCGTTCATCTGCCCGCTGATTAGGCAGTACAGCTCCTCTAATGTTAGCTTAGCATTAGCCCGCGGTGGGATGTAGGTGGCCACAATAACAATGGACGAGAGTTCTCTAACCAGCTTGAATGGTCGGCATTTCACCGCCAGGTATTCCAAACCAGGAGAGCAGAATGTGCCGACGGTGTGTGCAGCTGTACACCAGGCATTGTGTACGTACAGCGCCAAACCTCTGCCTCTGCTCTTACCCGAAGCTGCAGACCTGTCCGCCCGATACAGAGAGCGCCCTGCTAGCTCCACCGCTGCGTCCAGGATGTTATCGTCCAGCCAGGTCTCTGTGACAACGGTCACACAGCTGTCCATCCAGCGAGAGACAGTCCTTAGATGGACCTCGTCGATTTTGTTTGCGAGAGACCTGGCGTTAGTGAGGAAGAGCCTGGGGAGCACCGGTCTGTGAGGGTTAGCTTGTAGCCTAGCACGCAAGCCGGCTCTCTTGCCCCTCTTTTGTTTACGGTGCCTCCTCCGTCTCCTAGGCAGCAGTGGGGGGATGGTGGTGGGCTCTGGAGTCTGTAGCAGCTCCGGTGGAATAAAGTCCAGTTTAGGGGGTGTGTGGAGTCCGAACTGTACCCCAAAGTTCCACAGTTTGGACCTGCTGTACTGTGTGAGAGCTTCCAGAAGAGTGGTGAACGTAGAAATGAGTAAAAACAAACAAACAAAAATGTAAACACGGGAGCCACAAGCTGCTGCGTCTGCACGCGCCGCCATCTTGGTTTAACAGGAAGGCCCACTGCAGCTGACTGCTTCGGTACCGGCAGATGGTGGTGGTCTTGAGGCACATGGGGACTGCTGCCTCGGCCAGTGACAGGTTGAAAATGTCAGTGAAGACTCCAACCAGCTGTTCTGCACAAGCCTTGAGCATGCAGCTGGGTATACCGCCAGGGCCAGCAGCCTTACGGACATTCACCCTGCTGAGTGCAGAACGCATGTCATAAGTGGAGAGCATGAGGTGCTGTTCATCTGGGTGGGGAGCAGTTTTGCTGGATGGTTGTGTGTTGTCCCGGTGGAAGTGAGCGTAGAAGCTGTTGAGCTCATCAGGGAGGAAGGCATTGCTGGTTGGTGAGGCTGTCTTTTTTGGCTGATAGTCTTTGATGGCCTGGATACCCTGCCACATGCGGTGGGGGTCGGCATTGTTGTGGAAGTGCTCCTCAATCTGTAGCTTGTCAGCATGTTTAGCTTCCCTGATGTCCCTCTTCAGGTTAGCTCTGGATGAGCTGTAGGCCATTGCATCACCAGATCTGAAGGCAGTGTCACGTTCCTTTAGTACAAGATGGTGCCGCGGACGGCTGCCTCGCTGCGGACGGCTGCCTCGGTGTGTTGGTGCGCATTGTTTTGTTTTGTTTTGTGTTTTAAACCTGTTTTCACGAACAGCTCATGAACAACAGGGGAGCAACACCGGAGAATTTATTTCCTAAATTTCTGCTCCCAACAGTGGAAATTTTGGACATACTGGTCAAAGGTGCGCTCACCCTTGCTCATGCAGTGAAACGCCGGAGGAGAGGAAAACGGGCCGGCACGCTTGTGCGTCTTCGCTAGCACGGACTACGCACAGCGTTACCGGGAATATTTCTCTCTAACGTGCGTTCACTGCCCAACAAACTGGAGGAATTGCAACTGCTGTTGGGTAAAAACAGGGACTTTTCTTCATCTGCGGTTTTGTGCTTCATCGAGACGTGGCTCTGTGGATTAATACCGGACTCTGCGCTGCAGCTGGCTGGCTTCCAACTCCACCGCGCGGACAGAGACACGGAACTTTCCTGCAAAACTAAAGGTGGAGGAATCTGTTTCTACATCAACAGTGGTTGGTGCAACGACGTGACAGTGATCCATTAGCACTGTTCTCCTGACCTGGAATCTTTCACCATTAACTGTAAGTCTTTTTATTCACCCCGTGAGTTCGCTTCATTCATTCTGGTCGGCGTTTACATCCCTCCGCAAGCCAACGTGCAGGATGCACAGCGTATGCTCGCTGACCAGATACTGCGTGTGGAGCGGACCAACCCGGACTCTTTAGTTATTGTCCTTGGCGACTTTAACAAAGGTAACCTCACGCACGAACTCCCTAAATACAGACAGTTTATCAAATGCCCGACCAGAGAGGAGAACATTCTGGATCACTGTTACACCACAGTCAGGGATGCTTATCACGCCATCCCCCGTGCTGCACTGGGCCACTCTGACCACATCATGCTACACCTGATTCCTGCGTACAGGCAGAAACTAAAGCTCTGCAAACCTGTAGTGAGGACATCAAGGAAGTGGACCAGCGAGGCTGTGGAGGATCTCCAGGCGTGTTTGGACTCTACTGACTGGGATGTGTTCAGGACTGCGACCAACAGTCTGGACGAGTACACGGAGACTGTGACGTCCTAGATCAGCTTCTGTGAGGACTGCTGTGTTCCATCACGCACCAGGGTGAGTTACAACAATGACAAACCCTGGTTCACAGCCCAACTCGGGCAGCTAAGGTTGGCAAAGGAAGAGGCCTTCAGGAGTGGGGACAAAGACAGATACAAAGAGTCGAAGTACAAGTTTAGCAAGGCGGTGAAAGAGGCTAAACAGCTGTACTCTGAGAAGCTCCAACACCAATTCTCAGCTAACGACTCTGCGTCTGTCTGGAAAGGGCTCAGGCAGATCACTAACTACAAGCCTAAAGCCCCCCACTCCATCAACGATCGATGCCTAGCCAACGACCCGAACCAGTTCTACTGCCGCTTTGAAAGACAAAGGGACAGTCCAGCAACCATCCCTCACAACACCTCTGAACAGCTCCAGCTCCAGTCTCCTCCACCAATGCCCACCTTAAAGCCCCCCCCCCCCCCTCCCCACCCACCTCAGTGACGACTCTTTCCATCCATGAAAGGGACACCAACAGACTCTAGGAGACAGAACCCCCGGAAAGCAGCTGGACCGGATTCTGTCTCCCCATCTGCCTTGAAGCACTGCGCTGATCAGCTGTCTCCAGTGTTCACAGACATTTTTAACACCTCATTGGAGACATGTCACGTGCCAGCCTGCTTCAAGTCTTCAACCATCATCCCTGTTCCCAAGAAGCCAAGGACCACAGGACTTAATGACTTCAGACCCCTTGCCCTGACCTCTGTGGTCATGAAGTCCTTTGAGCGCCTTGTGCTCTCACACCTCAGAGATATCACTGACCCTCTCCTGGACCCCCTGCAGTTTGCCTACAGAACCAACAGGTCTGTAGACGATGCAGTCAACTTGGCTCTCCACTTCATCCTCCAGCACCTGGACTCCGCAGTAACCTACGCTAGGATCCTGTTTGTGGATTTCAGCTCTGCCTTCAACACCATCATCCCAACTTTGCTTCAGGAGAAGCTCTCCCAGCTGAGCGTGCCTCCACCTGCAGGTGGATTACAGACTTCCTGTCTGACAGGAAACAGTGCGTGAAGCTGGGGAAACACGTCTCCGACGCTAAGACCATCAGCACCGGATCCCCCCAGGGCTGTGTTCTTTCTCCTCTGCTCTTCTCCCTGTACACGAACAGCTGCACCTCCAGTCACCAGTCTGTCAAGCTCCTGAAGTTTGCGGACGACACCACCCTCATCGGACTCATCTCTGATGGCGACGAGTCCGCCTACAGGTGGGAGGTTGACCATCTGGTGACCTGGTGCAATCAGAACAACCTGGAGCTCAATGCTCTAAAGACAGTGGAGACGGTTGTGGACAACAGGAAGAACTCAGCCTCACCTGCCCCCATCACCCTCTGTGACTCCACTATTGACACTGTGGAGTCTTTCCGCTTCCTGGGAACTATCATCTCCCAGGACCTCAAGTGGGAGCTGAACATCAGCTCCCTCATCAGGAAAGCACAGCAGAGGATGTACTTCCTACGGCAGCTGAAGAAATTCAGCCTGCCAAAGACAATGATGGTGCACTTCTACACAGCCAACATTGAGTCCATCCTCACCTCCTCCATCACTATCTGGTATGCTGCTGCCACCGCCAAGGACAAGGGCAGACTGCAGCGTGTCATTCGGTCTGCAGAGAAGGTGATTGGCTGCAATCTCCCATCTCTTCAGGACCTGTACGCCTCCAGGACCCTGAGGCGTGCAGAAAAGATTGTGGCTGATCCCTCTCACCCCGGACACAAACTCTTTGAGTCACTCCCCTCTGGCAGGAGGCTGCGGTCCATCAGGACCAAAACCTCACGCCACAAGAACAGTTTTTTCCCGTCTGCTGTCAGCCTTACCAACAAGGCCCGGAACCCCCCCGACACTCTTCACATTCCACCTCGGACTCATTTTGTCACATTAATATAAATACAACCCTATGCTTTACATTAACGCTCAACTTGGACTCTTCTTTCTGAAAAACAGACTGTGTTTCCGGAAAATAGCAAACAACAAAAAACAGACTTGTGTATATATATTTAAATTGTTATATTTTATGCTCTTATTTTAGTAGATGTGTCATGCACCAATTTCACCAGAACAAATTCCTCGTATGTGTAAAAGCGTACTTGGCAATAAAGCTGTTTCTGATTCTGATTCTGATTCTACAGTGTTTCTCAATTTCGGTCCTCGGGCCCCCCTGCCCTGCATGTTTTAGATGTTTCCCTCCTCCACCACAGCTGATTCAAATGATCGGCTCGATGGCTTGATAACGAGCCACTCATTTGAATTGGAGCAGGAAATATCTAAAAATGCAGGGCAGGGGGGCCCGAGGATCGGAATCGAGAAACACTGCTTTAGTAGGAGGTGGACCTTACTGTTCACCCAAGGCTTCTGGATGGGGAAGTACAAATTGAGATTTGTTTTAAGGATTAGGATGATTCTCTGATTTAGAAAACACAGAATTTCCATCTGTTGATGGTTTCTGAATTGAAAGCAAGACAGGAAAGATGATCACCATACTGTATCTCACTGGGAATAGAACTGTATGCCTCTAGATCTATATCCTGCTGACAATGCATTTTTTCTGTATAGCCTATGGGAATGTTTGCAAGAAAAAAGGTAGTATTAATCTCATTTTGCAAATGCAAGATCTAATGGCATTTATAAAACTTGTATACCAGCACTCATACATCCCTTATTCAACACAGACACACTCATCTAAAGTTGTCAAATCTCACATCATTTTTAGCAGCAATTAAGATGTTATTTTTATCTTTTTACCCAGGTGCACTTTGAATTCAAACTTAAAGCTTTTATTGCAATCACTTTTTTGATGCATTCATAGGCTTTTGATGTTAACATGTTTGTATTTGGAAGTTTTGTGCATTTTTTTGAGCCCATATCCCAAAGAAACGTTTCATCTCAGCTGTGATGGTTGATTGAACAGGTAAATAAACTTGAAACTTGAAATGTGACAATGAAGGGAAAAACCAGAGTTTCATCTTATTCCACTGACTTTTTGGATCATGTGTATGTGATTGTGTTGTTGATGTGAGGTATGGTATTATGCAGGCTATTTACGCCATCTGGAATGAACTGAATAGGCTCTGTGCACAAGCCTCGTGACGTACTTCCGATTCCGCCTGAAATCGGCAAACCAGTTTCCGGTTTACTTCCCTCTCCAGTCAAAACAACGCTAAAATAAATACAAGGAATGAAAAATGAATCAACATCCACGAAAGAAGACGAAGTATAATGTGAGGGGGACTTTTAAGTTCCAGAAGATGGTGAATGGCTCTAATGAGCACTGTTGTGTGCCACTTTGTGCCAGCTCAAGTCGCTATAACAGCGAGCTTAGCTTCCACTGCTTCCCGAAGGACACCGAACTTCGTGCACAGTGGCTGCAGAAAATATGCAGAACGGGATTTTCGGTAACTCAGCATACGAAGGTATGCAGCTGACATTTCGAAAATGCCCAAATTCGAAATACCCCAAAAGTAGACGGGTTTTAGCAGCAAACGCAGTGCCAACACTGTTTGAATGGAACAGTTACACAGCAACCAAGACAAGAGCCGGTGTTTGGGATCGCCGCCCTCGACTGACATCAAGCCGAGAAACACCACCTGTGCCCTGATCTTTGTCTGACACTGAAATGGACATTAAGTCAACACAGTTAGCACAACAAGTAACAGTAAAGAACATACGTTGCTAACGTCAGCTAGTCATCACAATGAACTTTACAAGATGCCTGCAAAATCTGTCAAAGATATCTATCAACGATGTTCATCGTATCGTGGATGCCCACTCTCCTGCTCCGAAGAGCAAACGGGAAAAAGGGTTTCGTCTCTACATCTCTAGTTACGTTCACCAGTACGAGGATAAGTGATTTATTGGTGACGTTAGCTGACTAGCTGACGTTAGCAACATGCTAATTTTTTAGTTTTGTGTTTGCTTCGTATGTTCTTTACTGTTGCTAACTGTGTTGACTTTATGTCCATTTCAGTGTCAGACAAAGATCAGGGCACAGGTGATGTTTCTCGGCTTGATGTCAGTCGAGGGCGGCGATCCCAAACACCGGCTCTTGTCTTGGTTGCTGTGTAACTGTTCCATTCAAACAGTGTTGGCACTGCGTTTGCTGCTAAAACCCGTCTACCTTTGGGGGTATTTCGAATTTGGGCATTTTCGAAATGTCGGCTGCATACCTTCGTATGCTGAGTTACCGAAAATCCCGTTCTGCATATTTTCTGCAGCCACTGTGCACGAAGTTCGGTGTCCTTCGGGAAGCAGTGGAAGCTAAGCTCGCTGTTATAGCGACTTGAGCTGGCACAAAGTGGCACACAACAGTGCTCATTAGAGCCATTCACCGTCTTCTGGAACTTAAAAGTCCCCCTCACATTATACTTCGTCTTCTTTCGTGGATGTTGATTCATTTTTCATTCCTTGTATTTATTTTAGCGCTGTTTTGACTGGAGAGGGAAGTAAACCGGAAACTGGTTTGCCGATTTCAGGCGGAATCGGAAGTACGTCACGAGGCTTGTGCACAGAGCCTATTGATCTGAGTGATATGAAAAACTACAAAATGTACAGTAGTTATCTCTATGGTTGTTAAATCAACCGCTCATGTAATGGCATCCCCATCTGCTGGTGATACATACTTAATGCATCATCAATTAGATTATGTTTATTTTAAATCTGATTTTTTCTGTTACAATGTTTGTGGAGGAAACATTGTAACAGAGTTAGAAAAATTCTGAAGAGTGAAGTTGATGCTGGCATACTGGGCTAATCTCCATGGACAATATGACACAGATCCTGCCAAGAGTGTTTCAACAGCAAGGAACATAATGAGACAAATTTCCAAAGTTTTGGGTGGATTGTTAATGAAAAAAAATGTAGTATTAATTACAGTACAGCCCCACAGTTTCAGCTTCTTTCATTCCTCCCAGTTATTCCCCTTTCCGAGTGTAGACCTCAACATACAGCAGAAATTGAAGAACAAGTCAATGTAACTTTTAGTGTGGCGCATAGTCAATAACTATTTTGGTCAGCATTTCTCAGATTCAGTGTTTATTACAACAAACAAGCAAACAAACAAAAATCTCAGAACAACAAGTGATGAGAGAATAACTCACCTCATGTTTATGGCTGTGGAATATACATTGACAAAGACATTAAACATCGATGATCGGGTGGCAGACTTTGCCCAGGTAAGGCCCAGATACTACCCTCTTATATACAAATCAAATAGCAACCTACTGTACCATAATGTAAGAGATGGAAATGTCTTCCTCCACTAATCTGCTGACTAAAATTTGTGCTTTGCAAAGAGCAAATTGCCTACAACAAGCAACCTGATGCTATTTGATGAATTATATCATAATTAGCGTTCCCATGAAGTCAAAACTAATGTTACAATCTCAACAATAGTGGCATCTACCACTGAGGTTCAGGCCTATTTGTCTACAAAAAGAAGATAGATCTCTGATAGATCCATTATATGCCTGTCAGTGATTGAGTGTCAGTGAGTATCTTGTATCTTGTCAGTATCTTGTTGGAGTCTTGTTTGTTCCTCTATGATTTTTGATGGTGTGTTAGAAGAATTTTCGCTGCTTTATACAAGTACCCAAACCCTCAAACAAATGACTAATCATAATTAGACCTCTGCTCTCTGTCCATGGTGCTCAAATATGCACCAAAATGGTTAGGATGAAAGGCTTTTTCACTGCTCTAAGTATCAAATTTCATGCAAACAGTAGGCATTGTTATGTTTTTAAAATCCTATAATGATGAGTATTTTTGTGATGTCATATCACATTGCCATACCTTGGCTTTTGCTGAAACAGTGCCCTCTGACAGCTTTTCAGCATTAGCAAGCATATGATCTGGCAGATCATCATTTGGAAGAGATTTCAACAATAAAATATTCCTATTTTGTACAGGATGGAAATTAAGAGTATATTTACATGCTTCCAATGGGTTCCTGCTCATGTTGGTGAGTGGGGAAAACGCTGGAAAGGTGAGAAAATGAGTGACTGCAGGAAATGCAGTAACATTTGATATAAAGTATGTTTTGTACATTAGTAATTAATTTTTCACATAATTTTACATTATTTTGGTAATAAATAATTTTAAGCAACAAAAAATCTGAAGAGCCACTTGGGAGCCGAAAGAGCCGGCTCTTCTATGAGAGCCGAGCCGTGATAACTGGCTCTCTTAAAAGAGCCGGAATTCCCATCACTATATATTTAATTCGCTATACACTCCAGTCCAGTTGCTGGCAGTAATGCATCTCTAAGACAGTTTGCCAACTGCCAATACACACAGAGGCAGCGGCAGCAGCAGCCTAAGAAGACGTAGCGGTATTAGTCGTAGTCATCTGTGTCCCAATTCAGCGGCTGCATCCTTCGGAGGGTGGATTTGAAGGCCGATTACGTCATAACGCTGCGCGAAGGCAGGGAAAAACACACGTACGGGGTGCAGAGATGCGGCCGTACCGCTCCTATCGCTTGTTAGAGGAGCGATATGTAGCCTATTATACAACTTACAAATTCACCTGATGTGAATATCTTCACAGTTACAATAGGATATTAGTTGACATGCGAGCTTGTAACATTTGTAAGTGAAGGGTTTTAATAAGGCTAACAATTAACTAAGCTCGTCGTATCAACAGGTCGCCATCATAAAAAAAAAAAAAAATTGGTGCGCAAAGCATCTTGGGATATGGGAGGCGTGAAGGATAGTAGCGATGCGTCCTCCGAATACAGGGAAAAGGAGGACGCATTTGGAGGATCCGTCGAATTTGGACGAATTGGGACAGCCTTCGCGCAGCGTTATAACGTACTCGGCCTTCAAATCCATCCTCCGAAGGATGCATCCTCTGAATTGGGACACAGCTCATGTTCGTCCAAATTCGAAGGCTCATCCAAATGCAGCCGACAAATGCGTCTTCCTTTTCCCTGTATTCGGAGGACGCATCGCTACTATCCTTCGCGGCTTTGCGCACAAACGCACCGATTGTTTTTATTAACAATGGCGACCTGTTGATATGAGGAGCTCAGTTAACTGTTAGCCTTATTAAAACCCTTCACTTACAAATGTTACAAGCTCGGATATCTACTAATATCTTATTGTAACTGTGAAGATATTCACATCAGGTGAATTTGTTCTCGTAAGTTGTATACATTTCGCTCCTCTTACAAGCGACAGGAGCTGCACGGGCGCATCTCTGCACCCCGTACGTGTGTTTTTCCCGGGTTAGGAGGGAAGAAGTTATGACGTCGTGACGCAATCACGGAATGCTCCGAAGGCGACTCCGAAGGACCCAGTCTCCGGAGACCGCGTAGGCTGGGTCCTCCGAAGGTTGCAGCCGCTGTAGTAATAGAGTGAAGAAGAAGAAGAAGAAGAAGAAGAAGAAGAAGAAGAAGAAGAAGAAGAAGAAGAAGAAGAAGAAGAAGGGCCACGAAAAGAGCCTTTGTCGTGTTCACAGTGCAGAAGACTCATGTCACAAAGATGATGTTAAAATTCAAAGCGACCATAGAGAATAATAACAGTTGGGTTACAGAGACTGACTGCGTGGAAGAAATAGACTGTACGCCAGAGGGTGAGTATTTTACAGTTAATACATTAGACCATTTAACCGCAATATTCACATGGTTTCATTTAGAGTGCATCCATCAGATATAACGTTAATTCACTTAGTAGTAAATATGAAGCAGACAATGTTGAAGGGGCGAATTAAGCTTCCAACCCTATCTATCTATCTATCTATCTATCTATCTATCTATCTATCGAAGACTTGGCCTAGTATTTATCTGTTTTTTTTTCAGTAATAACTCTAACCAGCAGCTACATGATTTTAAAGGTACAGTTAAAGAATATGAGCTTGAATATAACTCAATGCAAATACGAAGACGGAGCAGAAGTTCGGGTTGGATTAACCAACTAGGAGCCCAGAGGAAATAATAAAATATGGGTTCCAGCGGCATGTTGCTTTTGAGTGTCAGGCACAGAGCACAATGCAGACTACACGTGTATTTTGCATTTACATTATGTGTGCTGAAATATTACCTGACTTCAGTTTTGCTATTTGTTAGTTTGTGGAAAATTGATCGAACATATATTGTATTTTTATTTATTTATTTATTTATTTTAGAAATAGCATCATGTGAGGAAAAATTTCAACTGAAATTCCAAAGTTAGCAATTTTATGACACAGAGCTCTGCCACAAGACAGGGCCTCAAGATCAGGAATAATTCAGAAGCCACAGTGTTACCAAAGACATTTTCAATAATCACAAACTATTTGCCTCACAGTGAGCCTGGAGCCTTTGAGCCCCTTGAGGGTCTGGGATACTGGGGCAGTTGCCTGCTTTGCCAGGTTGGTAATCAAACCTGTGCAGGATGAATCTTTTTGTGGCATTGGACCAACATTTAGGACCATAACGTAACTATCACTCACAACTTATAATGTGTATTTAATCTGCGCATTCCTTACTAATCTGCCCAACCCCTATCACCCATGCCTCGAGTCAGTCTTTAAAGGGTCAGTTCACCCAAAGTGCAATTTGAGAACTACTTGTGGGTCATCACACATTGACATTTCATTAGGACGTAATTCATATGGATGGCTGTAATTTTTATGCAAAAGTGGTGAAAATGAGTAAAAACTTGTCTAATGTTATAATGTTGTAAAAATTGTTGTCATTAAAAATGGTCTAATGGCAACTGTGGTTAATACTACTTTAATACATGTCTGGCCTACTCTCATAACACTTTGAAGAAAAGTCATATTTCTTGATTTTGTTTAAGAGATATATGGAGCTTTAATATCAGTGGAAGTCACTGGTTTTATTATTGTTCTTGTTGAAATGTAACAGAGGATGTTTAGGACAAGTTTAATCAGTTATACAACCTTGTTTCCAAATAAATTGGGACACTGATGATTTGCAAAACACCGATACCCCATGTTTAACTGAAATTATATCCTCTGTTAGAATTTGATACCAGCAACACATTTCAAAAAAAAAGTTGGGGACAGGGTCATGTTTACCACTCTGTTACATCACCTCTTCTTTAACTGCAAGCATTTGAAAACTGAGGAGACCAATTGCTGTAATTTTGATAAGATAAACCTCCCCTTGCCGGAGAAATCACTTCAGTCTTCTTAGCATGTGGAGACGACTTTGGCCCTGTACAGGACATCTGTGTGATTTGTCTAGTCCAGTTTGTGGTTGAGGTGAACAACAAGGTATTTGTACTAGTTCACAATTGCAATGTCCAAACCCTGGCTGTTCACCAGTGTATTCCATGGCACATTCCTGCCAAAGTTTATCAGCACCTCCTTTGTCTCGTTGGCATTTATGTGAGGGTTGTTCAGTCCACACCAGTTGGAGATGACCTCCCTGTATTCAAGTTTGTTCCCCTCTGATACACGTCCAACGATGGCTGTATCATCTGAGAACTTCTGGATGTTACAGCTGTCAGTGTCGTGTCTGAAGTCCGTTGTGTAGAGGGTGAAGAGGAAAGGAGAGAGCACTGTCCCCTGCAGAGCCCATGTGCTGCAAACACCACATCAGACACACAGTCATTGTCTACTTGTCAGCATATGTTGCTCCAAAACCTGTATATATTGTCCAGCATTAATGGTGCCTTCACAAATGTGCAGGTTACCCATGACATGTGTACTAATGCACCCCCATACCATCATAACTGCTGGATTTTGAACTGTGCGCTGATAACAAGCCAGGTGGTCCCTCTGCTTTCTAGCCTGGAGGACCTGCCGTCCATGATTTCCAAAAAAAATTTCAAATTTTGACCACAGGAAAGTTTTCCTCCTTGCCTCAGTTCATTTTAAATGAGCTTGGGCGGTCTGACACAGAGTGATGGACCCCTCCCCATCTTTACCCATCTTTATTTTTTTATACCCAATCATCACCTAATTAATTGTAAGATGTTCCACCAGGTGTTTTCTTGTAGCATTTCATAAATTTTCAGTCTTTTGTCACCACTGTCTGAACTTTTTTGAAACATATTGCTGACATCAAATTCTAAATGAGGATGCCATTTTCAATAAACAATCAAATTTCTCATTTTCAGCATTTGATATGTTGTCTTGTGCTATTTTCAGTTAAATATGGGGTATCAGTGTTTTTTGCAAATCATCATATTCTGTTTCTATTAATGTTTTGCACAGCGTTCCAACTTTGTTGGAAACAGGGTTGTACCTTTAAAATGTATAAATTTAATTAATTAATGAAATTACTAACCAAAACATGCAATGTTTAGCTGTGTTGCTTTTCTGTCATTTGGTTATTGTCATTGAATATAAAAACAACTTTAGTTTTCAGTTAGTTCCTATAAGATCAAGAGTGTTATTTCCATGCAGCAAGGGATATATTAGTTTCTGCATGGGCACATACAGTATTCCTTACCCTAAGCCCATTTGATATGAGATCTCAGTTGTACACAGAAATTAAAGCATCTTCTTGGTTTTCCAGTTTTTTTTGTGACTGCTCCAACTTTTTTGAAAGGTGTTGCTGGCATCAAATTCTATATCAGCATTTTTAATGTTGTTGTTATATAGCATTTGTAATGTTGTCTTATTCAGTATGGGTTTCAGTATTTGGCAAATCATCACATTCTGTTTCTATTGATGTTTTACACAGCGTGCCAACTTTTTTGAGGTTGTACCTCTTAACATTGGAAATGGCTACAACATATTATTTCAGTCATTTACTGATTTATTTGACATTACCATTTTGCATTTTTATGTTTCTTTTTCTATTTTTCTCTTTTTTTGCTATTTTCCTTCTTCACATAATTCACACAAAGTATGAATTGTCATTGGTGTGTCATTTAAGAGGTAGAAAGTGACTGCAAGAAAGCAGGAGAGAACATTAAGTATATGAATATTTAATCATAAAAACATATTTAGCAGTTTTCATTTTACAATACAGTTCAATACATGGTGATAGATTAGCATTTTACATGAGCAATGCTGTTGACATTTACTGTACTGTATATATTAATTTTATAAATGCCTAATGGTGTACGTCAGTATAGTAATTGTCCACAACTATCTGTAAAGTGAAAATGAGTTCAATAAAATATGAATAGTAAAACTGATCTTACTTGTCATTTGTCATTTTTGATTTTTTTCCAACTGATCCTTTTTTGTCTTTTTTATGTTTTTGAAAACCCTAACAGGCATATGAAATTTAGTCTCTTTCTAGTCTCTTGTCTTTTTTTTGTCACCTTGTATGTTCTATGCTTTGCCATATTTTATGTTTACAAAGAAATGAATTGTGTGTCCTTGTAAGGACTAGCATCTCTCAGACATTTTGTTTGAGAATTAAAGTATTAAAATAAGGTTATGGAATCATAAAATGGTTTGAGAATAAAATACCTCCCACTGTTCATTAGAGAAAGCATTTCTGCTCCTGATGAGTAAGTAATAACAATTTAAATATACAACAGTAAAATGTCTATCTAAAAATTAAGGAAATGTCTTTAAAGGCATGCATCAACACAATATATTGATGAAGATTTTTAACAGAAAACAGGAACTTGACAGAAGCAATAAGAGCACTACTGCAACTCGTAAAGACAGATATACTGTTAACATACAGTCAAGCCCGAAATTATTCATCGTCTCCCAGAAGATAATAAGACGATGTAGAAGGGCATCATTGTGGAAAAAAAATATTTCTCAGCTTTTATTTACATTTCAAGAAAAAGTGGCATGTCCGAAATTATTCATACCCTTTGCAAACTGTCACAGTCTTTGAGAAAATCCAAAGTTCTATACCATTCCAAATAGTCCAAGCTGTTCTAAAGCATCCTAATTACCCTGAATCATTGGGAACAGCTGTTTTAATCGACCCAATAGGTGAAAAACAGCAGCTCTCTGCAGTTGGTTTGTAGACAGTCATGGCTAAGACAAAGGAGCTTACTGAGGACCTGCGGCTGCGCATTGTGGCTGTTCACAAGCCACTTCTCCAGATAAGGCACACAAAAGCCTGCTTGGCCTTTGCAAATGCTCATCTGGACAAAGAAGACTTCTGGTCTTCTGTTTTATGGTCAGATGAAACAAAAATTGAATTGTTTGGCCACAATGATGTATCCTTCATTAGGCGTAAAAAAGGAGAAGCCTTGAACCCTAAGAACACCATCCCCACTGTCAAACATGGTGGTGGAAACCAAATGCTTTGGGGGTGTTTTTCAGCCATTGGACCAGGGAACCTAATCACAGTAAATAGCACCATGAAAAAAGAACGATACATCAAGATCCTCAACAACAACATCAGGCAGTCTGCAGAGAAACTTGGCCTTAGGCACCAGTGGACATTTCAGCACGACAGCGACCCAAAACACACAGCAGAAGTGGTGAAGAAATGGTTAGTGGACAAAAACATTAATGTTTTGCAGTGGCTCAGCCGGAATCCTGACTTGAATCCAACTGAGAATCTGTCGAGGGAGACATGCAAAAAGCTGGTCAGCAATTATAGTAAGCATTTGATTGCTGTAATAGCCAATAAAGGCTTTTCTATTGATTATTGAGAAGGGTATGAATAATTTGGGATGTGCCACTTTTTATTCAAATGTAAATAAAAGCAGGGAAATATTTTTTTCCACAATGATGCCTCTTGTATATTGTCTTATTATCTTCTGGGAGACACCTGTGTCATTTTCAATCAAGAAAAACTTGCTGGTTGAATTAAAGTAACTTTAAGTCAAAATTTGCCAGGGTTATGAATAATTTTGGGCTTGACATACATAAAATCTGAAGAACTCAACACACATATATTCCATGTACAGAGTTGTTGTGCTCTAGCCAAGCTCTGTCAGCAATGCACAAGTTTGTTAACCAAATTCAAATATTTTGCAAAGAATTGAAAGGTCTATTTATATTTTGCACAACAGACATTTGGACTTGTCATAACAAGATAATGAGAGATACGACCAATAATATTAATGATGGCTCTGTATCATTTAGGTGTGTCAATAAAGATGAAACACTCAAAATGCAGAGGGGCCATCAGGGGATACCCTCTAAATCCTTATTCTTCTCACAAGCCATCACCCTGATGAACAGTAAGCAAGTCACACAGTGTCACTAAACCTCTGACATCAAAATATCCACTGACTGGCCATTTATCATCCACATTCATCACTCAATGTCACTGTCAACACACATTGTAAATTTCATTGTATATTTTGTTTATTGCCTCACCATTCTTTGTACATATTGGTTATTGTTTATTTTATATTTTTGCACTATTTAACCTATTGTTAACTTTTGTATGTCTTTTTTCCTATGCAAGTACATTGGGTGCAGTGTTTAAACCTGAGTCAACTTCCCTTTATGTGCACACATACTTGAAGAATATAGCTGATTCTGATTCTGATTTAATGTGGGTTTACTTCAGTATACTGTTGTTCCTCAGTGTCCTCCAAATGAGCCTATACTGAGTTTTCACAGCTAGCTAAACTCCTCTTCATACCACCATCTCTCAGGGAACCAGGCAATAATTATCTTAAAGTAGATTTAATATGAAGAAGTGTGAAACTGCAAAAAATACAATACAAATACACCTCAGTAAAATAATGACATCAAACCACTGGCTGGATAATGGGTAAGCACAAAAAAGGAAGTATTTTTCAACAAACACACAGGCATGGCACTGCACCACGCAAGTTATAATCTCAACCTGAGGGATCGTACTAGCAAATAGCCTATTCACTGGTAATTTTAAGATAGTAACATGTTCACTTACATAGCATCTCAAAATCAACAAATTCCCAAAAATGATTATTCCATAACATAAAGCTGATGATAAACAATAAACTTACTGATTATGGCACTATCAACAAAAGGATGGTCGCAGAATATCTTTCGCTGATTGCCCCTCTTTAGCTGTGATGAAAAGAAAGCATCTCCTGTGGAACACTCTTCTTCTCTACTTTACAGGAAGTTCAGTTCTTAAACATGCAATATCAAATAAACAGTACCTAGAGGGCAAAGGAAGTAAATACATGCATTAAAATACATGTAAATAAATGGCTTATGAAAATGTTCCAACACACTCCCCACCTGGCATCATTTAAGATGCCACATTAACATAATTCACATCTCCCGATCTTCCAGAGATAGAAGTAGGATAACCTCTGGAATGGGTCTTGAGAAAGTCTTTGAGGCCGCATCACCTTCACTTCCACTTTCCGCACAATTCCGTCTCTGCTTGGAATGGGTTTCACAATGACTTCCATTGGCCATTCATTCCTTTTCACTTGACTGTCCTTCTTTCAGGTTTTGCATCCTATACTGCCATTTCTGATGACTTTGTAGAGTGTTGAGGTATTCTTTATGCCATCGAGCCCAATAGGTGTCTGCCAGGACTTGAACCCTCTTCCATTGGTGCGTGAAGAGGTCTGCTTTAGAGAAGTCCCCAGGAGAAGATAACGCTGCCCCTATCTTCTGAGTGAGAAGAGTTGCAGGGATTAAGATGAAGGGTGCTTCTGGATCTGATGAAACAGACACTAGAGGTCTTGTGTTGATGATGGTGGTGACTTCAGCCATGAGAGTGTTCAAGGCCTCATGGGTCAAGTTTGAGTGGTCACTTTGTGGAAGCATAGAGTCGAGGATTCGGCATGTAACCCCAATCATGTGCTCCGAAGTGCCTCCCATGTGTGACGAGTGTGGAAGGTTGAACACCCAGGTGCATCTTTGCTTGAGAAGAGAATCCTCCACACTAGTATTGCTGGGATTTGGAGGATCAAACTTCAGTTCCTTGGCTGCACCAACAAAGTTGGTACTGCAGTCTGACCGTAGCTGCTTGGCAAGTCTCCTGATAGCAAAGAATCTGCACAGAGAGTTGATGAAACTGGAGGAGCTCATGCCCTCTATGACCTCTATAACAGCCCTAGTTGACACAAACAGGTGAATGGGACTGCCACCTCTTGCCCCTGTCTTGGCCTCCTCTGGTGCGACGTGTAGTAATCTCCAGTGGGCTGAAGATGTGGAGCCCAACATAGGAAAAAAGAGGATCCTTCTGGAGATGTTCTTCAGGTAAGTCTGCAATTTGTTGCTGTTCCAATCTCCCCTGCAGCTTTCTACAGGTCACAAATTTGTGAATGATGCTGTGTCTTATTGCTCTTATTGTCCACAGTCCTTTTGCTCGGACTGCTCCCTCTGTCTAGTGTCTCCCTTGATGTCGCACTGCTTCATGATGATGGCAGATGAGCAAACTGGCAATATGATGTCGGGTCTGTACAGGACATTGATAGCTTCACCTTCTGTGGTAAAGGACTTTAGGGCATCGTCCACATAGAAGTCTCTCGCTATGAAGTGTCGAGCGTCACTGCCATACTCGTTTTCTCCCTCTCTAGCTGCCTTTCTCAAGCTGAAGATTGCAACAGCTGAAGAGGGACTGTTACCAAAGATGTGTACCCTTATTCGGTAGTCAACAACAGCCTTGGTGATCGTTGTCTTGGTACCAGAGAAAGCACAGGACATCTGTGTTGTCTTCCTGTACGACAAACGAGTAAACAACTGCTCAATGTTGGCAGTGATGGCTATTTGTTCTTTTCTCAAAGCGCTGACTTCACCTGGCATGTGGGCACTGCCAAGGCAAACACTGCCCATGATAACCCAGCCCAAGTCAAGCTTCTGAGCATATGGGGCATCATGAGGGCCATTAACATGATGCCATACTTTGTGGACTCACAACAGATCATGTCCAAGGAGCAGCAGGATGTCTGCATTTGGGTCCAGGGGTGGAATTTCAGCAGCTATTGGCTTTACGTGCTGATGGTGGTGAGCAGCGTCAGGTGTTGGTGTCTCTGCTTGGTTTTTGGGTATTCGTTACACTTGAGTGTGGGCAGAGTTTTGTGCTCTTCATCCAGCCGTTTGCACCACCCCAGAAGAGGTGCACAGGGTGTATGGAGCCGGTACACCTTGGGTATCAAACATGTTGAAGAACTCAGTCCTTACTGATGACATATTGCTCTGATCGTCCAAGACTGCGTAAATTGTTTTGATCTCCTGACGATGGCCATTATGGTAGACTTGGATGAAACAAATCGTTGCTGTCCGATGAAAAACATGTATGTCCAAAAAAATATTTTTTTCTAACAAAATGTTTTCTGAGAAAGTAACTTACAAAATATACATAAAATGCTGTAAATACACACATTTAGTGCCATAAATGAAAAATCTGTCATTACACAGTCATCACTGAAATGTTTACTACTTTAAGTGGATTTACATAGACTGTTGTGAAGAAAAGGGGACATACGTTTTTTGTTTTTTTTTAAAATAAATTCCCACAGGGCGCAGTTAGGTAAGAGCCTCAAATCACCTGTTCATGTCGCACTAAACGATCGATAACAAGCTGCCCTACGTGTATATATCATGCCATATCACATTGGCATAATCAAAGATTTGTCTTTTATTTTACACTTAAATCAGCAGAATCCACAGGCTAAAAGCTGATATATAATTATCCGTCACTGCATCCATTAGTCTAAATCCATTCAGGGAAATCAGAGTTTATTGTCTATGCTCAGCTCAAAACTTAATATTGTTTAACCCCAACGATAATTTTGGACTCCTTGCATGATTGTTTTTGTTTGTTTGTTTTTTCAGAAAACTGCATTGTAGTACTGTTATTAGTAGTAATTACTACTAGAACCTACCTTTTGGCAATAATGTGTCCACAGGTTACTGAGATGAAAGTAGCTTTCCTCTTTTTCCTTGGCTTTCCTCCAAAACAGGTACATTTGGCTACAGTTTGTCAAACTTACATGTGGTCTCAATCAACAGCATAACTAATGCAATCTGAGATAATCCACTCGTGCAGGTTTTAAAAACAATGTTACTAATGTAACAGGCTTTCTTGACCGTTGTGAATGTTACCAGACAATGATGACCAAATAATTTAAAACTGGCTCATTCAACACTCACTACTGGCAAAATGTCATGTTTTCATGTAAAAAACATTAAAATGTTTGGACCTTACAAATATCTTTATATTTATTTCTACTATTATGAACCACCAGGAAAGACATAGAGATAATTGTCAATACTTTTTAATAGAACTTAATAACTGATTTAATTATAAAATCATAATTCTATTAATATGTAAACTCACTAAACCCATCGCAAAATTAAGTTAAAATGCAATTACACTCAATAATAAACAAAACTGTAACCATAACCTCAAAACTGTAATCAGTCTGTCTATGTATATAGTGCATTTGGAAAGTATTCACATCCCCTTCACTTTCCCCACATTGTGTTATGTTACAGCCTTTTTCCAAAATTAATTAAATTCCTTTTTTGTCTCATCAATCTAGACACAATACCCCATAATGACAAGGTGAAAAAGTTTTTTTTAGAAATTTTTGCTAATTTTTTAAAACTAAAAAACTGAAATATCGCCTGTTACGGCTGTGCTGGCCATTTGGTTTGAGAAAGTGGGTGTGTGGTCTGACGTAGACTTATCATTGTTTTCTTCCAAAGTCATCAGCTGATCCAGCCTTTCAATTAGACTGATCGTGAGCACCTGGGCCCGGTGCATGGAAAGAGTTAAATGCCGTGGCTGATTGGCACCTCTCTCTCTCTCTCTCTCGGCTCTGCTCCGCTCTTCTCTGCTCTCTGCTCGGCTTAATTCTCTCGGCCAGCGCCCGTGACATTTGTTTGTTGTTTTGTTTAGCTCATCACCATCTCACACCCTTTACTCAGTACTTAGTCGAGGCATCCTTGGCAGCAATTACAGCCTAGAGTCTTCTTGGGCATGATGCTACAAGCTTGGCAGACCTGTGCTTGTGTTTCTCCCATTCCTCTCTGCAGATCCTCTGAAGCTCTGTCACTGCACAGGACAGCTATTTTCAGGTCTTTCCAGAGATGTTCAAGCAGGTTCAAGTCTGGGCTCTGGCTGGGCAACTCAAGGACATTCACAGACTTGTCCCGCAGCCACTCCTTCATTGTTTTGGCTGTGTGCTTAGGGTCATTGTCCCATTGGAAGGTAAACCTTCGCCCCAGTATGAAGTCCAGAGCACTATGGAGCAAGGTTTCATCAAGGATCTCTCTGTACTTTGCTCCGTTCATCTTTCCCTCGATCCTGACTAGTCTCGCAGTTCCTGCTACTGAAAAACATCCCCACAGCATGATGTTGCCACCACCATGCTTCACTGTAGGGATGGTATTAGCCAGGTGATGAGACGTTCCTGGTTTCATCCAGATGTGACGCTTGGCATTCAGGCCAAAAAGTTCAATCTTTGTTTCATCAGATCAGAGAATCTTGTTTCTCATGGTTTGAGAGTCCTTTAGGTGCCTTTTGGCAACCTCCAAGCGGGCTGTCATGTGCCTTTTGCTGAGTAGAGGCTTCCATCTGGCTGCTCCTCTATAAAGGCCTGATTGGTAGAGTGCTGCAGAGATGGTTGTCCCTCTGGTATGTTCTCTCATTGCCACAGAGGAATGCTGGAGCTCTGTTCTTGGTCACCTTCCTGACCAAGGCCCTTCTCCCCTGATTGCTCAGTTTGGCCAGGCAGCCAGATCTAGGAAGAGTCCTGGTGGTTCCAAGCTTCTTCAATTTACGAATGATGGAGACCACTGTGCTTTTCAGGACCTTCAATGCTGTGGAAAATTTTTTGTACCCTTCCCCAGATCTGTGCCTCGATACAATCCTGTCTCGGAGGTCTACAGACAGTTCCTTTCAAATCACATCCAATCAATTGAATTCACTACAGGTAGACTCCAATCAAGTTGTCGAAACATCTCAAGGATGATCAGTGGAAACAGGATTCACCTGAGCTCAATTTTGATTGTCATAGCAAAGGGTGTGAATACTTATGTACATGTGATATTTAAGTTTTTCAATTTTAAAATATTTGCAAAATTTCTAAAAAACTTTTTTCACTTTGTCATTATGGGGTATTGTGTGTCAATTGATGAGACAAAAAAGGAATTTAATCCTTTTTGGAAAAACGCTGTAACATAAAATGTGGAGAAAGTGAAGTTGTGTGAGTACTTTCTGAATGCACTGTATTTGTGTGTGTGTGTGTGTGTGTGTGTGTGTGTGTGTGTGTGTGTGTGTATCACTCATAGCCCACTCATAACACTCAAACCCCATCAAAGAAGGCATGGAAGTCCTTCGGCAAAACCTTCTTCAGTTCTTGAAGGTGTCACTCTGAAGGGACTCTTGAAAAGACAAACACATTTAGTTTAGAGAGTGCATCCTTTGCTCAAGCTGACCTAATTCTAGTTTACTTTACTAGTGCTGTACATAAGTATCGCCTTTGTGTTTTCTTAAACTCTGAGTCTTCAAAGACACTCACAGAATCGAATGGCATAACACTTTGTGCAATCCAGCATTAATTATTATTATTCTCTATTTAAGAAACTAAATGTAGATGTGTGAAGCACACTCAGTTGTATTTTTGCATCAAAGGTTCAATACAAACATGGTAAATATAATGATATCAATACATACCTTCATTTTCAGATTCATGTGGGACATAAGGAGAGTCTGCCTGTTCACTTTCAAGTGAATCTTGAAAAGATAAAAAGGAACACGTTAAATATGATGAATATAATGCTGGAGTTTGCATCCTTTCGTGTGTCTGACTTAACCCTTGTTTTCCATATAGCTTTCTATTATATTTCACTTTCACCAAAGCACAAAGCTCTTCTATAGAGAAAGACGTATCCATGTAACATTGCAAACAGTCAATACAACTTAAGGTACTCGATTGGAGAAATAAGACACTGTAATAATTTTGAAGACTGCTAGTTAAAAGTGCGATAATAAGGACATGGAAAATAATCTGATATATAGGTATATAGGCTGAAGTTAACAACAGCAAACTTGATGTTTAATTGAAGATGATAATTCAGTGTCAACCACACTACAAATCGACCCTGTTCATCAGCCTGCGCTATCTCGCAAGCTAGGAAAGTTACGTGTTTGCACGAATAGTAAATAATTTGCAATAATGTCAGCAAACCATGCATGACAAACGTGAATTAATGTCAACCAGTGCAAACTACAATACAGTTGTCAAACAGTTATCTCATGGTTATACTTTACCTGAACAGAGGTATCTTCAACAAGAAGCTGTGACTTGCAGTAAATTTTCGTCAAACAGAAAGCGGGAGGGAGGGGCATTGAGTGGGACATACGTGTTTTGTTTTACACATTTGACAGGGAATGGCGATACTTGTAAAATTGACAATGTAATAAAACTCTTTTCAAACATCTTTTCATTGGTCAAATAGATGCCTAGAACTGACAGTACATGGAAGAGATTGTCCACAATCCATTCATAATTAAAACAGAAAATCACCAAAAGTGAGGGTACGTGGTTTTCATTGGACAGCGACGAAATCTAGGAACAAGATTTTCCAGGGGAAGCCAGGTCCACATACACTATATTGGCAAAAGAATTGGCTTACCTGCCTTGACTTGCATATGAACTTAAATGACATTCCATTCTTAATCCATAGGGTTTCGTCAGCCCACCCTTTGCAGCTATAACAGCTTCAACTCCTCTGGGAAGGCTTTCCACAAGGTTTAGGACTCTGTTTATGGGAATTTTTTGCCATTCTTCCAGAAGCGCATTCGTGAGGTCACACACTGATGTTGGACAAGAATCTGTCGCTGCATCCAACGTGATGTATGGCTTGGATGCAGCTCCTCAGCCATGGGAACCCATCCCATGAAGCTCTCTATGCACTGTTTTTGAGCTAATCCAAAGGCCACGTGAAGTTTGGAGGTCTGTAGCGATTGACTCTGCAGAAAGTTGCTGACCTCTGCGCACTATGCGCCTCAGCATCCGCTGACCCTGCTCCATCATTTTACATGGCCTACCACTTTGTGGCTGAGTTGCTGTCATTCCCAATTGCTTCCACTTTGTTATACCACTGACAGTTGACTGTGGAATATTTAGGAGGGAGGAAATTTCACGACTTGTTGCACAGGTAGCATCCTATCACAGTACCATGCTGGAATTCACTGAGCTCCTGAGAGCGACCCATTCTTTCACAAATGTTTGTAGAAACAGTCTGCATGCCTTGGTGTTTGATTTCATACACCTGTGGCCATGGAAGTGATTGGAACACCTAATTGCAATTATTTGGATGGGTGAGTGAATACTTTTGGCAATATAGTGTACTTCTGTGCATGTAGCTGTGACACCATGACTTGGAGTGACGTCATTTCTTGGTTTAGATTAGATTCAACTTTATTGTCATCATCAGAGTGCAACACAGAGACAACGAAATGCAGTTTAGCATCTAACCAGAAGTGCAAATAGTCATAATATCCAAAAAATATAAATACATGTAAGTAGTGCATGAAGTATAAACAGTATGAGGTAGGTGCAGGTAGTGCGAGTAATTTCTATGAAACCATAAAAACATGTGCAACACGGTATGTAAACAGGTGACATGTTCAACAGGTAGTGAGTGGCAGTGCAGTAAAAAGTATAAGTGAACAGATGAGGTATACAGTGTATATACAATATAGAATATAAAGTGATATGTGCAATGTGCAGTATGTGCACTATGACATGGGCTGAGTTGTAATGTTCATCTCTGGGGGGCAGGGTAACAGCTCTGGGGAAGAAGCTGTTCCTGTGCTGCTGGTGTGGGAACGGAGGCTCCTGAACCTCCATACCAGATTGTAGGAGATTGAATCTGGACTCGTAGCTGGTGATGACCTCCTCCTTGTCTGGATGCTCATATTGTGAAGACACGTCTGGTAGGATGTTTATCTTCAGAATCTCAGCTCTGTATGATGATGGGTCGACAAAGATCTTCTCCATGATAGTGTCCATCAAATCATCAATATGCCCTGTGCAATACACAAACACACAGAGAAAAGTGAATCATTAGTATCATTTATTAGATTATTCAACAACTGCAAATATAGTGACATTTTGCACTTTGAATGTTGTAGTTTCTCAGGTTTTTAAGTGTGTATTTTTTGGTTTATTTATTGTGTTGAAAGTACCGAGTTGTGGTACTTTGTGTCATGTGCAATACAAATGTTTGTTTTTTGAGTTAATACTTACAAATGTGGCCTCAGTCTTCACTGGTTTGGCTCTGCACTCTCCCTTCATGGACTTTGGAAAGCTTAGTTTGAAAAGAGGATCCCCTGATGATGTGGTGGCTTGTCCTCTATCAGCATTGTCGTTGTAATGCGGTGCATAACAACAGTAGTCCTTGCAGGACACAGTAGCCTGGACAGCTGTAACAACAGTATATTGTTATGATAACAGGGCATACTTAGGAGTAAAACATGACAGCACTTTTACAGTGTAAATTCAAGCACTAAAGGCTGCAACAGCACACTGCTACACTTGATCAACAGCAGGTAACTGTAATGACGCACTGACCTATATAAAAAGAGAGAAGTGACATCAACCTTATCTTACATATATAGCCATGCCAACAGCTACATACAGTGTAAGAAGGATCACTCATAAATAAACTCCAGGAGAAAAGACGCTTGGAGTGTAAATTGTGCTGTGATGTAGCAGTCTCAACCATACACTCATTTTGCCCTGGGCTTTTCTAACATACTCCAGTTTAGAAACGTTTCCAAATGCCTTATTTTCTCAATTTCCCGAAGCTTAGACCCTGCGGAGCGTCTGTGTATGCATCACTTGACCGACCGGGTCGCTGGGTTTGCATATGGAGACCATGCTGATTGCTAACTAGAAGTTAGCGGTTAGCGTTAGCTTGTGCTATGTGGTAAAGCACTTCTTGGTTAATTCGTGTAAAACTACAAAATGAACACAGCTTAATATTTGTGAATGCTGGCATCTCCCTCGAACTTGTATTAAATCATCTGCAAGATCAGAAACATGATGTGATGTACCAGAAGCTACGGTAGCAGCGAGCTAACCTTTGATGGCTGAAGTCGTAGTCTCGAAGCTAGCGGTTGGCCTTACATCGTCTCAATGGCAAAATACACACACTACAACATGCAAGAGTTCGCGCTAATCTACTAAAGAAACATACAGCTAATTATTTGTATACTTACATGTCCCTCGTCTGCACGTATTCCATGCAAAGCTGGAAGTGAGCCCTCCTTTAGAGAAAGTCTCCCAGCTAATCCTGCCTCGTACTGACTGAGGTTGGAGAAACACTCAGCCTCAAAGTGGTTAGCACACACCAACAGGTTTTTGCCAACTGTAGCAGGGTCGTTGCCCTCAAAAGTTCAATTCATACTGCTCTTCTGTCCTCTGTGGCTGGGAGCCGATGAAGCGATGTGTGCTCGTATTTACATCCACCAACAGAACACTGGGTGTGACGGCTCAACATGATTCCTAACACGGTGCTTCCGATCTGTGAGAAGGTAGCGTATCTGGTGGGTGGAGAGACACCAGGGAGAAGAGTAGGGGGTGGTGGATGGTGGGTGGGAGCATGCAAATATGCAGGCTTGTTACGTAACAGTACTCCCCGAATTCGATCAGCTCGTTTGGAAGGGTGCTTTCACAAATCCGTATCTCACTCAAAAAAGCACGGACGGCCTTATTTCACACTTTGTATGCGTGTGGTAGCACCAGAGACACAAAATAACACCCCAAATCCCAGAAAAAGTGGGGTTTTCATAATATGGGACCTTTAAGAAACTTCTTTCTGTACTCAAGCAACATGGTTCTAAACCCTTTGCACCTTTCAGGGTGTGTGGCTTGTGGTGTATAGGACTGATCTTTCTTGCTTCTTCCCCTGTTTTGACATACATGGTCGTTGATCCCATTGACACATCTGTCTTATGCACAGACACTGGTGTTTTGGTGTGACTTCTGCTGAAAGACTTTTCTTTCGTAGGTTTGGCTGTGTACATAGCTGTATTGAAGCTAGGTTAATTTCTCACCTTGGTCTGTTTTCGTATAAATTCTGAGAAAAATGAAAATGGTGGGAATGCTACTCCGAAATCCTCCTTATATTTTGACCCCACTGTCAACCACTTCTCCTGGAGATGAAAGGGTAGTTGATCAACGATGGGTAACACCCATCTAGCTGTGTCTAGATAGCTTTGGTCAGGCAGGTATCCTTCCATCTTTGAAGTCTCCAACTCCTGCACCAATCTTCTAACTCACATAGTTTTTGGTGGTCTTTGGCTGACAGCTTTGGAAAATTCTCTATTTTAGAGAACAGCGCTGTTTCGATAGCCTTTGGCAAACCATAACATTCATCCAGTCTCGTCCAAATCATGGCTAGGCCGGCAGAGGGATAGTTAATGTTCACAGCTTTTATTCTTTGGGCATGTTCTGCGGATTCAGAACCCAACTACTTGATTAATAAGTTCATCTCTTTGCTAGCAGTAAGGCCCAGGCCAGAAATAGTTGTCTTGAAAGTGGATCTCCAGCTTAGGTAATTTTCCATCCTATCATGAAACTTGGTCAACCCTCCACTCACCAGCTTGATCTTTGCTAGAAACCTAGCAAGTTCTGTTGTGGTATTGTCTTCCTCTGGTGAGGAGTTGTACATCAGTGCTGATTGTGGTTGGAGGTGCTGAGGAGTGAGCTGGAATGATTGTCCTTTGTTGAACGTTCTTTTGTATCAGGAGAGTAGTTGCACTGCTGATAATCATTTCTGCAGGATGATAGCTTTGCTGGTGTACTGACTTTTTCATGCTTTGGTAAGGATATCACTTGTGGTGATATCCTTTCCTGATATGAATCAGAATCAGAATCAGAAATACTTTATTGATCCCCGACGGGAAATTCTTTTTGTGTTACACGTGCTCCTTAAAAGAATAGAAGGGATAGAGAGATTTACATGTATTTACAAACATAAGTTATATAACAGTGTAAAAAACAAATAATAAATAAATGTATGACAGATTAAATGTATGACAGTGGATATTACACAAGTTGAATTATTGAACAGAGTAATTACACTGCTGGTTATTGCACATGATTATTATATTAAGTCAGTAGTGAACTGCAGTATAGATATGAATGATTTGGCAGGTAGTGAAAAAGTCCAAGGGCCATTCAGAGGGAGGAGTTGTACAGTTTGATGGCCACAGGCAGGAATGATTTCCTGGCGTTCAGTAGTGCATTTTGGTGGGATGAGTCTCTCATTGAAAGTATATGCCTGACCAGCACATCATGAAGTGGGTGTGAGACGTTGTCAAAGATAGTCCGTAGCGTAGTCAGCATCCTCCTCTCTGACACCACCGTCAGAGAGTCACACTCCATTCCCACAATGTCACTGGCCTTGCGAATAAGTTTGTTGAGTCTGGTGACTGAGTCTTGTTGTTGCTGGTTAGACTCTTCCATTTCCTGTGAATCTGTATGTCGTTGACTGCTTGTGCCATTGACATTAGATTTCGCCATCTTGTTTACATTCCTCACAGAGTGCAATCATTTCACTATACAGTTGTTCCTCAGTGTCCTCCAAGTGAGCCTATACTGAGTTTTCACAGCTCACTTAACTCCTCTTCATATCATCCTCTCTCAAGGAACCAGGCGATAGTTGTCTTTAAGTAGATTTAATATGACTATGTGTGAAACTGCAAAAAAAAACAAACAAACAAACAAAAAAAAAAACATTACAAATAGACCTCTGTAAAATAATGACATCAAACCACTGGCTGGATAACAGGTAAGCACAAAAAAGGAAATAAATTTTAGCAAACATACAGGTATGGCACTGCACCATGTGAGTTATAATCTCAACCTGAGGGATCATACTGTGATAGCAAATAGCCTATTCACTGATAAGTTTAAGATAGTAACATGTTCAGTGACATAGTGTCTCAAAAAAAAGCAAATCAACAAATTCCCCAAAATGATTATTCTGCAAAATAAAGATGATGATGATAAACAATAAATTCACTGATTATGCCACTCAAGGCGCTATCAATAAAAGGATGGTCGCAGATTATTTTCCACTGATTGCTCTTCTTTAGCTGTGATGAAAAGAAAGCACCTCCTGTCTAACACTCTTTTCTTGCTTTACAGGAAGTTCAGGTCCTAAACATGTAATATCAAACAAACACCACCTAGAGGGCAAAGGAAGTATTAGTAGTAGTAATGCCAAAAACGGCCATCAGGTGGCAATGTAATGCCTTATGGAAAACACACTCAGTCTGCAGTATGTATGCAGCTGTACCGGTTATGTGGTGTTACGTTAAATTAATAAATAAAAATAGATCAGAGTCAGTATAGGTGGATACTCAATATGAAATACAGAGATTAAAAGAAAAGTAAGATTTCTAGAAAGCTGAAACATGAAACCGAGTTTCTCTTTCCAATGTATTTCTACATGATACTACAGTTTGTGCTGGTAAAACTGGGGAACCTCCCCAGGGTAGTCGTAGTGATTTCATAATATTCCCTTGTTGGGAAATTTTGGCATATTAAAATTACATAATAACAAAAAACCCTGCTAAGAAAAAAAGTAAAACAAGTGAAGATTGTCTTAGTGAGAGCTCTGCACGTGATGGGTCATAAAACGTAAAAGAATTTCATGTGACATCTAATATGATTTTATTAAACTGACGCCTACATTGCCCTTTAAGGCCACATTTCATCTAAGGTAAAAACGACAGAAGTGAAGACAGCTCACTTTCTTCAGTGAGGGTTGACGTGAGCAGTTTGACATAGTTACAGTAAGTAAGTAAAAGACCACAAAATGTATAGTACACATCATATTATGAGATTTTACATCCCCACAGCATCAACTCTAAACAAATGTGAACCACATCACCTTAAAGATGGAATCTGAATATAGCCTATTTAACTCAAAATGTCACAGTGTTGAGATCTCTTAAATGCTGTGTTGTAGATAGCTTTGCTGTTCTCCTTTTCACTTTCACTCTGACAGTCACAGATTGCAGCAGCAGGATCCAAAAAATGATACTTGACTGGAATGTTTTTTTCTTTTCTTTTCTTTTCTTTTCTTTTTCTTTCTTTCTTTTTTTTTTTTGTTGCATTATTTGGTGTTTCATTCAAAATAGAAGTTAAGGGATTAATAAGAGACAATAGTAGAGATATAAATATATCACAGCCAACAGTAATCAAATATATGTCAGCAGACATCTACAAAAAATTACAATTTGACATATCAGTTGTCTTTGTAGCCTAAAATTGCAGCAGGCAGTACAAAGTTATGTGTATATTGATATATGAATGGCAAATGTAGCATTAATAGTTTTCAAGTTATAGGTGAGTAAAAAAAGGCATGCAAGAATAAAGTATGCAAGATGAGTGTGATCACACAAATGATGCAAAAACATTTGTGAAAAGCTGCTAAGGTGCCATAGTGTAGTAAGAGCAGATGCCACACACAAATTTTTATTTCTGTGTTTCTGAGGATACTCTTAAACATAATTGCCAAGCCCTTAACTGTAACCATTACAACTGCATGCCTAACCCCAACTCTTTACGTAACCAACACCCTAAAACCAAGTTTGAACCATCTAACAGCCCCTTCAGGAAGTTACAACCAAATGTCCCCACTTTCCAAAAAAGGAAACGACTCTGACGGTCTAAAACTCTATTTCGTCCTCATCAAATTACAGTCTTCTCTCATGCTGTAGTTAAAAGCAGTAAACTTTAGATTTTTGTGAATTCAATTTAATTCTTAATTTAAATAACTGAAACAAATTTTTAGGACATAACTACCAGTAGGCATGAGGCTGTAGCTTCTGGGCCAGCGTGCGCATTTTACTGACGGTATGTTGTGAGTATGAAATCAGCTGGCACTTCCTGTGTGGTTAGCATGTTCTGCTTATGACACATGACTGACTTTCTGTCCCTGCTTAAACTGCTCAGTGCTAACACTCCAACGAACACACACACACACACACACACACACACACACAGTATATACCATATATCCATATTGCACGGATGTAATAGCAAGGTGGTAAACATAAATCACACAGTAGTGCAAACAGTATGTATGTAAGCACAGTGCTACATTAAACAATGCTATGGCTGAAAAGTCTGGCAGCTGAATGAAGGACCAGTGGTAGCGTTCCTTCTTACAGAGTAGATGCAGCAGTTTGTTCCTGAAGGAGCTACTTAGGGCCCCCACTGTCTCATGCAGGGGTGAAACGGGCTGTCCATGATGTATGCATATGTAAGTACATACATACATAAGTATACATAGGTGTGTGTGTGTGTATACATACATACATACATATACATATGTATACACACACACACACACACACACACACACACACGCATACATACATACATACATACATACATACATACATGCATATACATGCATATGTATATGTACATATGTATATATGTGTGTGTGTGTGTGTGTGTGTTTGTGTGTTTCGAAAAATTTGAGGAGGAAATAAGTACATTCACTCAAGTAGTGAACTCAAGTACAAATTTGAGGTTACTGGAATTTAACTTGAGTATTTCCATTCTTATGTTACTTCATTCTTTTTAGAGATTATTATTGTAGTCTTTACGACATTTATCTGACAGCAATTTCATAGTTGCTAGTTACATTTCAGATTTACATTTTTTTTAGAAACATATGAAAAGGTTAAATGATGTCTGGCATGTGATGTGTGCAGATTAAACTACCAATGGTATATGAAAACTAGCACTACCCTGTCCAGCTGCTTCATAGTACATATGCTGCTTTTTGATACATCAATGACAATAGTAATCAGTGATTTAAATCACTTGACAGAATGCCAAGTCCATCTACACAATTTGCGCCATACATTAGCTTCACATAAAAACAATAAATTAGCAAAATAGGCCACAACAATTATCAACAAAGTTAAAAAAAAAATAAAAGTTTCTGCAGAGTAAAACAGGACCATTTTTATATGTGCAATCACATGTAATAGCACAACACTGACACAAATATACTGAAATCATCAAGACTGATGAATAAAAATAATTTTATAATAAAATGTCAATACACATTAATTATTGCAGTATAGGCCAGAGCTTTAAGACACAAAAAAGTAAATATTGGAAATAAAGTTTGCAAACAAACAAACAAAACAAAAGCAAACTCAAAGTCCAATCACAGTGTTTTTTTTTTTAGCTTTCAACTGGTCTCCTCAGCCGTTTTTTTTCTGAAGATATTTTTGTCCAACTGCTGTTTTCAAGGTCAGCAATTAAGTTTCGTACTGAAGTAATTAGCAATGTCATTGCAGCTGTCACATCATTTCCTGCACGTAGCACACATGTTGGTCAGTGTTCAGATAAAAAAAAGGAAGTCACAGAATTAAAATGTCAAGGAAGTCGTTGAAAAGAGGAAGCTTCAGTGCTCCAGCACCTCACAGTGTGTCTGCATACAGACTGACAGTTAATCTGCTCCAACTGGAAAACACAACTAGGATCAATTTTAAGTGAAGTGGTTTTGACAGCACATAATTTTATTTGTCAGGAGCTGGCTGAATTTAAGATGACCTGCTCAGATGTTGTTCAGACAGCTGGCAGGTAATATGCTGAAGGACTGAAAGAACAGAGCTCGGAGAAGATCAATACTCCGGAACTCACCACATAAAGTAAGTGCAGCATTATTGTTTTTTGTCTTAAGTTATTTACCCTCTCACTTTACTGACTTATTTTTCATAAAACAAACAAAAAATATCTACCAGTTTCTTGTGTTTCAGGAAATTAACTATAGAAATGAATGAAACCAGTAACAGCATAGAATAAATGTACGTTTCCAACACAAATTAATTGGCCTGGTATTATTCTTTTATGAACTTACAGTTTTATTGGAAATTTAATAAGTATTTTAGGACTCAGGAAAGCACTTGTTACATGTTGGGTGCTGACTCAGACAACTATGAAGAACTTTTATTTTCCAGGTCTTTTATTAGAGGTGGAAAGAACTTTACTTTAGTATTTCCATTTTCTGTTACTTAATACTTATATATAATATTACTCCACTCCTTTTTTTTTTTTTTGCAGATTTCAAGATACCTTTTCCCTCCTAACTTACCAGATGGATTGAGTTTGTGTGTGGGTGGGGAGTGAGTAGATTTAGTTATAAGCCTAATAATTTCTTAAAGAAATGAAAAAACCTGTATTCAGACAAGGTCTATTTAGCAGCTACTCTAGAGCTTTTGATATCACATAATCTCCCTTTGCAGATAGAATTGTCAAGATGAATGAACAGATTTTAATTTTTCTGAACCTTTCACTTTATTGGTTTTGGGCTGTTATATACAATTAAGAAAAAGTGAATGTCATTTTTTTTTTTTTTCTTTTTTGGCATTCGGATATTATTGTTAATAATAATATTGATATGTATGTTGTGCATTGCTGCTCAGCAAAGTTAAAAATAACCATCACTGCTGCCTAAATTTTAAGGATCATGAATTGAAGTTTGTTATTTCAAACTTGAAAATTACAGCTGAATCAGATATTGTTTGTATTGGGTCCAAGGTATAAAGCTTTCAACATCAAAAATCTAAAATGTATTTGTGCATCAAATCCCTGAGAGTTATCTACGTTAACTTAAATTGCAAAATGATACAAGAGATTAAATCCAATTGGATGAGAACAGAGTCCTCATGGAGCTGCAAACATTAAAAGCTATATTTTCTGTAACAATAAAGGCCTTGTTGGACCTTCTTACAAACAAATTCAACATTAGGGCAAAACACTGCTTGTTGTCAATAGCTGTCTCAGCATATTTGTAATTGCTAAGTAGAGTAATAGTAGAGCCCTGTGTGTTGGTAGTGTAATATTGGACATCAAATTGTTCCAGGTGTGCAGCCTAGAACCTTATATAACAGCTTAGTAGTGATCTCTGTTTGAGTGTGCATGGATGTATGAGGGTGAATTCAAGGCTGTGCAAAGTGGTTTGTTTTCTCATCAGATTGAGAAGTGCTGTTGAACTCCTTTAAGTGATTGAACCTTTCAGTCTGGAACTTTTTGACTACATACTGTGCTGTACGTTTTGAAAAACAGACCATAATGTATTCTGTAATGTTAATGTAGCATTAGTAGTGACCAGCTATTAAGAGAGGGGAGAAATATGAAAAATATGGCAGAACTTGGCAAAACAAGATGCTCTTCCCAGGTTCTGACACATTTATTTTGCTGTATTAGCAGTATACAAATATCGTATTACAGTATACAAATATTTTAATTAGAATAGAATAAAAGAAAATATACTGTTTACATCTATCTATCTATCTATCTATCTATCTATCTATCTATCTATCTATCTGTGGAGATATCTCTGTCTCTCTCTCTCTCACACTGGGTTTTGCATACATGCAAAAGACACAGTTTAGATAGGAAATTTTCTGGGAATCTCCAACAATAAGTTGCTGTTCTTCACCACTGTGTCTCATGAGTCCATGTTCAGTGCAAATGGCATCAGTATGCAGACTAATGGAATCATCAACCACATGAATGTTTTTTTTTTGTTTGTTTGTTTTTTCCATTTTCTTGATCAAAACAATAAGCTATTCCATTAAAGCTGGTCCTGTCACTTACACGAGCAGTGCCTTAATGTAACTGTAACACAATATCACCATGTCATATTCATGTAATATCACCTCTTTTGGTCAGTACATTTTGACAGCATTCATGTGCATCCCCATGTAATGTAAAAATGTAAAACTTTTCTTCATAGGGTACAACTCAAGTAGTAATGTTACTGTCTCCTGAGCAGTCATTTTGCATTGCAACAAGTTTCCTGCCACTGCAGTATTGGTTCCCCTTTCACAAGATGAGGTTATTACTTGTCAAAAAGTCAATTTAAGATATCTACAAACAGAGTAGGCATACCTTGAAAAGAGTTTTGACAGGCCTCATTTTGGAGATAAGTAAAAATGTATTCATAGATATTTTGAACTGTCTGACCATTCAAAAAACAGCCATAGATAGACATGCTCTGTGTTCAGACTGCTGTTTAGTTTCTGCTAAGATTTAGATAATGAAATTCTCAGTTAGTGGAAAGAATAGGCACTGCTTCAGCTTAAACTGATCACGTTTGGTTTATAGACAATCCTTATCATCTTTACTATTCAAGCAGAATTCAAAATATCTCAGTGTATGCAACAAACTGATGTGTGTCATTCAAATGACTTTTATGAGTATATTGTTCTTATTGTTAAAACCGTGCCAGTGACTTGACATGTCAGTAATTATTATTGCAACTATTTGATAACGCATTGTCAAGTGAAATGATTTGATATTAAAATAATTTGCCACAGTGGTCTGAAATGCTTTTGGCAATAACTGTTAAGACTGCAGATATGCATGACTGCAGGACTTTGTACAGGTGTCTTGCTGTAGCTCTATTGTGGTTACTCTGTTTATTGTGACAAGGATCCTACTGATGTCAGTGACACTGTGTGGAAATCTTTTCATAGCACAAGGCCTTTTGCATGGCTGGTGATTTTTTGCACTTGTCACTTTTGCCCTGCAAGTATAGCATAACAGTGGTTAGATGTCAGTCACAATCTTGTTGTTTTGGTAACCTCTTGAACTTTTTAGCCATGCATGTGGCTCTATGGATGGCAGTGTCACTGTCAGTCTGTAAGTACACCACTTTTAAGTTTTAAGTTTTATGATGTTAGAACTCTCTGTTATGTAAATGTAGCATCTCAGGATGATCAACTGACTAGGTTTTGTTGGTATAATAATAGTAAGTACAATATCACACAGAAGCACTGTATCCTTGTAAATTTACCATACGCGTTGATACATTCCATGTACTTGTTGTAATGAGTCACAGAGGAACCAAGGATTGAATCCAAAATGCAGACCCAAAAGACTGGTGCAGTTTTATAAATTTACTTAAATTAGTCACATCAAATCAAGACATACTGAATGGTGAGGTAGGTGAGGGTCAAAGCCAAAGTAAAAAATCTTGGCACGTAAATCCAATAAGGGGGCATAAGTCCAAAAAGTCCAAAAAATGAGAAATTAAGCAAGGTCCAGTGTAAAACAAAGCAAAAGTCCAAAATCACAGGGAGTGGAAGGAAACACTTGACATAAAAAGGTACAAAGAGGATCTGGCAAAGACAGAGGAAAAAACACTGGATTAAATAGAGGGCTAATGAGGCACAGGTGACAACATCTTCAGGACAAGTGACAACAAATGAGGGACAGGTGACTTAAATCATCACAAGGGCAGGAAAACAGGAAGTAAAGCAAAAGAAGACACATGAGGTAAACTTTCAACATAAAACAGGAAATAACAAAACTAACACTTAGAACCATGACAGTACTGTGGGTTGACTGATTAAACATCCAACACTTCCTGTTGGAACTCAGTATTTTGTGACTCCATTTTTCATTTTTGTAGGTACATATTATTAATTTCTGTAAAATGAGGAACAAATGTCAGAAAATGAAGTTTTATGTAAGAATAACTTGTTCATAGTCAATCTTTATTCTTATTTGGTTCTACTTTTTTTTTTTTTTTAGGTAAATTGCAAATTTGTGAGGGGACTTCCTTAAGCAAGCCACCATCCAGAAGCCAACATGGCTGACAAAGTGAATACATTGCCATTCTTCTATGGCAACATCACCAGGGAGGAAGCAGAGGACTACCTGCAGCAGGCAGGCATGAGCAATGGCTTGTACCTGCTACGGCAAAGCCGAAACTATCTTGGAGGCTTTGCACTGTCTGTGTCATATTCAGGCCGCTGTTACCACTACACGATCGAAAGAGAACCCAATGAAACATATGCCATTGCAGGTGGTAAGAGCCACAGGACCCCTGTGGATGTGATTGATTATCATTCTCAAGAGATGGATGGCCTTGTGTGTCTGCTAAAGAAGCCCTGTAACAGGCCCAAGAACATGCAGCCAAAGGTGGGGGCATTTGAGGACCTGAAGGAAAAACTGATCCGAGAGTATGTGAAACAGACCTGGAACCTGCAGGTTAGTTTCAACTCTATCCTGGAAGGTCATTTAGAATATAGAGTGAGTGAAGTCAGTAAGTACAGTAGATCAAACGTAAAGCAGGAAGTCAGAGTGTGATAATGTCTGTAATTATACTGTTGTGTTTCTTGGCCCGCCTAACTTCTTTTTAGTAATAAATAGACTGTATTTGTATAGCGCTTTTCTAGCCTGAAGACCACTCAAAGAGCTTTTACAACTGAAGTCTGTATTCACCCATTCACTCACACATTCATACGGTGGCTCAGCCACCTGCTCATTATGAACGTTATCCATTCACACACCAATGGCACAGCATCAGGGGCAGTTTTTGGGGTTCAATATCTTGCCCATGGATACTTTGGCATGCGGACTGTTGAGGCCAGGGATTGAACCATTGACCCTCTGATTGGTAGACGACCACTCTACCTCCTGAATTACAGCCGTCAAGTTCCCTGATCTCAATAATCACTTTGGCAAATATAATATCATCATTATGTTAGACTGATGGCCAGAGCTAAAACAATAAAATACATTTCTAAATAAAAGTAAAGCTGTAATGAACTGTAGTTTTCCTAACAAGATTTCTCAAAATTCTGAAATGCCTTGTGATGAAAACAATTAATTTTATTATTTCACAAAAAAAATTGTGACAAAGTTCACTTTCTTGGTTTGAAATTTGAAAGCTTTGCACATCTTGTGATAATGTTTTTATTTCCAAGTTAACAATGAACTGTCAAGCTCAAGATTTACCTCATACATTATCAATAAGACTTATCATATACTAGTTTTTTTTTTTTTTTTTTTTTTTACCAACATGTATGTGTATACAAGCAGCTGCAATCCAGTGTTACAGTGCACCTACCTGCGTACTTTGTGCCCAGGGCACATATCAGCGTCACTAGAATATGTTTACACTGTTTTGGAAGTACTCTTCCAATTTTGCACAAGTAAACAAAGGTAATCATGGCAGCAGTTGAGGAGGTTACTATATTGTTAATGTTGATATCACTGTAGAAAAATCTCTACTAGTTTCTCTCCAAAACTTTGCGTCATTCAGGTGCACATTGGCAAATTTTGCCAATATATGAGATAAAGAAATTTGTTCTTCCTGATATTTCTGATTGACGAGGTACATCATCAGGTTCTCCAAAAGCTAATTTATTCCTGTCAGTAGTCAGTGTATAAATGGACTCCAAAATGCACTGGTAGTACTCACTGAAGTCTTCCTGCTTCATGTTAGTGTTAGCAACCGTGAACACAATAGGTGTGTTGGTGGCTCATGAATGCATGTTTGTGTCTCATTTTATATCCCATGCTCTCTATGCACAGATCTCCGTTTTACAGAAGTAGATCACTCTCATGTCTTTACATGTAAAACATAACCTTAACTTTCAAAATCACTGTTAAATATGACAAATATAAATCACTATGTTACTGCAATTTTTTCTTTTTCTTCATTCATTGTATTTGCAACAAGGTTTAAAGGTGAACATCAACAAATAACCTCTGTGTACCAGGCCATTGACAGGTAAATAAATGAAACAGCAGGCCTGGAATTAAATAATTTTTAGATTTAGATTTTAGATTCCTGCGATGCCCCAATAAATAAAGATTTATTGGGGCATCACAGGAAAAACCAGTGGTGCAATAGCAATAAGTCATAATTGCAGATTGTTAAGACAAAACAGTATCCAGTCAACAATTAGAAGTTAGTGTATTGAAGTAGTGTATTCTTGTCACTAGACACACTGCAGACACACAATATCTGACAGAAAGAGGAGGTCATATTAATAGAGAAATATTAGATACTTCTGGGTAAATAAATGTTAATATTACTTATAAAAGGGAAGCAAAAAAGGGCAACAACAATGCTGAGCTGAGCTAAGTAATTAATGTTGTGTTGTGATTAATAAAGGATTCTTCTTCTAATGACACCATCGAACATATCAGGTGTAGAAAAGTAGTTTAAAAACACACACAAGTGCAACCATTTATTGCGTACTGTAGTTAGAAACGAAGATGAGTAGCCTGATCAGCCACCGTCAGTAATCAAAACAAACACACATTATTAGACTGTAAACCATTAATCAAACTAATAACTAACCAAAGTCAATGAATGCCAGACTGCCATAGCATACTTTAGCTGTTATCTAGTGTTTCTGTGGTGGTAACAAAACATTAAAAATATACATGCAGTATTTGAATTAAATGGAAGCTCATTGTGCTCTCCAGGGAAAATAATACGCCTAACTCCCTTTAAGGAATATGACATATTAACAATTCCTGATGCATAAGCAAAGAACACATTACTCTTGGCCAACAAGATGTAAGGCATCATATGGTTACAGTCTTCTTGTCAATTCACCATCAATATAATCCATAAAAATAAACTGTATTTCCATAGAAACTTTACAGATGTTGGATTTTGTTGCCTCAACTCCCTGCCAGCCTCTTTTGGTTAGCTGTGCTATTTTAGTGGGAGACAGCATAATGGTGGACACACCGGGAAACCTGACATTGTTGTAATGTTTAAATGAGAAATCCACAACTTTCTTTTAGGAAACAACACACAGCTCTCGACAGGGCATGCCAAACTGGCCATGTGGTAGAAGGGGCATTACGTCCAGACACTTGGGCATCCATGGCATCGACCATTATCATCCCTGCCCTGAAACTGATAATAACCAAATAAATGTTTTTCTTCCTTGATAAATTCATAACGCATAACAGTTGCGATACAGCCATGCCATTATGACTAAGACAGTAAAAGATACCCTGATCTACCCCTTCCCCATGTGTCTTTCTCTTATTTCCACTATACAGGCAGGATATATCCTATCAGTGCCTTGCAAAGTAAATAAGGAAACAAAATAGTAAAAGCTTATATCATGGTTTTAGCTGCACTGACAGCCTCTTTCCTACCCTCAAGCATGAACTGGCCTGCCCCTCTCATCCTAGCACCAGGGAGTGCCATAGATAAAATCTCTATTAAAGAGTGATTCCAATGAAGAATACAAAGATCGTGCAGTGGCTACTGCCTAACTGGCAACATCTTTTTAGCACCAGTGCATGCTGATGCCACATGCCACAGCTGTCTTTGAGTGTGGTTAAGATTCTGCCATTAATTGTCATTCAGCAGCGTACATTATTGAGAGCAGTCCATCTCTAAATCAAGTGTTTCAGATAGGTGTGTTATTTGCTCCCAGACACTTTTCTGATGGGCGCTCACATATAATGTAAAAATGCCCACATTTGGTTCAAATCACATACAGGGGACACCTTTGGAGAAGTAGTTGTATTCATCATAAAATGCCATTTTGTTGTCAAATGTTATCAGAAGTTTTTGACAGTATTTTATGTGTGGGCTCATAGCTAATGTGTGTGTGCAGGGAGCAGCTCTGGAACAGGCCATCATCAGCCAGAGGCCACAGCTGGAGAAGCTCATTGCCACCACTGCACATGAAAAAATGCCCTGGTTCCATGGAACAATAACACGAGAAGACTCTGAGCCCAGGCTTCAAAATGGCTCCCGTACAAATGGAAAATTTCTGTAAGTATTCTGTCACCATATAGATTTTGGCTGTACTTATGGTACATGATGTAAAATGAATTCTAACAATAACATTCAAATTGCCAATTATGTCACTATTTTTTGAATCAAATATATCCAGAGCTCACAATATCCATAATATGGTCAAAGAATATACTCATGAAGAACACCATTCTCCACATTAAATAATCAAATTCAGATGCATTGTTAGGATGGCACGGTGGCGTAGCAGGTAGTGCGCGTGCCTCACAGCAAGAAGGTTGCTGGGTCGAACCCTGGGTCGGGCAGGGCCTTTCTGTGTGAAGTTTGCATGTTCTTCCCGTGCATGCGTGGGTTCTCTCCGGGCACTCCGGCTTCCTCCCACAGACCAAAAACATGCTCATTAGGTTAATTGGTCTCTAAATTGTCCGTAGGTGTGAGTGTGAGTTGTCTGTCTGTGTGTATGTAGCCCTGCGATCGGCTGGTGACTGGTTCAAGGTGTACCCCGCCTCTCGCCCATTGCTAGCTGGGATAGGCTCCAGCCCCCCACAACCCCGAAATGGGATGCGCGGGTATAGAAGATGAATGAATGAAGATGCATTGTTATGGTCTAGGTCACACAAAAATAAACCTGTCTCCAAAACGTACTTCATCGCAAGGTTAATTCCTTAAAATCTTTCTTGCCATTGAAGTCATCATTTCAGGCAGGTTTTCCTGTGCAAGTCCCCCAACAACTTTCAAATGATTAAAGAAAACAATTAAAGAAAATCTCAGAAAACAATTCCAAACTTTTAACCTCAATTGAACATCTGAAGAACATCTGAAACCCTGCTTGAAAGAAAACATTTGGATTTGAGTTACTTCATTTTTTTGTTAAGTCAAAATTGGCATTATTTGCCAAGTATGTATAAACATACAAGTTTAACATTGCACTCAATGTACTTGCATAGGAAAAAGACTTAAAAAAATGGGTCAGATATTTCAGCCTATGCCCCAGGGTAAAATTAAACAAAATAGACCCACCTCCTAAACACAAATGACTACAATGAACATGATGCCACACTGAATGAACTAAATGTGAAGAAATGGTTCAGTCTAAATATCAGGATACCCACTAGGAAGATGCTTTCATTTCTGTGTATAACTGAGATTTCATCTCAAATGGGGTTTGGGTTACCTATGCAAAGAACTTATCCCTTGCTGCATGGGAATAATATTTGATCTGATAACAACTAACTATACAAGCTTTAGTTGTTTTATATTCATGACAACGACCAAATGACAGAAAACCAGCACAGCTAAACATTGTGCTTTTGGGTTAGTAATTTAGGAAATTATTTAATTCAATGTACAGATATTAAAGTTACAACCCCATTTCCAACAAAGTTGAGATGCTGTGTAAAATGTAAATAGAAAGGGAATGTGATGATTTGCAAAACATTGAAACCCCATATTTAATTGAAAATAGCACAAAGACAACATATCAAATGTTACATCCTCTTTTAGAATTTGATGCCAGCAACACATTTCATAAAAGTTGTGACAGTGGCAACAAACGACTGGAAGAGTTGTGAAATGCTAAAAGAGCTGAGGGCTGAGTCTTTCTGAAGTAAAGATGGGGAGGGGTTCACCGCTCTGCGACAGACTGCTAGCAAATAGTGCAACAATTTAAGAATAATGTGTTTCAATGTAAAGAGTTCCCAAACACTTACAGTGTTGTTAAAAGAAGAGGTGATGCAACAGAGTGGTAAATATGACCCTGTCAATATATTAAAGGTTTAAAATGCTTTTTGCTTTGTTACGTATGAACAAAGCGAAAGTAGAATATTTATAGCCGCTGAAGCTTCAGTTGAGAGGCAGTGGTCTCAGCTGAAGAAACACAGTAAAACACACAACACACACACACACACACACACACACACACACACACACACATATGTACACACACAATGTGGTTTCCGCTCTGGCAGTTTGCAAAGGACTTCCTGAAGTGGCCAAACAAGAGGAAGAATGACACTAAGACGAGAGGTGACTGTTCTGTCCCTTTTCTCATGATGTGTCTAGGAGGAAAAACTGTATTTCCACTGAAACACAACCTCATGTTCAGATCATAGCTTAATATTAATTTTTATGACAATATTCCAGACATAGTGTACCCATACAATATTCTGGAGTCCCTTGCAAGGCTTAGGCTCTGGCCAAGGGTGGCACAAAACACTGTTACAATTGGTTGTGCTATGTTGATATTTTTAATTCTATAACATTTTTTTTTTACATTATTACAATATAATTTAGTTCCCAAACGACCAGTGCAGGTATGAATATTTGAGTTCCACTGTACAGCCGTGGCCAAAAGTTTTGAGAATGACAAAAGTTTTGGTTTTCACAAAGTTTGCCGCTTCAGTGTTTTTAGATCTTTTTGTCAGATGTTACTATGGTACACTGAAGTATAATTACAAGCATTTCACAAGTGTCAAAGGCTTTTACTGACAATTACATTAAGTTTATGCAAAGAGTCAATATTTGCAATGTTGACCCTTCTTTTTCAAGACCTCTGCAATTCACCCTGGCATGCTGTCAATTAACTTCCTCATCCTGACTGATGGCAGCCCATTCTTGCATAACGAATGCTTGGAGTTTGTCAGAATTTGTGGGTTCTTGTTTGTCCACCCACAACTTGAGGATGGGATTCAGGTCTGGGGAGTTTCTTGGACATGGACACAAAATTTCGATGTTTTGTTCCCCGAGCCACTTAGTTATCACTTTTGCCTTATGGCAAAGTGCTCCATCATGTTGGAAAAGGCATTGTTCATCCCCTAACTGTTCTTGGATGGTTGGGAGAAGTTGCTGTTGGAGGATGTTTTGGTACCATTCTTTATTCATGGCTGTGATCTTAGGCAAAATTGTGAGTGAGCCCACACCCTTGGCTGAGAAGCAACTCCACACATGAATGGTCTCAGGATGCTTTACTGTTGGCATGACACAGGACTGGAGGTAGCGCTCACCTTTTCTTCTCCGGACAAGCTTTTTTCCGGATGCCCCAAATAATCGCAAAGGAGATTCATAAGAGAAAATGACTTTATACCAGACCTCAGCAGTCCTATCCCTGTACCTTTTGCAGAATATCAGTCTGTCCCTGATGTTTTCCCTGGAGAGAAGTGGTTTCTTTGCTGCCCTTCTTGACACCAGGCCATCCTCCAAAAGTCTTCACCTCCCTGTGCATGTAGAGGCACTCACACCTGCCTGCTGCCATTCCTGAGCAAGCTCTGCACTGGTGGTGCCCCGATCCTACAGCTGAATCAACTTTAGGAGACGGTCCTGGCGCTTACTGGACTTTCTTGGGTGCCCTGAAGCCTTCTTCACAACAATTGAACCTCTCTCCTTGAAGTTCTTGATGATCTGATAAATGGTTGATTTAGGTGCAATCTTACTAGCAGCAATATCCTTGCCTGTGAAGCCTTTTTTGTGCAAAGCAATGTTTCCGTGCAGGTAACCATGGTTAATGGAGGAAGAACAATGATTTCAAGCAAGACCCTCCTTTTAAAGCTTCCAGTCTGTTATTCTAACTCAGTCAGCATGACAGAGTGATCTCCAGCCTTGTCCTCATCAACTCTCTCACCTATGTTAACGAGAGAATCACTGACATGATGTCAGCTATTCCTTCTGTGGTGGGGCTGCAATGCAGTGTAAATTTTTTGGGGGGATTAGGTTCAATTTCATGGCAACGAAGGACTTTGCAATCAATTGCAATTCATCTGATCAGTCTTCATAACATTCTGGAGTATATGTAAATTGCTATCATAAAAACTGAGGCAGCAGACTTTGTGAAAATGAATATTTGTGTCATTCTCAAAACTTTTGGCCATGGCTGTAGTTCTTGTAACTGATCTTCTCTGTATTACTCTATTGTTAGTGCTGGTTCTTCTTGATGTTTGAAAATAGTTACATCCAGTCATCTACCAACAAGGTACAGTGTGTACTGACAACAACAGCTGTGCTGGGAGCTAGGTGGATCCCCCAGGGGTTGGAGAGGCTCATGACATGGGCATGCATGAGTTTCAAACCTGCAAAGTCCAGGTCCTTGGTTCTAAAGAAGGGGAAGGTCACAGACAAATTCTCCTTCAGGCTGGAAGAACACCAGATCCCATCTGTCACTGAGAAGCCAGTGAAGAGTCGGGGGAAGGTCTTCAACTGCAGTCTGAATGACAGAGATTCAATCAAGGCAACCAGTGCAGAACTGGAGGGCTGGTTGAGAACAGTGGACAGGTCTGGGCTCCCTGGAAGATTCATTGCATGGATCTATCAGCATGGAATCCTCCCAAGAATCCTCTGGCCTCTGCCCATCTACGAGGTCCCCATGACTGTGATGGAAGGCTTCGAGCAAAGGGTGAGCAGCTATCTATGCAGATGGCTGGGACTGCTGCGCAGCCGAAGTAACATTGCTCTGTATTGGAACACCAGTAAGCTCAGGCTCCCTGTCAGCTCAGTCAGGGAGGAGTGTATCGTGGCATGGGCACGGGAACATCTTTAGTAATCTGGATCTAGAGAGAGAGAGTGCCAGAGTGTTCGGGGCAGGGATTGTTGTGAGGACAGGGAGGAAGTGGAGGGCAGCCGAGGCAGTCCAGCAAGCTGAAACTCGACTGAAGCACAAGGCCATCATTGGAACAGTGGCGCAAGGCAGAGCCAGACTTGGGAGCCTAACAGCAACCCGATACGACACTGCCAGCAGGAGGGAAAGGCAGAGGCTGGTGCAGGAGGAGATGTGAGCTTCAGTCGAGGAAGAGCGAACCAGCAGAGCAGTGGCCATGGGGCAGCAGGGCGCATGGATGAAGTGGGAGCAGGCGATGGAGCAGAGTGTCACCTGGAAGGATATCTGGAAGTGGAATCCCCAGAGGATCAAGTTCTTGATTCAGGGGGTCTACGATGTCCTCCCAAGCCCATTCAACCTGTGCAGACGGGGCAAAATGGGAACACCTGCATGCCCCCTGTGTTCCAAAATAGGGACACTGGAACACATACTGAGCAGCTACTCCAAGGCGCTGGGTGAGGGCCAGTATTGATGGAGGCACGACCAGGTCCTCAAATCCATCGCTGAAGCAATCAGCAAGGGGCTCAAAGGAAGCCGATACACTCAAGCCACAGCAAAGGCCATTTACTTTGTCAAGGAAGGACAAAGCCCAGAGAATACATCAAAGAACCGTTCTGTTGGTTTGCTCTCTGTGGCCCGAGACTGGGTGATGAGATTTGACCTGGAGAGGCAGCTGAAAATTCCACCGCACATCACCCAGTCCTGACATCATTGTGGTCTCAGAGGCCACATAACAACTCCTCTTGCTGGAGCTAATGGTTCCCTGGGAGGAGAGGATGGAGGAGGCGCATGAAAGAAAGAGGGAGAAGTACCAGGAGCTGGTGGAGGATTGTCGAAGGAACGGGTGGAGGACCAGGTGTATGCCAGTGGAGATGGGCAGTCGGGGATTTGCTAGTCACTCCCTGAGCAAGGCCTACGGCACACTGGGCATAACAAGTGCCACCCGAAGAAGAGCCATAAGCAACAATGTGGAGGCAGCAGAAAAAGCCTCAGAATCAGAATCAGAATCAGAAATTGCTTTATTGCCAGGTATGATTTTACACACACGAGGAATTTCTTGTGGTGAAGTTGGTGCAGACACATCTACTAAAAATGAAAGTACAAAATATAACAATATAAATATATATACACACAAGTCTGTTTTTTTTGTTTTTGTTTTTTTTTTCTGGAAGCACAGACACACACAACTCTATGCTTTACATTAACGCTCAGTTTGGACTTTTTTCCCAAAAAAAAACAACAGACTGTGTTTCTGGAAAAAACAAACAAAAAACAGACTTGTGTATATATATTTATATTGTTATATTTTGTACTTTCATTTTTAGTAGATGTGTCTGCACCAACTTCACCACAACAAATTCCCCGTGTGTGCAAAATCATACCTGGCAATAAAGCAATTTCTGATTCTGATTCTGATCTTCCTGATGTTGTACAGGGCAAATTGGCATGACTGGGCAACAGCAGCAGGGATAAGTGTGGGTGAGATGGTCTGCAGGAGGTTGGAGAGTATAGAGTCAAATGGACAGGTAGTAGCGAGAGTTGAACAGAAGATTGGAGACTTGCTCCTCTGTGACATGGGAAAATGAGAAGAGTAAGCAAACCTTATCAGTAACGAAAGATGCAAAGTGATCGCCTGTGAGCAAAGTTGAAGTTGGAGGGGATGGAGGGTTGAGTAGTGAGAGTTTGATGGTCCCTGAAGTCAGAGGGATCTCTGGTTTTGCTCCATTTTCTCTCGGCTGCTCTGAGCACCGCCTGTTGTTCTCTGATAACACTGGGAGCCATGGACTGGTGGGGTTTTTTATGAGGAAGTTTGGGTGAGAGTGGGCATAGATTGTTTAGAGAGTTAGGGCTGGCTCAAGCCTTGAGCCAGCCCTAACTATAAGATTTATTAAAAAGGAAAGTTTTAAGCCTACTCTTAAATGTAGAGACAGTGTCTGCCTCCCAGACAAAGACTTGAAGATGGTTCACAGGAGAGGAGCTTGATAGCTAAAGGCTCTGGCTCCCGTTCTGCTTTTGGAGACTTTAGGAACCATAAGTAAGCCTGCATTCTGGGAATGCAGTGTTTTTGTGGGGTAATAAGGTACTATGGGCTCTTTAAGATCTATTTCATATAGAATTAGCATTTACTGTAAACCAACCTATGAAGTGCTGTAACCGTGGTCAGTGGGATCTCTGACAGCTTGGCAGTTGCATTTCCTATAAACTGAAGATGAGGTTCAACATTTACAGCCAAGGCTGTTTTCAGAATTGAAATGGACTACAGAGGTTCAAGGAAACAAGAATGAATTACCGTATTTTCTGGACTATAAGTCACTCCAGAGTATAAGTCATATCAGTCAAAAAATTCATCATGAATGGGAAATAAACATATATAAGGGATACATTAACAGTTATTCAACGATACAATAGCACACAGAACAACAGGCTGAATAGGTGTCCGGTATGTTAGTTATTCAGCTAAACAATCGCTTAAAGAACATACCTGGGAGGCTGAATAGGTTAAATTAACATAACAAGCCGGCAAGTCCAACAAGCAAGTTACCTGTGAGCAAGTTCAAGCTCCCGGTCTCATTCCACATCACTGAATCCACTGAATTCTTCATCCTTGGTGCATACAGGCACATGCGCCCACCTAGCTTCACATTTTTACGGCATGTGTTTGTCACCTTATAAAAACGCACATGTGAAATTAATGATTTTGTATATTGCATAATTTTTCTTAAATGGGGATGATTGCCGTAGGTGATATAGGGAGCTGGTTTACCTGCACGGGGCAGGAGAGAGAGGAGTGTAGGTAGCTGCAATTTTTGTTGACCGCCTTTGTTCAGTTTATTGCTTTGTTACATATTCGCCGCCAGTGCACGTTTACCATCCTTTAGGCGTGTGTAACCTGAAAGCCGCTGAAGTAGCTGTGATGTTTTGAGGTATTAAATGATTGGAACTTTCCTGGACTCAGCGTGCTTATGAACCAGCAGCAGCGCGTCACACAAACATACAGGACCTCATCCTCTCAAACAACTTTAATGACAGGCAAGTCGTTACAGAGATAAAAATGATTTTAAAGAGACACTACATGGCTCCCCTACAGACTCTTCAAGTCAAGTCAAGCTTTTCTTGTCATTTCAATATATTTCCTGTATGGTTTATTCTTGATCTTTGTGCTGATACAACTGTGATGTGTGTGTTCTCTTTATAATATATTGTTTACTATTTATTTTGCTGCATTTGTTGCCATAGATTAAACATCATCTGTTAGCACACACAGTGTGTAACTATAGTAGTAGTGTAACTCAGTGGGTTTGAGTTGGTGTTGAGCATTACCCTTGACATACAATGGTACAAGGCCGAGCCTTGGAGCAAAACTGAGTTTTCAAACCTGTGTTATGTTATTGCTGTCTTGGAATGTGGTGAAGGGCAGAAGGTCCTTGTGGCTCTTTGGATTCTGGGTTCTGGGCCTTGTTGATAAGGCTGACAGCAGACGGGAAAAAACTGTTCTTGTGGCGTGAGGTTTTGGTCCGGATGGACCGCAGCCTCCTGCCAGAGGGGAGTGTTTCGAAGAGTTTGTGTCCGGGGTGGGAGGGATCAGCTACAATCGTTCCTGCACGCCTCAGGGTCCTGGAGGTGTACAGGTCCTGAAGAAACGGGAGATTGCAGACTTCTCTTCTCTGCAGACTGAATGACATGCTGCAGTCTGCCCTTGTCCTTGGCAGTGGCAGCAGCGTACCAGATGGTGATGGAGGAGGTGAGGATGAACTCAATGATGGCTGTGTAGAAGTGCACCGTCATTGTCTTTGGCAGATTGAATTTCTTCAGCTGCCATAGGACGTACATCCTCTGCTGTGCTTTCTTGATGAGGGAGCTGATGTTCGGCTCACATCTCACATGGCTATGGCCAGGTGATGCTCTAGGGCTATTTGGCTTCCTCTGGCACTGTAAATCAGTAGAAGGTGAAGGAGAAGATTGATTTATTGACATATTTGGAAATCCAAGGAGAAAACATCATGCATTCCATAGAAATCAATCGAACTGTAATGTTAGTCAACTGGAGCCTATTGTCCTTTAGAAATGGACTGATATTTGTCAGGAATGCTACCAGAGCTGATGTCTGACTACCCATAACCTTAACAAAAGATTCTAACAATGACAAATGTGCTTTTATTAGTATAAAAGACACTTGTCGTGAAGGGGTGCCAATACTTTTGACCACACAGTTTTCATTTCCTGCAGCATTTTGGTGGTATTTTGTGTTGAATTTGGGGAAACCAATTGTTGTTTTAATTGTGTTAAGTTATTGAAATGATCCTGGTTTGGTTATTTTATCAAAAACCTCCAAACCTGCGACTTTTGCTAGAAATCTAACACTTCCAGAGGGGAGCCAATACTTTCGTCCATGACTGTACAAACAAACATAAAATATATACAATAAAGAAGAATAAGGATGAGAATAAAAATAAGACAAATGTTCTTAAAAAAATATAAGAAAGCATATAGTTATAGAATATGTATTATAATAAAATACAATTTACCTAAGTATAGAAACAAAGAATAACAGCCATTCTTAAAGAGAGCCAGAGAGCCAGAGCTATAAACTATATACCAGAAAAAATGTGTGCAAAATGCAAACATTATTAAACATATCAACATTATTAAACAGTAATGTGCAATGCTGCAGTAGTTCACATACTATGTAAACATCAACCTATTGGAATTTGTGAGGTTGGTGGGGATTTACTGTTGTATAGTGTGATGGCTCGAGGCAGGAATGATTACCTAAAGCAGTCCTTGTGACAGTGGAGCTGGAGCAGTCTATTGGAGAAGGGTGTCCGCTGTCTGTCCACGAGGTAGTGAAGAGGATGTTCAACATGTGCAACATCTTGCTGCACATGTTGAATGATCTGAGCCTCCTCAGGAAATAGAGTCTACTCATCCCCTTCTTGTGGACAGCATTGATGTTGGTTTTCCAGTTTAGTCTGTTGTCGAGGTGCACTCTGAGGTATTTCCATGACTGTGACATTCTCCCAGAGAATACACAGTGGCTGTGTGGTCATCCTGTTCCATCTGAAATCAATCATCAATCATCCTTGGTCTTGGTCACGTTAAGCAGCATGTGATTTCTACCAGACCATTCTACAAAATCATTTATCACTGCTCTGTATTCCTCCTCTCGTCCATCCTTTATACACCCCGCCAGTTGTCTGAAAACTTCTGGAGGTGGCACAATGAGGAGTTGTACTGGAAGTCTGAGATGTACAAGGTGAAGAGAAAAGGACACAGAGCGGTCCACTATGGTGCTCCTCTACTACTTTCTACGGTCTCAGACAGAACGCTGCCCAGTCAAACAATCTGTTGTCTGTCTGTCGGGTAGTCAGTAATCCAGGAGATTGTGGGCACGTCAACCCCCATCACTTACAGCTCCTCACACAGTAGCAGCGTCTGGATACTATTAAATGCACTGGAAAAATCAAAGAAAGTGATCCTCACTGTGCTGCCATTACAGTTCAGGTGCAGCAGGTGTATGATGCCATCGTTCACACCTAGATGAGGTTGGTAGGCAAACTGTCGAGGATCCAGTGATGATTCCACCTGCGGTTGGCAGTGGGCCAGGACCAGCCGCCCCAGCACCTTCATCATGAGTGATGTAAGGGCAATGGGTCGGTAGTCATTAAGGCCAGATGGAGACTTCTTCTTTGGAACAGGAACCATGCAGGACGTATTCCAGAGTGCCGGGACTCTCTGCAGGCTCAGGCTCAGGTTGAAGAGGCATCCCCAGATGAACGATAGCTGGCTGGCACAAGTCCTCACGACTCCGGAAATTATACCATCAGGGCCAGCAGCCTTGCCCAGGTGCAGCATCTCCAGCTGTCTTCTTATCTGGCCCACAGTCAGGCAGGGGATGGTGCTAGTGGAGGGGTTGCTGTGGGGAATGGTAAGGCATGTGGGAGTTTAGTCCAAGGGAGGGATCCCGGGGGGGGGGGGGTTGAGGGTTTGAGAGAGAAAGCATGGACAGAGGGGGGTTGTTGAGGCTGTTGTGGACAGTGGTGAGGTGCGGGAGAATGCGAGGCCACTCCTGGCTGTGAGCTAAACCTGTTGGAAAAAATAGTTTAGCTCATTGGCCCTCTCGAGGCTGCTGGTCTGTCTCTTGCCTTGAGCCCTGTGATTGCCTTCATTTCTGTCCACACACTCTTTTCTGCTGGAATTTGGCCTCACTTCCTCCTGTAGGCATCTCTGCTTTGCCTCAGCTTCTCTCTCAGCTTGTGCTGAACACTCCTCAGTTCTTTTTTGTCCCCTGACTTGAAGGCTTGTTTCTTCCTATTAAGCAGACTTTTCAGGTCACTGGTGATCCAGGACTTGTAGTTGGGAAAGCAGTGTACAGTCCAGGTTGGCAGTATGGTCTGTTCACAGAATTTGATGTACTCCATGATACACTTTGTCAGGCTGTTGATGTCCTTCCCATGTGGCTCACACAACACATCCCAGTCTGTTGTCTCAAAGCAGTCCTACAGTGCATTAGCATACAGTAGGTCCAGTGTGGTGTTGTCTCTGGTGGGGCAGTTAATAAATTTGGCAGAGTTTTGTCCCAAAGTGTTGTGATTCATGTCCCCAGTTATTACTATAAACACATTTGGTTGCTGCATTTGTAGCTCCACTACAGTGGTCACGCGCTGCTTCCCCGTCAACCTTCGGAGGGATGTAAACAGTGATCATGATGGCGGAAGTGAACTCCCGAGGCAAATAATAAGGCTGCATCCCCACAGCTAGCAGCTTAATGTCCAGGCTACAGAAACGTTCCTTGACAGTAATGTCTGGGATTACACTACTTCTCATTCCCAAACATCCCTCGACCCTTCTTTTTACCACTCTCAGCCACATCTGTGTCCACCCACACACAGCTGAAGCTGGGTACCTCCACGCTCCGGTCTTGTACGTGTGAGTGAAGCCATGACTCGGTAAAGGCTATTAGATGGTATTCCCACTGAGTCCTAACCAGCATGACAAGCTTGTCTGTCTTATTCGCCAAAGACCTCACATTCCCCGTGATGATCACTAGAACGGACAATCTGTATCTCCATGCCTTGGTCCTACATTTAGCTCCGACTCTGCAGCCCTGACGTCGCCTCTTTAACTCATCCAGGACTACAATCCTCTCTCCCAGCAGGAGCATGGGTTTACACAACGCGATCAGCTGCTTGCATGTGTAAACAATGCCCCAACTCCTCTCTGTATGGCCCACCATTATGAAGAGTGCAAAAAGTAACATAAGGGCCACTAAAAAAGTTGTAAAACTGCATGCAACCATTGTGTTTTCCGTTGTTAAAAAAACAACGGAAAACACACTAAATAGACAAAAACAATTTTGCCCATAAACAGACCTGCATAATCTATGTGGAGTCTTTTCCATAGCTTCTCATGCCACTCTCAGGCATGGAGTGGTGGACATGCAAGTGCCTTTCTGTGTTCTTGCCATGTGGTGCATGATTTTATCTCGTTCTCTATGTTAGTGTCCATGTGGGGCCATCACATGTAACGTCTTGCCAGGCCTTTCATGCAGCTCATTCCTTGGTGTGACTGATGTAGCTGTTCCATTATAAGAGCTTGAGTCACCATGCAGGCTTCCCACAGCACACAACCATCCTGTGCACTTAGTTCATATTAAGTCTGCCTATAAGGAATAAAATCTCTGTGCCAGTTATTTGGCCATCCTCTCGGGACATACTCATGCACCCTTGAAAGGAATCCTTAGTTGTCCATTTCGGAAGCTGTTCTGATGCCAACAGTGGTCCAAGCTCCTGGGCCAAAATTAAGACATCCCCTGGTTCCTTTGGTTATAGACTGTGGAAGAGAGCTCACAGTAGGGTTGAGCCGGATACTCGTTTCAGATGAGTATCCGGTACGGATAAAGCATTTTTGACGAGTACGAGCATGATACGAGTAAAACTCGTCAATATCCATGCTCGTGCTGAAGGAAAATCCTCATTGGGTAACTGACTGTCTTCACGCTCTGCTCTGTTCTCATGACTTGTTTCGTAACGTACGCTATGTATTTGACAAGACAGAGCAGAAAACGGCTTGTGTCGCGTCGGTCACTACCTCCACTCCGGTCGGGTTTTTTTTTTTTTTTTTACCGTCTGCTTGCTCTTAGTTTGGTTGGTGATATAAAGTCAGTTGGAAAACTTTGCTCGTACTGAACGTGGTGCTTTTGAGAAGAATACAGTGAACAAGGCTGACATTATTTCCCTGTTTCCCATTACTGGATGTTTGCATGAATCACCAAGTTCACACAGATCATTAAAAAATAAACAGTCTTACAGACCACTTACACACATACACACATATAGCTGAACACACAAAGTAGCCTATATTAATATTTTATTGTATATCAATTTCAGACTTAAAATAATGTACAGATTTAAGCCACACCCATTTCCAATTTCCTACCACACCCACTTCCGGTTCAGGCTCCACCCACTCAGAGTAACGATATGGATACGGATAACTTAGATGGTTGAACAGATACAGATACAGATACAGATAGTGGTGTACTCGCTCATCCCTAGCTCAGAGTGTCGGTATTGCCATTATTTCTGCCTGCTGTATACATGATGACATACTCATATGCTCTTAACAGTACAGCCCATCTCATTTTCCTCAGAGATGACATCATCATGCAGTGATGCCATTTGGAATGCTATCATGGCTTTCATGTCATGAAATAAACTTATCGTTGGCTTATGATCTGTGCAGATTGAAATGTCCTTCCATAAAAATTCTTGTGAAAATAGTGTATTCCCAAAATAACAGCCTACCCCTCTTTATCTAGCTAGGAATAGTTTTTGTTTCTGCAGGTGACAGTGTGAGTGATGCAAACCCTATTGGGTTTTTTTTTTTTTTTTTCTCAATCTGACATGCAGTGAACTAGTACTGCTCCAACTCTGTGTGTGAAGCATCACAGGAAGTATCAGTTATTTTTGAGTGCTTGAACGCCCTTTCTTGCTTTGCCCCCAAGAACACAGTTCGTCCTTCCCAAGGAAGTTATGCAGAGGTATCAATAAGGTTTGACAGGAACTTATTGTAAAAGTTCAAAAGTCCCAAATAAGCTTTGAGCTCAGGCACTGGGGTGGGTGTTGGAGCCTCCTGCACAGCTTTCAACTTTGCTGGAAGTGGATGAAGCCCTGTCTTGTCCACTGGTCAATGTCACTTCTTTCTCCATAAATGGGCACTTGCTTATCTTAAAGCATATTTGGTCCAGTGTCTGGAGGTGGTCTTTGTCACCCTTTCCAGTCCAGAATGATGTCATCAAGGTACACTGCAACATTTTTGATTCTCTGTAGTACGCCCTCTGTAGTAGTGAAAAATTGGAACTTACCCCAAAAGGTAACCTTGTGTACAGCACCTTCTTTGTTTTCACTGTGGTGTACTTTCTGGACTTTTCATCTAGTACAATCTGTTGATATGCGTGGTGTACGTCTTAACTTTGTGTATTTCTCTCTCCCAGTTAAACTGACTATCATGCCCATTTTTGGAATGGGGTACTTTTCGGTGAGTGACACTTTGTTTACTGTCAGGTTATAATCTCCACTAAATCCTGCCCTGGAGTCTGGTTTTAGGACTTGTACAATGTGTGCAGCCCATTCTGCAAATTTCACTGGCAAAGCAAAACACCCTGACCTTGGCTTTAGGAAACAGGGTATCACTGGCTCCATGTGTTTTTGCTGTGAAGCCTTTCAACATTCTAAACTCCTCTGTCCTCTATCTTTTGTACTGGTTGCCATGCTACCTTGAGAGCCTTAATTCAACCTCATCTCACTAGACTGGTCCCTGAATCTTTGACAACCACAGCTGCTAACATATTAACAATGCCTTTGTGTTCCACTCAGACCTTTACCATTGTAAATATCAGCACTTTATGTCCACCATATGTTCAGTTCAGTTTCAGTTTTATATTGCACATGGCTTGCATGGATTTCTTTGTATGATTGAACAACTTGAACAACTGAAATGACATGACATGTATGTATGTATCCAAAGCCAGTGTCTTCTTCATAGGTTACATTTTCTCCGTTTACTTTTAGCTCTTTCTTTTTCTTTTTTTTTCCTTTTTTTTTACTGGCTCTCCTTGGAGAAAGACTATGTCGTCATTCATATTTTACATGGTCATGTCACTAGTCTTCCTTATATACATAGTGAAAACTTCCTCCTTGTCACTCTCTCCTGAATGGAATGTTTCTTTTCCCACTCCCATTCTGCTGGCCCTTTTTATAAGTCCCATCTTCCCACAGTTGTGGCATTTCCTGGCAAACCTGCAAACCTTAGCCAAGTGGTTATCTGTGGTGTTTCCTTGTGTCTGGCTGGGATTTTGCTAGGGCATTGCTTACCTTGTTCACAGACCCTCCATTTTAGTAAATTAGTAGTAAGTCCACAATATCTCTATTTGCTGAGTCCATGAACTGCCAAAGTAACTGTCCTGTCCTAGCTTTTTCAAGTGACATAGTCAGTCACAGTCTTCAGGCTTCCTATTTCTTCACAGGTCGAAATTTTACCTTTTGGGGATTTTAATATCACCTAGAAGCTTATTTCAAACTCTTTTCAAATCTGTTGTCATTATTTTTATATCTGGTTTGTATCAAGTGTTATGATCACTCAAAGTCAGCTGACCAGTAGGATTTTTTTGGAGCAGAATTTTGGGAAAAACAGGTTTAAAGACAAGGATTCTAAATCAGAACACGACCAGCTACCTCAAACTCTCTCCGTCTCTGAAGCTTTGACATCTCTCTCTGTGTATCTCATAGCATCTGACTTAGGTGTCAAAATAATGTTTTGATGATTAGGGTGACCAGATGTCCCGCTTTGTGCAGGACAATCATGCATTTCCATTACTTTTCGTGTCCAACAAATTGTGACGTTATCGTGAATTGTTAGCGACATTGTCAATAATAATTTGCGACAACGTCACAATTTGCAGGACGTGTGAAAAGTAATGTAAATGCGTGGCTGTCCTGCACAAAGCGGGACATCTGGTCACCCTAACTATGATAGATAAACTGTCTTTGTAGGCTATGTAGACTAACACATTAGGGGCGGATTTCATGCGCTGTTCATTTTTCATTCATAGGAGATTTTTAACATATTAAACAAGCGAAATATAATGAGATATTTTCAGGAACGTTAGACAATATGTTGTAAAATAATAGTTTAATGAAAACCCAATTTCTCCAATATTTTGACTTTTGACCTATTTTCACGTTTTCCTGGAAAAGTGCCAGCGCGACATCTGACAGGTTTTCCTAGATTCCATCACATATATACAATACATACACACTGGGGTAATTTAAAAATGATGATTGCACATGAAAACAGAGGAAAAATGTGAGATGTGATCAGGTTATCAGTTCAACTTGCATTTGAGTGGATGTTATTGTGCACTGTTATACAGTCTGATGGCTGTGGGCAGGAATGACCTGCGGTAGCGCTCCTTCCTGCACTGGGGACGTAAAAGTCTTGTGCTGAAGGAGCTGCTCAGGGTCCTCACAGTGTGGCGCAGGGGGTGGGAGGAGTTGTCCATGATGGATGTCAGCTTGGCTAACATCCTTCTGTCCGCCACCTCCTCGATGGAGTCCAGTGGGCAACCCAGGACAGAGCTGGCTCTCTTTCTCTCTCTCTCAGTTTGTTCAGTCTCTTCCTGTCTCTGTCCGTGCTGCCCCCTCCCCAGCACACTATGGCATAAAACACTGCAGAGGCCACCACAGTGTCATAGAAAGTCCAGAGTAGAGCTCTGCACACACCAAAGGACCTCAGTCTCCTCAGCAGGTGTAGGCGACTCTGGCCCTTCCTGTACAGGGCGTTAGTATTGTCTGTCCAGTCCAGTTTATTGTTGAGGGGAACACCCAGGTACTTAAATGAGTCCACCATGTCAATGACCGAGCCTTGGATGTTCACCGGTGTGTGAGGGGAAGGTTTCCTTTGGAAATCAATAATCATTTCCCTGGGCTTGCTGGAGTTTAGGATCAGGTGGTTCTGCTGACACCAGTCCACGAAGTCCGTGATGACCCCCCTGTACTCCTGTTCATTCTCCTCTGGAACACAGCCAACAATGGCACTGTAATCAGAGAATTTCTGCAGATGACAGAGGGTGGAGTTGTACATGAAGTCTGAGGTGTAGAGTGCAAAAAGGAACGGCAGCACCATTCCCTGGGGGGCCCCTGTGATGCTGACTCCCACATCTGACACACAGCTGTGTAGCCTCACGTACTGCGGTCTGTCAGTGAGGTAGTCCATAGTCCACGCAGCCAGCTGTTTGTCCACACCAGTTTCCTCCATTTTCCCCCACAGCATTGACGGCTGGATGGTGTTGAAAGCACTGGAGAAGTAAAAAAACATGACTGTCACAATGCTCTCGGGGGGACTCCAGGTGAGATAGCGCCCGGTGTAGCAGGTACGTGATGCCGTTGTCCATCCCGATACCAGGTCGATATGCAAACTGCAGCGGGTCCAGTGCAGAGCTCACCTGGGCGCGGAGGTGGCCCAGGACAATCCTCTCCATGGTCTTCATGAGGTGGGAGGTCAGGGCAGCAGGTCTGTAGTGGCTTGGTTCCCTGGGATGGGCTGTTTTTGGAACTGGCACCACGCAGGAGGTCGTCCACAGGGCCGGGACTCCCTCCAGCCTGAGACTCAGGTTGAACATGTTCAGAACCACCTGACTGAGCTGGTCTGCACACTCCCTGAGCACCCTGGAGCTGATGATGTCTGGGCCTGTGGCTTTCCTGGCCTTTGTCTTCCTGAGCTCCCACCTCACCAGGGGCCTCATTTATAAAACTTGCTTACGCACAAAACGGGGCTTAAAAGTTGCGTACGCAACTTTCTACGCAAAGGTTGTGATTTATAAAAATAAACTTAGCGTGAGAATGTGCGCACCGGTACGCCAACTTTGATGCTTGCGTACGAACATTTTGGAGACGGGGAAACTGGCGGTGCAGATGGTGAGGTGGTGAATTGAAGCCAGATTGATCTCATACATTTAATGTCATCACATATCAGACTTATAGACCCGCGTAATCATAAACACCCAAGTCTGCAGTGTTATAGATGTGTTCCTTTAATGAGCCGTTAGGCCTACACAATATGTATGCACAATATTCATATATCATACTTCCATCTTCAAATGATACAGAGCGGTGGATGGCACTGATGGATTAGTATTAATTGTGACAAGGTGTGTAACAATCATTCAGTTTGCTGAGTAAGCATATAAATAGTGCGGTGACAGTCGTGCGTAATGCTGCACAATGGATGTGCTGGCACTGCTGGAAGATCACGCAAATGGTAGCATCAGGATGGAGAGAAGTTTTCGGGACCACGGAGATTCCCTGGCCCATGATGATGACTGGCTAATAAGCCGATTTAGATTCCCTAGAGCGGTGCTCTTGGATCTATGTGCTGAACTGGGCCCAGTGTTAGATAGACCCACTCGCCGGAACCGCGCCATCCCGGTGCATATCCAGGTGCTGACCACTCTGGGGTTTCTGGCGACTGGCTCCTTTCAGTGGGAATTAGCCGACAGGTAAGTGTCTGATATGATTAATATTATATAATATTACATTGTCTGTCTAAAGCCCCTTTTGGGTATAATTCAGTTAAATTATGTCCTTAGGTCTGGGATATCGCAGCCATCCCTCAGCGCCATAATGCCAGCCATTTTGGATGGCATTATAAAAATGACCAGTCGATACATCAGGTTTCCTTACACTGTGGGTGAACAGGCCAACATTAAAAGGCAATTTGCAGCAATGTCCGGTTTCCCAAATTTAATCGGCGCAATTGACTGCACTCACATTGCTATAAGGGCTCCGAGTGAAAATGAATTTGCTTATGTGAATCGAAAAAATGTGCATTCACTCAATGTACAAATTATTTGTACCTCGGACATGATCTTGACGAATGTAGTGGCACGGTGGCCTGGGTCAGCACATGAATCATTCATCCTGACGCACAGTAGTGTAGGGATCTGTAGTTTCTGCCACAGATCGCGCTGTGGCACTGGAACTATTCACTGCGGTGACGACGTGCCGCCACTCATTTTTTTTAATTATTATTATTTTATTCGTGACGCCACTACCGTGGCCACCAAACAAAATATCCTTTCTGGCCTCCACCTCACCCACAAGCCCCTCGATTTCAGTCTCCGTAAAATTTCTTTTTCTTTTCTCTGCCATGATCGAACGTAAAATGCCATTGATCAGCAGGTATATTTATATGCAAAGTCATTCATGAGGTACTTTGCATTGACCATTCATGGTAAAATGTGGGTGTGTCGGGGGCGGGATGTGAGGTGAATCCACCTGCGCAATCTTCCAGGTGGAGTGTGATTTATAAAGGGAAAATTGCGTGCAGGTGTGAGTACGCACGTTTTATAAATCCGAATATTTTTTGGCGTACGCACACTTTTAGTATGGATTCTACGCAATGTTTTATAAATGAGGCCCCTGGTCCGTAGTGATAGAGAGGGGGGAGAGGGGTGACTGTGGGGGTAGTTCAGAGCTGTAGGTGGTGGTGGTGGGGGGACCTTGATGACAACGGGGGTTGGAGCAGAGTGGTTTGAGGGGAGCTGAGGTGTTAAGGACTGCAGCTGAGGGGAGACGACTGGCCTGGAGAGGTGTGAAGAAGTGGGGCCCCAATGAGAAAGGACTGGAGTGGGAGCAGAGTCAAATCTGTTAAAAAACAAGTTTAACTCATTTGCCCAGGCCTGATCTCCAGTGGCGGCTTGCCCATCCCCACTTTTGCCACGGCCCAAGATATGTTTCAGACCTCTCCACACATCTCGGACATTGTTCCTCTCCCGGCACTGCTCCAGGTTCTCTCTGTAGTTTTTAGTTTTTCTTACAGCTCCTATTGTTATACTTCAGCCCCAGCTGTACTCTCTGCAGCTCCTCCTTGTCCCCTGAGATGAGGTCCTCTTCTTCTCATTTAGCAGAGCCTTCAGTTCAGGGGTCACCCAGGGCTTGTTGTTGGGAAAACAGTGTGCTCTCTTGGAGGGCACGGTGTTTTCCACACAGAAGTTGATATAGTCTGTGATGCAGTGAGTCAGACTGTCAATGTCCTCCCCATGAGAGCTGCACAGTATGTCCCAGTTGGTGGTGTTAAAACAGTCGACGAGGTTGTGATCAGAGCGACCGAGAGGGGGGAGGGGGGTGGAGGTGTATGAATCCCTGACATCAGCATCCAGAAGTTCCAGAGTTTTATTGTCCCTTGTGTGGCAGTTAACATACTGTGTGAAGTTGGAGAGAGTGGCAGAGAGGCATGACTGAAGTCCCCAGAGATGAGAAAGAGGGCCTGTAGGTGTCTTGTCTGCAGCGTAGACAATGTGCTGTTTTTTCGCAATACCCTAGCTTAACTTCATACTATGATGGGGGGCACAGCGTCTTCTCACTGGGCCAATTACACTCTGCATAAGATTCAACAGCTGTGTCTCCATTCAGGGGCTTCATTTAATGACTGAATGCATCACAGCATCACAAGACTGTCCCTGTTCAAAGGCTCCTTCAAATGCGACCGAGAAATGTGGCCTTCTTTTCAGGAAATTGATGGGTCCAATGGCTGGATCCAAGACTCTTTGCAAGCTGGTGATGATTGGATTTTTGTCAAGGGCATTAAACCTCAAATCTTGGTGAAAATAACAGGCTAGTTAGTGATGTCAAATGAAGAAAAGCTGTTAAATGAATAATTACTAGAAATTAAGTATATAAATCAAGTATATGAAGTGTAGAGACCTTGGATATTTATTTTTTTTATTTTTTTTTTTTTTACTAGAGTTAGGGCTATTTTCATTGTTGGATGAAGTATTCAGATCTTTCACTGAGGTAAAAGTACTAATACTACACTGTGGAAAATACTCCACTACAAGTAAAAGTCCTGCATTCAAAACCTTATGTAGTGCTTTCTGTACCCCTTACCATAGGCAGTGCCCTAGGTTCATAAATTTTAATTCCCAAATGAGTTAGTTAACCCTCTATTTATATATCATGAACTCTTTCAACCACATAGCAATGTCATTTTAATTTCACTAGAAAAGGATCACTTGACAAGTAGGATTCCAATGGATTTGACTTAGTTTATTAATAACAACAAAAAAAAGAAAAGAGAAAAAAAAACCCCCATATACTTGCACTGACCTGAAATAACCTCCAAATCTCTTACTAAACCAATAATATGGTTCTGTATTTAACCGCTGTTAACACCTTTTTTTCTGGGCCCAGCCACACACGCACGCACACACACACACTCGTACAAGCCGGCAACGAAGGAAAAGCAAAACATGAACAAACCCCCGTTGCAGGCCTGATCAAAGCTGGGGAGCGGGGCGGCCGAGTATAGTGGAAATCCGCACACTTTGACTGCAGAAACAGAAGGTGAGTACTCACAGTATCCTAGTTTGTGTCCTAAAAATCTCAGAATTGCACCTCAGCGCCAACAGGAGATGCAGGCAGGCAGGCAATGACCGTGGAGGACCCTCGGCGGCAGAAATCGTCTTCCTCCACGATAGGCTAAAAGTGCAGCTAGCCGCTGTTCTCCGTCTCCAAACAGTCACGTCTCCAGTCGGTCTCACTCCTCACCTCCACTTGTGGTGAAAGAACTCCTACACCGACGATTGCTGACTGACTGGGTTAATCAGCCCAAAGAAAAACTCTTCAGTAATTTTTTTAAACTTTTATTTCGTCTCACTCTCCTGATCATCTCCCGCAGTCGTACTTCCCATTCCTCCCGTCCAACCACCCCACCTCCCAGCTCCACCACCAATCACACAACTTGAAACGTAACATCACTAACGAGCAGCGAATCACAAACATTAAAATGAAACAACATAGGTTGTAGTCGGCATATGCCACATGCAAGTAAAGTACACTACAACCAACCAACTTAAAGCTGCAGTATAACACTTGTATTCAAATAACCACATTAATAACATTAACACATATTAATATGGAGCAGGATTTACATGAACATATTGGTTTTCAAGAAACAGTTATTTGAATATTAAGGAGTAACTTAAATTAGCCGGGGCTACACTTACTTAAGAAAAAGTATAGAAGTATTACCAGCAAAATGTACGTCAAGTATGAAAAGTAAAAGTCAGTAATGACTCAGTTGTGTTCTTATGATATCTGATGTCTTTGGATTATTACTCATGCATTAATGTGTATGTTGCATTTTGCTTATGATTGAGCTCATTTTAACTTGCTTTATATACTGTTGGGTAGTTTGATATACAGCAATGCAACATCAGCAAGATCATCCAATGTTTGGAGTGATGCTGTCATGTCAGAACCAGATATCTCCAATCAACTTTTCATGAGCTCAAAAAAACAGCCCTGTTTCAGCATTGTATATTTCCCCCCGAGATGGAATGGAGCAGCAGCATGAAGTAGCATGAAATGGAAATACTCATGTAAATAGCTCAAATTGTTGAAGTTAAATGCCATTAGCCATTTAAAATATGTTAACTAGAGTTAAGTTGTTGCTAACTTGCTAACTGCCTAATTTTAACATTACTGTCGGTGAGAAGTACACATCTTATTCTACCTGGATATGGTCTTCTCACAGTCTGAGCTACATAACATAAGTGGCTGAGGCTCAGGAGGTAGAGTGGTCATCCACTGATCAGGAGGTCAGTGGTTTGATCCCTGACTGAATCCCAAAACTGCCCCTGATGGTGTGCCATCGGTGTGTGAATTCATATGTACATCACTTTGGAAAAAAGCATCTGCCAAATGACTAATTGTAATTGTAATACATACCAATGCTGGTGGTTTAACTTCTGTTAGAAATCTTGAACTTTCTTCATTTCTGCCAGTACTTATTATACATTATACATGTCAATATAGTGATAACTTTTATTATGGCAAAAAATACCCCAAATCTTTGGAGTCTTTATTAAGATGAGATAGGACTTTATTGATCCCACACCAGGGAAATTTAGTCATTACAGCCAGGTTACAAAAAGCAGGCACAGTGGCATAAGAGGTCCAAAAATAATAATATATAATATATTTAGGCGATACAGAATATAAAAAAAACAACAATGTGTATGTACATTTTTACGGTTTATAAAAAATAGTAAATGCCAAATAATCCTACTGCTGTGGAGAGGTATTGTTGCTAGCAGTCTTATTACTGCTGACATTGCATATTGTATTGCACTTGAGAAGGCTATTGTACTTGAGGAAATACTATTTTGCTTGAGAAATACTGGGTTTATGTATATGCACAATATATACAGTTTTATAAAAATACAGTTGTCAAAATGGATAATAAATAGCGTTATTGCACAGTTGAGAGAAATACACAACTTAGAAATTGCACCAGGTGAAATGGATAATGTGAGCATACATATACTAATACATGTAAACTGCAACTTGACTGGTTGGCGGAGGCACACAAACAAGAACCGGTAATTCTAGTTTTGGTAATGTTCTGATATGGACCTAGATCACTCGCTTCTTTTCCAACACTAATGTTAGCTATTTAACTAGAACAGTCAGCCAAAATTGCGACAGCATTAGGGAACTATCTAGGGTACAAAAACAATGCCAAATAGCTCATGCTATGTTATTTGGCATTGAATGACTGAGTGAGTGAGGACCAGCAGTAGCTGATGGTCTCACTTTGTGATAGCATTACGATCATGTTATCTTTCGTTATTATCATTGTCATTAATTGAATTAATCACCATTCATCATTGTCATTATGGCACAAAAACTACCTCCCTTTGTCATCCCTTTTTTCCCCATGTTTCTCCTTCCTTAATGTTACACTTCAGCTACACCCTCGTTCAGCTCACTTCTTGTCCTTGGCTTCCCTGTTACACGCTTGCTCCTCTATCTGGCAGTAGCCATGGCCAGTTACCTCTCGTCCTTCCACCTGTTACATAATGGCAGATGCTGCTGTCACCGTAGATGTTGCAGCCATTGCAGAAAATATCTGTGATTTTTGCACATTTACCAATATCTGTGCCCTACTAACTTTACTTACTGAGATGCCATACTTTTCAGGTGTCAGGATAGAGGGTCATTACAAAGTTGTCTTTGTGATAGCTGTTGGTTATAGCAGCAACACGTAGTACTCTTGAGTGAAACAAACTTGTAGTCATTTCGATGAGACAACTCAATTTCCGCAGGACATACAACTGTGACATAATTCTGAATGCATTCCTAATGAATACATGTGAATAAAATGCAAATGCTATTTGATGCATGTGTGGACTTTTTCTTGACTTACCATGACATAACAATGCTATTACTTTGGTTGTATCAGATGGAATAAAAGACAAAAAAAGACACAGATCTCTGACTCATACTTTGCATTTCTGATTATTGTCATGTGAACTGGGTATACATTTCACAAAACTATGCTGGCACCTCACGAAACATCATTCACATCTCTGAGGTATAGATCATACTTATACCATATTCACTGCAGAAAACAGATTTCACCATACTGGCAATACAAACAAAACAACAGAAGAAAGGCTTTAATTGCAAACTTACATGTTGTTGTTGTTGTTGCAAACTTACATGTTGTTGTTGTTGTCTCCTCATCTGCCAATGTCCTCATCATCATCCTCTTACTTTGTGACTTTCTTTTCTTCCTTTTCTTCTTCTTGTGTGTGCAGGATCCGACAAAGAGATCTGAATGGATCCTATGCTCTGTGTTTACTACATGAAGGACAAGTCATGCACTATCGCATTGACAGGGACAGGACGGGCAAGCTCTCTATTCCAGATGGCAAGAAGTTTGACACCCTGTGGCAGGTTAACATAATTATTGTCATATATCTGGTCATTTTCATGTTGGTGTTTAACTATGAGTCGCAGCATTAGATGCAGGGTTTCCCTGCAGGTGTCTGATTGATTGTTCAGTGATTGTGACCAATTTTATTTTCTCAGAAATAATATAATGTAATTCATGATTGTGAAAGTTACAATAACATCCCTTATGAACACTGTCTTGGGATGTGCTGAGCACATCCCAAGGCTGTGACTGCATCCAGGATTTAATTTATTCTTTTCTTTTAATGCTGATTTAATAATAATTAATGAATTAATGGTAGATCAGTCTCATCATCTGAAGCGTAAGCTCTCGATACAGTGACTGTCCATTTCCAGCTCAAAAGACACTGTCTGACAATGACTTAAATGAAAAGTATTATTTATTTGACACAATAATGAGAATGGATATGAAAAATGAATGATATGACAAATAATATGGATTCTATGATGTAACACAAACAACTAGATGAAGAAGCTATAGCAAAATAATAAAAGGAAAGTGTTTGGCAATAGTGAGAAGTAGTTTTGAAGAAAAATGAGGATTTATGCAGGTCACAGGTAAAGTAAGGCAGCGCTGGGTTTGAAGTGACATTGATGGTATTAATACAGCAGTCGTCTGAGATGTCATCAACAGGTGAGCCTGTGGCATCAGTTCTCACTAGACATGTGTGGTTATGTTTAACAGGGGTCAAGATTGGGGGAAACGCCTGTGGTGGAGCCAATGGGTAAGGCACTTCAAGGTGTTCGTAGGTTACCCAACGAGGGGCTTGAACCCACGAGCCTAAGATTAAGAGTCTCATGCGCTACTGACTGAGCTAGCTGGGCTAACAAATTTGGTGCCATGACACAGATTCGAACCGGGGTTGCTGCAGGAATGGGGTCAAATGATGCAACTGAAAGAGATGGTTCCACTAGAGTAGTAGTGGTGAATGGATTAGTACAAACAGCTCCGTTCCCAGGAGATAATGATTCGCAAACATTGGCGAAACACATTTGAAACCCGATCACAGGCCCTATCATCTAAATCTGATTGCATGAATAGAACTAAAAGACAGTTATACGGGGCAGGCCCCAGCCCAAGAAGACAAAATGGGAATACACCCAGATATCTGGGCTTGTTTTGACTGAGATCCTGTGAGAGCTCTGCCACTTCAAACTCAGTGCTGCCTTACTTTACCTGTGACCTGAATAAATTCTACATCTGTGAACTGAAGATTTCTCCAGTCTTGTTCTTGGGCTTCCAACAAAAGAATTGGGGCTAACAACACAAAGGTAGTGTTCATTTTTTGAAATGAGCCTATGACACCAACTCTTATTCAATGGAAAATGCCTACTTCTGTGCCAGCGGTGCTCTGATGGTGGTCTGTCCCGAACTGACACAAAGGGATGGGGCCCCCAGGCTGTCACTCGTGGCTCTGATCTGCACCGCAGTCCAATGGGGGGAACCAGTACAACCGCGGTGTTGAGAGCCAATATTGGAAAGAGACGCTTTGGGGGCTGGACCTTTGCCGTCGGTAACAGACGAGGAGCAGCTCTTTCGATGGCTGTTTGACCCAGACAGATAGGTTGAGGCTGGCTGTAGGACTTCAGTCCGAAGAGGTTGACGGCCATATGGCAAAACTTCTCAGTTAATAATAAAGTTGAGAATACTTTTAATGGCCAGTTGAAAATATCTGCAAAAATATTATTACGTGATTACCTTAATGGTTAGAGAAAGTTCGGCTTTAACTCTGAAAAAGTATTGTGGCAAGCAAAAGTAGACAAAAGATTACAATAAGACGCCAATAGGCGGGCAAGAGACAACTGACAAGCAAAAACTGAAGTTAGAAAAACTAAAGAAAAACAAAAGTGCCGAAGAAGTGAAGTCAGTAAACATGAAGTCAAGGTAAAAGTAAAAGAAGAAGTGACAAAAAGAAATGGGTGCTTGCCACGGGCTGCGGGGAATATACCCTCTGGCGCTCAGGGGCGTGTCTGTGACAAACAGGCCTTTGCTTGCTTTAGAATGATTTACAGGTGAATGTTGTTACTGCATCCTATAGAGAGAAAACATTAACTAACAATTGCGTGTGATGGACTCATCTGCTTTTCACTATGGTCAGTCACAGAGTTTAAATGATCAGTTTTCAATCACACATCAACATTGTTTACAACATGTATGTTGACACCAATATACATGTATCTGACACATTTTGTTGATTAATGGCAACTTCAGAAGAAGAAGAAGAAGAATAATTAGAAGAAGAATCAGTGGGAGACATTCCCCTTTATTGTCACACATCATGCACATGCAGGACACTGCACACGAAGGAGAAATTTGTCTTCCGCGTTTCACCCATCCCGGTCGTCCTTCTTCCACGGCATACCGGGAACGGTGGGCTGCCACCCAGTTCCTTTTTGTCACCATTGGTCAGGTGGTGATCTTCTTACATGTTTTTAGTGGGGATATATTTTACGGGGGATACCCCAGGTGAACACGGGGAGAACATGTAAACTCCACACAGAAAGGCCCTCTTTTTTTTGCAGCAGGCACCGAAGGCATGGTGAAGGACCTTCTTGCTGTGAGGCGACAGTGTTGCCACCGTGCCACCGTGCCACTACTAATACTAACTTATATGATAACTAATAGTATAACTTACTAATAGGACAAAGAAACAAGGAAAGGCAGATTATATTTGGGGAATTAAGCACTGGTAATTATAACTGTCTCATGTCGCGTATCTGAAACCTAACCGCTTCTAGCCTCTAGATGGCAGTATGATTCCATGGTAGAAACCCAGACAAAAATGCATATGAGAGTTAAGATCATAGTTTGTCATTTTACAAGCTAGAAACACGGGGAAAACATTGATACCCTACAAATTATGAGTTTAGTGCTGTGGGAACATCCAACGTTGAATCAAACATATCGTTTGCATTATCCTGATGTGGTAGAAGAGAAAGCACACAGACTTGCAAAACAGTTTGCTCCAGGAATGCTTGCTTTGCAACTTGTCAGGGCTATCTGGTTCTTGAGGCCTCTTGAGGCCTGTTGAATGTCTAACGCCTTCATCTAGTGTGGAGCTGTAAGAAAAGATTAGCATCTCCATGGCAACAGTTTAAATAATAGGTGATCCTTTGTAGTTGACATATTCTTCCTCCCAGCCCTCCTGAAGGAATGCGGAGGAAAAGGTGTTAAGGCCAGACATCTTGGCTCTCTACATTAACACCTTCCTGCAAACAGTTTAAATGATAAGTAACTCTTTGTAGTTGGAATGTTTTTCCACTGCAGCTCTCCTGAAGGAATGCGGGAGGGAAAGGTGAATTGGAGGTCACTGGTTCTCCTACAGGAGTATTGGGATCACACTGAGAAAAAAAAAATCCAAGATTTCGAGATTAAAGTCAAAAATTATGAAAATAAAGTCGTAAAATTCATTCATTCATCTTCTGCGGGGGGGCTGAAGCCTATCCCAGCTGTCAATGGGCGAGAGGCGGGGTACACCCTGAACCGATCGCCAGTCGATTGCAGGGCAACATATAGAGACAGACAACCACTCACGCTCACACTCACACCTAAGGACAATTTTTTTTTTTAGAGTTGCCAATTAGCCTAATGAGCATGTTTTTGGTCTATGGGAGGAAGCCGGAGTGCCTAAAGAGAACCGACTCATGCACGGGAAGAATATGCAAACTTCACACAGAAAGGCCCTGCCCGACCCAGGGATCGAACTGGCGACCTTCTTGCTGTGAGGCACGCGCACTACCTGCGTCGTCGTAATATTATGAGAATAAAATTGTTGTCATAAGACAAAAAGTCATAATATTACAATACAAAGTCATAATTTTGCCAATAAAAAGTCATAATTTTGCGAAAATAAACTCAAAATATTACAAAAATAAAGGCAGAATTTCACGAGAATAAACATGTATTTTAATGAGAATAAAGTCGTAATTTTATGAGAATTAAATTGAAATACTCGGACAATAAAGTTGTAATTCTTGTCTGTTATTTTAGAAGAGAGATATCAAAAGAGCAGTTAAAATGAGGGTCGTGCAGAACTTGGTGAAGTTGTACTTCACACACATTAGCATAAATTAGCTAATGTAGGCTCTTTGGAAGCAGCCATAAATCACAAGTAACTTTACTGTACCCCAAATCTTGGGGTTGATCAGTGAGCAAAAAAGAAAATCCAAGATTTCGAGAATAAAGTCATAATATTATGAGAATAAAGTCATTCTTTCATATGAAAAAAGTCATAATACAATAAAAAGTCAGAATTTTACGAGAATAAAGTCATAATTTTATGAGAGTGAAGTTGTAATTTTACGAGAATGAAGTTGTAATTTTACAAAAATAAAGTTGCAATTTTACGAGAACGAAGTCGTAATTTTACAAGAATAAAGTCAAAATATTATAAGAATGAAGTCGTAATCTTACGAGAATACAGCCGTAATTCTACGAGAAAAAAGTAATAATTTCTGCAAGAATAAAGTCGTATTTTTTCAAGAATAAAGTTGAAATATTAGGACAATAAAGTCATAATTCTTGTCTGTTATTTTAGAAGAGAGATATCAGAAGTGCAGTTAAAATGAGGGTCGTGGAGAACTTGTTGTTGTTGTTCACACACATTAGCATAAATTAGTTAATGTAAGCTCTTTGGAAGCTCCTTGATGAGCAAAACCGTGACATTTCCTGTAGACTCTGTGGCAGGGCACAACGCTGGAGACAGTGGTTGCTCGGGGGCTGCCCGTGCTCTTGCCTGTTTTGTTTTCTTCTGTTGTAGGATAGGTACCGTAATATCCTTTTCTCATAAAATTCTGACCTCATTGTCATAATATTATGACTGTATTCTCATAGTATTATGACTTTTTTTTCATAATACTACGACTTTATTCTCAAGATCTCAAAAAATGTTTTTCTGCTCAATGTGGCCGTAAAACTGTCGTAACATAAGATCAGGCTGGGTGAAAGATAACTTTTATGTAATAGTGGTCTAGCAGCGGTCAGCTGGAACAAGCTCTAACCTTATCTTTATGTCAGCTATCATAGCTAATGAGAGCTAATGTCATCTATCAGAGCCAACGCTAACTAATGTTGGTGATCATAGCTAAAGTTAGGTTCTATGTGAAAAACAATGGAAGAGAGAATCAGATTTATTTGAAGTTTGGGAGTTCTAGGTGAACTTAGAACCATAGGTGTGTGGCATCAATCTTGCTGGGTATAAAAAGTCTTTATTAGTCCTTTTTTCAGCCACTCCAAGCACTTGTATTGCAATTGCATGGTGCACATCAAAACCAGATGGCTGGATTTGATTTAGCTTAGCTCTGATAGCTGACATTGCTGTTAACCTAAGGTAGAAATTATGCTGCCAAACCAACGTAACGTCAGTGAAAAGTTGTGATGAGTGAGTACACCACTATCTGTATCTGTATCTGTATCTGTTCAACCATCTAAATTACCTGTATCCATATCTGTACTTGGAGTGGGCGGGAGCTAAACCAGAAATGGTCGTGATAGTAAAATTGGAAATGGGTGGGGCTTAAATCAGTACATTATTTTAAGTCTGAAATTGATATACAATCAATATATTAATATAGGTTACTTTGTGTGTTCAGCTATATTAACAGAGCACAGCGTGAAGACAGTCAGTTACCCAATGAGGATTTTCCTTCGGCACGAGCACGGATATTGACGAGTTTTACTTGTATCATGCTCGTACTCGTCAAAAATGCTTTATCTGTACCGGATACTCGTCTGAAACGAGTACCCGGCTCAACCCTATCTTAAACCCAGCCGGTTTTATGTGGAAAAATAATAGCACAGTGAACCAGACTTAACTTACTTCTGGTTTGGGAGTATCTGGCAAACTAGTGGGGGCCAATATTGTATGTAGTATGTAAATCATTAGTTTACATGATTTGTAAATCACACTCTCTTTGCCCCTCCCCTCAAACCTTTCTTCCATGCCAAAAAGGTGACAGAAAGTTGAAGCTGAAAACCAGTGAGTCTGTAAAAAAAAAAAAATGGCTTTGACAAATAACACATCAAAATAAAAAGATCCATATAAAATGAAAAAAGTGTGTTATTTTTCAGACTTTGCACTTTTAGTCTTGCATAGTTATTGATGCATGTATGTAGTCCTGACCATTGTGATGAGTGTCTAATGTGTGTGAACTTCTCTCATTTCCACAGCTGGTGGAGCACTATTCATGCAAACCAGACGGCCTGCTACGAGTGCTAACAGAGCCCTGTCCAAGACCTGATGGAGAAACTGGTAAGACACCTACAAGATGAATGCATGACTGTCACGCAAACTTAAATCCACTGCATATTAATCAATGTCTAACAAAAGTGTGGGAGTATTTTCAAATCTGATGCCCCTTTGTCATATTCTGTGATCATATTGCTGATAGGACGACCAATACTCCCACGGGACCATCCTGGATTAAGTTCTGCCCTTGTAAGTTCTGTGCGTGTGTGTCTGTGTGCATGTATGTGTACATATGTGTCATTAATACATTTGCATATTGTCATGACCCTTTGCATATGTCCAAAAAGCAGGAAGTAAGGTCATACACTCACTTACATCTTTAATATGATCTGTGAATAGAAATGAGGATGCTGCTTGTATTATCTTTATTTTTTAAATATTTTGTTAATCACAAGTTTGTGCCTGAAATGGGTTTAAATCATAGATTGAGCTGGTATTCTGTTTTCTGATGTGTGTGTGTGTGTGTGTGTGTGTGTGTGTGTGTATATATACACATAGTACCACTAGATCTTTCACCTCCACTGACTTGGGTTGGAGGCAGAAATCTCAAAGGCAGATATCTGGGGACATAATCTGTCCACATGAATAGATACCACTAGAGAGAGGTCAGGAAAATGTCTTTTCATAATTTGGATGAACCAGCTCTTTTATTTTTGTCTTCCTCCTGACAGGCATACTGTGCAGTAAACTGTACATGGAAATGCTGTATATTGTTTAAACAATACTTCAAACAGTGTCTTTCTACTTCCCATAGTTTGTAGTTGAATGAATCAGTAAGATGACTGATAAACTTGACACATCCTTGTTTGGAGATAACCTTTCCCCTGAATCTGTTTCTACTGTAATGATCATGTGCATGACTATTACATTACCAGGTCACCGTCTGATAACTTCTCTGACATGTTGGTTTCTAGCAAAATGCGGCAGGTGGAATTCTCTCCAGACTCAGAACTGTTCCCATACCTGGCCGAAAACAGGTGCTCTACCACTCCTTCTGCCTAATAAATCTATTGGTCACAGTTGTGTGCAAGCCCACCTTAACTCTTCCCCGTGTCTGATTTTGCTTCAGTATGGATTACGACTTACTAACACTCTTTGCTTTATCACGTCCCTTCTCCATGTCTCTGACAGATCCCAGAGCAGAGCAGACAGTTTCACAACTGGTGCATCCTTTTAAGACCCCTGTATCCCAATATCTACTGTGCACTGGTCACTTTGTTGAGTTTATTTGATGGGGAAATATATGTTAGGGGTTCTGCAGTTTCCTAAGAAATCACTAAGACACTGAAATATCTGAAATATTATTGCTATTGATTGCTACAGAAATTATGACTTAGGGGAATTTTCCATCCACTAGCAGCTCGAAGTGTTCATTTAGCTAGTGAAAAAGCTTTTCATCTGCAATAATTAACAGCAGTTTAGCTTTTAAATTAAATTTGTCACACAGTCCTGTCGTTGGTCTGTTTTGTTTTCACATCACAAATGAACTGCACCAGAATTAAACAACAAGAATTTGGCATCATATTTAAACTGAGGCATTATGATCCTTATGTCAAGTAGGTATTGTTGTGGTTGCATGCTGACTATGTCTGCATAATTTATATGACAGGTCTGGACCAACCACAAATTTCTGTAGTACCAAACAGAAAATTCTAATCACAAGACAATTTGTGAATTCCACAAGTTCTCTGAAGTCATTATTTCCACTTATTTGTTGAAATTAAAACTAATACCATGGAACCTGTTTACCTGTGAAATGTCCCAATCTGGTGTTTTTTGAGCATTCCACAACTTTCCCAGTCTTTTGTTGCTCCTGTCTCAACTTATTTCAAATGTGTTGCTTGTATCAAATTCAGAATAAGCATACATTTACAAAAATCAATGAAGTTGATGAGGTAAAACATTAAATATATTATCTTTGTACTATTTTCAATTGAATACATGTCAAAAAGGATAAAGAAATCATCACGTTCTGTTTTATTTGTTTGACACAGCATCACAATTTTTTGGAATCGAGGTTGTATTTGGAACAATCCATCTTTATTAAACCTAAGCATTCTGAGGGAAAGTCTATCACTGTAACACATGTTCAATATGAATAGTGGCATCCTGCTACATCAGAATATTGAGTATTGAATTAATTCACTCATTGTAGATTACGCCTGCCCTGTGAAAATATGCTTTATGTGTTTTCACTCTGTATGTTCTCTCAAACATTGTCTTCTCTGATGAACTGATAATAGAGCCGGGGATCTCGACACAACACCACAGATCATCTCAATCCTTATGAAACCACAGTGTCCAATAATCAAGCAACCAACAAAGGTAAGTTATTTAAAATACACAGTGGATGTGTAAGTACACCCTGCATTCAACACAAAGTTGAGTGTCCCGATGTTCAGTGGCTATTGCTGACTTGCTAGTTAATTAGCACAAGCTCCCCTGCACATGATCACTTAGATTTCTGTACGAATGTATATTCTCTTCATTAAACAACCTTCCTTTAAAGAGTTAGTCTATGCAAATTAAAGAAGACATTGCACAATATTTTTTACTCCTTATAGTTTCATTTGGCCACCACAAGTGAAATGATTTTTCCATCTGCTGTATTGTGGTGCAGGCACAGCACCAGGATTTCAATTTTTGATGGGCCACAGTTACTTTGGGTGGGCCTCTTAATTACAAAAGTTAACAGTGTTTCCAACTGGTAGTCTCACTTAAACAAAAATGACTGGTATCATGCTGTGGAAGGAGACTAGTACATCTAACTGATTATGACATGTTCAAAATCTTTTTAAAAAACATTGGCTACATGCTGTAGCTTATTATTTCACCGCAAAAGTTGGTATTTATTACAAGTGGCACACGCAGCTTATCTCGTTATCTATATTTTCACTACGGATCAAGTGGATATATACATCAATTCATTACAATAACAGACATTTTAATGCCTGTTAATTCATTTTTGTTTGATCTGACTGGATTACTCTTTAAATTGATTGCAAGGAGAGGGGGAGAAACAGAGCAATCAGAGTACTGGGTGAGCTGCAATGACTTTTAACAGGAGAGAGAGCGCAGTGCACTGTGCTGCACTGTTCATTCATGACCTTAACTATCTGTAAAGGTAATCTGAAGACAGTCAAGTCAGGCAGGGGTATTTAACTCTATCTCCCATATTGTCTATATTTTCTACAACTTCTAGTTTCAATGGGAAATGCATTTGCAGGTATATAAAAAAAGGAATGATATGATTTCCTAAATACACTGCTTCTACATAGTTGGAAATTGACGTGTTACTGTATTCAACATAAAACAGAGGGCGAAAGCCTGACTAAAAATGCACAAAATATCCTTTAACTACAAGTGCATTCATTTAACTGTAGCAGCATATGCCTACAATATAGAATCCATTGCCCTTCTCAGTCACCATTTTTTGCTGAACAACTGCCAGATTGCGTGCGCAAATGTAACATCTCTGGGGTGACCAATGATGGCCCACTGTGACTGGACTAGACCTCATGTGATAATAGCTTAATAAGTGTTGTATTTTTTATTTTTTTTTTCAAATGGAATCGTTTTTGTTTTAAGGGTTTTATTAAAATGCTGAATGCTGCACCTGTTGTGGTGGTGACAGAGATCCTAGAGGCAATTCAGTATATCAGCAAATGAAACAAGTGACTCCATGGCTAGGAACTATTTTGGAGCAATGACAGCATTTGTCATTTGTTCAAACACTAATAATTACACTCAAGTGACATTTAGTGGCCAATCATGACTCTCAGACAAAAGGTGTCACCACTTAGGGAGGAGGCTGAGCTTTATGGTTGGGCCAGCAAAGTTCAAAGCCTCTGACTTTCACACCAGAAACCACTGTTAGCATCCCAGCTGGCAAGAGAACTTGCATCCCATCTCTTGCCAGCTGGGATGCAGTTAATGTTGGATTCTTTTAATAATGACCATGGCTGTTCCCTAACCATAACTAAGCAGTTGCTGTTGACTAAACTTAAAGGAAAAAATAGTGTATTACAACCTGGATTTTATTCACATAACTCTTACAGTATACACAAAGTTCAAACCAAAACATTCTCACTCCCAACTCATAACATATAGCATACCTGTAAACACTGGGATTTGAAATTAAGGGAAATTTTCCAGCACCTCAGCCTGTGCCGTCTCACCACCCCTTGCTTTCATGTATCAGAACATCAAGGACTGGGTCAACTAGTTCCTACATGAAGTAAGAATCATATATCTGGTTGAAAGTGAAACGCTGTGAACATACCAACTGTTACAACCCCTAGCACGTAGTGGGAAAAGGGAAGCAACATAAACCAGTTGTAATTGGTTAAACAAAGTTATTTATTTCAAAGGTAAGGTAAATGATATGTACAAACAAAAAACACCAGTGCAGCACAGTGCAACATCAGCACAGAAAGAGTGCTGATAAATCAAAAAACAATCAAAACCAAAAGAGGACTCTCTGGAACTATCCTACTTTGTCAAACAAAAGAAACCATCCAAAAATAAAACCCTCTCTGCTTAACTAAAACTGAACAAAAACAGCAGATCAGCACCCCTTCTTCCTAGTGTACTCTAACAAAACTTCACTACCACGGTATCACTAGTGAGATCAGTGTTTTCAAGCTGGCCCTGGCCCAGTCCTTCACCAACTACAAAAATGCCTCTTCACAAATTATGACCACACACAACAAACGTCTGGCGCGCTGCTCCTCAGCCGCCCAGAGTACCGGTCCGCCTTTCAGCATCCCGTCCCCGATTGGCGCCTGGTGATTGGTGAACGGGCCCGACTCTGCACCAATCCTGCGAGCGGACAGCCGACGGTGGGAGGCGAAGGGACATCACACTTGCAGAACGAGCCAATCCCACGCCGAGGTCTGCTCCGCCTGCTCCGCACACACACTCCTCAGATGCACGGCGGGTTAGACCAAAAAAAAAAAAGGTGGTGGTGGTGGTGGGGGGGGGGGTCGGTGGCCGTAACACCGACATTATATAAGTGAAAACACTAAAGGGCAATACATATTACTTGAATGATATGTACACATCACTGACACATTTTACTTCAGTTATGATTTTTCAGAGAAACTACTGGCAAGTGAGACAATGAGTGAGAGAGGGTGATTCCAAAATTGGATGGGAGACATACTCTAAATACGGTCATTGGCGGAGCATGTTTCTGCTCTTCATGGGCATGCTTGTGCTGGTAGATTTGTCACTTTTCCCTCCATGTGATATACAAAAATCTGTGTAGCATGTTTTACAAAAAGCACAACTTTGACTGACAAAAAGATCAGCATCCTCCATTTGGTGATATACTTGCACAAATTTTTGAGCCTTCTTGTTTTATTGGCAGGTGGCATTTGTATGTTAGTTACATATGTTACATCTGTACATTAACACATGTACATTACGTTACAAAAGAAATCAACCTTCAATTCAGATGTCACACTGGACACAAATCCCAATCTCCTGGATGAAATTCCTGTGTTTGACTAATTCAAACACCCCAACCTCCTCCATAGGTGAACTTTCCTCATGCTTTATGCCATGTCATTTTACTAAGTCAGGCTGGTTGATTAGAAACCTCAAGCTTAGACTTCCTAAAGCTTAACCAAATCATTTTTACTGTGTAATGGCTCATATGGGTCAGTTTCGAAGGCAATGACAAATTACTTACATCATTCAGGTTCGACACTTGGTTGGAAAGAAAACCTGTTTATGTTTCAACTTGCTCATATACAAGTTTGCATACTGTAAAAGGCAGACTGATGTGTCAACCATTCTAAAACTATTCCTCTAATTTGACAATGCCATTTCTCCACCAGAGGCCATGCCAATGGACACAGAGGTATATGAGAGTCCATATGCAGACCCAGATGAATTGAGGAGTTCCACAGTGGATCGCAACCAGCTGTTCTTGGAGGATGGAGAACTAGGCTCTGGGAACTTTGGTACAGTCATGAAGGGCATCTACAAGATGAGGAAGTATGCTAAATCAGGTCACATTACATTACATCTGCACACACACACCACCACTCCTCCACTTCAATTGCCCTGTATGTCATGATGCCATGATTATGGATTGACAGACATCTGCAGACTTTGCTATCCCTAAATTTGGATATTATTCTCCTCATCATAAATCATAGTCCTGACTTGAAGTAGTATTTTGAGTTTTGGGAGAAAACTGGCAAAAGATTAGCACACTAATTAAAATAGCACAACAGGGAAAAACTGCAGTTACAAACTTTTAAGATGTAACTGGCACAATCTCCCAAGATTCTAAAATAAAAGATCCTAGTTCAAGAGATCCTAGTTTTCTTTTGAGAAATGCCTCCCTTCCTGAACTGATACTCAATCATATTGCTTAGAAAAACATTCAACTTTATGTGGGACTAAGAAAGCACTGATTTCCCTGCCCAACAGAAAGGCAAAAACCCAAACTTTTTTAAACATTTTTGGGATCTTATTCTATTTTCTGTAAGACAAATTCTATTCAACTATCAAATTCCTAAACACACAGATCATATTCATCAGAACCAAGAAAAGAACCAACAGTGTTAAAGCTGCCAAACTTGATCACTTGTGTGATAAAACCATGAGCATAACCAGTCATCCCTTCATTGATACATATAGATTGTATTTAATTGGATTTGTTGGATTTAAATCAGCAACTAGTCTATGATGTATAACCCTTTTTATTCACTTCATTAATTGAACATCTTGTACCTGTGTGGGAACATATTTTCACTGAGGGGTGCTGCATAGCATATGGCATATATGCGCTTACACATTTTCTTCCAGCAAATTCCAGCTCAAATGAAGCAGTGGTAGCTAGCACCAGCACTTCTGGTAAGTCCCTCAGATATCACAGCAACTTCGGCTTCGGCTTAAAATAATACTCACATTCTAAAATATAAAATGATTGGGGGACGAAGTCCACAATCCTTGTTTACTTCAACAGTCTAAGTTCATCAAATCAATTGCAGATCTTATAGAGTTTCTTTTCAGTATGAAATCTCCTCTTTATATTTAAAGAGACAGTTAAACAAACAGTGTTTCTGTGCTGAGCTGTTATGGGGAGATACTAACATGAAGAGAGGATTTTGTACTGAAAAGACTAAACTTTGGAAGACACTCATTTGATTTGTTTCACTCAGACTGCTGAAGCCTCACATCAACTTCAGATAAGCCTCAGAAATAATTTTTCCAGTGAAAGGGAACTTTTGTCCCCCATCACTTGCATACATTGAAAGTGCACTATTCAGAGGTGCACTGTGAACAAAAGGAATGATTACAAGAACTGCAGCAAGACCTATTTCAATGTTGCTGATTACTCACATGGCACTCACCATAGCACATAACCCTATCGCCCCCTCAACCCATTTTATGGGTATTACTGTTAATGCAGTAATACACCACAAAAAGTAAATCTGTTTAACACCCTTTATCTTACTTGTGCACTCTGCATGTAGAGCATTGATGTAGACTCAGTGTGTGTTATTGTCTACCCTTATTCCATCCCGTTAGTCATTGTATGTTGTTGATCCTTGTTTCTGTTTAAAAAAATGTGGCTTACTGTGCTTGAGCCAAAATATCTGCAAGGTGCATTTGTAATTATTGTCAGTACAGTACAGTCATCTTGACATTAACCCTCCCTATATATTAGGACTGAGAAGCCAGTTGCAGTCAAAATCCTGAAGAATGATGATAACAACCCATCAGTACGTGAAGAAATGTTGCGAGAAGCCAATGTGATGCAGCAGCTGGACAATCCTTATATTGTCCGGATGATTGGTATCTGTGAAGCAGAGAACCTCATGCTGGTAATGGAGCTGGCTGAACTGGGACCGCTCAACAAGTTCCTGCAGAAAAACAAGTATGTATTACAACCCCATTTCCAAAAAAGTTGGGATGCCGTGTAAAACCGAAATAGAAACAGAATGTGATGATTTGTAAAAGATTGAAACCTCATATTTCATTGAAAATAGGACAAAGACAATGCCAGCAACACGTCAAAAAAGATCTCAGTTGCCAGTTAACATAATTAATTGTGAGATGTTCCACCAGGTGTTTTCTTTTCAATTCATAACTTTTCCATTCTTTTGTTGCCACTGACCAGACTTTTTTGAAATGTGTTGCTGGCCTCACACTCTAAATTGCAGCATTTGATATGTCGTCTTTGTGCTATTTTAAATTAAATATGGGGTTTCCTTGTTTTGCAAATCGTAACATTCTGTTTCTATTTCCGTTTTACTCAGTGTCCCAGCTTTTTCTTGAATGGGGTTGTACAACTGGTTCCTGACATTGCTTATTACTAATTACTACTAAGCATATGATTATACACATCTATTTGAAATAAGATTTTGAAAGGCGCTGGCCTGTAGCAATGCATTTGGCAGCAATTATTAGTAATAATAATAATAATAATAATAATAGTAGTAATAATAAACTTTATATAGTACCATTCATACAAGAATTGTAGCTTAAAATGCTTCATAACAGTGAAATCATATGCACGAAGTGGGTCTCATCAAAAAAGACACAGAATGAACCTGAAAACAAGGACAGAAAATTTATGTGAATTAAGATGGAGAGTAAAACCACTTAATAGTAATAGCTACAACAACTGTTTTGAAGACATCTGGGAAGATGCCTGTTTGCAGAGATTCGTTCATGACTTTCATGACTTGAAACACTGTTGAATCCCCACTTTAAAAATGCTGTAGGTAAAGGGTTACATTCAGCTTTAATTAATGTTATACAAGATACTGTTTCCATGGTTAGATCTTTTTTACTGGGTTTGCAGAGGTCACCTGTGTTTACATCAGCAATGCTGGCTCTAATTGAAATAATTTTGTTATTGAACAACAACACAAGTTCCTACCATCCACAATCCAGGTTCAGCCACTATCCATAAGAACGTACAAGATGACAAAGCTCAAAGACTCTGGGGAAGAAGCTAAGTTAGTAACATGCTTTGGTAAGACATGAAAGCATGCAGATGGAGAGGGAGAGAAGAGCAGAGGAGCTTGGTGTATCTTTGGAAGTCCCCTGACAGTCTAATCCTATAGTAGCATAACTAAGAGCTGGTCCAAGGCAAGCCTGAGCCAGGAACGAAAGTTTTAAGCCTACTTGTAAGTGTAGAGACTGGACAGACTGGAAGATGCTTCCACAGGAGCTTAATAGCTTAATAGATTTTTAAAGAAAGTTTTATTGTAGTTTTAGTTCAGTTCAACATTTCAGCTATTATCAAATGTATACTTTTATATAATTATTAACAAATCAGCATTCATACCATTGAGGTACACTTACAGTTTAAATAATTTGAATAAATGACTTTCATACTTAAAATAATGATTGATCATCTACAGGCAAACAACCCTAAAGAACATTACAGAGCTGGTCCACCAAGTGTCTATGGGTATGAAGTACCTGGAGGAGCATAACTTTGTCCACAGGGACCTTGCTGCCAGGAACGTGCTGCTGGTCACACAGCACTACGCCAAGATCAGTGACTTTGGCCTGTCCAAAGCTGTTGCTGAGGAACAAAACTACTACAAGGTAACTGCTGACAGGAACAAACAGTCATGGATACATCCTATTGGTTGTAGCTCAGCATGAAGTTCATCCGACGACCATGTTCTGTCTGAATGCCTGTGTAACACTGCAACATCCTGCTCTTGGTGACCAAAACTGAAATCATTAAAGCAAGTTGCTGATAATCAGAACATGGAACTAGACTGTAAAGTTGGTGTTTCCCGGTGTTCCTCCATATTTTCCTCTCTCAGATAGATAGATAGATAGATAGATAGATAGATAGATAGATAGATAGATAGAGATAAGAATGAGAATGGAGAGAGAGAGAGAGAGAGAGAGAGAGAGAGAGAGAGAGAGAGAGAGAGAAAATACGGGGAAACACTGGGAAGCACTTTAAAGATGAGTCCCATTTTTTGATTATCAGCAACTTGCTCTTTGTGCTATCTAAAATTAAATATGGGGTTTCAGTGTTTTGCAAAAGTATATACACACACACACACACACACACACACACACACACACATATACACACATATATATATACATATGTATACAGACACACACACATATGTGTGTGTGTGTGTGTGTGTGTGTATATATATATATACACACACATATATATATATATACATGTGTACATATGTATACACACACACACACACATATATATATATACAGTCAAAAGTTTGGACATACCTTCTCATTCAATGTTTTTTCCTTATTTTTTATTTTCTAAATTGTAGATTAATATTGAAGACATCCAAACTATGAAGGAACACATATGGATGTAGTAGTGGATATGTAGTAAACAAAAAAGTGTTAAACAAACCAGAATATGTTTTATATTTCAGATTCTTCAAAGTAGCCTCCATTTGCTTTGATGACAGCTTTGCACACTCTTGGCATTCTCTCAAAAACACTGAAACCCCATATTTAATTGAAAATAGCACAAAAACAACATAGTAAATGTTGAAACTGAGAAATTTTATTGTTAAAAATTATATCCTCATTTAGAATTTCATGTCAACAACATGTTTCAAAAAATTGAGACAGGGTCACTCTGTAGCATCACCTCTGCTTTTAACAGCACCGTAGGTGTTTGGGAATTAAGGAGACCAACTGCTGTAATGTTGATGGTGGGTTTTCCCATTCTTGCTTGATGTACAATTTCAGCTACTCAACAGTTCGGAGTCTGTTATATTTCATAATGTGCAAAACATTTTCATGGGTGACAAGTTAGGACTGCAGCACATCAGTGTAGCGCCCAAACTCTTACTATTGAGCCATGCTGTTGTAATACATGCAAAATGTGGTTTGGCACCGTCTTGCTGGAATAAGCATGGCCTTCCCTGAAAAAGATGCTGTCTACTTGGCAACATATGTTGATCCAAAACCTGTATATATCATTCAGCATTATTGGTGCTTTCACAAATGTGGAGGTTACCCATGACGTGCACTAATGCACCCCCATACCATCATGTATGACTTTTGAACCGTGCACTTGTAACAAGCTGGATGGTCCATCTCCTCTTTAGCCTGCAGGATGCAGCGTCCATGACTTCCAAAAACAATTTCAAATTTTGACTCATCAGATTGCAAGAGAGCTTTCCACTTCACCACAGTCCATTTTAAATGAGCCCGAGAGCTCTGTCACAGAGTGGCGAAATGGTAAATGGATTTGTATCTGTACAGTATTTGTATAGTCTGAAAACCACTCAAAGCGCTTTTATGTCTGAAGTCTGCATTCACCCGTTTGCACACACATTCATATGGTATCTAAGCCACCTGCTCATTATGAGCGTTATACATTCACACACCTATGGCACAGCATCGTGCATCTGGCGGTTCTGGGGTTCAGTATCTTGCCCAAGCATACTTCGGCATGTGGACTGCCGAGCACAGAAATCGAACCACCAATCTTCTGATAGGTGGATGACCGCTCTACCTCCTGAGCCACAGCTGCCCCTGAATCCCTTCAAATCTTTACTTCAGAAAGACTCAGCCTCTCTGGGATGCTCTTTTTATACCCAATCATGTCACTAACATGTTGCCAGTTAATCTAATTCATTGCATACATGCAAAGCCTTACAATTAATGCAATATTAACAAGAACCTATCTGCTTACTTTTGTATCTCAATTATCATTAGCATATAGTAAATATAATCCAGCAGACAATCATAGGTAGTTGCACTTGCTCGTCAACCAAGAAAAAAAAGAAAGAAAGAAAATTACATGCATCAGAATAACTAGAATCCCCTCAGTGTCGTGAGCAGACTGCAATCGAAGGGTGGTTAACATAACTTGAAATCACGCCCACTGATGTTTTGTATGTGTCTCATCCTACAGGCAAAGGGTCACGGCAAGTGGCCAGTGAAATGGTATGCTCCTGAATGTATAAATTACTTCAAATTCTCATCCAAAAGTGATGTGTGGAGCTTTGGGGTGCTCATGTGGGAAGCTTACTCCTGTGGCCAGAAACCATACAAGGTATAAGCAATCTCTAACCAACCAGAGACATGATGACACTTACTTCACAGATTAAGCCAAATATTTCATTCAAGCAATATCTTATTGGAGCAGTGATAGGTTGGATGCAAAGACCAGATTTCAGTGTTGAGGGACATACTAGTCTGACTGTAATGACTAGACATATACTTCACAGTCTGTTCAGAGATAATTACCTCCATGACCTAGACCCTATCATTTTTAAACTTTTTGTGCCCAAGGCACACCAAAAGGCAAATCTCAAAGCACACCTGTATTCATATCTGTGCAAAACAGCCTCTATAACATGTGCTATCTTTACTCTCATCACTCTGTAAATATTTATTTTTAGTTACTGTTGCCAAATACAATCTGAAGCTATATAAAACTATATTACTAATGCAGTGTATATTAACAAAATAATTCAAGAATTCATTTGAAACTTTGTAAAATTACATCAAAGTAGCAACACCCATTTAATCCAGACAGGTCACAAAATTAAAAATGAGGCTTTTTCCTCCTCCTGAGACAGACTCAAGAAAAAGGCACACTGTTCGGGAACCACTGCCCAAGACAAGATGTATGTAAAACTGAAACTGGCCTATTGTTTGTTCAATTTGGAAGTGAAAGCTGCTCCAGATTCTTTTTTTTTTTTTTTTTTTTTTTTAAACAGCTGTTTCATATACATAAGGGCTAAACCAAAACAATTCACATATGTTTTTAAATTCGTGTTTTACTTATATGTTGATGTATGGTATTTTGTGCTATTGTGTAAAGCATTCAGCTAATTTAGACTACTTCTAGTTGACTCTAATCTGTTTTGCAAATTTTAATGACCTCTTAATTGCATGTGTCACGATCCTCCTAGGCTTTAAAGGTTATATATTGAGTACCCTGATTACTTTCTCAAAGAGTAATACAAAAAAAAACAAAACATATGTTATATGAAGTTCCAGAGAAACTATTGTGTATCAACCTTTTCCTTTCATAGGTGCTAAGCAGTATCTGCCTGATTGTGTCACTTTTAATCTGAACATATCACTGTTCATAGGGAATGAAAGGAAATGACGTCATGCAGATGATTGAAAGTGGAAAGCGTATGGATGCCCCAGTGAACTGTCCACCAGAGATGTATGACCTGATGAGGACCTGCTGGACATACAAGTAAGTCACAAGTTGTCTCTAAGTAATCACAAGGTAATGGTTGGATCAACAAGACTGTCTTACACCAGATGGGAATAATAAGGGCAGTGTATGTCAGGAGACCTAATTTTTGTTAACTACTTGCTGTTTTCTTGTCTTACAGGGCAGACGAAAGGCCTGGATTCAATGTTGTTGAGCCAAGACTACGAGAGTATTATTACGACATTGCGCAGTGATCGTTCACATGGATGCTATGAGACTATGCAAACTATTGGCTGATGAGAAAAAACTGCATTTAATGATACAGGAATGACTGGAGATGGTTATGAATTATAAATGCTACTGTAAAATACTGACTTCAAATGGAGAATTTATCTTACTTTTCAACATAAACCACAGTCATGCAAATGACATTTTTATTACATTTCTTTTTCCTCCTTAATCTAAACAATATGAAAGCTGTAATACAAATCCAGCTTATTCTATGAACAAACATTCATGTTACAGCTAACTGATTCATTTCGTGGAAGTGTTTCATTCATTCATTAAGTGCATTAATGTGTGATAGCTGCACCATTGCAATGTCATTAAAGTGAAACTAAAAAAAACATCCTGTTCATTGTTTATCCAAACAACATCAACAGTTGTAAAATGAGAAGAAGTAACTCTGGAAAGAAATATACACAAAGAAGTCACATGGTCAGCATATGACCTGAGATGTAAAAGTCACATGACTAGTAAAATGTCGCTGAAGTGTGCTTAATGCAAATTTGGATCTGACTTCCAGCATTTAGTTGCCTTCCTCAACTAAAGCTGAGCTCCCACAACAATTGGTTGTCAGGTTGTAGTTGTTTCACTTGAGCATGTTAAGCTGTAAACCGCCAAAGGGCATTGATGACACTCTTTGCCAAGTTCTGATGCCATTTCAATGTGAATTGCTCTTACATTCAAACATGTATATCAAAACAAAACACTATAGTGCTTCACAACACTCCTTCCAAGCTTTACTCCAAAGGGTCCAAAATAACTGACTCCAATATATGAAGGGAAGGGAGATGAAGAAACTTAATCCAGGGGCAAATATGCGATGCCAACAAACACATTGAGAGGATTTTTCTGACAGTGGCACCAGGAATCCAATATTTTTGCCATAGTCTGGATAACAGGTTTGTGACCACCATGACCCACTCTTCATGAGCATGTCAAAGAATTAGATTGAAATATGAAAATCTTAGGCTGGTATGATAGGATGTTTCATCTCTTCTACCACTGCTGCTTTGCTAAGTCGCCCACCAACTCTTAATACTATATATCATTTGATGATATTCAGTATTAGTACATTGACATCATGCCTTTCACTGAATTGTGATTTCATCTGCTAATCTCTTGTCTGGAATAGGCATTTCGGAGTCTGTTATATTTCATAATGTGCAAAACATTTTCATGGGTGACAAGTTAGGACTGCAGCACATTAGTGTAGCACTCAAACTCTTACTATTGAGCCATGCTGTTGTAATACATGCAAAATGTGGTTTGGCACCGTCTTGCTGGAATAAGCATGGCCTTCCCTGAAAATGATGCTGTCTACTTGGCAAAATATGTTGATCCAAAACCTCTATATAAACTACAAGGTAAGTCAGGACAAACTTTGCCACAAAGGAGGTCTGTGCTGAACTGATTTGGTCTGCTTGTCTTGATCAGCGATTGGGCGCAGACGCTTCAAGTTCAGTGGCTGAGAGAAAAGAAGGATGGAGATTATTATCATACTAGGAAAACGCTGTTTTCTACGCGCGTTGTGATGCGCACAAATGCGTGTATTTTACGCGCATTTTGATGCGCAAAACAGCGTTTTTTACACACGTTCTTGGAGGTAGTGTTGTCTCGTTCGCGAACGATTTGTTCAAAAGAACGAATCTTTTAAGTGAACGTACTGAACCGAATCACTTCCTCAAGTGATTCGTTCGTTTCTCAGTTCAGTTGAACTGTCAGCAGTGCCGCCGCCTGCTGACAGTTCAACTGTCAGCAGCGCCACCTGCTGACAGTTCAACCGAACTGAGAAACGAACAAATCACTTGACAGTTCAACTGAACTGAGAAAATGAACTGAGAAAGTGAACTGTCAGCAGGCGGCGCTGCTGACAGTTCAACTGAACTGAGAAACGAACGAATCACTTGAGGGAGGGACCGCACGCGCCGACTGCACCGCGTCACCGACGCATGAATCACTCAGTGAACTACACTCTCCTGAATCATTTTCCTCTGAGGGATACACTTTCATGGCGACCGTTGTTCCCCATTGTTTTAACAGATTTAGTTTCCAGATAAACAAACTTAAAACGTTAGGCTGGCAGTAATGAGAAGAGAGTGAGACTCACCGGCTGTAGCAGGCACTAGGCAGGAGCGACGGAGGGAGACAGGGGTGTGTTATGTTCAAGTGTACCTCAGAGAAAACTAACTTTTTTTTAAACTCTGCTAAATTTGCCACCGCAACAACTCACGTACAGTAGGACACAGCATGTAACAAGTAGTGTATAAAACCCGCAGTTTGAGAAAATGCGTGACTGTCTGATCATCTCATTGCGACAATTTGCGAGGGAACGGTGCATATTCAGTGTGAATCCTTCACTGAATGTACTGTGGGGTATACGATCAGTGAACGGATCACTCACTGAGCCCAATTTGCCGAGTAGACCAGTTAAATAGCATACCATAGGACACTTAAAACATCATGATTTATAAACGAGTTTTATATTTACAAATGTGTTTGTCAAAGCAACACAGTCACAACACTCTCGTCTCCCGGTCCTGGAAGCTGTGAACTGAACTGAAACCTGAACCGTTCAGCCATATATCAATTCAGGAGTCGCAGGCTCCTCCTGCCAAGCACTGAATAATTCGGTGATTCGGTGAACGAATCTTTTGAACGAATCTTTCTAGTGAACTGATTCTCGAGATTCAGTACATCTAAAAGAACTGCCGTGCCCATCACTAGTTATCAGACTATGCTGAAAGCTGGCAAGCATTAACGTTAGCTGCCACAGTCGTTTTGGGTTTAAGCAGAAACGGCCGAAATTGCGCTTTTTTTTGTACTAGTGCGCTGTAATGTTATGACCAGGGCTGCACATAAGCTTGGTGCTCAGTACTCATGAGTGCTGAAAATATTAAAATGAGCACCACATCCAAGAGTGTTAGTGCTCATTTGAGTACCTGACATTTTACAGTGCAGACATTATTGCTATGAGCATCTAGATTAACATGAATTCATGTTCTTGTTCTTAGGGATACAAACATTGTCTGGGGAAATGATTTTAGGTAGGTGGTGCTACTGTTAAAATTCAAAAAAGGTAAACAGTACTGTTAACAGCAGTAATGTTGTAGTGAAACTTGTGGGGGTTTTTTCTTTTTCATTTCATGAAGTCAGATGTTAATCTGTAGGTTTTATTCAATTCCCAATTTTGTATTGAATCTTATTTTATCAGAAAAAATATCTGAACCATGACTCAGACATGAAAAAATGAGAGCCACCAAGAAACAACCTCTGGTGCTCAAAACCCACCCGAAGTAGTGGAGCCCAGTCTGGTGACTCTCTGTCGTCGGCGGAGGAGGAGGACTTCTTTTCGACACTCAAACAGACAGATCAACGGGATGGTAACACCAAGCAACTAGAGTCCTACCTGGCCAGTCCAACTGATACCATGGACATCCTGAAAACATTTCCATCTGTGTGCCACCTGTCTCTTAAGCTCAACACACCACTACCTGCCTCAGCTACCTGTGAGAGGCTTTTTAGCACAGCAGGAATGATTTTTAGACCCAAGAGGACTAAGCTACTTTCTGGGAACTTGGAAAACCTGCTTCTCATGAAGCTCGACAAAAGGTTTTGTTAGATTTGTTTTGTTTATCATGCCTTCACATTAGACTCGCTTAGAGGGATGGAGTGATGCAGTGTAGAGAGATGGAGAGGGGGGTCTAGTATGTGTTGTGTAGGTGTAAACATATAATAATTATAATAATCTTATCTGAGGAGCACAAGAATTGTGTCTTTAATGTGAAGGGTTTTTCATTGAGCTTCACTGAATGCACAGTGTACAAATTTGTTTTGTCTTTTCATTTTTTATTAATTTAATTGGCAGGGACATAATGGCTAGAGAAGCTTAGTTATTTTCATCTGCAGTCCCTGGGTGTGTTACTCACAATAACACAACACCTGTACAGTGAGAAACAATTGTTGCCTGATGTGCTGTTAAAAAAAGTGCTATTAAAAAAGTTGGTTAAGAGTGGGCCTATGAGCATGATTTGTGACACCATAGTTTAGAAGCTAATCCTGGTTCAAAATTCAGTGTTCAGAAGTGTGATGTGTTAACCTTAAGTGTACAATACAAATGCCTAAAGGACTATATAGTGAAGTACATTGGGATACTAGGCAGGTAGTGTTTATTCAAACAACAACATTGCTAAAGTAGATTCCATATAAATTATCCTGTTTAATAGCTTTGCAGCCAGTGAATTGTGCAATAGAAATACTTTTTACTTTTAAAAGTACTTTTGAGTACATTTCAGAGCCTGTACTTTTTACTTTTACTTGAGTAGATATTTGGATCAGTGCTTTTTACTTTTACTCAAGTCGGTTTTTTACATAGGTATTTTACTTCTACTCAAGTAAGGAATCTGGGTACTTTTGCCATCTCTGATGCTACTGCCTTTTATTAAAGGAGTGCAGGATAAGAAATAACTGACTGTAGCGGAGGGGTAATGCCACCATTGTGTAGGGGTAAATACAGTGTCCTTACCGTAGACAATTGGATGATTACAGGATCTATGTCCCTACCGCCCAATATGATTAGTGTCTGTACACACATAGGTATATTTGTGCTTATCCTGCTGCATGAATTTAGCATAATAAACTTGCCTGAGATGTGGTGAGGTGGGCTTCAGGATTTCTCTCTATCACAATAGCTACCTGAAGTTTATAGTATAAGTTCAAACTTCTTACCAGTCCAAGCATGAACCCTCCCTCCCCAGATCTACCTGGATGAGTGAGATGCCCCTACTCTACGGTCAGTCACATACACATAAAAGAACATGAGAAAATTAAGTTTCACAATAGTACACTGGATTTATTACACATCAATTTTGTATTATTTGACTTTTTCTTTTGGAGAATTTGTATTCCTTTTCAGGTTCAGTGGAATCCCAATTAGATATGAATGAAAAAAAAAAATATATATATATATATATATGTGTGTGTATATTTATACACATACACATACACACACACACACACACACACACAGAACAAAAATTTGAACGCAACACTTTTGTTTTTGCTCCCATTTTTTATGAGCTGAACTCTAAGATCTAAAACATATATATACACACACACACACACACACACACACACACAAAAAAAAACAAACATTTCTCTCAAACATTGTTCACAAATCTGTCTAAATCTGTTAGAGAGCACTTCTCCTTTGCCGAGATAATCCACCCCACCTCACAGGTGTGGTATATCAAGGTGCTGATTAGACAGCATGATTATTGCACAGGTGTGCCTTAGGCTGGCCACAATAAAAGGCCACTCTAAAGTGTTCAGTTTTATCACACAGCTCTATGGCACAGATGTCGCAAGTTTTGAGGGAGTGTGCAATTGGCATGCTGACTGCAGGAATGTCCACCAGAGCTGTTGCCTGTGAATTGAATGTTCATTTTTCTACCATAAGCCGTCTCCAAAGGCATTTCAGTACATCCAACCAGCCTCACAACCACAGACCACGTGTAACCACACCAGCCCAGGACCTCCACATCCAGCATGTTCACCTCCAAGATCGTCTGAGACCAGACAGCTGCTGCAACAATCTGTTTGCATAACTAAAGAATTTCTGCACAAACTGTCAGAAACGGTCTCAGGGAAGCTCATCTGCATGCTTGTCGTCCTCATCGGGGTCTCGACCTGACTGCAGTTTGTTGTTGTAACTGACTTGAGTGGACAAATGCTCATATTCGATGGCATCTGGCACGTTGGAGAGGTGTTCTCTTCATGGATGAATCCCGTATTTCACTGTTCAGGGCAGATGGCAGACAGCGTGTGTGGCGTTGTGTGGGTGAGTGGTTTGCTGATGTCAGCATTGTGGATCGAGTGGCCCATGGTGGCGATGGGGTTATAGTATGGCCAGGCATATGTTATAGACAATGAACACAGGTGCATTTTATCGATGGCATTCTGAATGCACAGATACCGTGACGAGATCCTGAGGCCCATTGCTGTGCCATTCACCCACGATCATCACCTCATGTTGCAGCATGATAATGCACGGCCCCATGTTGCAAGGATCTGTACACAATTCCTGGAAGCTGAAAACATCCGAGTTCTTGCATGGCCAGCATACTCACCGGACATGTCACCTATTGAGCATGCTTGGGATGCTCTGGATTGGCGTATACGACAGCGTGTTCCACTTCCTGCCAATATCCAGCAACTTTGCATAGCCATTGAAGAGGAGTGGACCAACATTCCACAGGCCACAATCAACAACCTGATCAACTCTATGCAAAGGAGATGTGTTGCACTGCGTGCGGCAAATGGTGGTCACACCAGATACTGACTGGTTTTCTGACCCCCCCCCCCCCCCCCCCCCCCGCCCCCAGACCCCCCCAATAAAGCAAAACTGCACATTTCAGAGTGGCCTTTTATTGTGGCCAGCCTAAGGCACACCTGTGCAATATTCACGCTGTCTAATCAGCATCTTGATATGCCACACCTGTGAGGTGGGATGGATTATCTCGGCAAAGGAGAAGGGCTCACTAACAGATTTAGACAGATTTGTTAACAATATTTCAGAGAAATATTTTTTTGTGTGTGTGTGTGTGTATATAGAAAATGTTTTAGATCTTTGAGTTCAGCTAATAAAAATGTGAGCAAAAACAAAAGTGTTGCATTTATATTTTTGTTCAGTGTATATCCTCCACAATATATATGATGTATATATATATATACAATGACATTTTTTTCCTCAAATTTTTTCCCTTCAGCAATTTCAATATTTCCTTATAGTCGCTGTTCACTTCAAAACATTAAATCACACAATACAGATAAACCCAAATATTTCCACCTCAGTTCAATTTTAAATCAGAACCAGTTGAACATCAACATCAACTTTCCCCCTAACAAGTCTTTGAAACATCTTTAAGCTTCCCTTTAGCTCAATAAATGTCTGTAAACAAATAACTCATCCATTTTCCAGTGAACTGTCAGTGATGATGTTAATCATTCACTTTGCTAAGTTTAATAAGTGAAAATAAACCATATTTTAGTCTCTTGTTTACTGAAAATAAAAATGGAACCAAATACCGGTCTGTTGAAGGGAGATGAGCCGAGTAGAGACACTGAGAAGAATTTGCTGGATGGTAGGGAACCCGAGAAGATCCTACCACTGTCACTCCAATGGCGTGTGTGTGGATGTGTACTGTAAACAGAAAAACGCATGGTTAACCAATTATAGTGTGTCTGATGTTTACTTCACTCTTCTCCAGCACAACCAAATCTGTCTTCTTTCAGAACTCACGGCACTGGTGAAACCCCTTTGTTCTCAGTCCATGATGAACATTCATTCATTCATTCATTCATTCTTCTATACCCGCATATCCCTTTCGGGGTTGCGGGGGGCTGGAGCCTATCCCAGCTAGCTAGCAATGGGCGAGAGGCGGGGTACACCCTGAACCGGTCGCCAGCCGATCGCAGGGCAACATAGACAGACACACAGACAGACAACCATTCACACTCACACTCACAGCTACGGACAATTTAGAGTCACCAATTAACCTAATGAGCATGTTTTTAGTCTGTGGGAGGAAGCCGGAGTGCCCGGAGAGAACCCACGCATGCATGGGAAGAACATGCAAACTTCACACAGAAAGGCCCTACCCGACCCGGGGATCGAACCAGCGACCTCCGCACTACCTGCTGCGCCACTGTGCCGCCCTCCATGATGAATACTTGAAACAAATCCTCTGTTTTGCTCATGCCGAGTTATCCACAGTGGACACGAAACGACACTTAAAACTCACTCAGGAAATGACAATGAGTTTTGAAGTTACTTGAATAAACTGTCCGTTTTCACAATCTGTCTCTTTTTTAGGGTTTCAGACTGAATTAAGACGAATAACCATGTTGGATAAAGTCGCGAAGTCTGCCAAATGACTAATTGTAATTGTAATTGATTTAGAAGTGGCTGAGACTGAGAATGACCACCCAGAAACTGCAGAGATTAAGACCATAAGAAACATCAGCTTGCAAAGCTCTAAGCTTGGGTGACTAAGCTCAGAGTCACCAGACAGTGGCATCAGCACACTCACGAAAGAGTTCCATGAAAGTTGATGTGCCTATGGGGGAGTGGACGGACACCTTATAGTCAACTGTGGGAGTGAACCAAATCCTCTTTTGGTTGAAGAGAGGAGACAGCTGCTCAAAGGGAGGCAACAGCAATGGGTTCATCAGACCTGCACCACCCAGCAGTTAAGCTGCTAGTAGCCCCGGTCCAGGGCAAAGAGGAACAAAGTAAGTAGTAAGAGAGTGGCCAGCAAGTGCATTTATGCTGAAACAACATGCATCAGAATGTCAACAGGGCTAGTAGGAACAAAATGCACTGCTCAAGTCACTGTTGAAGGCAAGGCAGTCAACTGTCCACTTTCATTTTCAAGAGTCACTTGCCTCATCTGGATTGCTTGAAGTCTCTGGATGACTTTTCAGAAGTAGAGCTGGAAGAAGTGGAAGAATATGGAACCAGAGGACAGGCAGTGCTCGAAGGCAAAGGAAAACTGACACTGCCTGCCCTTCGCAGAATCCTGAGGTGTCATTACCAGGAGAGAGGTGCTACAGAACTATATAAACAACTCACCTCTGAAGTGCAGAGCAGTAAAGAAATCCCCCACAATTTCCTGAATAGGGCGATGGACTTGAGACAGAAAATTCTTTTCGCTTCTCAGGCTTTTCATGCACACTGTCTCAACTGGCCTGCAGAATGACAATTTTAAAAGTGACCTGCAGCCTTACCTCCTGCAGACAAACACTTCAGATGAACTGCTGCTGGAGAAACTGAACATTGCCTGCACCAATGAGAAAGACAGACAGGACAAAAAGAAACATGCTGCTCCACCAGGAGTAACTAATGTGAGTACAATCCAGTCAAGTGAAGATCCAGTGGAGAAGAAAAGTACCACCCAGCAAAGAACTGTCTGAGATTAAAGAAATGTATTCTGATATGGTGCTGCTGAAAGATTTGAGAACTGTGGTCTGCCAAATCAGGGAAGCCATCCAAAAGTCCACACCTATAACCCCACTGTATCCCCCACCAAGCGCAGAGCCAGCAAATGTTTCTACCCCCTATCCAGTGTTCCCACATCCACAGCCCTCACCTTATCAGATTGAATCAAACAGCATGCCTTTTTACCACCAGCAGTCACCCACAGCAGTGCAGGAGTACCAGCAAGGCTTCGGCTCCGGACGGATGAGAGGAACGGCTCAATTCCAACAAAGGTTTGCACCACAGTGACATTACCCAGCACCACGCCCCCACTCAAGGTGTTCAGCTTGTGTCCAAGCAGGTGAAGAATCCTGTCAGTGTTGCTTTAAGTGTGGAAGCAGTGAACATTTCAGAGCAGGCTGTAAAGCACAGAGACGAGCAGAACCAGCAAGGAAGAGCCCTTTAAACTAACAGTGACATGATAAAGTCCCAATTTTGTGTAAGTTGTGAAAAAGAAAAAACAAGAGAGACACTAAAATGCTGTTCATCTTGCAAGACTACACTGTACTGTTCAAAAGAATGCCAGGAAGCTCACTGGCCCACACACAAAAAACACTGTAAACCACATATATGTTCAAGTGTAAAGAAGCAAACAAAGTCACATGAGTCACATAAGTCACATGAGGCAACAAGAAAATGGTGCCCCAGAGAAAACACCTACAGTAAGGGAGTTAGTAGGAAAAAAGTGCACCATCCGATGTTACCTACACAAAGAGAAGGTTCAGGCATTTTGGGATACAGGCTCACAAGTTTGTTCTATAGATGAAGCGTGAAAAGCAAGCCACTTACCTGATGTGCCACTGAGAGACGTTGCAGAGCTCATTGACCCACTTGATCCCCTACAAATTGAAGCTGCCAATGTGACAGAAATGCCATATGTTGGTTGGCTTGAAGTATCCTTTAAGTTTGCTGCTAGTGATGGTGAACTGATAATACTCATACAAGTGCTAAAAGGAGACCAGCAACAGTGTCCTATCATAGGTTTTAATGTCATTGAATGCCTTTTATTGGACAGTTTGCAGGACAAGAAAGAACATGGAGACAAGGAAAAACTTGTGAAGGCAGTGAAAATGGCTTTTCCTCATCAAAAAACCTTTATTAAAGCAGTGAGTGTGGGACAGACATGTGAACATAATGTGAGGACAGCAAATGAAAGAATCAGTGTGCCTAAACGTAGCTCTGTGCTAGTTGAGTGCTGCATACAGGCTCCACCTTTCAGAGAAGATAAGACTCTGATTTTTGAACCTCATGAGAACCCACAATGCCCTGAAGGACTAGAGTTTTTGTGATACTCTTGTGTCAGTGAAGGCAGGCACAACCCCAAAGCTTATTGTCAGTGTGCAGAACCCTACTAGTCATGACATCATACCGGGAGGAAGAACTGTGATTGGAACTGTGCAGTCTGTCAGGTCAGTGTATCCTGCCAACATTTTTAAAACAGAATATGCACCAACTGCATCTATCCACCATGTCCAGGCACAGAGTTCCAGCGAAAGCACCCCTGCTCATGAACAGTGTGATCCTCCTGTTGAATTGGCCCACCTTGATGAACAGCAGAAACAAAAGTCAGCCAGATGTTGGGAGAGGGGTCAGGTCATTCTCCAGGTCTGATGATGACATAGGCTGTGTGGAAAATCTGCAAATGAACATTTCATTAAAAGATCACGAGCCAGTGTCAAGAACATACCTCTCTGTTCCAAAACCTTTATACAAGGAAATGAAAGACTATTTGCAAGACTTGATAGTGCAAGGGTGGGTTGAAAAGTCCACTTCTTCCTACTTTTCCCCTGTCGTCTGTGTAAGGAAAAAAGACGGCAGTTATGTATTGACTATAGGGAGCTCAACAGAAAAACGCACCCAGATCACCATCCCATCCCCAGAGTACAGGACATTATGGACAATTTGGGAGGAAAATCCCTCTTTACACTGCTGGATCAGGGTAAGGCATATCACCAGGGGTTCATAGCCAAGGGCAGTCAAGCTTTTGTCACCCCCTGGGGCTTATATGAATGGATCCGAATCCTGTTTGGGCTCATGAATGCACCAGCAGTGTTCCAGCGCTGCATGAAAGAGTGTTTGGATGGTTTAAGAGAAGAAATATGTGTGCCCTATCTAGATGATATCCTTGTGTATAGCAGAACATTTGAAGATCATGTCAGTGGTGTCAGGAGGGTGCTGCAGCACTTAAGAGAGCATGGGATAAAACTGAGGCCTCGAAAATGTGAGTTGTTTAAACCAGAAGTATGATATCATGGCAGGATCGTGTCAGCTGATGGAAGTAAGATGGACCCAGCTGACAGTTGCAGTCACGGCCCTGAAAAACAAACAGCCAGGCACTGTTGGTGAATTGAGAGTCATCTTTGGACTGTTGAGTTATTACCGGCAGTATATCAAAGATTTTTCCCATATTGCCAGCCCTTTGTATGACCTGCTTAAAGCACCTGCACAGGCTGAGACCCCTCACAATAGAAACAGGAAGCAGCAAACAAAAAGAAATAGCAGAAGAATTCCATCCAATACACCCATTGAGTGGAAAGATGTGTATCAGTCAACCCTAGAACAGTTGGTAGACTGTCTCACTCAGCCTCCTGTTCTAGGCTTCCCAGAGTTTTCGCAACCCTTTATTCTCCACACTGATGCTTCTAACCAGGGACTGGATGCAGAATTGTATCAGAGACAGGATGGAAAGCTGCGTGTGATTGCTTATGGCTCACATACTTTAACTGCAGCGGAGAAAAATTATCATCTACATTCAGGCAAGTTATAGTTCTTAGTGGCCAAGTGGGCAATCACAGGGAAATTTCGTGATTATCTCTACTACGCACCATTCTTCACTGTGTACAGTGACAATAATCCACTTACCTATGTACTGTCTACTGCCAAACTGAATGCTACGGGTTGCAGATGGGTTGCAGAACTGGCAGATTTCCACTTCGCAATCGAATATCATCCTGCCAAGGAAAATATTGATGCAGACAGCCTGCCCAGAGTAATGGAAGCATACATGAACGAGTGTTCAGAGGAAGTCATATGATGTCACTGGAGCAGCTACACAAGCAGTGGAAAATCAGGATGAATCCAGTGTGTCTTGGTCCATGGGTGTCTCAGTCAAATGTACAGCTGTAAATGAAGGCATACCCCTCATTCCACTGACCACAGAACAGATTAAACAAGATCAAAGGAATGATCCCACCATTGGACCAGTGACTCAGCACAAACTCTCTGGAACAAAACCATCAGGTGCAGAAATAAGACGACTTGGTTCACAGATGACATGTCTTCTCAGAGTGGGACAAGCTGGAGATTGGTGAGAGTGGAGTGATGCACAGGAAAACTGTAAGCAGAAGTCAGCTGGTGCTCCCAGAGAAGCATAAAAGCACAGTGTTAAAGGAACTCCATGATGAGATGGGTCATCAGGATGTAGACAGGGCTACATCACTGATTCGGGACTGGTTTTATTGGCCCTATATGCAACGAGAGATCGAGGATTATGTCACAAAGTGATGTGTGTGCCTGAAACATAAAAAACCAAGCCGTGAAACAAGAGCACCACTAACAAACATAATCACTACTCACCCATTTCAACTTGTCTCTGTCGATTTCTTGCATCTCGACAAGTGCAAGGGTGGTTATGAATACATTCTCATCATCATTGACTATTTTACACGTTTTGCCCAGGCATATGCCACAACTTCCAATTCTGGTAAAACGGCTGCAGACAAAATCTTTAATGACTATGCATTGAGATTTGGCTTTCCAATGAGAAGACACCATGATCAGACTGCTGAATTTGAAAACCAACTATTCTCACAACTGACAAAAGTACTGTGGAGTTGCTGGTGAGAGAATGGTTGCTCCCAGAGAGAATGGGCAGGTTGAGCAGTTTAATCACACTCTACTTCAGATGTTAAAGACGCTCAAAGAGAGACAAAAGACCAACTGGAAAGAGTCACTGAACAAACTGATTTATGCATATAACTGTACTCGGTCTGAAGTTACAGGTTTCTCACCCTTCCATTTGTTGTATGGGTGCACTCCATGATTGCCAGGTGACATGTCGTTCAACCTCCCCTCAGCACACGGAGATGCTAATCACCACAGCTACATGGAAAAGTGGAAACAGGGCATGGAAGAAGCATATGAGATCACAAGGGAAAATGCTCACAAGTGCCAAGTGTTTTCAGAAACGAGGAGCTTCAGCGGCCAAGGCGACAACACAGACGACCCAGGGTTTTCACATATGATAGACTTGATTCACCAGCCTGTTACAACCTGAGAACTCTGCAAAAGCATACCAACTGTACAGTGCTGTGGACATACACTGTGCAGCCATACCACTTCAGGCACTAGAAACATCGCATACCACTGAACTGAGAATACACACACTCAAATGGACTGTGGTTACACTCAACCTATACATTTATATGACACTTTGCAGTCAGTCACATCACACTCATGAACTTGTGTTAAAGGAGAGTGTTGCTGAGTTGGACACAGATAAAAGATACAGAGTGGTTTGATTGCTCTGTGATCTGTAAGTAATGCCTTGGGGCTCCGTAGAGGGAATCGCGCTCTGCTTCCTCATTCAATACAGATGAGTGAGTGCAAGAGCTGTGTTGCATGGTCCTCATTCCTCTCCTACGACTATCCCCCTTATTTAAGGTAATTACTGTACATAAAACACTGTAAACTTGAGAACACACGTTATCAATGCTTTTACATGTGTTATTGCGATGCTGTATTTTTGTTACATGTAAGCTAGCTCCTGGAGACCGCATGGCGGCGCGGCTGTATTAGACTGTTGACTTCAGCAAACTGTTATGTGTTTACTGCTCTTCTGTGATGTAACAGAGTTTATTTTTATAATGTAAGATTTGATGTGACATTTAATAAGTTAGTGGGTTAAAAAAAGCATTTCATAATACACTGTCCATCCATCCATCCATTCATCCATTTTCTCCCGCTTATCCGGGGCCGGGTCGCGGGGGCAGCAGTCTGAGCAAGGACGCCCAAACTTCCCTCTCCCTGGACACCAGCTCATCCGGGGGATCCCGAGGAGTTCCCAGGCCAGCCGAGTGACATAGTCACTCCAGCGTGTCCTGGGTCCTCCTCGGGGCCTCCTCCCGGTGGGGCATGCGTGGAACACCTCCCTAGGGAGGCGTCTAGGGGGCATCCGATAGAGATGTCCGAGCCACCTCAGCTGACTCCTCTCGATGTGGAGGAGCAGTGACTCTACTCTAAGCTCCTCCCGGGTGACAGAGCTCCTCACCCTATCTCTAAGGGAGCACCCTGCCACCCTGCGGAGGAAACTCATTTCAGCCGCTTGTATCCGGGACCTCGTTCTTTCGGTCATGACCCAAAGTTCATGACCATAGGTGAGGGTAGGAACGTAGATTGACCGATAATCGAGAGCTTTGCCTTTCGGCTCAGCTCCTTCTTCACCACGACAGACTGATACAGTGACCGCATTACTGCTGCCGCTGCACCGATCTGCCTGTCAATCTCACACTCCATTCTTCCCTCACTCGTGAACAAGATCCCAAGATACTTAAACTCCTCCACTTGAAGCAGGAACTCTCCTCCAACCCGGAGGGAGAAAGCCACCTTTTTCCGGTCGAGGTGGAGGTGCTGACTCTCATCCCAGCTGCTTCACACTCGGCTGTGAACCACCCCAGTGCGTGCTGAAGGTCCTGGCTCGAGGGAGCCAACAAGAATCAGAGGGACAATCAGAGGGACAATCAACTTTATTTGTCACACAGATACATCCATGCACACACACACCATGCACTGGTGAAATTTGTCTTCCGTCTTTAACCCATCCTGGTCGTCCTTCCTCCGCGGCAGACCAGGAGCGGTGGGCTGCCATCCAACCGGCGCCCGGGGACCCAGTTCCTTTTGTCACCATTGGTCAGGTGGTGATCTTCTTGCATGTTTTTAGTGGGGGTATTTTTATGGACAATACCCCAGGTGAACACAGGGAGAACATGCAAACTCAGAAAGGCCCTTTTTCCTTGAGCAGCAGGCACCGGAGGCATGGTGGAGGACACGCCCGCGGCGCCCACAGCGAGATTCAAACCCGGGACCTTCTAGCTGTGAGGTGACAGTGTTACCACCGTGCCACCGTGCCACCAACAACATCGCAAAATGCAGAGACGAAATCTGCCGGCTCCCGGCCCCTGGCTGCGCTTAGAAATTCTGTCCATAAAAATAATGAACAGAACCGGTGACAAAGGGCAGCCCTGGCGGAGTCCAACGTTCACCGGGAACAGGTCCGACTTACTGCCGGCAATGCGGACCAAGCTCCTGCTCCAGTTGTACAGGGACTGTACAGCCCTCAGCAGAGGGCCTCCATCCCCATACTCCCGGAGCACCTCCCACAGAATGACGCGAGGGACACGGTCAAATGCCTTCTCCAAGTCCACAAAACACATGTGGACTGGTTGGGCAAACTCCCATGAACCCTCAAACACCCTGTAGAGGGTATAGAGCTGGTCCAGTGTTCCATGGCCAGGACGAAAACCGCATCGTTCCTCCTGAGTCCGAGGTTCGACTATCGGCCGGATTCTCCTCTCCAGTACCCTGGAATAGACTTTCCCAGGGAGTCTGAGGAGTGTGATCCCCGATAGTTGGAACACACCCTCCGCTCCCCCTTTTTAAACAGAGGGACCACTACCCCAGTCTGCCAGTCCAGAGGCACCGTCCCCGACTGCCACGCGATGTTGCAGAGGCGTGTCAACCAGGACAGCCCTGCAACATCCAGTGACTTGAGGTACTCAGGGCAGATCTTGTCCACCCCTGGTGCCTTGTCACCACGGAGCTTGCAAACTACCTCGGTGACTTCAGCCCAGGTGATGTATGAATCGACCTCCAAGTCCCCAGTCTCTGCTTCCTCTGCAGAAGACATGACAGTGGGATTGAGGAGATCCTTGAAGTATTCCTTCCACCGCCCGACAATGTCCCCAGTCGAGGTCAACAGCTCCCCAACTCCACTGTAAACAGTGTTGACAGAGAGCTGCTTCCCCTTCCTGAGGCGCCGAACGGTTTGCCAGAATTTCTTCGAGGCCAACCGGTAGTCCTCCTCCATGGCCTCCCTGAACTCCTCCCAGACCCGAGTTTTTGCTTCTACAACCACCCGAGCTGCCACACGCTTGGCCTGCCGGTACCCGTCAGCTGCCTCAGGAGTCCCATGAGCCAACCAGGCCCGATGGGACTCCTTCTTCAGCTTGATGGCATCCCTTACTTCCAGAGTCCACCACCGGGTTCGGGGATTGCCACCACGACAGGCACCGGCGACTTTACGGCCACAGCTACAGACGGCTGCATCAACAATGGAAGTGGAGAGCACGGCCCATTCGGACTCGATGTCTCCAACCTCCCTGGGAATCTGGTCGAAGCTCTCCCGGAAGTGGGAGTTGAAGACCTCCCTGACAGTGGGTTCTGCCAGACATTCCCAAGAGACCCTCAAAGTATGTTTGGGTCTGCTAAGTCTGTCCCGCTTCTTCCCCTGCCAGTGGATCCAACTCACCACCAGGTGGTGATCAGTTGACAGCTCAGCCCCTCTCTTCACCTGAGTGTCCAAGACATACTGCCGAAGGTCAGATGATACGACTACAAAGTCAATCATTGACCTCCGGCCTAGAGTGTCCTGGTGCCACATGCACTGGTGGACATCCTTTTGCTTGAACATGGTGTTCGTTATGGACAAACTGTGACTAGCACAGAAATCCAATAACAGAACACCGCTCGGGGTCAGATCGGGGAGGCCATTCCTCCCAATCACACCACTCCAGGTATCACTGTTGCTACCTACATGAGCATTGAAGTCCCCCAGCAGAATGATGGAGTCCCCGGTTGGAGCACTTTCCAGTACCCCTCCCAGGGACTCCAAGAAGGCAGGGTATTCTACACTGCTGTTCGGCCTGTAAGCCGAAACAACAGTGAAAGACCTATCCCTGACCCGAAGGTCCAGGGAAGCGACCCTCTTGCTCAGCGGGGAGAACTCCAACACATGACGGCTGAGCTGGGGGGCTATAAGCAAGCCCACACCAGCTCGCCGCCTCTCACCGCAGGCAACTCCAGAGTAGAAGAGAGTCCAGCCTCTCTCAAGGAGTTGGGTTCCAGAGCCCAGACTGTGCATGGAGGTGAGCCCGACTATCTCTAGCTGGTACCGCTCAACCTCCCACACTAGCTCTGGCTCTTTCCCCCCCAGCGAGGTGACATGTCCCCATAGCCAGAGTTGTCATCCAGGGTTTGGTTGTCAGGGCCCCCGCCCACGACTGCCACCCATAACACAAGGCACCGGCCCCTTCTGATCCTTCCTGCAGGTGGTGGGCCTACGGGAAGGCGGGTCCATGTCACTCCTTCGGGCTGTGCCCAGCCGGGTCCCCAAGGGACCTGGCCACCAGGCGCTCGCCTGCGAGCACCAACCCCAGGCCTGACTCCGGGGTGGGGCCTCGGTGACGCCAATCCAGGCGACGTAAGATTCCTCGTTGTTTTGTCTTTCATAGGAGCTTTTGAACCACTCTTAGCCTGACCCATCACCTAGAACCTGTTTGCCTTGGGAGACCCTACCAGGGGCATTAAGCCCCGGGCAACATAGCCTCTAGGATCATGCGGGTACTCAAACTCCTCCACCACGGTAAGGTGTCGGTTCAAGGAGTCGTCATAATACACTGGTTATATAATAATTTAGTTTAAAAGACATTTTGAATAATTTAAAGAATGTTAAAAGATGTATTTGCGATGATGTCTGCCATCCTGATATTTAGTGCATTGGTGTGATTGCCTGAGCATACTAGTTTTGTTTTAATTATATAAAACAACATTCAATACAGATGAGTGAGCGCAAGAACTGCATTGCATGGTTTTTCCTCATTCCTCTCCTACGACTATCCCCCTTATTTAAGGTCACAACACCAGCGGGCAGCACGGTCATCATATGCATGTGAGTGGACAAATTGAATGCTGTCGAGGCTCTGTCATTGTCTCACCTTCCAGGTGGATTGTTAGCGGCTACCTCCCTGTGCACCTTGCCTGCTCAGTGCCCTTATTGTGTGCCAGTTCTGCTCAGGAATGACACAAAAAATGACATCACGATCACTCCCATGACAGTGTTGGATAAGGTCTATGCTTTTCAGCAGGTGATGGGAAAGGGGCATTCTACAGAATCAATTTCAAGATTCGATCACGAGACAGCTCAATCCCATGCTTAAGTCTTCTCCCTTCATGACCTGGACTACAGCCATGCTTTGTGTGGAGCACCACATCAAAACTTAGTGATGATGCCCCTTTTAAGCACCATGCGAGACCCATCCATCCACAGAATGTATATGAGCACATGAGAAGCTTATTATGCATATATGATCAGTGTGTGTGTGTGTGTGTCAGTGTGTGAGTGTGTGTGTGTGTGTGTGGGGGGGGGGGGGGGTGCTCACTTCACTGAACAGTAATTTTATCTGGGTGGTCTTGGCTTGTAGGTTGTCGGGTATATCAGCTTTCCACATCAAATATGTTCAGTTCCTTTTAATGTTTAAGTTTCATGTCCTCAAACTTCTCAACAGGAGCCTTAAGAAGTTTTGTGCACTCACCAGCACATTCAGATGTCACAGCAGACTTCTGTTCTTGCAGAGTAGGAAAATGCACAGTGTAATGTCCACCATGAAGGCCAAATCATACAGACACTTGCTATAACTGAGTTTCCATGACAAGTTTCCGTTCATCTTTATGAATTATTCCAAACAAGCAGATACTTTGGAGCAATTTTATTTTGTCCAGTGCTAGCAGCTACATAGTGGCAACCAGGCACACAATTTCTCCCACTGAATGAGGTTTCAGCTTCTTAGCTATTAGCTCACTCAACACAAAACTTGCCTGCGTAACACTGTTTCTGCCAGAAAGTGTTCTTGTGAAAGCTGCTTGATGGGCACCCAAACTCCACTGAAGAGCATTAACTTTATCCAGGGCCATCTATCACTCTTTATCACCACTTCAGGACAGTAGCCTTTACCTCCCACCTGATGAAGACCTTGGAGAGGATTATACTAAACCACCTCCGTCACCTGGTGAGCAGTGAGCTGGACCCCCTACAGTTTGCATATTGTCCAAGCAGCAGCATGGAGGTCGCAGTCATCTATCTGCTCCATTGATCGACTACCTCACCAACAGGCCACAGTATGTAAGGCTTTGCCACTGCGTGTCCAATGTGGTAGTTCGCAGCACGGAGTCTCCACAGGGGACAGTGCTCTCCCCTTTCTATTCACTCGCTACACATTTGACTTCAGATACAACACAAAATATCCTTTTTTCAGATATGACAGCTGCCACATCCAGATGTTCTTTGATGATACAGCCATCATTGGACCCATAACACAGGGGAATTAACTGTAATACAGGGAGGTTGTAACCAGCTTCATCAAATGCTGTGGACTGAACCACCTGCACATAAAAGCCAGCAAGACAAGGAGATGGTGATAGATTTCCGAAGGAAGGTAGAACAGACTACACCAGTGAACATCCAGGGCTTGGACATTGAGATCGTGAGGGATTACAAATACCTCGATGTTCACCTCAACCACAAACTGGAGTGGACAAGTAACACAGATGTCCTGTACAGGGAGGGCCAAAGTCGTCTGTGCCTGCTAAGAAGACTGAGGTCCTTTGGAGTATGTAGGACACTATTAAAAACATTTTATGACTCTGTGGTAGCATCTGCAGTTTTCTATGCAGTGGTTTGCTGGGGCTGTGGAAGCTCTAAGAGGGACAGGAAAATACTTAACAAACTGGTCAGGAGAGCTGGCTCTGTCCTGGACTTCCCTCTGCACACCATCGAGGAGGTGGGTGAGAGGAAGATGTTAGTCAAGCTGACATCAATCATGGATAACCCATCCCACCCCATGCATGAGACAGTAGGGGGCTTAAGCAGCTCCTTCAGTAACAGACTACTGCATCCAGTGTGTAAGAAAGAACGCTATAGCAGGTCTTTCATCCCAACAGCTGTGAGGCTGTTTAACTCCAGCATCAAATCAAATCAAATCAAACTTTATTTATATAGCACTTTTCATACATAGTGCAACACAAAGTGCTTTACAAGAGTTAAAAACAATATAAATAAAAACAGAATAACATGAAAAACCCAACCCTCCCACCCCCCATGTGTACTAACACACACCCTCAACCACATGCATACACACACACAGAAACAAACACACACACACACACACACACACACACACACACACACATTCTCACCACAGACAGTAGCAGAAGTAATGAGACATGCAAGGCACTGAGGATTGAGGAGAATGCCACCTTAGGGGCCGTCCACACCGAGAGGAGTCATCACGGGCTATGAGCACAGGGGGCACCAGCACCCGGGCCCCACCGACCCTGATGTACCGGCGAGTCCCCACACCAAGGTAGGGAGCCCCCCCACCAGCCAGGCCGATGGGGCCCGAGGACAGCACTCCCAGAGCAGACCAGACACAATTCTCAGTGTGGAGGACCCCCCAGAGAAAACACTGGAATTAAAACAAAAAATAAATAAATAAGTAAAAAATAAACAATAAATTAAACAGTTAAAAGAAGAGAATTTCATAAGATAATAAATAAAGTAGATAAAATAGGGTAAAATAATGCAAAATATAGGACATCAAAATAAAAGTCATCAACATAAGATAAATGATAAAAACATAAGAAGAATTTGAAGTCAGTTAAAAGCCTGATTAAAAAGGTGTGTCTTTAACCTTTTTTTAAAAATGTCAACAGTCTCTGCAGTCCTGAGGCCCTCCGGCAGGCTGTTCCACAGGCGTGGGGCATAGTGGCTAAATGCCGCCTCACCATGTGTTTTTGTTCTGGCTTTTGGTATGGATAAAAGGCCGGTGTCGGAGGACCTCAGGGTCCGCGAGGGTTGATATGGTAAAAGCAGATCAGATAAGTAAGAGGGCGCAAGCCCGTTAAGACATTTAAAAACTAGTAAAAGAACCTTAAAATCGATCCTGAAGCGGACAGAGAGCCAATGCAGCGACTGTAAAACTGGTGTAATGTGGGCCCGCCCTCTGGTCTTTGTCAGCACGCGTGCGGCGGAGTTTTGCAGCAATTGGAGGTATGAAATACTCTTTTTAGGAAGACCAGAGAGCAGGGCATTACAGTAATCTAAACGACAGGAAATAAAAGCATGCATTAGCACCTCTGTGCTGGCCTGAGAGAGAAACGGGCGGACTCTGGCTATGTTCTTAAGATGATAAAAGCCTATCTTTGTTATATTTTTGATATGTGGGATAAAAGTCAGCTCAGAGTCAAAAATCACGCCCAGGTTTTTTACAGATTGGGTTGGTTTAAAATCTTGTAGTTTTGGTAAAAGTTTCTCAGTCTGGCCTTCAGGACCTATAACTAAAACCTCTGTTTTGTCCTGGTTGAGCTGTAGGAAATTCCCTGCCATCCATAACTTGATATCTAAAATGCAGATAAAAAGGGCATCAATTGGCCCTGTATCATCAGGAGACACGGCAATGTACAGCTGTGTGTCATCAGCATAGCTATGGAAACTGATGCTGTGTCTCCTAATGACGTCTCCGAGAGGAAGCATATAAAGATTAAAAAGAATTGGACCTAAAATTGAGCCTTGGGGAACCCCACACCTAATTGCATGGGTTCCTGAGGAACAATTATCCATACTTACATAAAAACATCGGTCTGTGAGATAAGAGTGGAACCAGTTAAAAACAGTACCAGAGAGGCCGACCAGGTGTCTGAGTCTATTTAATAAAATGTGATGGTCTACTGTATCAAAGGCGGCGCTTAGATCCAGTAGAACCAAGACTGTGAGTTTCTTGTTATCTAAGTTCCACCTGATGTCATTTAAAATCTTTAAAAGTGCTGTCTCGGTACTGTGGTTGATCCTAAAACCAGACTGATGTCTCTCTAAAATGTTGTTTCTGTTTAAAAAGTCAGTGACTTGGTTAAAAACCAGTTTTTCTAAAAATTTTACTTAAAAAGGGTAAGTTGGATACAGGTCGGTAGTTGTTAAAAACGTTGGGGTCTAAAGTGCTCTTCTTCAGAAGGGGCTTTACCACAGCTGTTTTAAAAGCGGTGGGGAAGACACCCGTCTGAAGGGAGCAATTCATAATGTTTAAAAACTGTTCCTCAAAGAATCCATAAAATGATTTTAAAAGTGAAGTGGGAATTGGATCTAAAAGGCAGGTTGTTGGGTTTACTTTGGAGAAAACTCGACCAAGTGTCCTCGCATCAACCAGGGCAAAACTCTCCAGTGTTTCCTCGGTCAAAGACAGCAAGTTAGGTGTATTAACAGTTAAAACTTGTTGGGATAAAAGGCTGCATCTGATGTCCTTGATTTTAGTTCTGAAGTGGTCTGCAAAGTTCTCACAGAGAGCGTCTGATGGCTTGTTAAGAACTTTATTAAAACTTGTGCTTGTTAAAATATCAAAGGTGGAGAAGAGGAACCGGGGGTTGTTTTTGTGGTCTATGATAAGTTGTGAGAAATGAGAAATTCTTGCCTGTTTAACTGCGTTATTGTAGCTTTTGAGTTGTTGCCGTAGAGTCTCGAGGTGGACTGATAGTTTAGTTTTCCTCCATCTCCTCTCGGTACTCCTGCATTCTCTTTTCAGTTTTTTTATTTCACTGTTGTTTCTCCACAGGGGTATAGGTTTTTTTGTGATTGTTTTAGTTAAAAGTGGAGCTACTGAGTCGAGAGTTGACGTCAGCTTGCTGTTAAAACTATCAACAATAAAATCACATGGTGCAGGTAAAATTTCAGCAGGAGTACTCTGTAAAATCTTGATAAAATTTGCAGCCACTTCAGAAGTTAGGTAGCGCCTCCTCACTGTTCTCACCGGGGCATCCCGCTGGTTAAAACTGGTGATATTAAAAAACACACAGTAGTGGTCAGGCACAGCCAGGTCGACAACAGAGGGCACACCAATGGACAGGCCATGGGTTATGAATAGGTCCAGGGTGTGTCCTCTGTTGTGAGTCGGCTGCGTGACGTGCGGCTTAAAATCTAGACAGTTTAAAAGATTTAAAAATTCTCTGGATATTGGATCCGAGGTGTCATCAACATGTAGGTTAAAATCACCAGTTATTAAAATTCTGTTGTAAGAAGTGTGAATGATTGATAAAAGATCTGAAAATTCACTGATAAAAGAGCTAGAGTGATGGGGTGGTCTATATACAGTAATGCAGAGAATTGGAGGGCTGCTAAAAACAAAGGCATGGTGCTCAAATGATGAGAAACTGTTAAAAGACACACTGACTGCAGTAGAAGTCAGTGTGTTATTTACTATTGATGCAGTTCCACCTCCTTTTCTACCCCCTCTAGTAGAAAATAAAAAGTTAAAATTTGGCGGGGAAGCCTCGGTGAGAGCAACAGGTGCGTCAGTGCCAAGCCATGTCTCGGTTAAAAGAAGGCAGTCTAACTTATGATCTAAAATAACATCATTCATTAAAAAGGTCTTGTTTAAAAGAGAGCGCACGTTCAGCACTGCCACGTTAATGTTCGTGCTGAACGTGCGCTCATCGTAGTGAAATGGTTGAATGATAGTCTGTGTGCGTGGTCTGAAAACATTCCTCGGTTTGTGTGTTCTGTGTGAGATGATAGTTGTAATGCTGTGAACGGTGCTGTCCGGTAGTTCTGTGGGCAGACGGGGGGTGTGGGGTGTGTGTGTGTGTGTGACGTGCAGGCAGTCAATCACGTGGGTTTGATTGTATCGCGGACAGATCAGCTGGTGCTGGTGTGGGGAGACTGGCATGCTGCACACCATATGCCAGATTAGCGGACAGCATGCGGGCACCTGCTGCGTTAAGGTGGAGACCGTCTCGACCAAAGAGATGCCGTCTCTCCCAAAAAACATCGAAATTGTCGATGAAGCACACATGGTGAGAATTACAGGCAGAGGAGAGCCAGGTGTTGAGGCTGAGCAGCCTGCTGAAGCTGCCTATCCCTCTGCCACAGGTGGGGGTAGGGCCGGAGATAAAAACACTCACCTGGGACTGTGCCACGGTGTTGAAAAGGTGGGTGAAGTCCCGCTTTAAAAGTTCGGACTGCTGCCTGGCGATGTCGTTCGCTCCTGCGTGGATGATAATCCTTTTCGCCGCGGATGCGAGATCAGGATATCCGCAATTTTCCCCGTTATATCCATAACGGTGGCGCCGGGGAAGGACAGGGTGGACGCCCCCCACATGCGGACGTGCCGCACGATGGAGTCCCCGATGACGAGGGTTGTGGGAGCGTCTGCTCGATCTTCAGGGGGGCAAGCCAGCTCAGCCACCCCGCCACCCACACCAGGACCCCGGGTGTGATCCCTCGCCAGGTGGGGGGAACGTGAGGAGTGCCAGCGCACCGCGTCCTTAACCAGCCGCCTGTGCTGGGAAGAGGATGAGGAGCGGGATGGTAGAGGCGAGCGGCCCCTTGTTGGACATCCACCTGATGCAGGACACCCCTCTGCTGGAGGGCAGCTAGCCGTGAGTGGAGGAAAGGCTACGGTGTCCGTCAACGGGGGCATGATGGTAGGGGCCGCAGAGACAGGTGCAGTCTCCGGATGCTGGTCACGGGCCGCCGGCTTCTCACTCACCGATAAGGCCGCATATTTATTGGAGAGCGGCAGGTTCGGGGGAGAAAGAGCCCTGTCATGGGTCCCGCTCGGAGCCCTCTTCCGCCTTCGGACGACCACTTCGGTCCAAGGGGTCGTATTGCTTGGAGTGGAGCAGACGGGTCGATGACAGGAGGAGGACGGTTCCCAGAGAACTGTGTTGCCGAGAGCAGAGGTTCCGTTTTTTGACTCTAGCCAGCTGGTCACCGCCGGGAGACGAGACCTGAGGGTGGACAGCATGGAATCCTTCCTCATCAGCTCGTCCAATATGTGGTTTTTGTCCTCAATAAGGTCAGCGATCTTTTTGTGAGCTATTTTTAGCAGTTCTTCCAGCTCTCCAGGTGACACAGCCACGCCCGGTGAAGGCATGGTGGCTCGCGTGCCAGAAAAAGTTCTCTTGATTGGCCCCACGCTAAAAGCAGTTAAAATGCCGGAGACTTAAAAACTGAAGAGCTAAGAAAGGCTAAAACTCCAGCTCACAGAACTAAGTTAAAAGGCTAAGTTAAAAGGCTAAAAGACCAAGTGTTAAGACACAGACTGGGAGCAGTAACATGTAATGTAGCACTGTATTGATGTTGTCTTTCTCAATTCATCTCAATTCATCATAAACTCACTTTCATTTTGCACTACTGTTATCAGATTGGGCCGGTCAAGTTTAGTGATTACCTTTATGGCATTGACTTCACTGTTGGTACAAGCTGGACACCACTAATTACAGATGGTTGTCAAGCCTATCAACATACTCCTTTAAGCCCTAATACAGAGCACTAACTCAAAATCAGGATGTGGATAGACTTTCAAGGCAACCACATTGACAGCTAAAAATAATTCAGTGTTAAGGAAGGAAAGTAGGTAACTTAAGTAGTCCACTCTACATTACAGATCAATAAACTAAAGATTTTGTTCTTCCCAAAGCAGTAAAAACTATCTGTGAAAAGCACAATGTCCACTAGTCTCATCAAAATTCTACAGTCACAGATCAATCAGTCACTCTTATGGAATCTCTTGAAGTTCTACCCAGTAGCTTCTAGCAGAATGATGATCATGGACTCCTTGTGATTTCTCACTTAACAGAAGAGGAGTTAAGAGACAAACAAGTACAAGTAGTCAGATCTTAGAGCAGTTGTTGAACACTTGGAGTCCAGAGACAAGCCTTCTCTATCATTACAACAAGAACTCCCTGACCTAGCTGTGTGGCTTTGAGCATGGAAACAACTGGAGCTAAGGTATAGAGTGCTATACAGAATGTAACATGAACATGGACAGATCACAAGTCAGTTAAGGCTGCCAGTTGAACTAAGAGCCACTGTGTTACAAAGTTTTACATGACCACATAGGTTACCTAGGCACAGAGCAGACTCTTGATCTTGGTCACAATTCTATTGGCCTAGGATGTCTGTAGATGCAGAGCAGGGGATCAAGCCATGTGAATACTGTGTGCCCTGAAAGACCCCAACTGATAGAGCAGTCCTCTTGTCAAACATCACAACCGGTAGACCTTCAGAATTAGTCTGCAGAGATTTTTTCTCTTTGGAGCCTGACCAGAGTAACACTAAAGACATATTGGTGCTTACAGACCATTTCGCTAAGTAGGCTGTCACCATACCAAATCAATCAGAAGGCACAGAAAGCATTTATAAGAAAACCTCCTGATACACTATGGATTTCCTCAAAAACCTCTGAATGACCAAGGCCCGGATTTTGAATCCCACACCATTAAAGAGTTATGCTGGTATTCAAAAAGTTGGGACCACACTGTATCACCTGAGAGAAAATCCAATAGAAAGATTTAATCAGACACCACTGGGTGCTCTGGAAAACTGGAAACAAAAATCCTATTGGTGAGAGTTTGTCAAGCTTCTAGTGAGTGCATGGTTGCCACTTGACTTAGTATTTGGTCTACCTGCAGGCAGTTCACCCAAGTCACACTCCCAGTATGTATGTATGTATGTGATCCAACAGAAAGCCGCCGAGTCACCACTAGGATGAGGATGCTACATCATGATCTACTGGGCGGCTGTGGCTCAGGAGGGAGAGCAGGTCTTCCACCAATCAGAGGGTTGTGGTTGGATTCCCCAGCTCCTCTAGTCTGCATGTTGTAGTATCCTTGGGCAAGATCCAGAGCCCTCGTGTCCCGATGCTGTGTCATTGGGTGTGAGTGAGAGCTGTGAATGTGTGTGTGAGTAGCCTAATATGACATGTGCTGTAAAGCACTCTGAGTGGTCAATGTAGACTAGAAAAGCCCTATATAAATGCAGTTCATTTACTGCTGCCCTGTGTATTCCTGCCTGCTGTGGGGTTAGACGAACTTCCAAAGCAAAGTGAAAACAGACCTAGAACAAGACAGCAGGCTAGTATTGATGTCACTGATGAGTCTGAGATACCAGAAGATCATTCATATACAAATAATCAAAGTCACTATTACTACTGTACTACACAATAAATACTAAACACTGACTTGAATGAGTCTTGACCTGTTCAGAACCAGTACCTTGAAATGAAAGACAGCTGATCAAGGGGACAACCAAAATGTAGGGATTCTAGCTGAGGTGCATCCTGCTCCTGTCAACCCAAAAGAGACAACTGGAGAGAGAAAAGAGGTTCTCATTTGAGAAAGGAACAGCAGAGAGATACCCCAGGAGCTGAGAACCCTCTAACTTTGGGAGATGACACCTCAACAGAGCTCAGTCCAAATGGATTTGAGAACTCTCTCGAAATAAAAGAATGTGGAAATCAGATTCCCCTAAACAATTCCTGGGAATACCTTTTGTCGGCTCAGGCTCATGGAATTAAGCTTTACCTGCTCACCCAGCATGCTGGGCACAATAGCTGGAGTGAGTCTCCCTCTGATGAACATAATTTCATGGATGAAAGTCTTGCTGTTTTCACAGACCTGTCATTTAATGACAGCAGCAGAAGTGAGAGGCAATGAGTGAACAGCTGAAATTCTTGATGAAGAAGACATTAGGAAATAGAAGACAACCTAAAAGACTACAATATAGTCTGATTGGAAACCCTCTGTTGTCTATATCTCAATCACTTTTCCAATGCATGAATATAGATTTCGCATTACAAGCTATAGCTATGCTGATGTCCCTAATGCAGTCATGTAGCAGGACGTACACAGCTTTAAGGGGGGAGAGTGTAGTCTGTGTTACCAAGCCCTAACTATGAGATTATAGTAAAGTGAGAGTTAGCAATAAATTATTATTGCCAAATTGACATTTTCCATAAAATAAATAAATTAGGAGTTGATTACAAGCAAGTTGTGTATTGTGGTATAAATAAAAGGAAAAAAATGTAGATCTTTACTATAGAGTATCATTTCAAGTGAGGTGAATGTGCTCGGTCATAAATCTCACCATCCAGCACCCAGTACCCATCTTTTTTTTTCTGCCACGAACAACATCAGAGTCAGACACATTGGATTAATCCAGAGATTACATGTTGGATCACACTGGAGAACTTGATGCTTTGCCTTGTTTTCAGTGATACAATCTGTGATAACAGAGAAATTCCAGCTGTCATGTGCAGTGGAGTTTGGAAAAAAAAAATTGGATGGAAATCCAGATTGTGTGAGTCGTGTTCGTTTCACAAGCAATGGGGCTTGCCTAAGAATGAACTTTTCTGGCAGGGTTGTTGTTTTTCTCTATGTTTTTGTTTACATTTTGTGTTAGATTCCCTAAAAGAGAGGATTTCTTCTGCTGTTTTTGCTCTACATTATGGTTGTTCAGCAATAGTGTTCAGAGTTGTAAGATAACATGACTAGTGGAAGCCAGTTTGGATAACAGGAGGCAGATGACACTTTTCTCGCCTCTCTTTTCTGTCAGTGACGTCTGTTACATTAGATACATGCCTGAACAATACTCACACACCAGGCACGGCGCCAGGATTTCAATTTTGGGTGGGCCACAGTTACTTTGGTTGGGCCTCTTAATTACAAAAGTTAACACTGTTTCCAAATGGTAGTCTCACTTAAATAGAAATGACTGGTGTGGAGGGTGACTAGTACGGCTAGCTGATTATGACAATCTTTTTAAAAAACATTTTCAATGCTGTAGCTTATTATTTCACAGGGACAGTTTGAATTTATTACAAGTGGCACACACGGCTTATCTCGCTATCAATATTTTCGCTATGGATCAAGTGGATCAATACGTCAATTCATTATGAAAACAGACATTTTAATGCCTGTTAATTCATTTTTGTTTGATCTGACTGGATTACTCTTTAAATTGATTGCAAGGAAAGGGAGAAACAGAGCAATCAGAATACTGCGTGAGCTACAATGACTTTTAACAGGAGAGAGAGTGCGGTGCACTGTTCATTCATGACCTTAACTGTCTGTGAAGGTAATCTGAAGACAGTCAAGTCAGGCAGGAGTATTTAGCTCTACCTCCCATATTGTCTACATTTTCTACAAGTTCTAATATCGATGGGAAATGCATTTGCAAGTATATAAAAAGGGAATGATATGATTTCCTAAATACACCGCTTCTACATAGTTGGAATTTGACATGTTACTGTATTCAACATAAAACAGAGGGCGAAAGCCTGACTAAAAATGCACAAAATATCCTTTAACTACAGATGCATTCATTTAAGTGTAGCAGCCTGTGCCTACAATATAATATACTGTATATAATCCACTGCCCTTCTCAGTCACCATTTTTTGCTGAACAACCGCCAGATTGTGACGTGCGTGCGTGAGCATAACATGTCTGGGGTGACCAATGATGGCCCACTGTGACTGGACTAGACCTCACGTGATAATAGCCAAATAAGTGTCGTATTTATTTATTTTTTTTTCAAATGGAAATGTTTTTGTTTTAAGGGTTTTATTGAAATGCTGATTTTAATCATTAAGAATAAATGTTAAGAAAATTCTCCAAGTCATTTAGGGTGGGCCAGTGCACCCGATTGGATTGTTATCATACCATTGAATGGGCAGAATCCTGATACCATCATCCCACAGATAGCCAGTAGGGCCCTACTCTACCTACTAGTAGGTGCAGGAGGCTGTTATCACCCATTAATCTGGTTAACGCAATGTTATTAATGCCCAGTAGGCACGGAAGGTTTATTATGGAGCCCATGCCTCCCCCTCCCGTTTTTGTTTATTTAGCAAGAATATTAAAAAATGAACCATAGAAAATGGCGGATCCTGTTCATTAAAAACAATATATTTTCGAAAATACTATAACATGTTATTTTATGCGCTTTTATGTGAGATTACTTTAGCTTTGTCGGACGATAGCCATAGTTTACTGTGGTTGCTGGGCAACCCGTCACCGGGCGCCTTCGTAAAGATACGGAAAGACACGAAAAGATACGGAAGGACCAGGAAACAGACTGTGGAGGAGTTTAAGTAGCCTACCTATCTCAGAAAGACGGGGTCATGGATATATTAATAAATCAAAGATTGGGGCTTATTTTGGGAAAGCTGTTTTTTTTCTTCCTCCCTTCATTTCGTTTGGTTTGATGCGGTTTGATGTCGGCAGTACGCCTCGCACTCCAGGAGGTGGCTGTGTTGCACCTGTAGGCGCTGCCTGCTAAAAATAAAGATGACGAAGAAGAAGCTTGTGGAGAGGAAGGCGCGTTAATGGCAGGTTTGTAACTCATGTTCTTGTGTAGCAGTAACAACAACAACAATAGTAACGATAAAGTAATGCGTCTTATTTCTGATAGATGTCACAGACATTCATTCTATGTAATGTTATAGCAAAGATAGGATTCCAAGGTCCACATAAAACACACAACATAACAGATGTTTCCAGCACTAGCTAGCTAGCTGAAACGGTTATGATAGGATCTACTTGGAATACAGTGCCACATCTCCCATTTAATGCATTCCCTTGAAAATACTGAATCTATCTATCTATCTATCTATCTATCTATCTATCTATCTATCTATCTATATTAGGGTGATCTCAGGTAATGTGGGACAGTTTTTGGTACCATTGAAACTACATGGGGAGTTGATGTCATGGAGAAGCTTCAGTGTGATCCATATCTATGTTTTTTGTTTACATTGTTATAATATTGAAGTTTGTTTCCTCTTATTGTAACCTGTGATATTGATGTGTTTTTCTGGAGAATGATGTTGCTAGTGAGCAAATACATAGGGATCTCAGATGTTTTTTTCCTTTTTCGATGAATAGGGATAGTGGGGCTAGGCAGGGACAGGTCCATTGGAAGGTCCGATGGGTCGACTAGCCTGAATTTGGACATTGTTTGATTTTATTTTTCTGAGGTTTCTATAGGTGTTTGCTTAATGTATGTTTTAAACACATGTTTTAGTTCCTCTTTCTTTCTAATTGGCTTGGAGTACTATATGTGGTCACCTGGGGCAGAGGGGCCGTGAAAGAATTTTTCCTGTCTAAAATTGTGTGATGGATATTTCACGATAGATGGCTGCCTGACAGGTTTTTTGCTCTCACGCTCCATAAATTTGTTGTGTTGCTAAGGTTAAGCTATAGTAAGTCCACAACGGAGGAACTGTTCTTTTGACACGATTGTAGACATGCCTGAATTAACTGTTTTCGAGACTTGTCAAGTCTCGAAGGGGGGAAATATGTAGTATCTGCTCATCTCTTTAGGCATCCCTTCCCCCAGGGCTTTGAGGATTCTTGTCGCTCGTAAATACCTTTGACCTAAAGGTTGAGAGGCCATGACTATATTAGGCCCTCTCCTGTTGTGCAGAATATGCTCTGCCATGACCATATTAGGTCTTTTTCTAACCCTTCTGTATTTAGTTGTGTCAACACAACTCCCCTATATAATGCATGTCTGAGATGCTGTATGTGTGTGTTGATTCTATTGGCTGAAACCACCCAGACATAGCATGTTGTCTGAGATGCTGTACTTGTTTTAATAAACCTGTTTATATATGAACAAGACAGTATCGGCGGAGAACTTCTTCATCATCTTCACTTCATTGCTGCATCATTGATACACAACAGTAGATGGTCCAGTAGACTCATATAAAAACTATTAACTCGCTCCAATGAATGAATCAATTTAGGCCTTATTAATCATTTCTGTTTGAATTCAATGGGAATAAAATCTTTTTTTAGAAGCTATAGGCTAGTTTGTTTGATAAAGTGGGACAGGCATTCAAATATTAAAAAAAACAGCTGTCCTGCTTTACCTGAACAATGCCATCCCACATTAGTGTCATGAATCATGACTTTATAAAAACAAAGATTATTTTCCACTTTTTTATCCTGTTTTTCAACCAGTGTTTGAACTACGGCGTTATGAAACAGTAGTATATGTTGTTTACCTAATTTGACCAACCCAAATCATTGTTTAGTTGCAAGAAGTGTTGTAGCAACAATTCAGGATCAGTTTTGATCACTGTATAATATGATTTTGACTAAATCGTCACAATACATTAACGTCCCACTTTACCTGATATCCCACATTACCTGAACTCATCCTATACAGTATATCCACAGTATAGTATACAGTGCACCTATACTGTACATATATATATATATATACGTGTATATATATATATACACATACACACGTATATATATATATTACTTGTATATATATTACGTATATATATATATTACTTGTAGAACAACTTGAATTGAACTTGAATTTCTGTGCATTCATTCAGGCTCATGATGGCTGAGAAAATCAGAGGTAAGTGTACCTTTGCAAACTAAGTCATCACCTGGTGTTTAACTGGAATAAATGTGGATCCGTGTAAGAAAAAAAATACTGTTTCCACTTAAATGTTTTTTTCTTTTGTTGAACAGAACGTGCACAAATAGATGAAGGGACCAGGACAAAGCTCCAGTCATTCTTCGAGAGAGGAATGACCCGAGTAGGATCACCACTTGTTGAAGAGGCTTCCTCTGCAACTGGTTTAGACATCAGTATCATAGAGGTCTGGTTTATTTTCTACCAACTCAAAATCATGAGTACTTCGGGGAACAGTTCAGGTTGAAGTGGGGTTGTATGAGGTACACATGTTGCATCAGTATAAAATCTGCACTATACATCTAAATATTCTCCTTGAGTCCTTATACAACCACACTTCAAAAAACTGAACTATCCCTAATTATTTATACTGATTTACATCAAGAAATAGTGTATTTCAAAATATTTCACACAGTTAATAACAAGGGTAAAAATTAATTTTTCTTTCAGAACTGGATTGGGAATTACAAGAGGGCCTTCAAGAGTCCCTCAAATCCACCAAAGCTGAAATTGCTGACAAGAGATTTATCAGCATATAATCTCTTTTGCAGAGATGTCTTAAAAAAAAAAAAAGGTAAGTTTGTCAACTGAATTCTGTATTTTCTTCACTTAACATAGAATCTTTAATTATTGTTTATTTGGAAAAGCAGATGGTACAGAACTTCTCTTCTGGATACAATTCAATGTCTACATCAAAGTTTAACAGAATTTTTACTGTAATAACTGCATAAAATTTCTATCCTCATAGCAGGTTTTACAGGAATTGTTTTGGAACTTTGGTCTAACAAGTAGATACTTGTACTGTACTTGTACATTTTCTGAACACATCTTTGTTGTGAGCAAAGATAACACAGATTAATGATCTAAACGTTTTCCCAGGTACCCTGAAAGATGTCAGACAGTGGTCCAGTTTAGGGCAAGAAGACAGGGAGAGGTACAAGCAGGAGGCAGCAGCTTTAAAGGCTTCTACCAAACCACAGGACTTTAGTCCTGGAATGAGGGCCCTGAAAATTAAGAGGCACATAAAGCAGCTTAAGTTGGAGGTTTGTTAGTACTGTGTCTCAGTGAAGCTGTGATGGTGTTGCAGATTTTCTTTATTGAGTTGTTGTGGTCCTGTTTAAATACAGTATACAGTAACACAGAACAAGACTTGAGTGTTAGTGAAGTTCAGTGATAAAATTTGCTCAGATAGATATTTGGCAAGATTAAATTTTTTGAGATTTTAAACTAATTTCTTTGCATGTTTATTTTCTTTAATATTCTAACATTTGTTCTACTGATCCTGTTTTAGCATGAGATGTCTGTTCTTTTTTGTGTGTGGTGAAGGTGTCCAAACTGGAGGCGTTGGGCATAGAAACCGCTGCATTATGTGTCGACTGCCTGGATTCCATGACATCAGTCATGCAGGTTGCCAACAAAAATGCTGCAGCCTTTCTGGAGGAAACAGACACAGCAAACAAGTTTGCTCTTAAAATGTCAGGTAATATTATAAACTCACATTTTTATGTCTTGTCCTAATAAGCTTTGTCTTCACTATTAACTTTTAACTTCAATTTTGTCACTGTTTGTGCCATCATTCAGCTGCATGAGTACCTGTACTCTACTGTCTCAAACATGTTTTATGTCACTTAAGTCCACTGGATTGTGTTTCACTGTGTTTTTAATTAAATATGTTCTGTCAATATATGTTTAGCAAGCTGCTGTTCACCATATCCTGTGGAGTCTGTCCATGACCTGGTGAAAAAGGTCCAGGACTCATTCAACCAGAAATACAGTAAGTTCTCTTTCCTGCAGAAACAATAAACTTAAAAAATTGAACAAGATAGAAAGATCAATAGATGTGCTAAAGATGGATCGATAGATGTGCTAATCCAGCAATGATGTTCAGCATAGCAGCATCAGTCTAAAATTTGATATAGACATGACCTGGCCCTAATCTCTTTGGGTTATACTTTGTCTTTTAATGATTCCACAATCTTTCTGAATGTTTTTCTTATTTTCTTTATTCTTTCTCATGTGAATATCTGTTGACTTTGTATCCTACCCTTAAAGGAAGAAATGTCTGTCTGTCACTATGTGTGTATCTTCCAAGCGGGGAGTTTTGGGTCTGAGAAGTAAAGCTTGCTTCCACGTTCAAAAAGCTGCAATATCTCAGCTGCTGCTGGGGGCTGGCTCCAGAAGTGAGCAACTCTCCATAGACCCCCATGTTAAAATCACTGACTTTACAGCTTAAAAAAACATATTTACAGCCTGGTTCATTTTATGAATCTGGTGTCAAGTGAAGTTTTTAAAAAGACAACCATTTTTGTGTTATTTAGGCTTAAAATTCTCATATAAATACGTTGAGTGACAGGTCCGACAGACAATGAGCTGGCGACTTTGGAGTTCAGTGGGCGGGTTCTCGGCTGGCGGACCTGTAGAATTACCGTCTCTCCTCCAAATATGGAAAGTATACTCCCACTAAACCCAAGATGGCGAGGTCCATATTGGCCATATTTTGATCACAAAACAGACTCGCCAAAACGAATGGGTGACGTCACAGGTGCTACGTCCATGTTTTATACAGTCTGGTATCTTCTCGGTAATGCGGTCAAGCCACCTGAAACTGCACATGCACAATGATGAATGGCATAGGAAGAGTTTGACGATGCTGCTTTTTCAAAAAATTGTACCAATTCACCATAATTAATGAAAATTGTACATTTCATCTAGTCCATGTGGGCCTCTGCCGTCTCATGTAGACGCTACAGTCCTCACAGCAGGCAGCCCCGCTTCGACTGGGCACAAAGTGACCTTAAACCATACTGTACATTTTTCAGCTTTTTAAAAGTGAACTTGACATAATGGTTTTAATTTTATCTCGTAAAGTTGCTGCAGGTGGCTCTGGAAGACTGCCATACCAGGCACTGGCCAACTAGACACTGCTTATAGAGATGCAAGGGCTGCCAACTGACCTCACACTGAGGAAGCCTTCAATTTATGGACGGAAGCAGCTAGAGATGATCTAAAAGGCAGCAGATAAAATATCATTCCAGATAAGTAAGTTTGCTTCTTGTTATTACAAAGAGTAGTCCATACGCATATTTGACTTTAACCCTTCTTAAATATGTTCCCTGTTTCACCAGAACCACTCCAAGTCGATGCAGTCCAACTTGAACCACAAGGTATGACGTACAAGCCGATCAGTGAGAGCTTCTTAAAATTGTGGTGAATTATGATGTAAATATATTGAATAAGTAAGGTAGTGCAGTATCTCAGTCACCTCTCAGCCAGAAGGTCTTGCTTTGCATATTCAGGTGACATATTAAACTGACCTTTCCCACAATCTAAAGACACACTCAATTGTTTCAAGATATGGCCATCACACTCAATTGTTTCAAGATATGGTCATCACACATGTCAGCTGGGATTGGCTCTAGCTCACGTGAAACCTTAGGACAAGCAGCACTATACAGTACCTACGTGTCTCAAAACTCAACATGTTTAACTATAGATTGTTGTGGTTTTCTGACTTGCTTAGGGAAAGAATCTGAATTACCTGTCGACACCGTGGAATGTACACCACAAGTTAAAAGAGATGCTAATGCCTAGTTTCTGTAGCCTGCACGAGCAAACATCTAGGCCCAGTTCCAATCCGCCCCCTAAAGACTCAAGCCCTGAACCCTCACTGACTTGACTGACGTCCGTTGTAAGTGACCGAGTCTGTGAGGGTCCAGATGCTGTAGACGTGAATGGAACAGCAATTACCCACTTTCACGACATGTTACCTTGGCAACTGAATGTTGTTGACTCGTCTTGGACTAATAAATTACCGTTTGCTTCAAACACACAAGGAGTGTGAGGAGGCAGACTCAAAACAAAATTATCCTAGATCAGATCAGATCAGGTCGATTTCTCATCAATAAACATAAACTACGCATGTGAAATTGTTAATTGTTTTTTCTTTGCCCCCTCCATTAACAATAAAGAGACCTGCAGAGCTCTCTCTGGCTACGTTTATTTACTTTTTTTAACACTCGCGTTCTGACGGCAGCCCCTGTGTTTGACTTCACAACGCTATGAACTGTGGGTAATTCCTCACGGTAAGTCAGCATCGATGCTGACTTATGGTAAGGGGGCAGAAAGGGCTCATTCATGGACTCACTGACTTGATGACTTGATGACAATGGAACAGCCCTCACACACTCACTGACTCAACGTGACCGCGCCTTTAAGTCAGTGAGTGCGTAAGGGGTTGGATTGGAATTGGGCCCTAGACACATGACAATCCATTAGTGCTGTTGAGATAGACACAAATGCTATGCAGAACCAGAAAATGTCTTAAATGAGCAAATATACACAATTCTATAAAACATTGCCATATGACATATGATTTTTGTGTCCTTGTGTATACTTTTTTATTGTGTCTTTGTTCATTTAGCTGAGGATGCTGGTACCCATGGTCAGACAGTGGAGGAAATCTTCGCGTCCATGTTTGACGATGGTAAGTGTCTAACTAGAAAAAGAATCAGAATACTAATCAATCATTATAATGCTTAGGATATTCCTTTTTACGTTTTACGTTTTTTCCCCAGTTACTAAAAATCCAAACCTCTTTCTCTGAACCAAATTCTCTCTGTGGCCTGAACTCAGTTTTTGAATCAAACTGTCTTTTGCCCAAACTTTAAACAACAACAACAACATCAGACAGGTCAGCTCTGTTAAGTACTTGGGTGTGCACATACTGTAGACAGTGACCTCAGCTGGCACACTCATGTGGCAGGTGTGTGTGCCAGAATCCATCAGTGCCTTTACTTTCTCAGGTGACTTTGCTTGTTCGGTGTGAGTAGTAACATGAACATCATCTTCTGTGCCACCACTGAGTCCATCCTTAGATACAGCATCACATCCTGGTTTGGTAATCTTAGAGTCAAATCTCAAAAATATAACCTAGTGAAGACAGTCAGCAAGACTGTGGGTTCCCCTGCCCCACTCACTTCTCAAGTTCAATTTGAGAAGGCCACCATCAGGCACTCAAACACTATTTGATTTTGATAGAAAAGCCAGGGGTTTGGGAATCTGGTTTGAAGATTTTGAGAAAATTGATTAGAGGTTCAAAAGAATGTCTTATCAACTGAGGAAGTTTACATGTATGGCATTACAGTGTCTGGAATCTGAATCTGAATCTGACACGACTCTGTCTTCTAGTCTGTGGTTATGTCTGTATACATCGGACTCAAAATACATGTAAAGGAAAGACATTTGCAAATTATCTGCATTTTTATATTTAGGTGCAGCAGCAGGCCCCCCACATTCCTCTGGGGAGGTGGCTGTAGTGGAAGCTGTTGTCGAAGGTACAGTATACATTTAATCTAGATATCTGTACTTGACATGTATTTCAGATTAAATTAAATCATAAACATAACATCATACATAAATTGTATGTATGATGTTATAATCATGAAATAGTAGAATGAACTGATACTTGTTATGTGGTTTACTTTCAAAGGTACAAGCAATGCCTGCTGTGTCTGTGGAGCAGATTTCTATGACATAAAGAAGAACAGCAAGAGGAAGTGGCGTTCATGGTCACAGTGCAGTATGTGCAGTGGATGGTCACATACTGCTTGTGGGTTCAAGCGGAATATGTGTGCTAAATGCCAACAATAAATTATTTGCATTGCTCAAAAAAAATGTTTCCTTTTTGCAGACAGACATCAATACATTGAACACATATGGCCACTAGCTACTGTACCACTTAAAACACTGTTAGACAGATTTCATCCAGTGGTCCTAGGAAGGATCTGAGAAAATACACCTAAAAGGGCTTTTACCTGGAGCAAGATAAAAATGTGTCATTGTCATTGTCATAGGACAATATGAAGTAGTGTATTATTATTATTATTATTATTATTATTATTATTATTATTATTATTATTATTATTATTAGTATTAGTATTATAGCGAAAAAAATGAACGGCGTTCAATGGACAGAAAATAACTATCTTCTGATCCCGCCGTCGTTATGCCTTGGATTACAGGAATGTGTTTTATGGGCTTAAATGATAATTATTCATGGCAAGAGTTTGTCCGTCTATTGTGCAATTGTTCCGTTATATGCTGTTGAGAAAACACAATTAGAAGACTACATGATATGTCGCGTATGTGCCGTCACGCCACAGGAATGCTGGTGGTGACGTATATCGTTCGCGCCGAGAGCAGCGAAGAGCTGTAGTTCACTACGCGGGCTTATACCATAGACTGTATAACATTATTTTTAAATATCACAAACAACATATGTGAAAGCCATGGCACAATTCAAACGGGATCAGAAAATAATTGTTAATCTACCCATTGATTGAAACGCATTGATAAGTTTTTACTTCTGAGGACCCATGTACAGGAAGTAGAAGGGCGGGACTTCGCCGCCGTTGATTGGCTGCGTTTGATTTGGATTCGGTCAACCAGGCTATAGAAAAGCTATCCTACATTTTTCAAATAAATGACTCAAATGCATTTTTGTGTGTCATTTCTTGACTTGACAGCAACACAAACATTACCATTACAAGTTCGGCTATAGTAAATAGTTCATGTGTTCAGTAGATAAACAAATCCATACCCTAAAACTACTGTTCTACAAAGCGGAAGGACCAACCTCCATTGCTATTTCGCGTAAATCTGTATGGAGCGGTTCTAAAAACATCTTAAATTAACAATTTCTACAGTTTCACAACATATATCAACCTAAAGCAATACCATCGCTAATTCGGCTTTACTAGATATTCGATGTAATCTGTATTTCTATCTTTTTACAACCCTATTTTAACATGTATCTGAAAACCGAGAGAAACTACAAATGTCACGTGACTTTCTATCGAGTTACAAGTCGCAGCTCAAGGGATTTGTAGTTTCTAAAACGATTAGTTATTTCCTAGAATAGGAGGTCATAAATGATAACAATGAATGCAAAGCAATGGGTTTAAGGGAGTGAGAAATACATGTGTGAGACCAGAATTTAAGTATATCATTGTCAAGTGAGTGAAAACACATGTTTACCATGTTTTGGACAGCGCCCCCACTTGGTGACTATATCTATTAGGTATAGTCATACAGGTGAGTTTACAAGCTCTCTAGAACACTTTGTCCCATTTCTGTAGCCCCCTTTGGTGCTGAATTACAGCTCTTCAAAATACTCAGAAAGTCAGGGTTCAAATGTCTATAATTTAAAAAATTAAGATGTCACAATCCCCAAAATGACATATGTTGTTCCCTGGGTGGAGACCTTTCCAATGATATCTTTATCATATGCCTACGACAAAGTACGGATTTTCACATTTTATGGACACTGCCGGGCCCAGGCTAAGATTCAGAGAGCCTTTTGATGGGTCAGCCCATACAATAAAGATTCCCCCCCTCCCCCTTAATAAGAATGTGAAAATCATTTGTAATAACCATATCTGAGAGATTTACAACTGAATGTTATTGATATTGTATCTGACACCCAGCTGGGGGTGATCAGACCCTGATTTGTGTCCCAGTAGCAGCCCTCTTTTTGGCCGCTCCTTCTTTGGCAGGAGACAACATGCATGTTCCCTCACACTCAGCCCGCTCACTTGGTGCCTGAAACCCACTGCCTTCTGATGTGGGCACCTCTGACCCCATAGTATCAGGTGACAAGGGCTGTGTGGCTATGTGGAGGATGGCTGGCATAGTGTGAAAACAAAAATCACAGCTATTTATCAAGGGATTTTGAGTAGATCAGTTACCACTGCTGTTGTTAGGATGTCTAATGGGTAATTTCCGACATCTGTAGTTTGCCTCTTGCCCTCTGGAAGGAGGTACAGGAGCCTCTGCTCCCGCACTACCAGACTCACCAACAGTTTCATCCACCAGGCTGTGAAACTGCTGAACTCTCTCCCCTCCCCTCCCTCAGCCATCAGGCTGTAAGACTCCTGAACCCCCCCCCCCCCCCCCCGGTGAACCCCTCCCCTCCCCCTCCCCTCCCTCCGCCATCAGGCTGTAAGACTGCTGACCCCCCCCCCCCCCCCCCGGCTGAACCCCTCCCCCTCCCCTCCCTCCGCCATCAGGCTGTAAGACTGCTGACCCCCCCCCCCCCCACACACACACACACCTACCCCACGGACAATATCAGAATATCTTTCTGATGGACAAGACAACTTTTTCTCAGTGCACCTTTTCATATGGACAATATTTCTGTGCAATATAACTACGGAGGTATGGTTTTTGGTAATTGGTTCTCCTCACCCCAGGGGAGTCCCCCAGACCCGGGCAACTCACCCTGGGCCTGAGGAGAATTAATTAATTAATTAATTAATTAATTAATTACCTCTCGTTTGTGCAATAACCCCCCCAGCTGCTACAATGTCTCTGTTTACACAGTTTATATACTGGTTATTCTGTTTTTTTGCACTACACTGTTTATATACTAGTTACTCTGTTTTTGCACTATTTATTCTGTTGTTTACATTCTGTTTATCTATTTATTCTCTATTGCACTCATTATTATTTAGCTCTTGTTTTTTAGTTATATAGACTATATTTTTATATTTTCTTAAACTGCCCCACAATTCCATCTCTGTTGTAATCCGGAAGCCATGCAACGACACTTCATTGCCAAATCTCACTGCTGTTTTTGTTCTTTACCTTCCTGTCGTTTCCTGTTGTGCCTATGCACTTTACTGTTTGCCCTGTCCTGTCTTGATGCTTGTCTACGCATGGGATAGTGAGAAACGTAATTTCGATTCCTTTGTATGTCAAGTACATGTGAAGAAATTGACAAATAAAACTGACTTTGACTTTGTGTGTTTTAATTAAAAAATAAGCTTCTTAACAAACAACTAATGTGGATATATGACAGGGGATATTCCTTGATTTCAGTATTTTGTGACCTCTAGCCTTACCTTACCTATAGTGTAACTACTGTACAGATTTATGCTGTATTTCTTGATGAAATGGCCGTGTCTTTCATGCTGGCTGAACTACTGTAATGGATGTGATTTGATGGAGTTGTCTGTTATCCCCTCACCCTTTTTAAGTGAAAACACACTTAATCAGGCTGCAAATTTATAAAATGTAAACAATCATGAAAGTAAATTGAATGGAAATGAGCACATGCAGTGACAGGTTGCAGGTATTTCATTTTTTAAAATATTACCATTCATGTAGCCTGCCTCCTCAAAGATCGAGCAAAATAAATCATGAAGCAGTTGTACCAAAAAACATGAAACAACTGTTTTCACTATTGTCATGTGACATGTCAAAAAGTAACATCAGACATTTTTGATTTCCACAATAGTTCCCTACAACACAGCCAGAATAACTTACAATGCTACACAGTAACAACAGAAAAATCCAACATGTGATTACAGTATCTACACAGGATGTTAGCCTTAAATATCACAAAAGAGTTCATGGTTTTCTCACAACACTAAACTGCCTGTGGAAAAGCACCATGAAAAATCAAAACCTCATTGACATGTGTCAAAAAGTCTCAACAATGAAAAAAAAACACTCACCAAAGAATCTCAGAATTATACAAATGTACAAGTGCAAAAGCAAACTGTATTCAAGTTCAAGATAACATCTGATAAAGGTATGGACTACCTTCATGCAATATCTGAGTCAGATAAGAAAAGATTCACAAATAGAATGAGAAAAAAAACTTTGGTAGTGAATGTGTGTGGTGAAAGTGTTAATATAGATTAGTGAACTAGGTCATAGACCAGGTCTTAGAAATACCATGAGTAAGTGTTGTCTAAGACCAAATGATTATTGTCCCTCTTCCTCCTCATCCTCCAAATCATCACCTTCCTCTTCATTCTCAACATCCTCCACCTCTTCATCTGTGTCAGAGTCAGTACTGTTCACAACATCACAGTCACCTGTGGTCAGTGTTGTAAAGACACTTTCAAACTGTGAGAGATACCTTGAAAATTCTCTCCTCTTACTCTTGTGCCTCTCTCCTGCCTGTTTGAGGAATGACCTTCTGGCTGGGATTGTCGGTCAATTTCAGTTATCTGCTTTTCATAAAACCTTTTGGCTGATTTGCAGTCTTCCAACAGATATGCCTTCTCTTCATTTGCCCGTCGTATTGTGTTCCATAACACAAACAGCTGCTGTTTCACTGGCATGTTGTCTATTTCTCTTGTAGTCAGGGTTGACCAAATGGGGTTGTCGATTTGAATGACATCAGTGTAGTCTAAGGCATGTGGCTGGTTGACTGCTCTGGTGGCAATGTTGAACTCTTTCACTTTTTGTTTTATCTTCTGGCAGACTGAAGAGATCTTCCTGGAAAGTCGGATTGCAATTTTCTGTCCCTCTGCAAAACAAATGGTTGATTCAGTTTCATAAATGGAAGAAAGGATTAACCAAATGTAACATTTTATATACCTACTGTACCTGCATATTTTCTCACAAGGCCACACAGAAACCTCCGCTCTAAGACAAGTCCATACATGGCCTGCAATGAGTTGTGTCTTTTCTTGTCTTCTATTGCACTTTGGATGCGCAGACATGATTCACTTGTCAGACTCCATCTTTCTCCAAGGCCATGTTGCTTTTCAACTGTTTTTATTTTCTTATCTAGTCTGAAAGTTATAAATAAATAAATACAAGTCTTGATTATGCAATATAAATCTTATTGATAAATGGATTGAGATCAAATAAAGGCTCACATAACTACAGATTACATTATGTTTGAAAGTAGGAGTAAGAACATATATATATATATATATATATATATATATATATAGATATATAAAATTTTCCCACAGCTTTTGACTGACCATGGATCCATGGATCCAGCTGAAGCAATACTTACTTAGCAAGACGTGTTATGACATCACAAGTCCTGCTGGCAGTCACACTGCTCAAGACTTGTCTGGGAAAAACAATGTGTTGTTAGTACCAACATACATAAAACTGTTGCAATCTGTATACTGCATTCATGATTGTTAACACATGATATAGTCATTCAATTCAAACAAAAAGTGCAGCAACCCTAACTGGTCATTTTGTTTAGATTGTGTCATCTGTTATATAAGAAGACATACATTCAGTGTATTTCTCTGTGGTATTGAACTGCATTCTAATTTGGTGGCACGGTGGGACGGTGGCAACACTGTCGCCTCACAGCAAGAAGGTCCCGGGTTCGAATCTCGCTGCGGGCACCGGGTGTGCCCTCCACCATGCCTTCGGTGCCTGCTGCTCGAGGAGGGCCTTTCTGTGTGGAGTTTGCATGTTCTCCCCGTGTTCACCCGGGGTATCCTCCTTAAAAATATACCCCCACTAAAAACATGCAAGAAGATCACCACCTGACCAATGGTGACGCCGAAGATGGGTCCCCGGGCGCCGGTCTGGCTGCCCACCGCTCCTGGTCTGCCGTGGAGGAGGGACGACCAGGATGGGTTAAAGGCGGAAGTCAAATTTCACCTCGTGTGCCGTGCTCGCATGTGTGTGACAAATAAAGGGGAATGTCTCCCTCCCCCCGATTCTTCTTCTTCTTCTTCGTAGACCTGGCGGAGGCGAAGCGCAACAATAACATTGTTATTCTTCTCCAATAAAACCATTCACATTTAGAAAACTATATTTTAACCCCATGACAAAAGGTGTCCAGTGTTCGCAAACATACACAAACAAATACCGTGTGTAACGGGATGAAATCAGAGGCACCTGTGCGTAAAGGAGGCATCACCAAGCTCTGTGGTGAGCGTCTCTCTTTTTCTCTTTTCTCTTGAATTTTCTGAGATGAGAGATTTTGAATATATCCTCACTATCTGATGCTGAGGCTGTTTGTGGCCGTGAGAGACGACAGCTTGTTAGTTTAAGATGTGTTAATTCAGTCAGGTTGAGTTTCCATTACGCGTGTCAGCCGCCTTTGATCTGTCATCAGATGCGAATAGACGATCAATATCGATCAATGTATGTGCTGATTCAGATAGTTACACTGAAGAGTGGTTGTTATGATTATTTATTGCATTGAAATGTTCTGGAAACCTGCCTGCGAGGCTTTGGTGACGTGTGCGCATTGCGTGCCAGATCCGCCAGCCGCGCTCCGCCTGCGGCAGGTTTAGACCAGGTTGGAGTTGGTGAGCTCTCTCAGTCCGCCGCCGGCGAGGTTTTTGGTCACGAAATTATCGCTACGCCAGGCGGAAACTGTCGAAACCTTCCACTACTTCGTCACCATGCCCAGCTTGGCGCACCTCAGTCTACCAAATTACCAAATCGACTGCACACCCCGCCACGCCAGACTAAAATACCGCTGCGCAGGGGTCCACAGGTGCAGGTCGGCAGCGGCGAGGCACGAAATTAGAGCCCAGGGATTATTTGTAATTTCCTCTCAGACAGTTAGAACAGCTAAAATAGATTTTGCTGTAAAAACTCACAGTTCCTGGTGCTCTATTAGTTTTTGGACATAGTCCTCTTCCCAGGTCCAGTCTACAGACAGCTCGGCCTCTGTGTGGTATTCGTTTGTCCAGACTTGTATGTCTTGCTGTGTGAGGCCTTAAGACAAGAACATGACATACTTCAATACCTTGAAACTGGTATAGTATAGTTAGTACAGTGATCATTACTACATTTCTGTTAAAACCTTTCCAACATTTTGTGTCCTACCTGTATTTTCCATTATTTCAGCCATCTCTGCATTTGCTTCCTCCTCAACTGACTTGACCTTTGCAGCTTTGAGAACCAGGGCTTTTGCTTTAAACAGAGTCAAGAAATCCAAAGTAAGACATTATAATATTGTCTTATTTGTCTCCATAGTTGATCGATTATTGGTCAACTTATTAATCTAACTTATAAAACAAATTAAGATTAAGATAACAATGACTTAAAAGGTTGTTTGTACATTTTTAAAGCATCTTCAAAGACCATGTATACAATAACATGAGAGAAAGACACTAACAGATTACACCTTTACCTTGGCTCTTCCTTATCCTTGAACTGTGATGCAGTAAAGCATCAGTCAGAAGGTCGACTCTGTGTGAGGGTGTCATTTCTTTGGTCACCTTACCAAAACGGCGAAGGTATGACCACAGTCGTTCCAGCTGTTCCCCATCAGCTAACCCTGAACCTTCAACATTCCTACAGCTATAGGAAATTTACAAAAGAGAATCAAAACAAAACCAGACGTTGATCATTTAAATAAGTTATAGACTACTAATCATAACTTTTTCCAGTTACTAGCAAAATCTAAAATCTCTCAAAAAAATTTGGATGGCAACCTGACAAGCAACATCATGTCCATAAGCATGGAATGCAGGAACAGCAAATGTCGTATTTGTCAGAAGATCGGGATAAAACTTCTGCAAGAGAAATAATACATATACACAGATAATTTGGCTTCTCTATAACTGAAAGACAAGCAATAAAAGATTTATATAAAAAAATTACCTGCAGGTGAGGTTTCAGTTTGCATGCAATATCGTACATGAACACAATTTTCTTGTCTGTCCCAAACTGCTCTCGCAGTTCCTTTAGCAGGTAGGCAGCATTTGAAAGGCTAAAAGAAAAAACAAATACTTAGAGACGATCTTAACAAAAGATTCTTATGTGCAAGCTTTGGATTTACCTTTCACCTCTCTTCAGGCTCAGAAAACGACGTGGATGTTCATGCTTACAGGATACGCCAAAAACACCAGTCTCATCCAGTTTGGAGTTCTTCACCTTTGAGCGGAGGGCATTGCCTGCTTGAAAGCTGACACAACCCTGTAAAAGTTGTTGCACATGTTTGTATTCACATTGCTGGGTATGGTACTCTTTCAAATTACACTGTCAAATCCCCATTTGATCACATGTCCTAAATACATAAGAAATTACTTTTTAGGGATAATGTGTGAACATAAACTATGGATAAATCCATGCTGCATTAACATTACATTTTATAACCCCCAGTAATGAAGGAGGAAGATATTAAACTTCAATGTATAAACTTTACCTGCTCAGAAGAATGCTCCTTTTCTCCAGTAAAAGCATCAACAACATCCTGGGGGCAAAAGAACCGGTTGAAGTGCTTGGGGGCTTCAAGGCTACTTCCAGATGATTTTTTCCTTGGAAGTCCAAACAGTCCATCCACCGCAACAACCAGACATCCATTCTATAATAAGTGACAGTCAGAGTAAAAACATGTCATTAGGTATTTGCAACAGCTTTCAAACAAAACCTTATAACAGATTATATTTTTCATTCTTGATCGTGACGCCTGAGCAGAGGAGAGGAGAGGAGAGTGGATAGGGCTCCATGTAACCTGATGTGTCCAAGAGGAGCAACTTTTCAACAGTGCTTGGCTTCAGGTGGTTTCTTTTTTTGAGATTGTTTCACGCGGTTTTGAAAATACGCTCAGACGGCACACATGAAGCTTCCTGAACCTCTCACGTGGTAGACCGGTCCGTGAGGCCTTGTCACGTCACAAAAACACGCCTCGATACGTGCCTCATGGAAATCATCCTGGATTTTACTCGACACACGCTTCGAAGCCTTGGCACAGTAGGACACATCACTAGTCTCCACATTTGTAAACAAAACAACTATGTTGGCCGTTTGGCAATTCTATGAGTTGGAAGACAAATGTAGACCCACAGCAAAATGTAGAGTCTGCAAGCTAATGGTTTCACGTGGTGGCAGCAACAGACCTTCCTACACAACTAATTTCATTCGGCATCTCAAGAAACACAAAGCAGAATATAAGGAATACAGCGCTGCTACCAAATCAAAAGCGGGTTTGAAGCAGCAGATGCTGCTCTCTAGTTTAAGAAAAGACAAGTTTCCTTGCGGTGGAGAGAAGGCCAGGATGATTACCAAAAGGCTCACAGAGTTTATTGGTTTAGACGACCAGCCCATTTCTGTGTTAGAGAACACTGGCTTTTGTCGGCTTTTGGAATTCTTGGAGCCATTCTACAAGCTACCGTCTAGGCACTTCATAACGAGCACAGCAGTACTTTAGCTTAGCTTTCCAACAAAGTTCGCAGGATCAGCAATTACTCATCATTAAAAAATCGGGATCTGATCGGGACCAAAAAAAGGTGATCAGGACATTCCTAATGATTCAACATAACTGATTTAGCACATGTATACATTATACCTCTGGACAGAGAGGACAGTGTGTTCCATCTGTTATGTCTGGTCCAAGATGGCGTAGTGTTGACATCTGGTATCGGAAGTGTCTGTATTCCTCATAGGACTCATTTATGAGAATTCCATACAAGTCATGACACTATAAAGTGATCATAATCACAATAGGTTAGTCATAAAAAAAGTTTTTCAAATTGGAAATTTGCATATGACAGTCACTCTGAGAAAGGATACATATTAACAGAAGCTAATAATAAACAAACCTTGGAGACAACTGGCGAACACTGAATTGCTGCACAGACAGCTTTTAGTGATGCACCACACTCAAGCTGAAGGCGACAGACCAGGTCCAGCAGCGCCATGGAGACTGCAGTTTGAGGGTGCTTCGCTGTCGCTGGCCAAAGGCCATAACGCACGAGTGATACAACCTCTATTTCACAGTGGCAGAACTGGATCCACACATCATGAAGCCTTCCTACAATTCACGACAGAATAAGTGTTAAACACTGTAATTTTTTTTTACAACTTTCCATTTTGTGCAGGGTGGATATGACTGTCTTTGAAATACTGCATTACTTACCTTGCTGATCAAACACATTTAATTGACGGGATTAGGATGTCTCACACTGGTGTCCATCCTTCCTTGCCCAGTGCCACCGAAAACCTACTGGCACTTTCTGGTGAAATTCCCCATCCTTAAATATAAAAATCACATTATAAAGTTTTGCTGCACAGTACAATACAAAACAAGAATATGTGTCCACTAGATAGAGGTTATAACCAAGAGATTAAAGCATTACGATCATAATGCAAGCCTGATATACAATTCTATTCTGTACCACTCTTTCTATGAGTACCACTCATACTTTTTTGGAAAATACACTGTTAAAAAAATAATTATTTGTTTAGAAATTTGCTAAATTGAAGAGAAAAAAATTAAGAACACAAACCTCCCACTTTTCCAGTCCATGTGTGACAGCAGAGCCTTCATGTACAGTGCTGATACAGCCTCCACAGTAGTACCTTTCACTGCCACAGTCACTGCATCGCCAGATGTCTGTACCACTGGCGAGGGAAACTCCACAAACTGTGCAAGGCGGGTTTTCTGGGGGACAGAAAAGCTCCGACCTCACACCGAGGAGTATTTCCCTTGCCTTGGTCCATGCTTCCACCGTACCCTGCTTCTTGCTGGTGCTTGCTTCCTCATCACTTGCAATTGGGAAGTTGCAAGCTGATGGTGGAGCTGCAGAGCAGCTCCTTTCTGCTGGTGGGTTTGAGGGCAAAGGGGTCCTCTCACTCACATATTTCGTGGACACTGTTGCCCTTCCTCTCAGTGGGATTTTTTTTATAGTTATGTGTGGTCTCACTCTCTTTGTTTTCACCATGTTCATCTATTCAAATATTTAACAAAATAACAAACAAAAAAAGAATAAACAAGATTAACATTAACATGATCACATTACAAAATTATACACGAGCATCACGTAAAATAAAAAAATACTAAAATTATATATTGGCAAATGGGAGATGTGGCACTGTATTCCAAGTAGATCCTATCATAACCGTTTCAGCTAGTTAGCTAGTGCTGGAAACATCTGTTATGTTGTGTGTTTTATGTGGACCTTGGAATCCTATCTTTGCTATAACATTACATAGAATGAATGTCTGTGTATTTCCATCAATTAAACTTTGTAAACCTTCAGTCTGACCTGTTTGTTTCTATTACTCACAGGCAGGTGTGTTTACAGGTAGACTACAGTATATTCAATGGACTGCATTAACCACAAGTGGTCAGTGGTCAGTAAGCCAGCTGGCTCACGGACCTGGACAGTTTTCAGACATCTATCAGAAATAAGACGCATTACTTTATCGTTACTATTGTTGTTGTTGTTGTTACTGCTACACAAGAACATGAATTACAAACCTGCCATTAACGCGCCTTCCTCTCCACGAGCTTCTTCTTCGTCATCTTTTCCAATTTATAGCAGGCAGCGCCTACAGGTGCAACACCGCCACCTCCTGGAGTGTGAGGCGTACTGCAGACATCAAACCGCATCAAACCAAACGAAATGAAGGGAGGAAGAAAAAAAACAGCTTTCCCAAAATAAGCCCCAATCTTTGATTTATTAATATATCCATGACCCCGTCTTTCTGAGATAGGTAGGCTACTTAAACTCCTCCACAGTCTGTTTCCTGGTCCTTCCGTATCTTTTCGTGTCTTTCCATATCTTTACAAAGGCGCCCGGTGACGGGTTGCCTAGCAACCACAGTAAACTATGGCTATGGTCCGACAATGCTAAAGTAATCTCACATAAAAGCGCATAAAATAACATGTTATAGTATTTTCGAAAATATATTGTTTTTAATGAACAAGATCCGCCATTTTCTATGGTTCATTTTTTAATATTCTTGCTAAATAAACAAAAACGGGAGGGGGAGGCAAGGGCTCCATAATAAACCTTCCGTGCCTACTGGGCATTAATAACATTGGGTTAACCAGATTAATGGGTGATAACAGCCTCCTGCACCTACTAGTAGGTAGAGTAGGGCCCTATTGGCTCATATCTGTGGGATGATGGTATCAGGATTCTGCCCATTCAATGGTATGACAACAATCCAGTACTGTAACCAAAATAAACTGTACCGCTGTCAAAATATTTTAAAATATCACTGATGAACTTATGAAATACAAAGCACTACACATTTATTTTTACCTGAATAGCCAGATGGCTTTGCTTGTGACACTGCTTGCTGTAGTTGCAGCTTGAGAGGGCACTGTGTCAGCTGCAGAAAGTTGTTGCTTTGGGGAGGACAAAAAACAAAGACAAAATAATACATCAAAACTACAAAATCATGTAACCAAAATAAACTGCACTACTGTCACACCAATGTACTTTTGATAATATGCTGTAAAAAAAATTTTAACAATCACCATTGTTTCCCATTAATTAACTAGTGCCGTTTTTGTTTTTTTTGTTTTTTTGTTTTTTTAAACAGCGCTTCACCGTCTCTCATCCCTGTCAGTCAGCCCCTCCACCTGCCGTCTTTCTCGCACATGTGCACAGACACCCACAAACATGGGTGCACTGCATGGACAAGATGTGCTTGGCCGCTAATAAACGGTAAATGCGCTAAATCGTGCAAATTGTACAGTGTGGCCTGCAGTCGAACTCGCGGTCTGACTCTGGAACACGCCGGACCCTCGAGGTCGTCTGTAACATGCACAGACACCATGCGCGAGAGTCTGACCACGTATACCGTCCGCGACAGCCCCGATAGAAACTGAATTGGCGCGCCAAGGGCAAAGTTGTACATTCGGTGCTCACTGGCCACGTTGTATCAATAAATAAATAAATAAAGCCACTGTCAACTTTACATTAAAGAACGTACTCGACCGTTAATAAACCACAAAACGATGGTGGAGCTCATAGCCTGTGCACTTAGCAAGGTCCGACATACCCAGTACTTGCACGTCCACAGGGACGTTGCCTTTAGTGACCCTAGTAAAATTAAGCTACAGTGATACGTGATGTGCGATAATGGCAAATATTACGGTTTATATTATCACATTATTACATGTAACTCCATTACTTTACATATGCAGAAAAAATCCTGAATGTCTTACCTTAAACCTGACCGCTGCAGTTGTCTTCTTGCGTTTTGGCGGACAACGAAGCGCATGCGTTCTGTATGCGCGTCACAAGGCGCATGCGCGGGTTCAAAACACGCAGCACAATACAGAACTTAGAAAATAAAACCTACTTGGTATTTCTGAGTTCATTGCAATGACTATGAAACTTTTGAATATTACGTGAAAATACATAATATAACTTACTCTTCCCACACAGTTTACTTATTACATGGATGGCATATATAGGATTTACTTAAATAATTCCTGTTCTCACAGATACTTACAATTAGAAAATAAAAATTGTGACAGTTAACCTAATAAATATTACTACACCACAAAGTCATTTTTTTCAGTGCAGAGCCTCTTCGTGTCAGTTTGGTGCAGACATCTACAGGAGCGTTGCTGACAAAGTAGGCATGCTTAAGTGGGTTTGAATAAGAGTTGTTTCGTGAGGTTAAGATCCTGTCAATTTGTTTAAATTCTCTCAACCGTTCATTCAAGAAACTTTATATTCGCGTCCCTATTTTTCCCTTAAACCTACTTCTCACTACCACCAAACTCATTTTGCCATTATTTTGCTATAAGTTTCTCCCTGCAGTTGCTTGTGTTAGTTCCTATCAACCCTATCATTTGTCGTGTTATCCATTATTCATATTCATTTCATTATTGTGTTTAATAAATAATACTTTTCATACAAGTCCTGGTCAGACGATGTCCTTTTGAGCAATCCCTGTGCTGAGAATTTACGCTTGAGATTATCAGACTGATCTACTGTTGGTTCATTCGTTGTCACTACATCAGCATTATAAGACATGATAAATAAAATCCTACTTCGCTGAGGAAGGTTGGTGCCCCGTATTTAGAGGACAGAACATTAATTTAGAGGTTTAATAACTAATTCCCCTACACAGGACTCTGTTGTCTCCTTAGACGGATTTACCCTAGTCCATGTGGACCGGAAAGTGGCAGAGAGCGGTAAGAAGAAAGGCGGTGGACTTTGTGTGTTTCTTAACAACAGATGGTGTAACACTGGCCACATCACTGTTAAAGAGCAGCTCTCTAGCAGGGACATTGAGCTTCTTGCAGTCAGCGTTCAGTCGTATTACGTTCCTCGGGAGTTCTCACATGTTATTGTGCTGACTGTGTACATCCCCCCGTTGGCTGATGCTACTGCTGCCTGTGAGCGCATAAACAGCACATTGTCTACACTGCAGACCCACAGGCCCTCTTTCTCATCTCTGGGGACTTCAATCATGCCTCTCTCTCTGACACTCTCCCCAACTTCACACAGTATGTAAACTGCCACACAAGGGACAGTAAAACTGTGGACCTTCTGTATGCTTATGTCAGGGACGCATTCTGACGCAGTCTGACTCACTGCATCACGGACTATATCAACTTCTGTGTGGAAAACACCGTGCCCTCCAAGAGAGCACGGTGTTTCCCAACAACAAGCCCTGGGTGATCCCTGAACTGAAGGCTCTGCTAAATGAGAAGAAGAGGGCCTTCATCTCAGGGGACAATGAGGAGCTGCAGAGAGTACAGCAGGAGCTGAAGTATACCATCAGGAGGTGTAAGAAAAACTACAGAGAGAAACTGGAGCAGTGAGTGAGTTCCATTGAGAACATTTATGTTCTCAATGGAATCTGTACAACAATGGAATCTCATTTATGTTTAACATTTCCCCCCAGAGTGGAGTTAAAGAGCCGCGTGGTGTGGGGGAGGAATGACAGCTTCAGTGACAGCAGCCTGTCACTGAAGCTGCTCCTCTGCCTGGAGGTGACGCTGTGCAGCAGATGCAGTGGATTGTCCATGATTGACAGGAGTCTGCTCAGCGCCCGTCGCTCTGCCACAGATGTCAGGCTGTCCAGCTCTGTGCCCACAACAGAGCCCACCTTCCTCACCAGTTTGTCCAGATGTGTAGCGTCCCTCTTTTTGATGCTGCCTCCCCAGCACACTGCTGCGTAGAAGAGGGCACTTGCCACCACAGTCTGGTAGAACATCTGCAGCATCTTTTTGCAGATGTTGAAGGATGTCAGCCTTCTGAGGAAGTACAATCAGCTCTGTCCTCTCCTGCACAGAGCATCTGTGTTGGCAGTCCAGTCCATTTCATCATCCAGCTGCACTCCCAGGTATTTGTAAGTCCGTACAATCTCCACACAGTCCCCTTTGATGGTCACAGGCTCCGGATGAGGCCAGGGCCTCCTGAAGTCCACCACCATCTCCCTGGTCTTGGTGGTGTTGAGATGCAGGTGGTTGGAGTTGCACCATGTGACAAAGTCCTGGATCAGTGTCCTGTACTCCTCCTCCTGTCCGTTCCTGATACAGCCCACGATAGCAGTGTCGTCTGCGAACTTTTGCACGTGGCTGGACTCTGAGTTGTATTGGAAGTCCGATGTGTGTACATGTTCAACCTGAGCCTCAGCCTGGAGAGAGTCCTGGCCCTGTGGAAGACCTCCTGCATGGTGCCGGTTCCAACAACAGCCCATCCCAGGGAGCCAGGCCACTACAGACCTGTCGCCCTGACCTCCCACCTCATGAAAACCATGAAGAGGATCGTCTTTGGCCACCTCCTCCCAGACCGCAGTATGTGAGGCTACACAGCTGTTTGTCAGATGTGGGAGTCAGCATCACAGGGGCCCCCCAGAGAATGTTGCTGTCACCGTTCCTTTTCGCCCTCTACACCTCAAACTTCATGTACAACTCCACCCTCTATCATCTGCAGAAATTCTCTGATGACAGTGCCATTGTTGGCTGTGTGTCAGAGGAGAATGAGCAGGAGTACAGGGGGGTCATCACGGACTTCGTGGACTGGTGTCAGCAGAACCACCTGATCCTAAACACCAGCAAGACCAAGGAGATGATTATGGATTTCCGAAGGAAATCTTCCCCTCACACACCAGTGAACATCCAGGGCTCGGTCATTGACATGGTGGACTGATTTAAGTACCTGGCTTTTCACCTCAACAATAAAATGGACTGGATAGACAATACTAACACCCTGTACAGGAAGGGCCAGAGTCTCCTACACCTGCTGAGGAGACTGAGGTCCTTTGGTGTGTGCAGAGCTCTACTCCGGACTTGCTATGACACTGTTGGTGGCCTCTGCAGTGTTTTATGCCATAGTGTGCTGGGGAGGGGGCAGCATGGACAGAGACAGGAAGAGACTGAACAAACTGGTCAAGAGAGCCAGCTCTGTCCTGGGCTGCCCACTGGACTCCATCGAGGAGGTGGCGGACAGAAGGATGTTAGCCAAGCTGACATTCATCATGGACAACTCCTCCCACCCCCTGCACCACACTGTGAGGACCCTGAGCAGCTCCTTCAGCACAAGACTTTTACATCCCCAGTGCAGGAAGGAGTGCTACCGCAGGTCATTCCTGCCCACAGCCATCAGACTGTATAACAGTGCACAATAACATCCACTCAAATGCAATTTGAACTGATAACCTGATCACATCTCACATTTTTCCTCTGTTTTCATGTGCAAGTGTCATTTTCAAATTACCTCAGTGTGTATGCATTGTAATTATTGTAGGTCTGAACAGAGGCTACAGCATGATCTTCAGCTGCCTCCTCTATGTCTGCTTGCTGTTTGTCCATTAACTTCATTCTCTGATGGATATGCAGCATTATGGAATGCTTTCAACTGCATGTGGCAGCTGAATCACTTTGTACAGTCTTTGCTCACACAGACAACCAAAACGTACTTTTCTTTTAGGAAAGAAATTTTCTCACTCTGTGCCCTCTTTTCCAACTGTGGACACATCCAAAGCATGTCTGTGTCCACAGAACAAATGGCTCTTCCCAGCAGCCAAACTCCTTTTTCTTGGCTTCTTTATCATTTTTCTTAAAAGCAACCTTTGCAGTGGTGGTGAAGACACTTCCTTTTATTCTTGGATGAGGCTGTGACTTGGACCTCCTTACACTGTAGTCCACTGTTGGAGTGTCTTTGATATTTCCTAAAATTTGATCTGTTGCAATCTTCATTTGCCTTTCAAGGAAATCCACCCATCATTAAACGTAGCTCTTGGGTTGTGGTTTTCATGGAAATCACAGGCCACAGTCCACATTCATCCCTCAGTCTGTAGGGCAACTTCTTTACGATGACTAACATACAGTATTAGCAGGCATGTCAATCTCATGCAACTTCAATGATGTTACAGTATACTCATAAAGAGGGTGTATGCTTGTACAGCTTGATGACTATGAAAGAGCCTTCTGTAGCATTTTTTTGCCCACTGTAAAAATATTCCTGTAGGAAAGATGGAATTCTTGAATCCCCTGAGATCATAAGTATGCAACTCGTTACAAGATCCCTTAGCTGTCCTCTTGTGTACTGCTCCAGATTACAGTGACACTCTCTGGGGTTTTTGGTCTTGCTTTCATTACAGTGTTCAAAGGATTTAATGGAGGTTTGGTATTGAAGTGGGTAACCATCAAAAACTTGAATCTCCTTCTTGGGTATGAAAGACACAGTAATGTAGTGATTTAATTTTGCTTTTCCATGACTGATAACATGTTGCTCTGTTCTCCGTTGTTTGAAGCAGGCAATGTAGCTGGATTTGTAAGCTTGAGTGGAGTGTCAAGGGAGCTGTGAGATTGGATTTGAGTTACAGCTGAGTTGTCTAGGGTTATTATTATTATTATTATTATTATTATTATTATTATTATTATTATTATTATTATTATTATTATTATTATTATTATTAATTTGTGGTTGGTAGAATCATACTTTGGGAGGATTTGTCTATGTATTCATGGCTTGTAAACTGGTTACAACAGGGCCTGCTTTAACATTAAGTGTTTGACACTTTAGATAAGTTATTTCGAACACTGGATCCCCTCTTCGCCTTTGATTGGAGGCATAGATGACTTGGCTCACACAGCCTTGGATTGAATGGACATATTACTGTTATGGCTGTGTTCTGGCTGCTCTGATTCTGCCTCTGTGTCTCTCCAGGGCTAGAGCGTGGCGGGGGCGGGGCCGATCTCCTGAGGTGAACGGCGGCTGGACACACCTGTCACTAATCTGGGCTCATCAGAACTCCTTTTTAAGATGGTTTCTCCCACACCCCTGTGCCAGATGATTCTAGCACTTGTCGCCAGTGTCTCGTCACGGACAAGATCTCCTCATCCCTGCCGCGCTTCTCCAGATTGCTAGTTGTCTGGCTGCATTCTTTGTATTCTTGTGTAAGTTCATTTTTGTGCCGGCCTGAGAGCCCTTTTTCCCCTAGACGGTGATTTTTTGTTCTTGTACCAGTGGTAGCTGAGTTCTCCTCCAGTTGAGGTTTTTTGTTCTGTCTGCCTGAGTGCATTATCCCCCCAGTGGAGTTTTTTGTTCTCTTACCGTTTGGCTGTTGAGTTTTCCTCCCTCCAGCATTGTTTTTTGGTTTTTCATCTGCCTGAGCTGCATTTTCCCATTCTTGGAGATTTGTGTGGTACTTTTCGTTTAATAAACTGTGTATGTACTTCCTCTCTGCATCCTGGGTCCTCGCCTTCCTTGCCGGCCTTAACAATTACAATATCTTTCGGCAAAATTATTCTTTTTTTTTTAAAGTAATTTTAATATTTGAAAAGTAAGCAGCAGTTCTGTTTTTGCTCTCTACGACTTGTAAGGACAACACAATATGAGGGGAATGCACCCCAAATCAAAGAAATGCAACAAATTGTGAAACAAATACAAAAGTTAAAACACACACATTCTTATAAGTGAATTTCTCTTAACATTGTTTGACATTAAATCAGTGGAGTACATGTTTAATCATGTATTTACCAACAGTTAAATTCTTCTGTTGATTTAAAGATCCTAAACACTGCAGTAGTATATAAAAATGTCTTTTTACCCATGAAACTAAATCTAAAAGGAACAAGCTGAGCAGCCTTTTACTGCAAAGCTATGGCACTTAAAAAATGTGCCATAAAAGTTACCAAAAGTAACCTAAAACTGCATTTTATTTTAACAGTCTTGTCGCTTAGACCTAACTTGAAAAAATCTTAATTTCACTGTGAAAAATTGAGCAATTTTGATGTGTTGAGTCCAGATGTGTATGGGGAGGTAATTTGGTTTCTGTAAAATTGATATACCAGTAGGTGGCAGCAGAGTCAAAGTGATGTTAAAGCAAAGCCACAACGTTGCACTGCGCAACAAGAACTGGGCTGCTTCCTTACCGAAGAGTTGAGGCTTTTCACAATTTTGAGTGCTTTCAGTGCCATGGCCTCAATTCTTGTTATTTTTTCTCTGCTTGATGTGATATACCAAGAAGAATGGCTACAGTTCCCCCAGAATGTAAAGAGAAAGTTTACTATCAGATATTATATTATAGTTTAATTGTCCACCTAAAAAACAAGACATACCAAGAGGCAGATTTTAAATTATCAATTGATAACAAAAAGAAAAATGTCCAAGCACACTACCCTGGAGAGCCTCATAATTTCTGCATTTTGAATTACAAAGTGTCCCATTAACATCCACCTTTCTACTTGACAGATGACTGAATTTATTTTATGGTTATATCACTGAAACCAGTGGCTACAAAATAACATGAACTACATTAGGAAATGTCCTGTAGAGATCCAACATGACAATGCCACAGAGATTTCCAACACCAACCTGCATCCTTCTTCTTCCTTCCGTCCTACCAATCTTCATCAAAGATTCTGCTGCAAGAGTGTCATCTAGTACCAGCAGCACCGACCTCTTTTCATTGTTTTGGTGCCTTTCTGTACTTTTTCAGTTTCTTTCATCACTAGTCTTGGTTGAATGTATGCACATGTGGAAGTACAACTGGTGGGACTAGTGATGTGCTTTTTACTCTTTCTCATACTAATCAACATTGGGAAATCCATTAATTCACGGCTCCATTGTTTATACTCTGGAACAGCTGTTAGCACTGTTCAACACAAAGGTACTCCCTGTGGAAAGTTTGGAGATCCTCGCAGAAATAAGGCGAAAGAAGAGCTTGAGTGAAATGTGGAAAGAAGAAATGATGACGTAAACCATTCATACTGTCTGTTATCTTGGAGAATGTGAAATCTATTTCAGTTCAGTTCAGTTTTAATTATATAGTACCAACTCACAACAGAAGCTGTCTCAGGACACTTTCCATATAGAGCTGGTACAAATCCAAACAATACTCTTTATCTACAGAGACCCCCAAATTCCCCCATGAGCAAGCGCTTGGTGGCAGTGGCAAGGAAAAACTTCATTTTACAAGGAGAAACCTCAAGCAGAACTAGGCTCTGGGTGGGCAGTCATCTCCCTTGACCAGCTGGGTGAGAGAGAGAGAGAGAGAGAGAGAGAGAGAGAGAGAGAGAGAGAGAGAGAGAGAGAGAGAGGGATTAAAAGGGATGAGGGAAGAGTGAAAGCTGGATAATAAACTCACTCTGGACTCGCATGTCATTTTGTTATTCGGTTTTCAACTCCTGGACAGGAGAGCAGAGGAGAGTGGTAACAGTAAACGCTGGGACAAAGCAATGTTTGTGAACAACAGGTGAAGGAGCAACGTGGCATTAGAGACACTGAGCTGCTAGCAGATAGCATTTGGCCACATTACCTCCTGAGGGAGTTTTCATGTCATTCTTGTTAATGGTGTACACGCCCCTGTTGGCTGATATTGCAGCAGCCTGCAAGCCCTTAAACACCTCTGTTTCATAGCTGCAGACATTGCACTTCCATTCCTCTAGTGACTTAAATCATGCTTCCCTGTCTTCCACTCTCCCCACCTTTACCCAATTTGTTTAATGCCACACCAGAGAAAATAGAACCTTGGACTTACTGTATGCAAACATAATGGACGCTTACAGCTTACAGCTTCACCCTTCCCCCTGCTTGGCATTCTGACCACAACCTGGCTCATCTACTCCCTGCCAACACACCTATGGTAAATAAACAACCACCGACCAAAAGGTATGTGAGGAGATGGCTTGAGCAGACCAGTATCAGGCCAGTATGGCACTGAGGGATTGCTTTGGTACCACTGACTGGGAACTGCTTTGCAGTCCACTCGGGGAGGACAATGACAGTTTCAGCATCACAGCCTAAATTAACTTTTGTGTGGAAAACACTGTGCCTACCAGGAAGGTACAATGTTTCCTAAATAATAATAAAAAAAAAACCTTGGTGACCCTGGAACTGAAAGTCCCACTGAATGAGAAGAAGAGGGTTTTTAGGTGGGGAACAATACAACAGAGGTCTGGGGAGGCCTGAAAACAAATCTTGCCACAGTAAACATAATGGGAGGGCACTAGAATCTGGAGTCCAGGAATGGGCAAAGGAATTGAATCAGTTTATCAACAGATTTGATTCTACACTTGCTCCCTTCGCTGGCCACCAGAGCTCAGGCCTGATGGTGTTACTACTCCAGTGGTGAGGGCTATAGGCCCTGATGATCAGCGCCAGACTGCTCAGGGACTGTGTAGATCAGCTGTACAGGGTTTTTCTGCACATCTTCAACCTGAGCCTCAGTCTGGTGAGAATTCAAGCACTGTTGAAAACTTTGTGTGTGGTTCCAGTTTCAATGATTGTGCACCCCAGAGAGCCCAACGAATTCTGGCTGGTAGCCTGAACTTCTCACCTGATGAAGACCATGGAGAGGAGGTTCTCCAGTCCCTGTGAGACCCTCTTAAAAGAATAAGAATGTTATAGCTAATGGACAGATGGAAATGGATGGACAGTAGGAAAAGCACAGGTGTAAAGAATAAAATGAATGATTTGCTGCTTTAGTTCAAGGGTCCTTGTATTGTTCATGCTGGCTCGCTGTCACACTGTCATAGCTTACTGGGACTCTTGAATAGAGCAGAGCCATCATTATTGTTAATAGTAACACCAGTACTCTTCCTATACAAGAGGTCAAAATGTATGTGGAGGTAAGGTTTATGGTTCAGACAGCAATAAATGTGAGATGTGCATGTTTCTAAACAATCTACCTGTCACTAATACAATAATGCACTACTACTTTCTACCAAAGAAATACAGTACCAGTAGAAAGTTTGGACACACCTTCTCATTCAATGGTTTTTCTTTCTTTTTTTTTATTTAACTTGTATATTAATACTGAAGACATCCAAACTATGAAGAAACACACGTGGAATGATGTAGTAAACAAAAATGTGTTAAACAAACCAGACTATGTTTTATATTTTAGATTATTCAAAGTAGCCACCATTTGCTTTGATGACAGCTTTGCCCACTCTTGGCATGCTCTCAAACAGCTTCATGAGGTAGTCACCTGGAATGGTTTTGAAGGAGTTCCTAGAGGTACTGAGCACTTGTTGGCTGCTTGCCTTCTCTCTGTGGTCAAACTCATCCCTAACATCTCAATTGGGTTTAGGTCAGGTGATTGTGGAGGCAAGGTCATCTGAAGTAGCACTACATCACTCTCTTTCTTAAAATAGCCCTTACATAGCCTGGAGGTGTGTTTGGGGTCATTGTTCTGTTGAAAAACAAATGATGGTCCCACAAAGCGCAAACCAGATGGAATGGCATATCGCTGCAGAATGCTGCAGTAGCCATGCTGGTTAAGTGTGCCTTGAATTTTTTCACACCTCCTCCTTCCATGCTTCATGCTCATTTCACTCTCAACCTCTGTGGTAATACTACTACTATCAGCAGAGCAAATAAATAATAATAAGATAACATACATAGCACAACATGAAGCAAACAAGTGACCAATAATAAATTAAAATCAGTGCAAATATACATTAACGGGACAGGAAGAATTGGCAAGTGGAATTATTAACGTCACTACACAGGCATAGTCAACATGAAGGTTACAAGACCATCTTCAAAGAGCTTGATGTTCTTATGATCACTGTTGTCAATATACGTTTATGGCGCGGTCACAAGAGTTAAACTGTCCTGAAATCAGACAAAGATTGCTAAGGTATGTACTAAGGTAATAGTGGCACCACCTGTCGCTGTCTGAATGAAAATTGGTTCCATGGTAAAGGACCAAAGAAGACCTCTCTTCTAAGAGGGAAACATATTTAAGCCAGTTTCATCTAAATACAGAGAAAATTGAGGTAAAAACATTTTTAGCCAAGTCTATATTTACCATTAAGACAACCTCCAGTTGCATGTAAGGCCCAATACCACCTGTTGAAACAGTGATATAGGCAGGGAGGAAAAACATGTCCCATATTGGGCTGACATGCAGTGACAGAAACTGTTCCGAAACGAGAAAAAAAAAAAAAAACATCTTGAAAACTGAAAAAGATAAATTAAAAAATGCAAAAAAAAAAAAAAAAATACTGTGACAGTTACACCTCCAGCGTTTCCCATGAGAAGTGGCTGGGGTGCAGGCCTCCCATATTGGGGAACCGGCCTTACTTTACGCAACCTTGACTTGTGGTGGGATTCCCCCCGGCTTATTGATGGGACATCTGCCGGAAGGAGGCCAGCCACAGTGGGGATGTGCAGCCTGATGTCAGGCTCTTTGCAGCAACAGCATGAACCCACAGGGCAGGCCTGCACGCAACCACTGGCCAGGGCCTCAACAGTCTGTTCACAGGCTTGCACACACACACCTTCCACTTAAATTCTCATGCTAACCTTGACCCTACCATCAGCACTGTATATATATAACTTCAACCTGACAAGCACCTGATTCTACCCTGAACAGTAAATCCTAATTGCAGAGTGTGGAAAAACATGGCTGTAATGTCATCCAGAGGTTGACTGGGGTTTGGGCTTACTGCTCATTCATCTTTCATGTGCATTGGACTAGTCGAATGATCTTTATTCCAGTGTCAAACCTATAATAAACAATAATAGAAATTGAAAACAGAACCTAAGTGCTTATACAAACAAAGTACTTTATTACTGTCAAAAAGACATTTTAGCAGTGATTGAAAATGTGCAGACTAATGCCGGAGCCGTCAAATTGCATGTACGTACAGTATGTATGTGTATATAGTATGGACTTGATAGACAAACATACTATAGATACTGTCTACACATAGATACATGCATGTGTATGTATGTATTGAAATGTGCATATACTCATAGATGCACACATGTACATAGACAGCACATGTACTTATATACACAAATTAAAATTTTACACATTATACAGTGAAACATTGAATCAGTACATTAATAAACAAGCTAAAACAGGCTGCCATACATTATTCTGCTTTCAAATTGAACCTATCAGCTTTTTCCTGGAGCTTCTGGCTTCCTCAGTAAATGTTTGATGAGCAGCCAAAAGCTCTGGAAAAAGAGCAAAGGTGCATGTTGTTTTCCGTAGTTCAGTGGTTGATTACTAATTTAAAATCAACTAAAACTAAATTCTTTTATGCTAATTATTCTTATCACAACCCAAGTATAATCAAATGTATTGTCATGGCCACCACCATTCTTGTGTGTGTTTGTGTGTGTGTTCTTGTACCCAGCATGTGTGTGAGTGGTTGCAGGTGAGGGGGTGTGGAAACAGGACTCCTCTGGAGGAGGAGGACGGCGACTGGTGAGGAGCTAGCCGGTGCCCAATCCCCTGCAAGCGGTTCTCTCCTGCTGGCTACAAGAGTTGTCTTAGCCTGGCAGTGTGTGGTTGGCATCTTATGACCAGTCCTTGAGGTATATCCTTGAGGTAACCAGACACGAACTGAGCTAGGTTAAGACAGGGACTGATTTTACACCCACTTCCAGTCATATCAATTGTTAGCCTCACTAGGCTTAGGGGTGCTATTTCTTTTGTATTTTGGTTCTCGTTTCCCACCTTTACTATAGGCCTCATTTAGGGGGATTTTATTTTCATTTTGTTTTGTGTGTGACTCAGGTTAGCTCTCATTTTTGAGAGTTCTCTTTTGGTTATGTTTATTTCATTTTGTTTGAAAAGCACCCAATTGCTCTTTTCATTGTCTTGGCCTTTGCCTTTTGTACACAAACAATTTAACATTCTTTGGGTTTAAACAAATAACTATTTAAACCATTTACATCTGGTTGTTTATTTTGTTCCTTCCCCTAGCGAGCTGGGTCGTAACATGTATCAATGACTGATTGACATACAGTATAATTAAAGCTCTATATGCATTGGATTTACACTGTATTCTTCCAGTATTTTAAAGAAACTGCAGAGGTACTCTATCATTAATCGTGTGAAAATCTACCATATTTGTAATGCCTGAAGTCATAATTTCTCATCCAACATCCAATTGCTATTTCCAATAATCAATCAAAATCAATTCTCACAGTTAGGATAAGTGCACCTCCAGATTTTATTTCCCAAAGTCACTATAGAGCATTCTAGCCTATTTTCAGCAATGCATGCACACAACTCAGATTATACCAGCTTATACTGATACTTGTATCCCATTTATAAACAATATGGATCAACATAATGTGTATCTCATCTAGACACGGTAAAACTGCAAGTGGAAAGATTATGGCAACCTGATGTCATCAAGTAATTATGTGTACTCAAAACAATCAAACAGGGGCATAAGCATTTGTGTCTGACACAAGTTTTATTTACAACTGTATGATATGGCCTCATGTTCCAATCTGAAGGAGGCACATAGGCTAACTTCACATAGTAAAATAATATATCATCTCCACAGTTGATTAATTCAGTGACAATTTGAGGCTTGCTGATTTACAAAAAAACATTCTGATTCCAAAATTAATGAAGACAAAAACACATAGTATTGAGGAAAAGACAATCTAGAGGAAATTAATAATGCTTGAATGAAAAGTGTGTCATGACTATTTCCATCTGCGTGGACAGAGCAATAACCGCTCTCCATGGTTTCTCAAAGTGTCTGAGGGTCACTCTGGCTACATTGTTTGAACAACTGATATCTTACCAGGGCTGTAATTTCTGAACAAACAGTACCCATTTTCTTCCTGTATACTTCTCATGTCGTTATCTTGAAAATTATTTTTATTTACTTATTTATCTTTTTCTCCTACTTTTCACGCATTAAGCAGTGGTGGGCACGAGGATGTTTTTTAATTCACAATAAATTGTATCCTGGTCACCTCCAGTCTGTGTTTGAGACCCTATAAGCACCACTGATGCTTCATGTCATTTGTTAATTTGATGTTAACTAAAGCTACCACGTGTTCATCTGATGATAACAAGCAATTCTGATGAAAGTTTTTGTTTGTAGTGTCATTTTTGACCACCATTATCACTGTAGGGCACCAAAGTCACCCTAGCCCTGTTGTTAAATGTCACGTTAATCAACATGTTCAAACTGTACCAACTGTAGCGGAAGAGAAGCTGTGTAGTAACGGGCTAAAGCTAACACTGTTTAGAATTAACATGAACAACTCTGAGTGACAGTAAAGTTGTGTGTATTCTGTTGGTCAGTTGCCTACTTGAGTAATTTCTAACCAACTATCTGAGTACTACACCCAAGGCAAGTGTGTCAGTACAGACAGTGAACTGTGAAGTACTGTTTCTTTTGAGGCAAAGTAAGAACCTTTGGGGGCTTGTGACCTTAAAGCCAATAGGCCAATTTTTTTCTGTCATCACAGCATATTAAAATTATTCTGATGGCATAAGGCTGGATTTGTAGAAAAATGCAACAATTCTGCTGATACTTTTCAGCCAATTCATCATGGGTATCAGTGTCTTTTCTTGTTACTAACACAGGGAGGCAAGGTGCCAAAGTCAGAAACTGTCAAAACAGCTGCAATAAGCCTCATATCCCAAGTTCAACTCTCTGGGCATTACCCGAGGGAAAGTCCAGTCTCTTTTATGATTTCATGCAGACACCTTTGGTGTTATTCACACACAGCAGTTTGTATCTACCAAAGTTTAAAAAAACATAATAATAATAATAAAAATAAACCTACCAGCTACTGTTAGTGGCTAACTGCTGATCATACTGCAATCAATAATAACTAAGTAATTCAGGTTTTAGTTTGCAGAAGTTTTTAGTATTGTAAGCAGGGCCAATGCTTGGTTAGTTTTCTTGATTTCTTTAAATCCTGAAGTAGTAGTTGGCACACTCAGCAAGTGCTTTACATTGACATTTAAGTCACTGGCAAACACTACTCAGGTTTTGCCCTAATGCCCTGCGATCAAACAGATGTGTTGATGGGTACAGTTTCACCCATAAACATGCTGTAAGCAGTGAAACAGTCGGAGAGCTGGAGGCAGAACTCTGGTGGTTGGTTTCTGGAAGAAGTGTGGCATCACTCCCCCTTATAGTAAGGGCGCCTTTTGTCCTTGAACGCAGCCAAACCCTCCAATCGATCTTTAGTTGGTATGACCTTAAATACAACACAAATATGTCAGTACTAAAAAGATGCATGTCTTAATCTTAAATCTATGCTAACTATATGAGGGAAACTTTGTAGTGAGGTGTTTCTAACCTGTAACCTTTTATCACTTGGTGATAAGAACTATAGAAATGTGAGGTTTCCCTATTCTTCCCATTCTGCCGACATTTCATGAATGCAGCACAAGTCTTAGATAGGCTGACCAAATAAACTGCCAAACAAATGTATATGTCATACAGCGGGGTAAATGAATAGTAATTAAGTAATTAATTGTTTAATTGCTCACCTGGGCATAGCATGCCTCTTCAATTGCCAGACCTGTCGATAAATCCACCTGAAACAGAATGTGGCATCTCTTAGTGAATGTTCACAGTGCAGGTGAAAATGTCTAAATTTCAATTGTTTCCTCACATAATATGCAATTTCATGTTATTGTTTCTCTGCCACACAGCATGAAGTATATCCAGCCTGAATGCAAGTGTTTTTACCAATTTTTCAGCAATGCAATCTTTCACTTGAGACAGCTCTCATCATAATCATCTACAGGTTTTATCCAGCATAAACAAGAGTGTTGATTCTGACGTCTTATTTTTGTCATTCCCATAACTGAACAATCTGACTGCTCGTGTTACTTGACCAATTTTCACAACAGAGTTCAAATTTGCAAAACTGTTAAGGACAGTGTAAGGATGGGCAATATGGCCAAAATAAGATAAGGTAAGATGAGACCTTATTGATCCCACACCGGAGAAATTCAGTCATTTTATATCAGGGTAACGCAATATATCACAGAATAGCAATTGTTATATAATAATGAATTATGAAATGGTTTAAAATAACCATACCGTACTTAATCCCATTTGATTATTTTCTTAATTTATTCAGAACGTCCATACAAACAAAAACAACTGCCTCACAAGAGACAACACATGACTTTAAAAACAAAAGCCACAGAAGAGTAAAGCCAACTTTCTTTCAAAACAGAAGCTTTAAGGTTCAAAATGAGGAAAAAAAAAAAAAAAGAAAGCCTTCGCTAGAGCAAGTGTTCCATTCTGGGATACTGTAGAAACATGGTGATGCAACATGGCGGTCTCTGTGGAATTTTTCTTCAAAACACTGCCTAGGTGAATCACATTGTAGCATAACTGCTAATCACCACAGCACTTGGCTGGTGGTGAAAAAGCTGGTAGAAAAACTTGCTTAGCAGTGTCTGACAACATTGAGCAGGCCAGTGCTGGGCTGGGACAGAGGGTCATGGAGGTAGGACACATACAGTGAAATTAAATCAGACCTGTGATGACTGCAAACATCTTATTAAGAAGGTTCAACCTCAAGAAAAGTCTTGTTGCAACCTCAATGGACAAAGACTTGCAGTTGATGTGTGGCTATCCATTCAAGCAATGGTGTTCAGGCCCTTGATCTTGTTCTGGGGCCATACAACTCTGCCTTTGCTGACCTTTCTGACTGGGCTGTACAACTGTCTTTTAAAACCAAATGCACATACACTGTTATTAAATTGGTGGGACAATGTAAATTGATAAATCAATCGTGCTATGGTGGCAAGAGACTGGTTTACAGTTCATCCAGAATTCACACCTAATTTTCTTCCACCTTACGCACCAGTCCAACAACCACTAAAAGTTCTTTTCAGCATGGAGGTCGAAGGTATATGACATGCATGCATATGAACAAGCTACCCTCCATCAGGCAATGGATGAGGCATGTGATGACATCTCCACCCAGTGGAGCTGGGGTTGGAGCTCACACTCCAAAAGGTTGAAAAGATGTTCAGAGTTTTGTAAATTGTAACACTGCTGTGATAACTGGGCCATGTCAGTCATAAAATACTGTAAAAGCAGTCTTGCACTGACCACAAAGACTTACCTCTATCCCCTGGTTGATCGCCAGTTTCGCCATCCTTATTGCTATCGGACCCTGCAAAGCCAAAAGTCCAAGAGTGACTGCTTTTTGAAAGGTTGTAAGGTTTCATAAAATGCCGTGTGTAACGTAAGTTGCTTGTGAATTGCTTTGATTCAGTACAATATTGTCATGCAAATATACAAGGCCTAAAATAACCAGCAGCTGTTTAGACATTCATCACTAAAATCACCTTTGTTTTTCCTTTAGTCTATATTTTCCTTGATACACAGGTCTGCCCGTCATCTCGTTACCTGAGGGTTAATCTCGCGTGCAAGCTCCAGAGCCCGCATGTAGGCAGCATCTCCAGTCATGTTCTGTTCCACAGAATGACTGACGAGTCCCAAACGACACGCCTCTGTTCCATCCACCACCCGGGCAGCGAAGATCAGCTCCTTAGCAAGAGACACACCAATCACCCTGGGGAGACGCTGTGTACCACCTGCACAGGAGAGGTGACAAACCTGGATGATACATGGCCTTCCAGAAACTGAGTTGTGCAAATCCTTGCAAATGCTATGTGGCCTGGTGGCAATCTGCAACTCAGGGTTTGAGAAGCACTGGTTTAGGGTGCTCTAATCATTGTGATTTAATCACAGTGGGTCCAGTTCAACTCTGACCAGCAGCTGCCTGTGCTGTTCTATTCAAATAAAAGCAAAATGAATTGAACAATACTTTTCAAAGAAAATCAAAGGAGTGTGTGTACACACACACACACACACACACGTTAAGTGTAGATGTGTGCAGACAACCAAAAACGTTTCCAAAAGGAATAAAAATTAAGAAATACAATAAAATCCAGCCTTACCTGCTCCAGGAATAATCGCAAGTTTGGTCTCAACTAGTCCCATTTTTGCAGTATTGGCTAAAGAAATCAAAGAGTATTATTATTACATAAATACTACTACTACCACAACTGCTAGGATAGAGATACTACAATACAAAATAAAAAACATCATTATGTATACCTTCAATATTCACTGACAGAAACACAACTATAGTAAAAATATTAGAAAATACTAAGTTTACTTTGTACATAAGGCAAATTCATTTATAAATATAGTGATTTAACTGAACTAGTCATTTAAAATGTATTAGAATTAGGACACTTACTGAGTATTGCTAAAAGAAATAAGTATCTTGTCTTCATGCTGTATTCAATTTAATATAGGTTGAAAAGGATTACAAATCATTGCGTTGTGTTTTTATTTACAATTGACTTTCCTGGAATCACGGTTTTAAGTTCATGCATTAAAATAACATTATTTTACAATATCCTTCCGGTTTCATGGTTCCTCTCTTTTCCACTGCAGACTCTTTTCCACTAAAGGCTCATGATATCAATAGTGTTGCAGCTGATAGGTGGTGCACACATCACAGACATAATCACAAACTTCCAAACAGAGAGGAAGCAGCAGATAAGCCTGGCGATAATCACATCCAGTGGCCAGACAATGAACACTGGCACCCATCAGGGATGGGTGTGCTTTACCCTCTCCTAGTCTCCCTCTATACCAACAACTGCAAAAACATCACCACCGCAGCCTACAAGTTTGCAGATCACATCATGGTGATCTGCCTCATCTGGTATGGTGATGAGTCTGCATACAGATGGAACTTGAACAGCTGGTGCTCAGAGAAACCTGGAGCTGAACACGCTCAAAACTGTGGAGATGACAGTGGATGGTAGGAGGAGCCACCCAACAATGCCCCCATCACCATACTCAACAGTACCGTGTCTACAGAAATGTTAAGGTTTCTGGGATCCTCTATCTTCCAGGACCTATGGTGGGCGTCCAACATAGACTCCACCATCAAAAACTCTTGAGCAGAGGAGGTACTTCCTTTGCCAGCTCAGGAAATTTAAAATGCCTCAGGAGTTGCTGATCCAGGTCTACACTGCAATCATGCAATCTGTTGTCTGTTCATCCATCACTGTCTGGTTTGGATCGGCCACCAATCAGGATAGGAACTGCCTACAAGGAACAGTCAGGACTGCAGAAAAATAACACTGTCAATATATATGAACAGAGTCTTACAGGCAATTCTGATGTCACAAGCAAGGGCCATTTCCAGGCCTCCACCTAAGGCAGCTCCATCAACAGCAGCAATTGTTGGCATTGGCAGGTTTCCTGTAAAAGACGTCAAAAGACAAGAAAATGTACTTACTATGTACACATCATAGGTACCACGGGAAGCCCACAGAAGAACTTGCTCTTTGTTTAACTGCAACTGAACTTTTATTATAAAACGTAAGCCACTGAAGTCAGTCAGACCCAGACCCCTTTGCATTTCCCACAATCCTCCAGGTATTTACACCTATGCATGCCTCTGCCTATAGACCCAGCTTTCAGCGACCACTGGTCGACTGTGGCCTTTAACCCATGATGTCATCAGGTCAAAATAATCTGAGCTCCCTTTTGTTCTCTCCCTTTTCTCTTTGCCCCTTGGGTGGCTTTCTGACCACCGTGTGGTATGCTCAGAGCATTTAGATAAGATTCAACTTTATTGTCATCGTCAGAGTGCAACACAGACACTGAAATGCAGTTTAGCATCTAACCAGAAGTGCAAATAGTTATAATATTCAAAAATATAAATACATGCAAGTAGTGCAAGTGTCATGAAGTATAAACAATATGAGGTAGGTGCAAGCAATTTCTATGAAGCCATAAAAACATGTGCAACACGGTATGTAAACAGGTGACATGTGCAACAGGTAGTGCATGGCAGTGCAGTAAAAAAGTAAAAAGTATAAGTGAACAGATGAGGAATATAGTGTATATAAAATATAAAGTGATATATGCAGAGTGCAGTATGACATGAGCTGAGTTGTAATGTTCATCTTTGTTGTAGTCTCTTGGGGTGGAAGAGGGGGTGACAATGTCAATTGGAGGATGGTGGGGGTTGGAGGGGGGCCGCTAGTGGACAGAGTTCAGCAGGGTAACAGCTCTGGGGAAGAAGCTGTTCCTGTGCCTGCTGGTGCGGGAACAGAGGCTCCTCAACCTCCCACCGGATGGTAGGGGAGCAACCAGTGCATGGTTGGGGTGGGAGCTGTCACTGCTGATACTGAGTGCCCCTCTTAGACACAGCTTGCGCTGGAGGTCCTCGATGGCAGTTAGCTGGACAACGGTGATGTATTGGACGGTTTTCACCACCTGTTGCAGGGCTTTCCGCTCGGAGGCTGTGCAGCTGCCATACCATACTGAGATGCAGTTGGTCAGGATGCCCTCAAGGTGCAGTGATAGAAGTTGACTGGGATTTGATGAGCCAGCTTCACTTTCCTTAGTCTCTTCAGGAAGTAGAGGTGCTGTTGAGCCTTCTTTATCAAGGTGGAGGAGTTGAGGGTCCAGGAGAGGTCCTCAGAGATGTGGACGCCCAAGAACTTGAAGCTGGAGATACATTCAACCTCAGTCCCGTCGATGTGAATGGGGTTGTGACTGCAGCCTTTGGTTTTCCTGTAGTCCACGATGAGCTCCTTGGTCTTCTTTGTGTTGAGGGTCAGGTTGTTGTTGGTGCACCTCATCACCAGCTGCTAAATCTCATCCCTGTAGGCTGACTTGTTGTGGTTGTTGATCAGGCCTATCACCGTGGTGTTGTCTGTGAACTTGATGATGGAGTTGGAGCCATGCACAGGGATGCAGTCGTGGGTGAAGAGGGAGTAGAGGGGAGGGCTCAGCACACAGCCCTGCGGGGCACCGGTGTTCAGGGTCGGGGTGGCGGAGGTGTGGTTGTCTAACCTAACAGAGTGGGGTCTGTTGGTCAGGAAGTCCAGGGTCCAGTTGCAGAGGGAAGTGCTGATGCTGAGGTCATTGACTTGTTGACCAGTTTGGAGGGGATGCATACACACACAGCTCCTACTGCTAACTACTTTGAGCTGTATTTCTTGTACGAAAGGTACGACTCAAAGTTTATTATTTTATTATTATTGTTGTTGTTCATGCTCATGCACACAGAACACACAAGGGGAAAACAAAGAAATGTTGGCACAATTTTTCTGGCACTAACCCAACATTCTGACACTTGAGCACACTACACACACACTTTCTATCACATACACACAAGCACACACTGTCCCTTTCATTCTTCAGTGAAGCGAATTTAATTACAAATTGTATGTTTTTATTCTTACCTTTTAAATAAATGCTTCTAAATATAGAAACTGGTCTATTTAATGCTGCACAAGAGTAAATGCTGCCAACATCTACTACTCAGAACTCCAAAACCCTTCAACTGTAATACTGATATGCTAATTTTGGTTGTAATTATCAATTTAACTATAGAACTACACAAGAAGCTCCCCACAGCGACCAGTCTTGGTATAGACGCTTAGTGCATAGTGATGCTGAAGTGTAAATTTCCCCAACTCATAAAAAATGCCACTCAGTGCTACCAACGTTAGGCTAAACTCTGATAGCACTGCTGAGTAAAAAACTGGGGCAGTGTATGTCCTAAGCTACTCCTGAACAAGCCTCAGAAAAACATTTTATTGAATATTTTCAATTGGTACCTTTGCTGTGTTAGTAAAACAACAACAACAACAACAACAACAACAACAAACACTGTTGCTGTTGCACTTTATGTTCAGGTGTCTGATTCTTGGTTGTTGTTTTTTTTTGTTTTTGTTTTTTTTAGCTTATTCCCTGTCCATATGTGGCCGTTCCGATCACAATCTGGTTTATCTGCTCCCTGAATACATACCCTTGGTGAAAAAAGAACCACCAACTATCAGGCATGTGAGAAGATGGTCAGACGAGTCCAGTATGGCACTGAGTGACTGCTTTGAAACCACTAACCGGGATGTGTTGTGCAGTCCACAGGGGGAGGACCTTGACAGTCTGACAACCTGCATAACGGACTACATCAACTTCTGTGTGGAAAACACTATGCCTACCAGGAAGGTATGGTGTTTCCCAAACAACAAACCCTGGGTGTCCCCAGAACTAAAAGCCCTACTGAATGAGAAGAAGAGGGTCTTTAGATCTGGGGACAAAGATGAGTTGAGGAGGGTGCAGAGGGAGCTGAAACAGGTGATAAGGAGAGGGAAGGACAGCTACAGGAGGAAGCTGGAGGAGCGCCTTCAGGGGAACGCCAGAGAGGTTTGGAGACTGCTGCATCCACCCTGTAAGAAGGAACACTACCGCAGATGCTTCATTCCGACAGTTGATCCTACTGGACAAAACTCTAGCTTTGTCTAATGCAGCACTGTGATTATGTAGTTACTGCTCCGCACTGTGTGACATTGCACGAGACTGTAAGATATTGCACGAGACTGATGCAATATTACATTTTTAGTCAATACCACATCCCTATCTTCTTGTATCAAATACAGTGGGGGAAATAAGTATTTGACCCCTTGCTGATTTTGCAGGTTTGCCCACTTACAAAGAATGCAACGATCTATAATTTTAATCATATGTACATTCTAACAATGAGAGACGGAATCCCAAAGAAAATTCCAGAAAATCACATCATATGAATTTATAAAAATTGATAACCATCTGATGAGAAAAAATAAGTATTTGACCAAACAGCAAGTATTCTGGCTCCCACAAGCCAGTTAGTCTTTCTTTAAGACACACCCCCAATCCCAACTAATTATTTACATCAAATACACCCGCCTCACCTCGTTACCTGTATAAAAGACACCTGTCCACACCCAAACAACCAGATTCCAACATCTCCACCATGGGCAACACCAAAGAGTTGTCTAAGGACATCAGGGACAAGATTGTTGACTTGCACAAGGCTGGGATGGGCTACAAGAGAATTGGAAAGCAACTTGGAGAGAAAAGATCAACTGTCAGTGCAGTTATCAGGACATGGAAGAAGCACCACACCATTGCCACCTCCCTTGGTCTGGGCCTCCACACAAGATCTCGCCTCATGGAGTGTCCCTGATCATGCGAATGGTGAGGAATCATCCCAGAACCACAAGGGGGGAACTGGTTAATGAACTGAAGGCAGCTGGGACCACAGTTACAAAAGAAACGGTTGGTAACACACTACGCCGTCATGGATTGAAATCCTGCAGCGCACGCAAGGTCCCCCTGCTCAAGAAGGCACATGTACAGGCCTGCCTGAAGTTCCCCATTGACCACCTGAATGACTCAGAAGAGGCCTGGAAGAAGGTGATGTGGTCAGATGAGACCAAAATAGAACTTTTTGGGCTCATCTCAACTCGCCGTGTTTGGAGGGCAAAGAACACAGAGTACAACCGAAACAACACCATCGCTACTGTCAAGCATGGTGGTGGCAACATCATGCTTTGGGGGTGCTTTTCAGCCAAGGGGACGGGACAACTCCATCGCATTGAGGGGAGGATGGACGGGGCCATGTACCGTGGAATTCTGGACCAACACCTCCTTCCCTCAGTGAGAGAGCTGAAGATGGGTCGTTGGGTGTTGGGTGTTTCAGCACCTCCCTTTGGAGGGAGCTTAAAATTCGGGTTGGCAGGCGACAGCCTCGGAACCTGAATGATTTGGAGGCTGTCTGCAGGGAGGAATGGGCCAACATCCCTGCCGAAATGTGCACAAACCTTGTCACCAACTATAAAAACCGTTTGACATCTGTGCTAGCCAATAATGGCTTTTCCACAAAATATTAACATGCTGTTTGTCCAGGGGGTCAAATACTTATTTTTGACGAAAAATATGCATATAAATTCCTAAAATGCATACAATGTCTTATTCCACTTTTTATGGTGATATTCTGTCTCTCACTGTTAAAATGAACCTATCATTAAAATTATAGACCGTTGCATTCTTTGTAAGTGGGCAAACCTGCAAAATCAGCAAGGGGTCAAATACTTATTTCGCCCACTGTATATGCATATACATAATTTTTTAACCAATGTGCAATAGTGAAAAACACTCTATTCCCTGTAAAATTATTACATTTTTTTTCATTATCAATATTTTTATATACTGCTACATAATTTTTCATCCAATGTGCAATACTGAACAACACTGTACTGTAGAATGTATATATACAGAGATTGGGATTTTTTAAATTTTCTATGTGGTATTTTATTCCTTTCTATGTCTTTTTATACTTCTGATACTACTGCTGCTGCCTGTAACACCCAAATTTCCTCTATGGGGGATTAAAAAAGTGCTATCTTAAGCAAGGATCAAGTGAAGTTCACTACTTTTTTTTTTATGATTGCATAAAGGATATTAATACACAGGCTTGGGAACACCATTGTTGTTGGTAAACACAGTTTGCAAATGACTGCATTCTTTTCTATTTATGTTTTACACAGCATCCTAACATTTTTTTGTAATTGGTGTTGTACAATGAATTCATCAGCACTGACTTAATTCTATCATTCTTTGCAGCCTTTACCCAGCTCTGTGATGACTGCTCTTGCTTTGGACACAAAGGATCCCACCTCACTCTGGTGCATCTTCGCCCTCTCCTTCAGGTCAGCACCTGTGCACAAAGCATCAGCATCAAGCCAGAGGCCTGTGGCTTCCTGAAAATGCAGCAGAGGTGGCTTTGGTATCTGCCATAACTTCAGTATCAAGGTTTCTTGATGAACACAGAATTGTATAGTCAAGATCTCAGTCTCAAACATTTTACAGAAAATGAGGATTGGATTGGCAAAATGTTTACAAGAAGAATAACTGAAATTGAAAGACATTCCAAACAGCAGATTCAGTCAAAAATCTCTCTGATGCAATACACAAAGAGAGTGTACCTGCACAAAAGATCCCAGGGACCAAACTGCATAAAATGACACTGCGCACTTTGTTATTTTTCTTGATATCTTCCACAGCTTCAAACATCTGAAAGACATTTTTTGTTTATTTTCAAGAAAACTGCACTTAAATTACATTTCTCAAAATGTCAATTTCAATTCTCTCAATTAAATGTAAAAGTTAATTGATTTTGCATAACAAAAATAATAAAACATATCATATTTCAAGACGAATTCAGATATAAGAAACTATGAGATCAGAAAAAATAAACCTCAGTTAAGAGGTACAGGAACTTCAGCATTTACGAAAGATCAACTGACCACTTTCAATACACTGAATTATCATAGTTAAGCTGGAATGAGACTTCTCCGAGGTATATATGGGGTATTATTGGTAACGATGGGTCGCCAAAGGCTCGCAGAGTAGCCGATGTGCACACCTTCCAAATCTCAAAGTGCGTCATTTGGATCTGCACAAGTTGAAAAGAAAGGAAAAGAAATGTCTCTGAGTAATCCCTGTGCACACTAGCCTACATGTCCCCCAGAGAAGCTTTACTTGTGTTACCAATCACTTGCTAAGTCATCTTTACTAAGTTAAAATAATTACAAGGAAAATAGATAGGTACATACCATTTTGACCAGATTTTTGCTTATGGCATTCTTGGCTTTTGGTCGATTTATCCCAACAACAACAATACCTGAAAGACAGTGTGACATTATGGTGATTAACAACAGCACACAGGTAATACCATACCTGAATGTAAAGCAGCATATTTGACATCACAGACAACATGATGATGTCACAACTAGAAAGCATAAACATTGTCTATGAAGATTACAGCAATACTCAAAACTGTCTGTTGTGAGTACATTTTATTGTTACTTTTACAATGTGAACACACATACACAGGGCCCGTTTTAGAATTGTAGTTTGTGTAGTAGGGAGATAGGACACAGCTTATGTCATATGGACCACTACTTGATGGTGTGTTTTTTTTTTCAATGTAGTTAGCACCACAAACTAAATTAATCCACCTCCACTGTATAAGGTGAAGTTGCAAATTGTGCTCTCAGACAAATACAAAGAACTGGTATACAAGTACTTTCACAGTGACATGGGTCACCTGGGGGTAGAACGGGTTTTACACCTTGCTAGACAGAGGTTTTATTGGCTGGGGATGCAAAAAGACATTGAGTTTTTATAACCCAAGTTTGTAAATGCAACATCCAGAAGAAACCTATAGTTCAAGGCAGAGCATCTATGTGTCATGTACCTGCAACAGCACCATTTGAGACGGTTTCAATAGACTATCTTCACCTTGAAAAAAGCAGGGGAGGGTATGAATATATTTAAGTGATTATTGACAACTTCACTACGTTTCAAACATACCCAACCCATAACAAATCCGGCAAAACAGCAGCACAGAAAATTTTCATTGACTTTGCTTTGAAATTTTGCTTCCCTGCTAAAATACATCACGATCAAGGCTGAGAAACTAAGAACCAGTTATTCAGAAAACTGCAAAAACAAACTGGCATGGCAAACTCTAAAACAACTCCCTACCAACCACAAGGGAATCCAGCTGAGTGATTTAATCGCACCTTGTTATTGATGCTGCGGACCTTGGATGAGGAGAAAACGGGAAATTGAAGAGACAATGTGAATAAAGGTGTATATGCTTATAACTGCACAACCAGTGAAACAACCAGTTACTCCCCTTAGTACTTCCTTTTTGGTAGGAAACCCTGTTTGCCAATTGACTAGCTCTTTGGGATAAATGATGAGGAAGCATGTAACTCACCGCAGGAATATGCTCAAAAGTGGCAACAGCAAATGAAGGAACCATATGACATTGCATCCAAAACCATCAAAAGACTACAGCAAGAGGAAAAACATACTAAGATCGAAAGAGGCACAGTTCAGTCCTTCCCCCAGGTGACCGGGTCATTGTAAGGAATTTGTCACTACGTGGAGGGCCTGGAAAATTGTGATCATATTGGGAGGACCAAATACACATCGTGGTCTCTCAAAAGGGGAAGACAGACCAGTTTATGGGGTCAAGCCTGAACATGGCACAGGGAGAGGCAGAGTCCTCCATCGTAACATGTTGATGCCATGTAATGCTTTGCCACTTGAGGAGCCAGCCCAAAGATCTCTGGCAGGACAAAATCCTCAAATTCAACAGAGAAAGAGACACAAGGAGAATGAAACAAAGGAAACTTTAGAGGACTCCGAGAGCTTGGATGAAGAGGAACATTACTGGGCTTATAGGCTGAGACACCACCATCATCAGCCTAGGAAGCAAAATGTTGCACCTCCAATCACTCCAGAAATAGAGGGTCAGTCTGAACTTGGTGCTGGACCAGAAGAGTTCAGAATGGAGACTCCAGTGAAAATGCCTGTGGACAATGACACTACTGGAAATGACAGGACAGGACATGACACTCAAGAGTCAACACTAATAGTTAAGTCTGCAGATCTTCCCAGAAACCAGGAGCCACAACTTTCTGAAACACAGCCACGCAGGTCACAGAGGGAAAGACGGCCTAGAGAAAGACTGACATATGAATCATTAGTTCAACCTACTCATTGTGTGGTGGGGTCTCACACCAACTTACTGTATGTAAATACACTTGCACCAGCATATAGACAATACAGCATGCCCTGGCCACCCTCACATATGTCTAAGATAACTAAGATCATTCTGTAACATGTGCACACAGTAACATGGACTGTTTCTGAATGGAGTAGTTACTGTCCATTATGTGTGTCATGGGACAATAAGGACTGGGATTAGCAAAGTGGTTAAAAAGAAAAGGGAAAAAAGCATTTATTTGAATATAAAGTTAAGTTACTGTGATCATTTGTTGTTGATACTTACCTGGTTTATACAAAATTTGAGTCATTCATATTCCCAAAAACATACTTTATAAGACTGAAAAGAAGTCTTAATCATAGGATGGTTTGGAATTAAGCTATGGCAACTGCTCAGGCTTAAACCATGCTATAGTGTTATTTAAGAGTGGAGTGTGATGGTCACATGGTATACAATAGTAAAGCACTATAAGGGTGAAACCTGTGAAGTACACTTAAACCATTTACTTGTTTCAAACTTTTGAAAAAATGCTATTGCCATTAAGTGAGAAGAATGGTTACTCAATACAGTTATCTTTAATGTTGCAGTTGAATATTGTTCCATCACCCATGTTGTTCTTTAAAGTAATGTTAATGTTGAGGACAACATTTATTTTGCAGGGGAGGAATGTGCCACCCGTAAAAAGATCTTTTTTAATACATGTTCAGTTCCTTTGATTAACATGTTGTTTAGTAAGACACTGTCAGTTCTACACATTATTGCACTGGCCAGTAGGGGGGCAGCGTAAGCTGTCTGTGGCGCATTTTCTGCAAGCGAGGTAGAGACAACCTGTTGCTGTGAAGGGTCAAGCGCATGGTATGTGATTAGAAAATGTGTGCCCAACGCTGTGGTACTGCTAGCCTGTACGTGTTGCCAGTTTTGCTGTGAAGTAATGAAAGTGAACATTTTTCTACACCACTAATGCTGTTGCAGTCTGAATGGTGTAACATATGCACACTCTACCTAGCAGCGCCTCTGCCTCTAAAGCAAACAAGCATAACAGAGTCCCACAAATTTCTGATCTTGATTAACTGAACCGATTCAGCCTACCCCACAACGTCTTCTCATGGGTTTAACCTCACTGTGGGTACTATTTCTCGGTACTAAATGCATAAAACCAAGTAAAACACAACAATTTAAACTTAAACTTAAACTTAATTTAAGTGCATAAGTGCAAGACAAAGCACAAAAGCTTCAGGCGTGTATTAGGAAGTCAAAACTAGTTAAAGGCTTGACATATGTTTTTAGCTTTCTTTTAAATATATTTAATTAGGTGGCTTCCCTGATATCTAGGTAATATGTTTCAGAGCTTGGCCACGTCTCCCTGCAAAAGAGATCCTTGATCTAAACGGGACAAACCTGGTTCAATAAAAAAAAATTATACATTTATTTTTAAAAAATTAAAACATGACGTCACCGCATACTATTACGTGGATAATGGGCGGGGCTCCTTTGCGGTTTGCATCTGGGTTATTGACTATACCAGTTCACAGTCAATTCCCATTTATTGGATCGCTAATGTGACCTCCGTTTTGACAACATATTTTCCTTCTGAAAACTAAAAAACATTTGAACTGGCGCCGATTCTGGGCGCAACTTACCGGCGTCTTCTCCGTCCAAGTATCTGACGAGCAGGTCATCCTTGCAGTCGGAGCTGTAGTGTCGTGTCACCGCTCCGTGACCATTCAGGCGAGAAGGCGAGAATTTACCAGAGAAAACATACCGTCTCAAGCAGGAGAAGGCTGGAGCCAGTCTGCGCACGCTGTCTCGGTCCGCTGTCTGTGTGCGAAAGACTTGCAACAGGGTTCTACGTCCCACTAGGACCGCCATGCTGGGAAGCAGCCGTGCGGTTTGACTTTCAACTTTGAACCCAGTCACATGTTATCATCACGTGATTTTTTTTTTTTTTTTTTTTTTTTTTTCAGTCCGTAAGGGACACACGAGGCAAATATTGAAATTGTAGGATTATCATCACTTCATTCAGATATTGTGACGGATTTGAGCTAAATATATGAATATTACTTTTAGACTCAATAATAATAGTATTTAATTAAAAGCGTCACATAAATATTACCCTTCAAGTCCTAATGAAGCTGACAATTCAAATCATCATTTCTGATTCACAGACTCTACAAAAAGTAGCAATTCACATAAAACAATGCTACATTTTTGGCCATTAACTACGGCAAGGTGTCTGAAAATAATTTTCATAGATCTAAAGAGAATATATACTGTCAATGTTAGTTCTGGTGCGGATTGTATTGAGAAATACAAATTTTGTGAGTATACTGTAATAAGAACACCACTTACAACTTTGTTTTCAGAGTTTCTGTTTTGAGGTGCCACAATAAGAAAAGCAAATGTGGAGCACTGGAAAGTCAAAATGTCAGCTGTGACATCTATTTTAACACCAGGCCCTACATTACCGCTCAGATTATTTAAAGGGACCAGTTCACTCATAGTGCTAGAAACTGGAAAAATTTCTTACCCCTTCTTAGATAGTAAGCCACACAGATTTGAGGTCTCTGCCTCTTTAAATTTCTCCACCACTCTAACCCACAGGAGGTAACCATACATATATATTGACCATACATATTTAGCTTTACTTAACAATACTTGAAGACATTTTTCCATTACCCACTATCAGATTTCATAGGCCAGATCACTTGTTCTCCATGAACCTGGATGCATTTCATCAATCATCAAAGAATGCAAATTTCAAATCTAATATTGCTGACATTTTAACACAAGGTACTTCCTAATCCTCAGGTCTGTTATTTTTAAGTGACTGGGAAATAATTGCATTTAAGTCAGAATTACAGCATGAAAATAAGAAATTGAGACCAACACATTTTGAGACCAACACATTTCATGCCATGAGATGAGACTTGCCTGAGACTTGACTGCCTGTTGTCAGATTAAAATCAAAATGGGTGTCAGCCAAATTATCATTATCAGATTTTTAAAATTCTCAAAGATCAGTATAAGTATCAGCCTAAAAAAAACCCAGTGTCAGTCAGACTATGCATTCAAGATACCATTGGTTTCTAGCCCCTAGTTTTGGGAAAAGCAAGGTTTCCTGTAAGGACACGAGAGTATCTTAAACTGTTGTTTTGCACTTAGACTAATTTTTTTGTCAAAACTATGTCAACTTTGATTAAGATAATTTAAAAAACAAAATAGAAAAAAAAAAAACATGATTCAGTGACAAGGCATTTATTGGAAACAAAAGCTCAGCATAACAATAAATCTTGAGAAAACTATTCAGATACAGGTAGTTGGACTTCAGGCTGCTGGGCAAATGGAGTTCTCACCATCATCATCATCATCATCAGGTTATTCCAGTCCATGACAACAAATACACACACCATTCTTCTGAAAGGAATCACATTATTTAATACCATATCAAGTAGATTTGACTGAAGTAAGCATTTTTACAATGACCACAGACAAGGTCACAAGTTATGATATGCCATTTGATCAGACCCTGATACTCCTAGATTCCATAACATTCAATACTGCAAGTACAAACTGTAAGGGCACAAATTGCGTGTCTGGGGACATTTTCGATAACAAAAATGGTAATTTTATGAATTGTCAAATTTTGAGAACAAAAAATATCAGAATATATATCAGAGACACATTACTCAGTTCCTGTGTCATGCACATTCTCTGTTTAACCAGCAACCTGAATGCTTTAAATAATCAACAAAAGTGTTGTCAAAAACATAAGCGAAACAATGACTGGCAAATAGTGAACCAGGGAATGTAGCAGAATAAATTTCAATGTCATGCTAAACTTAGGTTAAAGCCAAAATCCGTAACTTTGATGAAAGGCAGCAGAGAAAATGGAGTGCATGGTGCTGGAATGCAGTGTCAGTGCCATTGATTTCAACATGTGTACTGCACTGATTACCAGAGTGATTGAGGCATAGCATACCTGGAAAAAAAGGTAGCAAAAATGCTGTATTATATGTGTCCATAATTTTCTTGAAAGTTTCTTGAAAAGGAAATGAATTACAGGAAACGTAGGAATGTCATCAAAAGAAAAGCTCTGCTTAAGATCAAGTAAATATGAATTAATTATTTATTGTTTTAATCTCCATGTATGTTCAATTAGATGTTTGAAAAATTCCATATTTTTGCATGTTCAGTTGACCTGCTGTGCACTGACTAAAGAATCTCAACGTTGCAATAGCAGTTATCTTTAAGTAGTTGGAAATTAAACATAATTATTACCAAATTGTCTGGTTCTTCCCAGGAAAAGTCCTGAAAATCATTGTAAAATTATTCAGAAATTACAAAACCATAAAATAAAACACCATCAAACATTCCTCTTAAGTATCTCTAACTACTGTAATTCTGTCAGCACACCAACATAAGAATGGATACAATAACCATAGTACATTAATTAAAGACATCACCTAATTCAGTTTTAAGGCAAACATTGACCAGACAGCAAACTTTGGCAACATTTGCCAAACTGCCCCCCAGCTGAACATGAAGTGGCAGTAGGACAGGCTGGGCCCAACTGTTAATACCTGGGGCCTTTCTCAGCTCCACACCTAAGCAAAACAGTGTTCATTGACAGTAGGTATATACTGATGGGCAGACCCCAGTGACAGCGAGAAAAACAAAATCTTCCCACATCTTCCCACATATGAATTATGTCTGTTACACATCATTAATTCATAATTTAAAGTAAATTTTCAAAAAGTGTCCTGAAATCTCTTATTTAGGCTATCTCTTCTGCAGTGACAACCAGGTGTTTGAAACCGGTTTATGTAAAAGGCAGGCCTTTACTCCCCTATTCCCTGTTCTATAACTATATCTGATCTGCTCCTGTTTTCATTTAACATTAATGCACACATACCTGTTAAGCATACAGGAACATTATACTGAACATCATACTGAATAAACTGAGTCAAATGTAACTTTAGAGAGTCGCGTCATACTAACCACTTTTTTTTCTAACAGAAACCTTGTCTTCAGTCACCAATTTTTCCCAGTCACTTTCACTGACACTGAATATTTTTTTTTATCCCTGATCAAGCTACTGTCAATGTACTTACATAATTTTATGCATGGATTATTCACATTAAAAGCATGTTAAGTGTCATTGATGAAAATCTAACAGCTGCCAAAAAACTGCCAAAGTAGAAGGAAAGGGAATTATCAAGTGAATTAAAACACTATTTGTGTTAGAGAAAATAACAGTGTTGAGTATGACATAACTGTTGTACGGAAGGAATTAGTGCTGTGGTATTGTAAATTATTTACCATGTGAACTATTATAGAATTGGTATTTCCAACCCTCCTCAGTATTTTTTTATAGCCTATATTAGCAAACAGCCTTTGTTCATGCCCCAACAGCTATTATTGAGCACCCATTATTATAAAGTTTATGGTAATTGAAACATTGTTTAACCCTAATATCATCACACAGTGCAACAGCAAATACAGTGGAAATGCAAAACATACAAAGGTCATTAAGAGGAAAATCCATTTGACAATGACACATGATGATCAGTGGTGCTTTTGGTTGACTATCACAGATCCTTGCTGTGTTTTGATCAGTCTTTTCAAAGAGGCCACTTTTGCAGACAGGTCAGCAAAAATCCTGTTTTCAGTCCTCAGCATCTGAGTGTGCACAGGGCGTTTCTTTTACATGTCTAAAGGTTTTGTTTGAGAGAGGGCTTGGGGTTAGCCTACTCTTGCAGCCATTCTGCAGTGTCTCTGTGTTGCTTTTACGCCAGTTCTCGGACTGGTGAGTCCATTCTTGCATGTTGGTGACCTGTAATGACAAAGGGCATGGAGAGGACTGGGTGTATTGTAAAGAGTACTTAGTGTTCTGGTAGCATCCTCCCTCTGAAATGCTGACAGATGAGGAAGACTTTCCAGAAGACTCGTATTCAGGGTCAATGGCCTCCACTTTGATTTGAATGGTTCTGGCTTTGATCCGCAGTTTATGGGGCAATGCTGAAGAACTGACATCTGGCACTTTGTGTGTGGAGACAATGACACTTCTTGGGTCAGCTACAGATGGCATCAATCCTTTGGGGACCTGCTGCTCATCCTCACCATCTGATGATTTGCTTACAGCACTATCATCTGAGCTTCTGGGGGAGTTACTAGATGACCTGGTGATCTGAAGGAATGAAGTAGGCTGGGAGTAGACTACAGACAAAGGGCTGGCCATATAGTTTCTATAGAGTTCATAGGGACTACTCCTCTCCTGCGCATAGCTGCCATTCTCTGCTGGTTCTTGCTTGACCTCTGCAGTCCTGCAGATGTTGAGGCTCCCCTGAGTTGCAATACATGTCTCTGGCATGTGAGGTGAATGCTTGATGACTGATATACAGCTGTTGCGTAGGTGAAGAGGCCCCAAATCCCCGCTGGAACTTTGGGCAGCACTGGTTGGAACAATCTCCTGATAGAGATTGACTGTGGTGGAGCTGGATAACTTCTCAACTTCTTGGGCATATGCTGCCGAGCTCACCAGGCCAAACTTCAGTTTCAGTGACAGCAGCTCAGCCCTGAGGGTGGCATTTTCCTCTCCGAGGGCCATCAACTTATTCTCAAGTACCATGTCATTTAAGCGGCGCTTCTCTCTGGAGCGTTTAGCCGCCTCATTGTTTTTGCGACGCCTCTCCCAGTAAAGGGTGTCTTTTTTCTCCTCTGGGATAAACTCCCTTTTCCTGCGACAGGTAGTTTTAGCCTTGAATGGGACTGCAGACATTTTGTGGCCTATGAGGTCTCTGTTAGCCCCTTGTAATGCCACAGCCAAGACCAGGGCATCCTCTCCACTGTAGGCCTCACTGGAGTCCACCTCTTGCTTGATTGATTGCATATTATTGCTGTTAGCTATTGTCACTATGCTCATAGACTTCTAACTGTACATCATAAGGCTTGTATGCAGCAATAGTAACTGCCACAGTGGTTTAATCCATATAACTTGAGAACATCTGTGGAATAACAGACAATGAGAGGGGTTTTAAATGTCAAGTCAAAACATTTTCAGTTTCATGTTCAAGTAATGATACTGTGTATTGTATATGACAAGTAATTTCTTTCCACTAGGGCAGGTACAGTATGTCTCCCTTGCAGATGACTCAATATGAATCTAGATACATGGTCCACAACCAAGTAGCAACCTCCAGGGCTGAGAAATGAAGCCACACCTAAGTGCAAAAAAAAAACTGCAGTTCCTCAAATGGCCATTTGAGGTTGGCTCCAAAAGTGAGTCAATCCCCACAGACATGGCCAATTTAACAACAGAAATAAACGTATTTACAGCTTGGTACAAAAAACACATCTATGGCTCTCTATTGCTACTTTCTCCATTCATGACAAATGTAGGGGAGCATGGCTGCTTTAAGTGAAAGCTAGCCACTAGGTTTCAGCAACCAAGCTTCGTTCAGCCTGCCTCAGCTCCAACCAGGCTCCACCTCTTTACCCATTTTTGGATTTGCCAGGAGTTTGAGTCAGGCACTGCCAAGATGGAGACATCCACAACCACTGTAACTGAGCTTCAAAATGGCTCTTCAATAATGTCCATGTTTTACACAGTCTATGTCTACAAGCTGCTACAGATATTATAGATACATATGCAATGTGTGTTGATATTGATGTATTGATGCTTCATACTAATTCTGCTCACATTTAGTAAGATCTTATATTCTTAGTTGTTCCGTAAATAAGCTGTATTGCTTCTGAGCAACTAAATTAAAAAAGAAACACGGTAACACTAAGTAGCTTTTTAACCAGTTTTGACTGGGTGTTGTTTACCTTGGTTTCCAAGACAGTGTCCATTAAAAGTTTGGTCCCATATGTCATGTCTTTGTAAATGAAATTCATTACAGCTCCAATAACTGACTTCAGTTAGGAGGAGTTAGGGGCCTCTATGCTTTGGAAGCAGTGATAGCTGCTAAGGCTAGCATTAGCTGGCCTCAGACTCCACTGAGAGTATCAGTGAAACCTTTCATTTCCTTCAAAACAGAGAATGCTTTATGTTGGGTCTGGTGCAGACAGAACGAGTGACTATTGTTTTGCACATATATACATATATACATTTGTCTCATATATAACAATGAACAAGGGTTGACTTCAAAAAACCTTATCAACAAATAAATGGTGCATCATATTACTGGTGTCACACCATGCAGGATTCAAACAATTTACATTTTTCCTGTGGGCACTCAGGCCCTCTTCTTTGCATCTTAATTACATTTAAGCACAGAGCTCACTAGATAATGTATTAATAAAGTTAGAATGGATTATTAAAGCCTATTATTACATCTAAGATGACATCTGCATTAAGTTCTAAAGCAACCTCTAGTCCTGGGTTTCAAATACTGGTTTAGAGTGGAGTGCTACTTGAAAGGCAATTTGGCCTGTTTTGGGTTTCCAAGTTCCCATACATCCAGAGAAGAAGGAACAAAGGACAACTAACAGCTGCAATCATATGTGGTCTGGCAAAGGACAACACAAAAACAAACAGCCTGTAACCTGAGACCTACATTACATACATATATACACAAATATCTACAATGAGGAATGAAATGATGAATGATTAAGGGTGAAACGTATGCGAAGTTGACTGTGTATTGAATGTATAGACTTGTATTTTTCTTATGGAATGGACTTGTGGATTAATTCGATTTTATATGAACTCAAACAAGCCCACTGTCAGTTCTTTGATAGCTTACTAGGCAACTTGCAATTCTGTGAAACTGGTCATGCCTAATTTTACTATTTAAAATACGAGCCATAGGCGAGTAATCCACGCTAAAGATTTCTTTGTCTATTATTACATATGTTGCAATTTTTCGCGGCAACACACAGTATGACATCAGGACTAAATTCAGATCACACGTGATTAAAATGGGTGGTAATTTTGTCGCAACGTTAGCTAGATGTGCGACAGGGGGCGGGGGAGTCCACTGTCGGTTCAGCCGTGACAGGTCGGTCCGACGTATAGAGATATCGGCTCGGACCGCAGTGGTCCGTCAGCAGGTCGTACTGCCCCATATTCCTTCATTGTGTGCGTATTACACAATAACCCCCCCCCCCCCACACACACACACACACAATGGCTGCAGATATTACGCAACATTTGCATAATGTGTGACAATATCGACTTGGGCCTTTGTTTGTTCTGCTCTGTATGTGTGTGGATAAGTAAGTATACCTCTTAATGAATAAATGGCAAATATATCTTAGATAATTAACACTACGTGTAACGGGCTGTACTGTGACTACAATGTGGGCATTCACTCTAATACATGACATCATTGCCTTGCTTACTCATAGCTCTGGCGGCTGAAGTGTAGTCTATCTACGCCCTGAGAGTATTAACTACAGAATATATAGTATTCCTAAACGTTGCTTTGTTAATATTACTTGGATTAATGATGACAACTTCCTGGCTAATTACACACACCGACAGCAGCCACAGGGCGTTGATAAGGTTACTGCCAGCTACATCAAAATTTTGGGTTACAACACTGTGTCGCAATTTGTAAACTACTGCTACCGGTAGGCCTACGTACTTGAATACAATTAAATACATTTCGTATAAACCGGCCATTTTACCCGCTTATACAAGTTAACTATTAATACAGTACATTATAATCTGTAACAGCCAACCGAGCCAATACACAAATACATAATACACAAGTTTAAAATGATTTTTACAAATAGAGAGGTTAACCAAATAACAGAAATATAGGATAACTACGCACCGCTGTGATTATGGGTTTTGTTTTTTTTTTTACAAAGCGTAAACACAAGATCATCTCGCAGAAATCTTTGTGATACTAGGAGTAAGAATAAGGTTGTCTGTATGTTTACTTCAAATCAAAACTGTACCTTATCTACCACCTGGTTGGATCGTTTGGTTTGGTTTTCATCCGCGTGTCAAGCACAGGCCACCAAAAGCTAATTAGGGACGCGATATAACCCAACAAGTTGCAAAGTAGTTCGCTTTCCTCCAATGACTTTACCTCTCAGGGCTAGCTACTGACTCATGGATCTGTGTTAGTAGGTCAGTAGTTAAACGTCTTGGCAGCGTGAGATTAAATGACAGCCAATGCAGCCAATCCGAATGAAGCATTTTCCAATTTTAGCCAATGACTCTTGGCTTCAGCAGAGCTCCCAAATCTCATATAAAAGCGTGTGTCGTCATCCGCAATGCTTGTGGGGCATTTAAGTACGTCAGTTCGCTAAGCAGTACTTGGATTTTTACGATTTTAAAACGAAATCCTCCGAACATACAACTAATGCTAACGCTAATAAGCGTCCTTCTAAAAAAGGTTGAACGTGCTTCACAGTGTGCAATGTTTTACCTCTATGCATTAAATTTCTAACACAATACAGTCTTCTGGCTGAAGACTGTAATATATTGTTCAACTGGCTTACGTGTCAGTCAAATCCAGTTATTGTTTTATCATTTAAATCTAACATGTCAAATGCTGTTTGTGTTAAATCAACAGATGGAGTTTTACTCAAAATATTCAATTTATTGTCATTTAATGAATAGAATTATACTATGTAGCTACCTCAACGACTACTACTACTCATGATAATAACAACAACAACAACAACAACAACAACAACAATAATAATAATAATAATAATAATAATAATAATAAGAAGAAGAAGAAGAAGAAGAAGAAGAAGAAGAAGTATGAGTTAAGTGTGGTTAGAATACAAATACATTACAGTACTTGGCAAGATACCATAACTAAACCACCACCGCATACACAAACATTATAATATCAAATTCATATGGATATTGAATGGTGGAATAAGCATTCAAATCCTTTATCTAATTAAACTGAGCAATACCGCAGTGTAAAAACACTCCATTACAAGTAAAAGTCTGGCAATCAAAATTTTCTCAGAAGTAAAGCAAAATGCAGAAATGATTAAATTGCAGAGGGTAATTAAAACCACTCACAACATCTTGATACCCATCTGTTGAGCATCAGGTGAGGTGCCTTTGCTGAACACAGAGGATACTAATAGACAATCTCCATCCCAGCTACATCCTGCTGCTTTCTGGCAAGTGATACACAAGTATCCACTGCTGTAACACTAGACAACAAAGCAGCTTCTTTCCTCAGCCTCTGAGACTTAACTCAACTCATTCTCCACAGTCAATGATTAATAAATGACATGGAACATTACATTTGCAAATACTCTAAATACTTTCTGAGTGCATACATGTATAGATATGTATAGAAGTATATTTATATAAGTAGCTGTTTATGTTTTATAATTCAATTTGATTATATTTCAATTTATATATTTGTATACATATTATGTATGTGAGTAGTGTTAAGGGGCTACAACCTGCATTTCACTGTGCCACACTGTGTTGTAAAATGACAAATAAAAAATGACTCTTTGAAATTGCCTGAAAAGATTTTCGACTTAGATCCACTGCAATACACTCTGCAATATACAATTCATCATTTTAAAATACTTCCCGTGGATGTGTGCTACACACATGAAGTGGTATATGTGGCTGGGGGAACTATTGCTATGCCACTCTGTGGTGTGTTGCATGAGTTAATTCGCTCATACTGCTTAACATCTCTAGGGGTCACTGTAGGATAGCTGATGCAAATTTGAACGCTGCTTGTCCCTGGTGTTCCAGAGTTAAGATGGCTGCTGCAGAACAGAGTCTCTGCTCAAATGCGTGTTCCTGAGAAGTTTGCATGCCTGATTGAATGCAAGCACCATTCGTGAAGTCATCCATTGCATTAGTCATTACTGGTAATGTTCACATAACAACTAATCATCATTATGTGAACCCATATGGGAGATTTAATATTGGACTTAACCCTCTGAACTACATTTATAAAATGTTATTGTTCACTTCTTGATTAACAGACAAAAATGGCCTAACCCAGGTCCATTGTTTGTTGTCATTCTACATGGTGCCCAGAGAATGTTATTTGAAAATTCAACATGCAGGGTTTTCATTGAGTGCTTGTTTATCCCTATTTTCATATTGCAGATATGTCAAGGGTGCTCACACTTCACTACAGTAGAGTGCATTTCGGCCCTTTTGTCACATCCGTGTGGCTTTTGACCTTACAAGAGAGGTCACTTATGTGACATCTCTCAAGTTCCTCTTTGATCAAGCAAAAATGAAAGTTTGTATGCACATTGGTGTGCATGATACAGAAGGGTCCAACTGTTACATTACTATTAGCTGTACTGTCGGCCAGATTTAGCTTATTGTAGATATATTGGTGTTTGCCTAAAGGTGACAAGAAATGTAAGCCCAGATATGACAAAGATATGTTTGAAGTGATTTACAAACTATCCTCCATTACACAGTTAATCTAGCAGAAGTGAAATGACCACTTTATTCTTACATTGTAAAATGTCCCACTCACTACATATCTTGCCCACAATTATCTATAAAGTGCATTGCAATTTAAAGTATAAATGTAAGGAACCCTTATCAAAACTGTGTCATGCATTTAAGTCAAAAAACTGCTGGGGGACGGAGTTCAGCAAGGAAACAGCTCTGGGGAATAAGCTGTTCCTGTGCCTGCTGGTGGAGGAACAGAGGCTCATTAACCTCCTACCAGATGGCAGAGGGGCAAACAGTCAATGGTTAGGTTGGGAGCTGTCACTGCTGATGCTCTTGCCCTTCTTAGACACCTCTTGTGCTGGAGCTCTTCGATAACTGTGCACCAGTGATGTACTGTGCGGTTTTCACCACCAGTTGCGGGGCCTTCCGCTCGGAGGCCGTACAGCTGCCGTACAATACTGAGATGCAGTTCACCATACTGAGATGCAGTTCCACTATCAAGCTCCTCTCCTGTGGAACCATCTTCTAGCCTCGGTCTGGAGGGCAGAAAATCTCTCTTCCTGGACAAGCCCCTACTTATGTTGTTGCAGGTTTAAACTACAATGGGACTTCCCGTGATAGACTGAGCTCATCTCTCCTCCTCTCCCTCTCTATCTGTATGCATTCATGTTCCATCTAGAGGTTCTTAGATGATACAGCCATTGTTGGATGCGTATCACAGGGGAATGAACTGGAATAGGGAGGTCATAACCAACTTTGTAGACTGGTGTGGAGATCATGATTGATTTCTGAAGGAAAGTACCACATACTACACTGGTGAACATTCAGGGCTTAGACATTGAGAACGTGGGAGATTAAAAATACTTGGGTCTTCATCTTAACCACAAGCTGGACTTGAGAAACAACACAGATGCCCTGTACTGGAGGGGCCAAAGTCATCTGCACCTGCTAAGAAGAAGAAGAAGAAGAAGAAGAAAGAGGTCCTTTGGAGTATGTAGGTCACTGTTAAAAACATTTTTTGACTCTGTGGTGGCATCTTCAGTTTTCTATGCAGTTGTCTGCTGGGTTGTTGAAGCTCTGAGAGGGACAGAAAAAGACTGGTCAGGAGAGCTGGCTCTAACCTGGACAGCCCTCCAGACACCATCATGGAGGTGGGTGAGAGGAGGATGTTAGCCAGACTGACATCAATCATGGACAAATTCCAGCTCTCTCATACACACCCCATGGTCTTCCTCGGTGAATTAGAGATGTAGAACATCAGTTATTTGATTTTTTTTTTTTCCAACAGACATTGGATCATCCATCTCCATTACTGTACACCTGTAATCTGTACATCTACCTCACCCCTTAAATATCAACAGCTTCATCCAACACATCAATCAACTAACACATCAAGTTCAGGAGTGAACAGCAACAGGTGGGTACACTGCTGGACTTAGACACCTGTTTCTGTGAAGGCTGATGGGAGCAAAAGACCATTTACATCATCAAAGATCAATGGTGACTGGAGAGCACCCTCCTTAAACAGAGCATACCTCTTATCAGTGAGGAGGGGGACAGAGAGGGTGTAGCAGCAGGACCTGGGGTGGCACTCCAGGCCAATGTGTATGGCCATTCACTTCTGACATCAAAGACCATCCTTGAAAAGGGACAGAGGCCATGTGGCCAAAATTCTATACTTTGGTGAGGCAGTGTCATGGCTGTGTCCCAGTTTTTTCTCTAGTTTCCTTATATTTACCCTTCCCTGTGTCTTCTTCTCTCTGCCTATCACCTTTTTCCTCTCTGCCCTGCCTAAGTGATTGTTTGAGTGGAAACATGTGCTGAGGCCAGAGCAGACCATCACCAGCTGTAGCCCATCCTGTAATCAAGCCTCCTACAAAGACACAGCTCTGCCACTTTGACCTTACCTGATCCTAGTCTCATGCACAGGTTAAGTGCTGCTCTGCACCAGCCTTGTATTTTGCCCTTTGTCATTTGCTTCAGTCCTGTTTTCCATATCAGAATCAGAATCAGAAACAGCTTTATTGCCAAGTACGCTTTTACACATACGAGGAATGTGTTCTGGTGAAATTGGTGCATGACACATCTACTAAAATAAGAGCATAAAATATAACAATTTAAATATAACTATAGATATATTAGTTCCACCTGGAGACCCCTCAGGACCTGATTCTCGTCAACCACTGCAACATTTCGTCTACTCTGTTCCGGACCCTGTCTCTGCAATGATTCCCTGTCTCAGACCTGCTCTGGAGCTGCTGAGCTCATATTACCATCCCCTTTGCCCTCATAATTGAATACTTAAACTATCATGCCTGTGTTTCTACCAAATTGCATGTTGAAAGTGAAGCTTATTGGGAGCCAATCAAAACATTATCATTATTCTAAAGCCATGACAGTGCAATCAACATTTGCTGTATAATGATACATTACAGCAAAAACTTGTAATTTGGCAGTTTAATTAAAGGGAAATATATTCCCACAAATATATGAATTTGTTCATACAGCAGTTCTTCTAAGCTCCAGTGGAAAGGTACAGTATGTGATCAAAAAAAATATTATTTTAGTATCAGCAATAAATGTATTTCTTCAGTACAAAGTACTTATTTTGAACAACTGTAACTTGATTGTGCAGCATACCATACATTAAACTCTCTCCACATTAAATGACAGTTGATGGCAAATATAATCAAGTGATAGCACATATTTTCCTTCCAGAAAATACACCATTTTATTAATGATTTTATGTGAATATTACATGGTGGGCTAAAAACTGCTTAAACAAAGCAAACATATGGTAGAAAAGAGACCGTATTAAAACCAGGCTTAGCAATCTTCACCAATAATGAAAATAGTCTAAAAATGTTCAAACCAATCTGTACAACTTGATTGTACAAAGTTGATGTTAGTATCAACCTCGTGGAAAATAAGTCACATGGAATGAAGACTTGAAAAAACAAAAAATATTTTTTCTTAGTCTTTGTTTTCAAAATCTCAACCCTATCTCATTGATAATAATAATAATAATAATTAAAAAGCGACAGACTGTTTCTTTCAAAACTCACTACAACATTTTTATTCATCATACTATTGTTCTTTGATTGCAACTTTCACAAACCATAGAATGATACCCTCAAAAACAACATAAAATTGTCATTAAGAGATGCAAAATCTTGACAGGCAAAACACTTATCCAACACTACCACCTGGTTTCAGTTCTGGGTTCTGGTGGGAGTACTAGATTGTGGATTCCAATAAACACAAGTAGTATTTTAAGTAAGGAGGAAGATTGTGTGGGATCAGGCAACTTTTTACTAAACTAGCAATCCCACTGGTTGGTAGGTTACCTGTATAGAGGGGTTAGGGTATTGCAGGTTGGGAGGTGCGGGTGGGCCCGCATGGCCTCCCAGTGAATGGCACTGATGGCAAGTGAAAGGAAATGGCTTGAGGCTTCTATAAAGACAAGGCAATCTCTAAAGTACTTGTGGATAAGGGATAAGAAAATCTTTTTGTGTTGCACAGCAACAGCAAGAACATGAATTCTTCTGAATGGCGGCATTAAAAAAACAGTCTGAAGAGGATTGCAGGATTAATTTTGCTTAATCATTGACATAGGAGTTTAACACATAAGACACACAACATTCAAATGTGTCTGTACTAAAAAACATTCAGTCTGTTCTGCAAAAATGCTCACTTTATGCTGCTTTTAAATTTTGGGCAAGCACAGCTTACAGAATATTTCAGCTCCACTGTTCTTTAAATAGCGCCACACTTATGTGTCTGATAAGTGAATCACCAATTCATCGGTCTGTGGAGGGTCATTGTCACCTAGCAATTCTGTTTCAGGCACTGCCAAGTCCTTATTTTGGTCAAGGTTTTCCTGGGACATCCTGTCACCCAGGTTCTCATCTATGGTCTTGGAGTCCTCATTTAGTAAAGTTGCTCGCTCTGTGACAGAAGTGTTGGATGGGGCAGTGGTGACGTAGCCTGTAGATGTGGATCCACTGCCACTATGATGAGAACCATCTTTGGGAACCATCTGTGGTGGGTGTTGCATCTGCTGGTGGGGTATGGGCATGGGTATTTGCATAGGGTAAAAGTTCTGCAGATAAGGGTAAGGTGGCATGGGATGATATCCATTGACAGGGATGTACAGTTGTGGGGGCACCATTGGTCGATGGATTTGACCCTTCATTGGCATGAACTGGGGCTGATGGAATGGTGAACTCTTTTTAGGATTGGTGTAGCGCGATGTATTTGCTGTGCTCATGCTGATGCTGCTAACAGGGCTGGTGCTGAGAGAGCTGATCTGGGTAGTGTTGCTGGCGCCAGAAGTCTGAGCAGAGTTGTTATAGTTGGACAGACTCTCCCAGGTACGCAGACGTGTGTGGATGTCCTTGAAGTGAGGCCTTCTTACTGGAAATTCACTCCAACACTCCAGCATAAGTCTGTAAATCCAGGCTGGGCAATCATCTGGACAAGGAAGTAGCTGGTGGCTTTGCACCATCTCTATCACATCCTGATTAGAGTAACCACAATATGGCTGCAGACCAAAACTGAAAGTCTCCCACAGCAAGACACCAAAAGACCAGATGTCGGAGTCAGTGGAGAACTTGCCGTACATAATAGCTTCTGGGGACATCCAACGAATGGGGAAAGGGCTGGTGCCCATCAAATTGTAGTAATCAGCAGAATAGACATCTCTAAACAAGCCCAGATCCAGGATCTTGATGCTGAGTTTGTCAAAGACCAGAATGTTTCGGGCAGCAAGGTCTTTGTGGACTACTTGTTGGCTGGAAAGGTACTCCATACCAGCGGCAATTTGGGTGATAATGTGAAGGAAATCAGCTTGCTCCAGTGTGGACTTGACTGTCTTATCATCATCTAAGCTGCCGACATCTGAGTTGGGGGACCGCATCACCAGATACTCGTGCAGGTCACCAAAGCTGGTGTAGGTGAATAACATGCTCTTTGGATGCTCTTTGGTAACCACACCAAGCAAACAAACAATGTTTTGGTGTTGTAGGTGAAAACGGAGCATGGCTTCATGGCGAAATTCCTCACAGAGGGTTGCATCAACCTTGTCTTTTAATGTCTTGATGGCCACAACCTGGGTCTGCTCACCAGGTGCAGTGCCATACAGGTGACCCTTGTAAACCTTGCCGAATCGATCCTCACCAAGTTCCTCCATAAATCGTACTGCTGACATGTTAATCTCCCGCAACTTGGCCTGCAGCCAGAAAGCAGTAAATGTAAATAATGACATCAAAGTGTATGACCAACAATAAGACCTAAATAGTTTAGCACTGGAATGCAACAGTACTTAATTCAAGTTTGCAGAAGTCATGTTCTTTTTTATTGCTAGGTGTTCAGACCAAAACCAGCACTGCATTAAAAAAACAAACAAACCAAAGAATTGCATTGGTGTGCTACCTCAGGTGCAGATGAGCTGATGAAATATGATTCAGGGATTTAAGTTTAAGTAACAGGTCCATGAGTTGTTAAGGTTTACCAGACACCAAAAGACAGCACAGTGTTTTACAGACCTGTCAACCCCCCCATTTTCCACAGGATTCTCCCTCATTTTTTTCCCTCTCTCCCACTGTCCTCCTGTTTCAATATTTTCTTGTAAATCTCCCATATCTACGGAAGCCCTGAAAGGCAAGGTGGAAAAAAAAAATAAAACGGGCAATGTTTAAGTTTATCTCGTACGTACAAGATAACTCGCAATTATTATTTTTTTTCACCTTGCCTCTCAGGGCCACTGGCTCAGTTATTTTGGAGGAAAAAAAAATAATCTGAAACGAGAGGTTTAACCTTCTCAGTTACTTTAACTACAAATATCTGCTGTAAACCACAATGGGACTGAGAGATTTCTCCATAAAATATTTATATCACATAATTTTATATAGAATTATGAATGAAAGCTCCATGTGACAACACGTAGCTGTTCCGCCACTGACAGTATGCCACGTCATCCAGACTGACCTGCCATGTAAAAGTGAGCCGCAAGCGGCTCAAACATATTTGTAATCATTTTTATCAGGTGTTTGTCTTTTTCAATCGATGCTTTAAAGTAGTGGGCTAATGCACGTCATGTAGCCTACTGACTCTTGCGACAACAGATTTTAGATTCAGATCGTGGTCGATTTTTTTTTTTTTTTTTTGTTGTTTGTTTTTTTTACTGTGGTAACTAAGTGGCGTGCTCTGATTGAGTGGAGATGCAATCTATATCTATCTATCTATCTATCTATCTATCTATCTGAGAATGTCTTTTTATTTGCGTTATGTCGGTTTGTGTAATTTATGGTACCACTCACCCACTACTTTAAAGCATCGATTGAAAAAGACAAACACCTGATAAAAATGATTACAAATATGTTTGAGCCGCTTGCGGCTCACTTTTGCATGGCAGGTCAGTCTGGATGACGTGGCATACTGTCAGTGGCGGAACAGCTACGTGTTGTCACATGGAGCTTTCATTCATAATTCTATATAAAATTATGTGATATAAATATTTTATGGAGAAATCTCTGAGTCCCATTGTGGTTTACAGCAGATATTTGTAGTTAAAGTAACTGAGAAGGTAAAACCTTTTGTTTCAGATTTTTTTTTTCTTCCAAAATAGCTTGGCCAGTGCCCCTGAAAGGAAAAGTGAAAAAAAAAAATAATTGCGAGTTATCTCGTACGTACGAGATACTAACTCATACGTACTAGATACTATCTCGTACGTACGAGATAAACTTAAACATTGGCCGTTTTATTTTTTTTTTCCACCTTGCCTTTCAGGGCTTCCGTACATATCTTTAATGTTGCTAAACAGAAAAAAGGTTGGCTATAACATTGACAGGAGGCATAACTGCAGAGTCCTATGGTAACGCAGGTGGCAGTAGGTAGAACATTGGCTGTAATATCAAGTGACAAGAGATCATTAACAACAAGAAGATTGATCAAAAGGTACAATCAATAGGCACCCTGAATGTGTGCTTGTAGTAATGTACCAATTTGTTTGTTAATACTGTATGCATAACTAAAAGCAAGCAGAATAAACTTAAATTACAGAGGCCTTCAGTTGACACCTGCATTATTATGTCATCTTGTAGTGGGACCCAAGTTGTAATCTAGTTTTGAGCCTTTGGTGTTTCAAGTTATGCTTTCATGATGCAAATTCCTATTTTGCCAGTCTCCTTCGCCAGCGTTAAAATTTACAAGGGGGCTGCATTTTCTAGTGCAGGGCTAATGTCAGTCTGAACATGGCATCAGAAAGAATGTAAATGAAATACTCCAATATCAATGAGCTTCTGTACTGTGTGTGTGTATTACCTGGTATTTTTGTTGATTGAGGAGTGACAGCTCCATGTCCTGGCTTGGTGAGGTGCTGAGCTGGCAGCGAGGTGGTGTGTCAACTGATGCCTTTTGCTTATTGCGACACATGCAAACCAGAAAGAACAGGCAAGCAATGACCAATGGGATGGTAATTGCAGGTATTAGAATGAACAGGATCTCCTTCCTAGGGTTCTCTGGATGCTCTGGAGATACATAAATACAGAATAGAAATACAGAAGTAGCAAGTTAAGTTCTCTGAGTTGTAATGTTTCATTGTAATAGTATCATTTTTTAACACATTATCTGTGGTATCAACACACATACAATACTAATCCTCATTTAGTGTTCTACAATATGATTTGTTCTGCTTGACATTCAGATGAAAAGCTTTACATTATCTAATAGATACTGGATGTCACTCAACTGAGGTTTTAGTGGGACATCAGTCTGTCTTAACAGTCAACTGACAACAACATCACCATAGATAATCCACGCTAAAAGCCAAATCCATCCTCATAGTGCAAGAATAAAATTCTAATTAGTTACAGCTGATGTGGTCTTAGTAGAACAAATGTGTTCTGAAAAGCAAATCAAACAATTAACAGAAAAACTGCTGATGGCCTGTTGAGACTTAGAGACCTTAGAGCAAAAGGTGAAACAAAGAAAATCTATTTTCACACCACCTCAGAAAATAGTGGAAGTTTGTCATTGAAGATGTAGATAATAACTAATGATGCATTTGCACTCCTCAGTCATATCACATTATCAAAAGTCATAAAGTAAGGCTAAAGATAGTGAAGGTACAGATAATTAATTAAATTGTGCATTAGTATGGGCAACTGATAAAAAATTGTTAAAAACTAAATGGTTGGTTAATGGTGATCCTAAAACTAAAAATAAAAAAGAAGTGGTCAGTAGTTATAGTATTGCTGTGATGGCCCTGAAAACAGTGGACAGAAATCCCTATGTGTGGATGGATATGGATGCGAGCTCTACTACCAGTAAAGACAGATCAGATGACTAGAGACATTAAAGTTTAGACAAGGTAAGTTAATGTGCTTGTTGGCAGAGGCAAGCAATGAAATGTGACTAGATCATATGTTACGCGCTGTTATATCTGCATGCCACACTGTTAACCTGAGAATGAACTAAGGCGACTGTACATATACTGCACACTACAGATCATCATCTTAAGCCCACTCCTGGTTCTCCAGATCCTGAGCACTGAATATTTTTGATCTCAAAAACCTAAATTTCTAACTGAACTAGGCCAACATTGTACCTCACATGGCACCTGCATATTTTTGCTTCCTCTTGTAGCAGAACTGCCCTCCAACTGACCCTTCTCCCTTGCAGTTCCAGCTGCAAGGAGTTAGTTATCATTTTGTCTGTTTACAGAAAGGCGCTAATGCAAGGAGACGTGATGTCTGGCCTGAAGCCCCCCCCCCCCCCCCCCCCCCCCCATTCCTTCAGGAGGACGGGAAACGAGAGGCAATCAACTACAAAGGATTTCCTATCAGTTAAACTGTTCTCATGGAGATGTTATTATTATTATTTTTTTTTTACAGCTCCACACCAGATGCAGGCATTAAAAATGTCAGGATGGACAAGTAACACGTCCTTGGAGAGACCCCACGAATCAGATAACATTGACAAGTTGTAAATTAGACATTCCTGTAGCAAACTGTTTTCTGTGTCTGTGTGCTTTCTTTTCTATCACATCAGGATGATTTAACTTTGGATGCTCCTACAGCACTAAACTCATAATTTGTATGGTATCAATTTTTTTTCCTGTGTTTCTAGCTTGTAAAATGACAAAACTATGATCTTGGCTCTCATAATCTTTTTTTTTTTAATTTTTTTTATCCGGTTTCTACCATGGAACCATACTGCCATTTCGAGACTAGAAGCGGTTAGGTTTCAGATACATGACATGAGACAGTTATAATAAGTAGCGCTTAATTCACCAAATATAATCTGCCTTTCCTTGTTTCTTTGTTCTATTCGTTAGTTATGCTATTAGTTATCATATATGTTATATGACCAGCAGAACAGAGGAGGGTCCCTCAGCTGTGGAAAACATCCCGCATCATCCCAGTCCCCAAGAGACCAAAGCTTGAGGAGCTGAATGACTTCAGGCCAGTCGCCCTGACATCACACGTGATGACGACCATGGAGCAGCTGCTGCTACACCACCTGAGGCCACAGGTGCGCCATGCCCTCGACCCTCTGCAGTTTGCTTACCAGGAGAAGGTGGGAGTGGAGGACGCCATTGTCTACTTGCTACACTAATCCCTCTCTCACCTGGACAGGAGCAGCGGTGTGGTGAGGACTACATTTTTGGACTTCTCCAGCGCCTTCAACACCATCCAGCCTCTGCTCCTCAGAGATAAACTTACAGAGATGGGAGTAGGCTCACACCTGGTGGTCTGGATTACAGACTATCTGACAGGCAGACCTCAGTATGTGAGACTGGGGGACTGCAGGTCTGACACCGTGGCTTGCAGCACAGGAGCACCGCAGGGGACTGTGCTCTCTCCAGTCCTGTTCACTCTGTACACATCAGACTTCCAATACAACTCAGAGTCCTGCCATGTGCAAAAGTTCGCAGACGACACTGCTATCGTGGGCTGTATCAGGACTGGACAGGAGAAGGAGTACAGGACACTGATCCAGCACTTTGTCACATGGTGCGACTCCAACCACCTGCACCTCAGCACCACCAAGACAAGGGAGATGGTGGTGGACTTCAGGAGGCCCTGGCCTCATCCGGAGCCTGTGACCATCAAAGGGGACTGTGTGGAGTTTATACAAACCTACAACTACCTGGGAGTGCAGCTGGATGATAAAATGGACTGGACTGCCAACACATTAATGTCAACATTCCTCAATGTTCTGAATGGAATCTGTACAACACTCTGTTCAACATGCACCTTAAGCTGCATTCTGTTTGCACTGGACATTTAAACTCTAGACATCTCATTTAAACTCATGTAAACACTGGACATTTAAACTTGCATTCTGTTGCACTGGACACTTAAACTCGCATTCTGTTGCACTGGACACTTTAACTTTTAATTCTGTTTGCACTGGACATTTCTACTTTTAATTCCGTTTGCACTGGACATTTAAACTCTGGACATTTCATTTAAACTCATGTAAACACTTTTTACTTTTAACTTTTAATTCTTTGCTTGCTGTGCTTTTAGATTATTTATTGCATGCCTTGTACTTACAATTTGTGGAATATGCTACAACTTGTAAATTTCCTTTGGGGATGAATAAAGTATCTATCTATCTATCTATCTATCTATCTATCTGCTATGAGTATTGAAGAATGTTGCCATCATTCATCAAAAGGTGTCTGGCGCATGTCGAGAACGATGTTGAAATGTCATTGAAAAATTGATCATTTAAAAAATATGTGATTTACCATAGTAAGGAGCAGATGAGTCCATCACACGTAATCATTAATTAATGTTTTCTCTCTATAACATGAAATCACAGCGTTCCCCTGTAAATCATTCTACATGCATGAAGGTCTGTTTGTCACAAGACACGCCCCAGACGCAGAAATTATATGCCTGCATATACTTTAGTTTACACAGTTTGTATGTTGTTAAAGCTGCAGTAGGTAAGATCGAGAAGAGAGCAGACTTAGCCTGAAAATTTGAACCGACACAAGTTCCACGTCACTCCCCCTCCCTCTCCGCTGCACTCATGCCCTGCCTCCAAGCCCCTCCTCCCTGCGGCGTCTGCGCGGCTGCCATGACAACCAGTACCGTTATCCTTAGCATCGGAAACAAGCTAACTCTGACCAGCCGCTACGTCACAGCGGCTCGCAGCATGCGTGAGTAGTGATTGACAGATGTCAGACACTCCCTCAGATGCTCCTCTGGCTCTGATTGGTTGTTTTGTGTTGGGTGTGGTGGAGTCTTGCAAATCGCAGTAGGAGCAGAGGGTGGACCAATGTGAGGGTGAACCGACCAATGGAGTCGTTTTTTTTTTTTTTCCCACAGATTACATGTTTCATGTACCGCTGTCTGGGCATGGGGACAGTTTTAGCAAATACGACAAAAAATTACTTTTATACAAATTACCTACTACAGCTTTAACTGTGTGGCTGAATCAAAAACCTCCTGCTGCCAACCAGTGGATCAAAGTACTTTGGCAGACTAAAGGAGGGCCTTGAAAGACAAAAGCACCCTCTTTAAAGAACTGAAGGATAAGGCGTCAGTCTCTGCACCAAGAAAAGGGGAAAAGTTTCTGAATTCTAGCAGTTGACTTTGTGTTGACCTTAAAAATGTCCCAGGATAATTTTGGTGATCTAATCATGACAAAAGATGATATCTAAAGTCTCTTTCAAACATTCATTCAGTGACAAGGATGGAATAAATTTCCTTAATTGTCCCAGTAAAGTCAGCAGTCAACTCTGCTGGCTTGTGTGTGCCCACAGTGGTAATGTGATACTTTTGTTCATACAATAACTTAAAATAACTATACATTATATTTTGCACACACACACACACACACACACACACACACACACACACACACACACACACACACACACATGTACACCCAGTGCAGGTGAAGCAGCCTCTAATATAACCTACGGGCTGTCAACTACGGTGCCCACGTGACCCAAACTCTGCGTATCACCATGGCAACAAGACAAAACGAATTGAACACAGAATAATCAATTAACAAAGCAATATATGGCTCCTACACTGACCTTTTATCTTTTGGATATAGAATACCATCACTTCATTCAAATCAGTGGCAGGTTGCACATTTAAAATGTAGCTAGTTACTGTAATGTGCCACCAACCAACCAACACAGTGAAATCAATTAAAATACAGTTTCAAATTGTTGTGGTTTGTCATACAAACTTTGTCCTTCAATCTTTTTTGGAGATGGAATCCATAACATGTTGAGGGCTGCGCTATAATGATGGATTATCACCTCTTGGTGCAAAATGGTATTACACTACAGTACAGGCTTGGGGCTAGCTGATAGCATGATAACTTCAACAGATATCTCTGCAACACAATACATAGAAATCTTTGACATAACGTCAGGAGTGGTCCTTCTTCACATTCTGTTGACAATGTTAGTTCATTTTTTAAACGTTTTAAACTAAAATTCTAGACATATCTTAGACATTGCATTAACAGCCAAGAATCTTGACTATTTTTCATATACATACTGTATACTTAATGTCCTTTTCCATTGCTTAGCTTTGTTGTTTTAGCTTTGTCACAAGATTTGTTATCTTAAAATAACCTGAAAATATGAATAATGCAAGTGAGTATCAGCAGTTATGATATTTATTGTACTTACTACAAGGTTGGATGTCACACAGATCCACCCTGACCTGAGGGTCCAGGGTGAAGCACCAGGGAGCCTGCATCTGGCCTCCTGGGTTACGGCAGAAGTTGTGACTTCCCCAGAGTTCAGGGTATTCCTGGGACAGGTGGTGACTGTGAGGGTACTGAGAGCTCCAAGGCTGACAGTGATGACCAGATTTAGTGATGCTGACTGTACCCCTGTAGTCAGCGCCACTTCCATTGTAGCAGCTGTGGTCTGAGGGGGAATCTGTGGAGCAGACAGTGACTCATTATGGATATTCCTACACACTAAGAAAGGTGACTTACATTTTGTGGGTTTACAATATTATTCTATATTTAGAACATGTCTGCAGATAGCATTGACATACTGTAACGTTATAGCCCTGTGGTGTGCAACTTGATAAAACAGGGTCACAAATTTTAACAGGACGGTTGTTCTGATATTATTCATATTGTGTTGCCTTTTTTCTGTATGTTACCTAATGCATTACTTACTAATTTGGATGGAATACTTCAACATTTGGGGAAATGTGCTTACTTTCATTATTTTTTTTTATACTTTTTTTCTAGTGGCATGTTCTGATCAAGTTTTACAGAGGAGCAATTAAAAGCATGCTGACAACACAAACCGAGGACCCTGGTCCAGGACAGAGGGGCTCTGCAGAGGGTGATTAAAACTACCCAGAACATCACTGGTAACCATATACCAAGCAACAGTGATAGCACTGCAGTGAGATGCCTGCGTAGAGTCCAAAGGTAACAAAAAGACAAACTCGCCCCAGCCAAAGCTGATCACCCGACTGCTGTCTGGCAGGTGACACAGAAGTGTCTGCAGTCATACAACCAGATTGCAGAGCAGCTTTGTTTTTCAGGCTGTGACACTCCCCAACTCATCCTTCACACTCCAAAACAGTTTTCCTTGAGTAAAGCCAAACTGGGACTACAGCTTACATTTCGTTGAGCAACCTTGTGATGTGATATACTCTTGAGATAGTGGTAGAACCTTGAACTCATTCACAAGGTAAGGATGAAGAAGAATTATGTGATAATGATTTAACTGTTTTCCAAAATTTAGCTGGGTTTCCTTCACTTTCAGAACGTGCAGAGACATAAAATGATGATTTGCTATTTTGAATAACATTGAGACAAATATTACGCTGCAAAAATATTGTCAATCAGTGGGTGGCTTAGTCATGTGGGCCTTGTGCCAGGCATCCCAAGCACATAACATATAGCAATTTCTGAGCAGAACCAATGTTTGTCCCTGTTTTTGACTTTGCTGCAGGAATTGTCATAGTAAACCCAAAATCACTGTAGTAGAAATCAGACAAAAATACTTGTTAAGAAAATTGTTTGAAATTCCTTTCGACCAAGATAGATGGTTTGGATCTTTGTAATTTCATGTCATAGATGCATGCTTTCGGGCAGTAGTCACTTTAGTCAAGAAGGAAAATACCACTAGATTTATAATGCAGTTGTTTATTGGCTAAGATAATATCAAAGAGTGTGGCCTTTTCTGTATTTTTTGGATCTAGTCGAGTGGGGAGGAAATGAAGACATGCTTTAATTATCAGATGAGTTATTTAATCAGTTACTGTTCATGTCACCCCGGGAAAGAAGTTCTGAACAATCATAGCTGGATATCATATCAAATAATTCATCTATCACACCTGCAGGTTCAGAGGGTGAATGATAAAACCAATAACTAGCATTGACTCCATCAAAGTGAGAGGAGGATGTTAGGCAAGCTGACATCAATCATGGATATCCCCTCTCACCCCCTGCATTAGAAAGTGGGGGCATCCACTGAGTAAGAAGGTATACTGTCACAGTTCCCCTTATCCAGTGGCTGTGAGACTGTTCAACTCCAGCATCATTTAATGTAGCACTGTGTTGATGTTGTTTCACATCACATCTCATTCCTACTTTTTTTATTTGCACTACTCCACTATTTATGTTAACATTTGCTATTATCCATGACATCTGTGCAAATATCTTATACATTATAACATATTTTCACTGTGCTTATATATATATTACTGTCATATTTTCTGTTTTGCAATAGTACAAAAAGACTGTAATTCACAATCTTCCATTGAGAAACTGAGGCATCCTTCTCAATATTATTTTTATACTCTTTTGTATATAATTTTTGTATATAATGTAAAAATATATAGAATATTGTGTATTTGTTCTTTTTCTGCATATCTTTTTTATTCTTGCAGTCTGTAACAACTTAATTTCCCCAGTGTAACACAATGTGGCAATCATTGTATTTTTAGCTTTCCACAGAGACAGGCTACTTCCCCTGCTCTCAGTCTTTAGCTAAACTAAGCTAATCATATCCTGACTCCAGCTCTGTATTTCACACAGATCACAGATATCCATCTGAACATCTCACTCTCAAAAAGAAAGCAACTATGCGCATCTCTTCCAAATGCTGAACTATTCCTTTAGCAGCAAAAAAAACATTAAATCAAATATGAGAATCATGACAAGCTTGACATTGTAAAATAACAACCTCAGTGAAATGCAGAACAATATTTACATTTAACATTTCCACATGACATTATTTTCTGTACCAAGTCCTCCTCATCTGCAATTGCAACCATCTGACATTTCCAGAACAGAGTTATTTTCTCTATCTATTAGACTGATAATTGATTAATTAATTAATTAATTAATTACATCACTTAAAACTATGACTGGCGGCTGTGGCACAGGAGTTAGAGTGGTCGTCCACCAGGAGATCGGTGATTCGATCCCTGGCCTTGGCAGGTCCAAGAATCCCTGGACAGATACTAAACATAAAAAACTGCCCCCGGTGCTGTGCCATCAGTGTGTGAATTCATATGTACGTCGCTTTGGATAAAAGCGTCTGCCAAATGACTAATTATAACATAGAACAATGCTGACTGAATGAACCCACAGTAAAATCAAAACCATACTTTCAAAAACAGTTTCTGGTTGTTTGTACTTTGTGTCTGATGTGATTCCTTTGTAGTTTTGCGCACATTAAACAGGTACGCCGAAATGACAGCCTGTCTGAAGGATTTAATGGCAGACTGTTGTACTAATTTATTAATTTATTCATGAGCAAGTTGTTTCAGTAATTTTAATGTGTGCATGACATCCACCTACATGGACGCAGTTTTTCTGGTGGCACTCCTATCCTCATACAGGAAGCAGCATCAGGTGTGCCCGACCGTGGCAGCAGGTGACAGCTGGGGAGCTCCAGCTGCATGAGGATCATGGGATTGGAGCGGGCAATGGTGTACTCAGCATGACACAGATCATTCTCCAGAGCCTCACACTCATCGCGGCAGAGCTGACGCCGTCGAGGGCTCTGAGAGCCCTTATCACACAGAGGGAAGATGTAATAGCAGAAGGATGGGATGGCAAACCTGGAACACTGATCTGATAGGTGGGTGGAGGTGCCAATCATAGTAAAGGCAGCTTGGGGGGGAGAGAGATATGAATCAAATATATATATTATAATACTGTTTCTCACATGTTATGCTCCCACATTACTGATTTCAGACACATTTAGTAATTAAAATTATATCCCGTTGTTTATTGATAATAGTTTAATATTTCACCCGAGAGAGCCACTGGGTTTCCTTACCTGTGATGCGGTTTTCACTCTCTCCCTGCATCTGCAGAGACTCAACATAAATACTCTGGTTGCCGATGAAGCGAGCACAGGCAATGCCTCGATACGGCTGGCAGAAACCTTTTTCACGAGACCTGAAAGGGAGAACAAACTTTGATTTAGGTACAAATGTTTTGTTTTATTTTATTTTGTGTGTGTGTGTGTGTGTGTGTGTGTGTGTGTGTGTGTGTGTGTTTGTGTGTTCATGTCAGTTGAGAAGTCACAAGACAATTCAGAAATTCTAACAGCATGTTTGAAACAATTTAAAAACAGACTTCTGGATTGACTAGCTAGGAGACAGGTAAAGCTGTCTTAAAATGTAAAATGCTTGGCTAAGTTTCCACTTGGCAAAAACAGTAAAACCATTAAGTCAGAACTAAAACAGAATGACATCACAAAGACATAGCTGACCAGAGAGAGCTCAGTTCATAAAATTAAAAACTCTTTAAGCCATATACAACAAATCAGTTCTGAATTATTTTATCATAGTTTATATTCCCAACCTCACACTGACAAAGTGGAATGGAGGACTTCTTTAAGATTTAATCAGATTACAACTGAAATATCAGAGAAAGAAATAAGCACAGCTACAGCTCAATTCAAATAAGGCTCTGAGCCCAGATGGGTTCCAGATGGCACAAAGTAATGAAGGCATCACTGATGACTGTTCTGCAGGTCATTTTATATAGAGTTTTGGATAGAATTGGCCTGTGTTTCAATTGGTTTTGGATATTTAATTACTTGCAAAGGTTTTGGGAAATGTGAGGTTCTGATTCGTAGGAGACACTCTACTGTTTTCTGATCATTTTTTCAGTTTGAGCAGATCTGGGGCGTGATATCAGCTCAGGCACGTTAAGGAAAAAGGCAGTTGGCAGGAGCCACATATTTATCGTACAGACATGAGAGTGATATGAATCCTCTCAGAATGCCAAACAATGTTGAATATGTCACTTTAGAATGGAACCAAGTGTGTGGGACAGAGCCACTTGTTTGTGTGTGAGGTGAACACATGGTTCATCACTATTCTACTTGATAGTTGTATTGTGAGCTTGAAAATAATGTCCCCAGCTATGAAGAGACCATACATCTAACACCAATTTCCACAATTCCTAAGGAACATCTAGATATTGGTACAGGGAAAGTGCATGTCCTTAAGCATGTATGTCTATGGAGGAATGAGGTCTATCCACAATTAAAATAATCATAACTCACTGAATTTTCAAGCTGTGTGGTTTGTTAGAAATGCCAGATATTTGTGATACAGGGTAAATTAAAAATGTGGGTTTTTCATACCAAAAATGCTTTACCTCATGTGCAACCCTGATCCCCCCAAAAATAAGTAACATTTTTGGAAATATATCCTTATTGTGAATTTTAACCAGAAGTACCTTGGGGCAGGGGCAACAAAGACTGGACAAAATGGTTCATTGGTGACATATGATAGTATCATGATTTGGTATGAAAGGGGCATCCTCGAAAGGCTCTGTCATTTACAAGCAAATATGGAGTGAGGCTCACCATGTGTGTTTTACTTTGTGATATGATGAAGTGTATTTTAATGCTACTTAGCTACATTACATTATCTCATCACGTTTAGCTCAAGTTCTATAAAATCTAGGCATATGGTTAACATTCATGCTGATGTTGGCAAATAAAATTTTACTCTGCACTCTGTAAAAGCTATACATGAGAATAAGAAAAAACTTTCAGAAAAATCTGCTATTGTTATTATAACTATCTCTGTTATAATTCTGTTATGCAAATTAAGATGTACCCACTGTGTGATATTTTTTGTATCAACATTGAGTGATGACTCAACACAGACTTGTGAGAAACAATAAACTGCTTTTTAACATAACTCCTTGCGGAGTTATTTAAGTACTACCACTTCTTTTGCAAGTGTTAAAATCATTCTGGCTTGCCACTGCTGCATTACTAGTGCAACTACAGGTTTTTTTATTATGTGCTGAAATTATACTGCTTTGCTACTGAAGCAAATCATGTTTCCAACACATCAATTGAAAAAGCTTCTTTATTTTTTGACTCAGTTCAACCATGTTATTTTCCGTGATACCGTTTTTTTTTTTTCTTTTTTTCCCGTTGAATACCAAGAAATCAGTCCAAAAACATATATATGTGGTTTGTGGAGTACATTTCAGTTTTGTATTTGTTTTGTTTTTTGACTTTAAACTAACAAGGGCCTTTTTAACGTGAATACCTGCATGAGGTAGCCCTGGACATGAAGTCAAGCTGAAGATTCTGTCTCTGATCTCCAACATTGAGGACATCAGGAAGTAGAAGATGTACCCCTACTTGGCAAGCCATAATCACCAGTTGCTCAAGCCAGTCTGACATCAAATGGACATAGATGATGCAATTTGGCAACTCAGAATGAGATACTCTAGGTCATACTTGCTCTGTACTTTATTGTAACCTAATCTGATAAAGTACACCTCATTTAAGACGTGGTTGACAGTTGTCTTTGCATCATTTGAAAAGCACATTTGATGCTGCTTTGCTGGACTTTGGATTCTTACAAGAAGCAATACAGCCTGGGTGTCTTCAAGGACAAGAAAGCCTGTCCTTCACCACTGGGTCTCATGAATCCATGTTCAGTGGAAATTGTATTTATTTTTTTTTATACAACATTCAAGCATGAATGAAGTACCATGTTTCCTCTTTGTTTGACTTAAAATGTTGTTGAGCTCAACCCTTATCAGGCTTTCTATTATGTGTTTTCTCTGAAAAAGTAACAAAATGTCTCAAATCAAATCAAATCTGCAATCTAACCTACTTCTCCACTTGCTGCTCAGTATGTTCTGAACAGTCGTAGTCTTAGGATTGTAAAGATGTGGCTAAATACACTCAGTATTTCGCTATTGCGTTCTGATGATTATTTTTGTGCATTCATTCCAATGGAAGCAGTATCTTTAGCCATATTATGGCAAAAATACAACTTAACTAAATGCACAGATGACAGCCCAGAAGTGGCTTACACTGCAGTAGTGGTTTCTATGGAAGATTTCCTGCTGTGAAAACCTAATTGCTTTGAACTGCATTGCAACTGCCATGAAGCTGACCACAGATGCTGTTCTGTCAATGCCACTACAAACACAGCAAACACAGCAGTGAGTGGTTGATACTTTAAAGATTTTAATTTCCAAAGTTAAGCAGTAAAGACAGAAAAAGTAAAGAGAATGTCCTCAATTCAGAGAGCTTTTCCTACTGTTGTTGTATCACATTTATTAACAAACTCTCAAACAAATAGCAAATGTTCACTTACGGTTCATCTGGTCCATGTGTGGGCAATTGTCCTGTGAGACCAAAATTAAAACATAATAAAACTTTAAAAACTGCCTTAACAAGCACATACAGTAAATCTTATTAAAGATTGACATATTTAGCTTTGTTAATCTAAATGCAGAAGACATGGCATCTTGGTAACTTAATAAAAAGCTTTTACAGTACAAGAAACATTTAAGGGTCTTTAACAATATAATCAGTCAATGAAAAAACAAACTATCTAAACAAACTACTGGTCTCATTGAAACTTCATGTGAACAGATGTTTATTAAAAAAGCAGGGAATCATAAAAATGTGTTTCACTCAGTCATATTTTACAGTGTATCAATTAAACTTAACATTTAGTCCATGTGATTTCTAAATCAAGTCAAATTCTATCAGTCTAGTCAAAGTCAAAGTATGAATATACATATGAACCTTACCCAGTTTGACATACAGGACACCTGTAGCAGAGATGACCTTCAGTGAATTGGAGGCAACACACTGATAATAGCCAGTATCTGTTGTGTCCAGGTCCTGGATGCGGAGCTTGGATCCTGCCTCTGTCTTTCGAATTGTTATGCGTCCCTGCTCCTGGGCCACGGGGGCGTCGTTCTTTAGCCAGCGGATGGATGGTCGTGGGTTTCCTGCCACTTTACAGTGCAGTGTAGCTGTCTGGCCCTGGAAGTGGGTGATATTGTTGACTGGCTCCTGGAACTCCAGAAAATAACCTTGAGGAGATGAAATTTGAAAGTTGAAGAAAATATTTAAACTAAGAAAAAGGCAAAATGGGGTGGACATAATGGTTTTTTTTTTTTTTTTTTTGTATTGTTGATTTAAAGACCCCTGCCAAGGAAAATCAAGTTTTCAATGTTGTTAACATGTCAGTGATTTTTATGCAACAAAACATATCATGAACAAAATAAGCAGTCAATGCCTTGCCTGAGCATTTCCACCTTGGAAGTGCAGTGAAACAATGACAGTGTCACAAACACAGATTCAGACAGCCAGGGTTTCATACATAGCATACCTAAATAGTCCGTCTTTGCGGGGTAGAGCTAAGGTGAAACAAGGGGTATCAGAGGTCAGGTGTAGTTACATGTTGGTATTTTGCAAGCTAAGCTTCAATGTTGTTTAAATGATAGTAGAGATAAATTCTGTTTTCGGTTGCAAATATGCAAAAGGACAAATTGAAGCCTTGCTTTGGTGTTTTATCCATTGACTGTGTCCAACAAATCTGCAGTGTGCTAGATAATGTTGGGCAATGTTAGCCTGCTAATTTACATGATATTTTGTATGGCTCATGGATGTTGATGAAAAAAGTAATAGCAAACATTCCTCAGAACAGTTTGTTGGATAGCTAAGCTGCTGATGAGGTTTGTGTGTTTGATGAGCAGAATCGAAGCTGCAGGTGAGCGGCGGGGGGGTGGGTGGAGAACGAGACGGGACTACTTAGATCCACGCATACCATATGAAGGCAAAGGTTTAGAGCTACATCTCAGTCAGCAATGGTTGGTTAAAACTAAATAACTGGACAGATTGATCATGGTTGAACATTCCAACAATACCTTCTCATCTGCTTTTAATATCGTTGCTCTACTAAATGCTAAAAAAAGAAGTCAAGTGACAGAATCTCTCCATGGTTAAACAACAGCAGTGTCAATAAGATTAAGAGAATCTGTCGAGCAGCTAAAAGAAAATGCACATGCACATGTTTTTATGGTTTCATAGAAATTACTTGCACTACCTGCACCTACCTCATACTGTTTATACCCCATGTCACTTGCACTACTTGCATGTGTTTATGCCTTTTATTTCCATAGTTATTTATTCTACAAGGAACAGGCTTGGCTGTGTTAACATTAGATCTGGAATCTAGATCTGGAGAAGCTAGCTAACCATATGCTACTGGAGTAATGATAAGCATATTCCTGCAATTAGGACTGGGGATAATGTTATGACAGCATAGCCGGCTACTTGTCTGGCTGATGAAGTGCTTCCACTATTTCTCGCCAGCATTAACATTAACATTGTCTCTGTCATGGTACTCCCTCAAGGAACCTTCAAATAGGCAGGGGTACTGTTGCCACAGCTCAACAAACTTTTCCTCTCTTCTGTTGTCCCATCTGACAACAGAAACCTCAGCATCCCTACTCCTCCTCCATGCCATTATTACGTGACTTTGCTCTGGAGAGAGCACCTGATTGGTAAATGCTCAGGAACATGTTGTGGGAGATGTCACACTAGACCGGTCAAAACAAAAAAATTCTGACATGCTGGTCTTTTTGCTGGGCTGTCGTGAGGAGTCCCAGATGCTGCATGACAGGTTATTTAGTATGTCACACTACAAAGGTACAGACGCCCGATTGCCGTTCATGATCGGCCAAGACGCTGGTAATTGGTCAGTCACAACAAATTTGTCTCAAAATGAAGCTAGATCAGAATCAGAATTCAGAATCAGAAAAAGCTTTATTGCCAAGTACGATTTTACACATACGAGGAATTTGTTGTGGTGAAGTTGGTTAATGACACATCTACTAAAAATAAGCTATTAAAGAAGTACAAAATATAACAATATAAATATATATACACAAGTCTGTTTTTTTTTTTTTTCAGAAACCCAGTCTGTTTTTTCAGAAAGAAGTCCAAGCTGAGTCTGTTAATGTAACGCATAGAGTTGTGTCTATGTCAATGTGACTAAATGAGGTGGAGTGTGAAGAGTGTCGGGGGGGGGTTCCGGGCCTTGTTGATAAGGTTGACGGCAGACAGGAAAAAACTGTTCTTGTGGCATGAGGTTTTGGTCCTGATGGACCACAGCCTCCTGCCAGAAGGGAGTGTCTCAAAGAGTTTGTGTCCGGGGTGAGAGGGATCAGCCACAATATTTCTTGCACGCCTCAGGGTCCTGGCGGCGTACAGGTCCTGAAGAGATGGGAGATTGCAGCCAATCACCTGCTCTGCAGACCTAACACACTGCAGTCTGCCCTTGTCCAGATGGTGATGGAGGAGGTGAGGAGGGAATCAATGATGGTTGTGTAGAAGTGCACCATCACTGTCTTTGGCAGGCTGAATTTCTTCAGCTGCCGTAGGAAGTACATCCTCTGCTGTGCTTTCTTGATGAGGGAGCTGATGTTCGGCTCCCACTTGAGGTCCTGTTGTCCACAACCATCTCCACTGTCTTTAGAGCATTGAGCTCCAGGTTGTTCTGTTCTGACCTGCAGGTGGAGTCAGGCACGCTCAGCTGGGAGAGCTTCTCCTGAAGCAGAGTTGGGATGATGGTGTTAAAGGCAGAGCTGATATCCACAAACAGAATCCTAGCGTAGGTTCCTGCAGAGTCAAGGCGCTGGAGGATGAAGTGGAGGGCCAAGTTGACTGCATCGTCTACAGACCTGTTGGCTCTGTAGGCAATGTAGGAATTAGATGACTTGCTAATTTCGGGAATCTGTCTGTGAATTGTAAAAGTCTTTGTGGCCTTTGATCACTAAGGTGAGAAGAGCATTCAATGAGGGAAACAGGATGAAGGGGGACGTTTTTAGGGTACAATCCATTGTAACTGAGAGGTTTATGGTATAGTATTAACCCCTGGAAACAGGATGAGTGAACTCCCCCAAATAGTCATTGTTTTTGAAGGAAAGATTTTATCATTACCAGGTGCATGTGACAACCAGTTGTCTTTTTGTTGAATAGTATAAATGCCAAGACATTGTGGAGATCTGGAGAGAACACTCTACATGAGTCTTCCCTCCATGCTGCATGTATTAAAGAGACCTGATTCATCACACCGAGTCTGTAATTCTTCTGAGAATTAGCAACTCTCAACAAGCAACAAGGAGAATTTCCCTTACAGCAAACTGCAGGGGTTCCAGGAGAGGGTCAGTGATGTCTTTGAGGTGTGAGAGCACAAGGCGCTCAAAGGACTTCATGACCACAGAGGTCAGGGCGACGGGTATGAAGGCGTTAAGTCCTGTGGTCCTTGGCTTCTTGGGAACAGGGATGATGGTTGAAGACTTGAAGCAGGCTGGCATGTGACGTGTCTCCAGTGAAGTGCTAAAAATGTCTGTGAACATTGGAGACAGCTGATCAGTGCTTTAAGGCAAATGGGGAGACAGAATCAGGTCCAGCTGCTTTCCAGGGGTTCTGTCTCCTGAAGAGTTTGTTGACGTCCCTCTCATGGATGGAAAGAGTTGTCAATGAGGTTGGTGGGGAGGGGGAGGGGGGGACCTTTAAGGTGGGAGCTGGAGCTGTTGGGAGGTGTTGTAGGGGATGGTTGCTGGACTGTCCCTTTGTCTTTAAAAGCAGCAGTAGAACTCGTTCAGGACGTTGGCTAGGCGTCGATCGTTGATGGAGTGGGGGGCTTTAGGCTTGTAGTTGATGATCTGCCTGAGCCCTTTCCAGACAGACGCAGTCGTTAGCTGAGAACTGGTGTTGGAGCTTCTCAGAGTACAGTCGTTTAGCCTCTTTCACCACCTTGCTAAACTTCGACTTCGACTCTTTGTCCCCACTCCTGGAGGCCTCTTCCTTTGCCAACCTTAGCACTCTGAGTTGGGCTGTGAACCAGGGTTTGTTGTTGTTGTAACTCACCCTGGTACGTGATGGAACACAGCAGTCCTCACAGAAGCTGATGTAGGACGTCACAGCCTCCATGTACTCATCCACACTGTTGGTAGCAGACCTGAGCACAACCCAGTCAGTAGAGCCCAAACACACCTGGAGATCCTCCACAGCCTCGCTGGTCCACTTACTTGATGTCCTCACTACAGGTTTGCAGAGCTTTAGTTTCTGCCTGTATGCAGGAATGCAGAGTGGCCCAGTGCAGCACAGGGGACGGCGTGATAAGCATCCCTGACTGTGGTGTAACAGTGATCCAGAATATTCTCCTCTCTGGTCGGGCATTTAATCGACTGTCTGTAGGTTGCCTTTGTTAATACCAGGTACCAGGTCAGGAGAACAGTGCTGCTGTTGATGTAGAAACAGATTCCTCCACCTTTATTTTTGCCGGAAAGTTCCATATCTCTGTCCGCGCAGTGGAGTTGGAAGCCAGCCAGCTGCAGCGCAGAGTCCGGTATTAATTCACAGAGCCACGTCTCAATGAAGCACAAAACCACAGATAAAGAAAAGTCCCTGTTTTTACCCAGCAGCAGTTGCAATTCCTCCAGTTTGTTGGGCAGTGAACGCACGTTAGACAGAAATATTCCCAGTACTGCTGTGCGTTATCTGCGCTGGCGAAGGCGCACGAGCGCGCCGGCCCATTTTCCTCTCCTCCGGCATTTCACTGTGTGAGCAAGGGTGAGCGCACCTTTGACCAGGATGTCCAAAATTTCCACTGTTGGGAGGAGAAATTTAGGAAATAAATCCTCTGGTGTTGCTCCCCTGATGTTCATGAGCTCTTCTCTGGTGAAAGACCTCCAGGTACCGTCACAAAAAACAGGTTTAAAACACAAAACAAAACAAGACAACACGCACCAACACACCGGGGCAGCGCCATCTTAAAACTGTTCATATAGATCCGTATAGTCTGATCCTCTCATAACACATACATGAGCAATAAGTCTTTGTAAAGTCAACACAGAAAGTTTAAAGACATAAGATGGATGGGCAGCGGGGAAGCTGTAGCAGCAAACATGTTGGCATAGGCATTTCTTCATTCCCTGTGGGTGAGGTGTGAAAATGTGTTTACTGATTATGTTTTGTAGTAAGAGTATGTATTTATTTTAATATTTTGCTTTGGACCATCTGCTGAACAAATGGACCAATAGACTGACCAACCAACATGCTGAGTTAACAACTGAGATCTGGGAACATGTGATCATAGCTACATCCAAATTCATTGAAACAGGAACAGTAAGATGATCAGGGAGCTTAAAAATGAATCAACAGTTTATCCAGACGAAATAAATCACTTTAAGTGTTGAAATGTCCTTAATAATCTCTCATTCACAGGACAACTATGTGTACACTGCTAAGGTATGTAGACTAGGTCAAAATAGAAGCAGTTCACCTTCATTTTGTCTTCCTTATATGTGTAAATAACCTGCCAGTTTGTTCTCAGCCTGTGTAATGGTCTAACTGGTCATGTCTCTTAAGCTGTTGGACCAGAAGAAAGATGGAGCCACAAGAGTGACAGCTAGTTACAGCAGCTCTGACCACTTTTCTTTGTTTAGTGTGTCACTAGTCTCAGGCAAACATGTTCACCTAGTGTACAACTGGTGAGACTAGTGATTTGCCTTTTACTCTTTTCTGGGCTATTTAAAACCACATGGGGAGATCCATTTAGCCATGGCCATTGTTTACACACACAGGAACAGCTGTTAGCACAAGCTAACATCAATCCTGGACAACCCCTCTCATCCCCTGCATGAGATAGTGGGGCCTTAAGCAGCTCCTTCAGCAACAGACTACTGCATCCACTGTATAAGAAGGAACCCTACCGCAGGTCCTTCACAACAGCTGTCCAATTGTTCAACTGCTACTACTACTTAATAATTCTGCAATACTTAACATGGTACTTATAAAAATGTACTTTATTGTAAGTGTATTTTAAACTATACTTTAGTGTACTTTTAAAATTCTAAGTCTAAGTATATTTCCAAGACAATGATGATTTGATACAATTGTACTGCAAATGTGTTTTCAAAGCACGTATATGGTGATTTTCACTGGTGTCTTTAAGACACTTAAAGTTTGTAAAAAAAGTTGTGCCGATTTAGCATACTATTTACACATCAAGTACTCAAGGACTACTAGAGTACACTTAAGTATACTTGAGGGTGACAAGATTAGCACAAAGTGCACTTTTGTCAAAAACTATAAGTAGAACATTTATTCCCCTGGGTTAATGGTTAGTGTTCCTGTTTGTGAACACTTGAGACTCCCAAGGGACTTAAAACAGCTAAGCAAATAGCTACACTAAATATCAGAGTTCCAACTGTTCCCACACAGAGTAATCATGCAGATCAAAGTGTTTTGATAGGACCTCAGCACTGCAGAGCTGACACAGGAATGTTTGACAATTTCTACAGTACTCTTGACTCTGTCCCCTGGCTCTTAATACCATCTGCTTTTCGATGTATGTAATGGAAAAACAGACATGTGCGCCTGGCTTCCTATCCCAGCTACAGCAGAACTCTCCACAGGGTAGGCTTCAGATGAGTGACGTAAAATTGGTTTGATTTCCTGAAAATAGTAAGTATGATGTTGCATAGCATGAAAAACTGGAGTCCTGAATATCTTGATTTTACCTCTGTCATGTGCATACCAAATTTCATTGCATAAAAAGTACATTCAAGTACTAATTAGGAAAAATGATGTTACGTATATATAGGTAGTAGTAATATTAGTGGTCCAACACTAGACCCCATCACGTACACCAACTTCTCCTTGTCGTGGGTCTGAGGTCTTGGGGGCCTGCAGTTGAGGTCACAGGCTCCAACTGCTACCTTTCAGGTAGGATAAAAGTTAATGGCAGTCTCTCTAATTCTATAGTTTGCCCCAGGGTTGCCCCATTAGCCCAACCCTCTTTAATCTATTTACTGAACCTCTGGCTCAAACTATTAAATAGGAAAGACTTTTGGAGGGTATGAATATAGTCATCATTAATGAATTGGTGACGCTCCTGATCTTGGGAGGACTGCTTTATATGCTTTCTATATAATGTGACATAAAACTGAATACTCTCATACTTCTTGTACACTTTGGACATGTACTTAATAACCATCCATTACCTGCCCATAACTGTTGAAACTGATTTTGTCAGTTTGTCGTTCTTGTTGGCCCTGTCCTGAGCAGTATTTGCGGTGTGCCAGAGCACACGGCCATGCTGGGGAGGGGCCATTGTCATCAGGGATTGCTGCTGCCAGGAGGAAGTGTACTTCTGGTATGGTCTGTGCAAGAGCCATATTCATAAAGATTCAGGGTCAAAAATTATTATGATCACCCGGTATATTTCCTGTTATGTGCCATTGGGTGTCGTTGTCCTGTCGCCAAGAGCGCAGGTATAGGTAGGTCACCTCACCTTGTTGGGTGTGTTTGATCCCGGTAGGGCATTTGGTTTTCGATTGCTGTGGTGGCAAGATGTTCGGACTACATATTCACTGTGCACACGGACATAAATGGATTGTATTATGGAGCACAGACAAGACGAGCCACAGACTCTTTATTGAAACAATACAGCAGATGGTAAGGTGTCAGCCAGGTCACTCCTGGGAGTGGTGTGATACCTAGCATGGTATCACACAAAGCTCCTACATTAGGTATGGTGTTAGGGTGAGTAGTGTGTGTGGTTTTAGTGTTGTGGCTGATCATTGTACATTTTCAATTGTATTCCTATCTGAAGGATGAGGTGACAAGGCATCATAAATATATGCATCAAGATTTTTCAGGTGACACATTGCAATGACGTGTAAAATTGATCTTGCATAGCTTAAAACATTTGCATACTTGTGTGTGGACCATGTTTGGTGCCTAAGACTCAGCTGGAGCTGGGACTTGGCTAGCTTATCTTATCATAAAGACTGAGAGGAATGGGAAACTGCTAGCCTACCTCTCTCCAAAGTTAAAAAAACATGCTTACCAACTAATTTACACACTTAAATCTATATAAACAGAAATGTTAAATGACAATTTGTTATTTGCTGCAAATATCTGTTGGAAAACATCAGTCCTTCTGAGCAGGATCTCGAGCTATAGTGCAGTTGTCAGGTAAAGCTGATGAGCTTTTGGTTTTGGCCCCTATATAAGCACTAAAGTTCCAAACCGGGCAACCTATGTGCCATGACAAGATACCAGGAAACTGTGCATTCACAGTGCCTGGCTGTTATTTGTCAAGAAATAGTTCATTAGTTCATAGTACTTCATAGTACTTCATAGTAGTAGCAGTGCAGTGGTTCATAGTACATCTTTATTTTTGTATGGATTTAACAAATGATTTACAGCATATTGATTAGCAAGCTTTTCAGTGCTGGTAAGTGATTTTTTGAACTGACTATGCACACCTATCAGCTCAGAAAACCAAACAATAAGTATTTATCTTACCTTGAGCTGTAGGTGCAGCTCCACTCTGAGCTTCAGCCATACCATCTGTATCCACTGACAGGCCTAGATCAACTGTAGAAACAACCATATAGAGGACATAAGAGTTAATTCTAAAGTTGAAATAAAACAAGACATGCCAGCAACTGAAAAGGGCTAAACCATACAGTATTAGGGTAAGGTAATGCAGTCCAGAGGCAACTGACATGCTTCAGGACTGCATGGAGCACTGACTGGGAGTCTGAGAGGTCTTGAGCACAACAATGTATTTGCTGACACTATATATATGCATCTGCATATTCTGTGAGTAGGTCTGCCTCCCAATCATAAGGTAAAAGAACCACAAGCCCTTGTTCACAAAACAGCTCAGAAAACTCAGGTGGCACAAGCAGCAGTCATTCATGGAGGAATGAATACATCCAGGCTGGCTAGACAGAACCTCAAGAAGGTCATCAGATGTTCCAAGATGGAATACAAAAGATGGAGCATAATTCAAACACCAACAACCCTGCATCCTCAGGGCAATCACAAATTACAATCAGAAAAGCCCTGTAATCAACCCATCTCCCAGAGCATCTGATAAACTCAACACCTTTTACACTAGGTTTGAGAGGTCCACTTTCACATATGCTGATGGCTCACTATCTCCCACCCTCCTCTCTCACCTTCACAATGAAGGACATCTGCTGTTTGGACAGATAAGTTGAAGGAAGCCCAAGGTTGAACTGGTGAATTGGTTTAAGTTGTACATGGTTTTATTTGTGTTTAGAGGATACTATCCACCTGAAACTGAAAGTGAAACAGTGCAATAACAGTCATTGGGAAGTCCGACTGTTTTTCCTCTGATATACACAATACATTTTTAAAATCAGGAATGTGTGTAATGGATACAATGGTTGCGGCGTATGATTGGGCCCGACTGCCTGGGGGCTAATCAGGAAGAGGTGCTTGTGAGGAGATGCAATGTTTGGCTTGGTCATTAGCTCATCTTGACTTGGAAATGATTTCTGCCTTCCCTTTGACACAGAGTATGTGTTTGACAGATGTGGGTGGTGGAGGAAGTTGGTGGTGCATAAACCCTGCAGTGAATAAACCCATACAGTATGCCTTTCAGAAGCCACCCTTCCCTCTATTAAGTCTGCCCACATCCAGCCATTGATGTAGGCAGACATGGAGACAATTTTTCTTCAGCATGAGAAGGGTGGATTATTTCACTAGATATTTCTGCATCATATGCAGATGCTGGATTTGGCTTTACTCTGCCTTGGCCATGCCCTGGAGATTATGTGTAGCCTTTCACCTCGCCAAGACATATCAAGCACAGTCCCCAAAGACCACATTCTTACAGATATTAGGCCAGTATCTCTGACCACTTTTGACATCCTTGAAATGTCTTCTAAACACCACAGCAGTGATGATCACACTGCAAAGACGAAATACAAGCATCAAAACACTTCGTAGTCTTTGTGTTATATTTTCCTTGATCATTCACAGCCCAATGCTCCCATCTCTTATAGATCTACTGAAGAAGTCACTAATTAGAGCTGACATGAGTGATCTGTTACTGAAAGAATAAAGAACGGCAAGAACAGCTAAACAACCTGAGAGTGTATGAGCAAACTTGTAATGTAGCCAGACTGCCTAAGATATTACTGGTTTATCCCAGTGATTGGTGAATGGCTACATCTTTCCACAACTGTTCCTGTTTGTAATTCTGACTTTCTATTATTAATTTGCAGAGAGCCCAATCTGAGGTACTCTGATAGGGTTGGGTCCGATGGCCTGTTCTGTTTTGGATCCATTCCATGTTGATAAAATATTCAGATTTGAAAAGCCTCAGGATACTAAACAGTGATGGAACAGATGAAGATACTCTGAATGCTAGCTTTGTAGAACTGGCTATGAACTTTCTGGGAGCTCTTCATCTTCCGGAGCAATAGGATGAACATCCACTGGTGAGCTTGCTTGATGACATGAGATAAGTATGTCTCCGTTTCATGTCACTTGGTGATTATTGCACCCACAACTTAACAGGCTCCACCACCTTTACAGCTGTTGCTGACAAGTCGTGGAGATTTGCAGGTGGATTTTTCCGAAAGTCCATGAATACACTATCTTTCTGCTCCAACTTATTATCTGTACAACATGCTGCCAACTATGACAATATTCCTGTGAGTGCCAATCATTGTTCTTGATGAGGCCTTGGACCATTGCCGTTTGACCAACTTGATGGAAGGGTGGCTGGATTTGCAGTCATTGGTGTACAGGGAGAACATATATGGGGAGAGGACACAATCTTGTGGGATTTGTGATATTGGTGTTGGGCAGGGTAGACAGGTGGCTGCCAAACTGCACCTGTTCCTTCCGCTGGTCAGTCCGTTATCCACTCTTAGATCGGACAGGGTACTACTAGTTTGACGGTATTACACATTTGCACGGTTCCAGAGTTCAGCTGTGGCTTTACAGCACTCTAGCTGATGCTTGGCATTGCAAATGGTGATGCAACTCTTAAGTGCAACTGCTCAGCCATGGAAACCCATTTCATTAAGCTCCTGATGCACACAGTGTAGTGTGTAATGCAACAGATGGAAGACAATTTTTTCATGCTACGCACATCAACACTAGTTGGCCCCGCTCTGTGAGTTTCCGTGGTGTTCCTAGGTGCTTTCATTTCACTTCATGTATTCTGTATTTTAGTAAAGCCTTTTCTAATTCATGTTTCTGCTGTGCTATTTTACATAAGCTTCTGTAACTTCTCATTGACAGCTACAAAACACAAATTAGTCAGCACAGTAATCACCAGTCATAATTTAGTTGCCTATGATCATTGCAATGTGGTTGTGCATGTTGTGCCAACAGATTGTCACCCCCAGTGGTCACCTACTTTCAACTATGATGCTATTGGTGCCACTCAACAATCAAGCAATAAACATGCAACACCCAGTTAGCAATGTCTGATTACATTGTGTTACAGAATAAGCTAATTTTTCTCAGTGTCAATAGTTATTGATGGTGAAGCAACAGTGCCAACATGAGGCCAAATATGAAAAAACATCATTACCTACTGTCACTTGCATCCAGCACACCCTGAATGAGAAATATATGATTCTAGTGAACCAGTTTTGGAGATAATCATTACAAAGACAATGCATTTCAGAACACTGTCTAGGGCAAATAGTCAGAGTGAGTTGAGTGCCTATGTGACACTGGCCACCCTTGAAATCCATTCTCGTAGCTTCTTGGATGTGTGCTGCTTACATTCTGATCCCTGGTTGTTACCTTTTTGCAAAGTCTTGAGCTCACCTGCATGCTGTTACTGGCTGTGGGCTCTACACCCACTGCCCAAATATTGCAGGTTACGAGAAGAAAATAATAAAATACAGGCAGAGGTCAGGGTCTCACAATTCTAGTGGGTCATAATTGATGATTGAGAGGGACTAGTTTTGCATGAGTCTAAACATTGCTTCTTGGAAAATCTTGCAGTGCATACCCTTAACTGGATGAAATGACTGAATTAGACAGGGTGCAATATAGTTCCAGACACAAGGTATACATTTAATGGTTAAATAAAGTATTATAACAAACTTTCTTCAAGTACCACTCTCAGCACTACTTGTACAACTTGTAATGAATACTGCAGCCTCTCCCCACCACACAGTAAAGTAGTATTTTGTCATAGAATTCTGTCAGTACACTAGAAGAAAACCGAGACAACCACGAACTGAGTTAGGCTTCCTAATGCCACAGGTCACAGGCATCACATAAGGCAGTGGTTGTGACTGATTATATGTATTCATAGCCTCAGAAAATGAGGGACTGGGGGCAATCAGATGCATTTCCACCCAGAGTAAGACTCCTGCCTGCTGCATTCCAACAGCCTGCTGCCTCCCCCATGAAAGGGCCCTTTGAGAGCTGAGAGGCCAGGCCACTGCTCCATCTACTGGAGTTTTTGACTGAGGGCCTTCTGGCAAACCTCAACACTTTCCTGCCCTCTTTCCCTGTTTAAATTGCTTGTGTGCATGTGTGTGTTCATGAACATCTCCTTCTGCCTCTCAGTCTTCTAACCTTTGTTTCTGTTACTCCCCATCCTCCACCCTGTCTACATGCTCTGCCCTCACTTCCAACCTGTCCCTGACTTTCCAGCCAGGGTCAATTCAACAGAGAGCAGAGACCAGACTTACAGTTATAGTTACACAAAATTTCTTGAAGGCAGAGCTACTTTAAAGGCAGAATTTATGTTGCTGGTTGAGTTAAACCTCAATGGATAGAAGCAGGTAACCACAGTGGCAAAGGTGAAAAAAACGACTGTAAATTCAGACTGTGGTTGTCTTCTCTACAAGAATGTGAGTGGTCAAATAGAGTATTATAAAGCTGCAAGCAGCTGTGATGTTTTTGCAATCATTATATCTGTATGTTGATCAGCTAGTCTGGTACTATTGCTTATGGTCAACAGCGCCAATACACAACATGTTCATGTTGGAGTTACCTCTGTTAGATTAAGTGCACCCCACCCTTTCCCCTGACCATATGTAGAGTGTCAAGCGATATTAATTTATCAGAATCATTCAAATTTCTCAAGAAAATCTAACATGTATTCCTTGTCATGGTTTCGGCTGTTGTTTCCACTTTAGTGTACCTGCTTTGGAGACAAGTTTGATTTGGGCTCTCCTGAGGGCTATACTAGATACTAAAGTACTAGCAGAGTACTAAGTAAGTTTCCAGCTGTGCTCCCAGTAGCAGTTGGTTAAGCAGATGCCACATGATATCATAAAAAGGACGACTACTACAGACACAACAGGAATAACCATTTTACAACTGCATCTATTTGGAGGAGGACAACCGATATGTAAAACGAGTGGAGTAGTAGTGAACCCTTGTCAGACAGGGAGCTAAAATCAGCTGTTACAAAGCAAAAGGACATTCCTCAGCATCTGACAGAAGTGAGGACACAACTCACAGCCTGAAAGTGCAGGTAAAACGATAGATGTATGCAAAAATGTGTCAGTCTATTTTTATTTTTGGCTTTAAAAAAAGCAAAATGAGTGTTTTCTCGTTTACATCTTGAAATAACCAAAATAAAAAAACAAGACTTACTTTTGTTTTTCTGTAATTTTGTTTTTCCTCTGTGCAAATGCACACTGACCTGCAGCATGCACTAACCTCGCATGAGCATGCTGATTCAAAGGAAAAGTTTGTAAAGCATTTAGAAATTGAAAATTAAGATACATTTTAAGAAATCTGAAAAAAACAAAAAAAAAAAAAACAGCTGTGACGTGTAACTTTTTTAACATCACTTTAGCCTATACCTTACCTATACTTCTGGTGTAATAACACCTATATGATTATTATGCAGGCTACAGTCCCTCTGCAAACACTGGAGCACTGGATGACAAAAGTCACTTTCAGTGATGGAATAACAATAATGTGAAAAAACATCGCAAAAACAAAAAATAGACTTATTTTTTGGCTGCATTTTTCTATTTTATTCAATTACCCACTTCAGTACTACAACCCTGTTTCCAAAAAAGTTGGGACGCTGTGTAAAATGTAAATATAATATATATAAATATATATATATACCGTAACCCCAAATTTAACTAAAAAATAAAACCCACAAAGACAACAACACCTTTAAAAAAAGTAAAGCCTGGAAAAGTTGTGGCATGTTAAAGCACCTGCTGGAACATCTGAGCTTAGACTCAAGATGGCGCTGCAGACGGCTGCTTCGGTGTATTTTTGTGTTTTAAACCTATTTTTTGTGAGGTTATCCGGAGCTCTTTCACCAGAGAAGAGCTCATGAACATCAGGGGAGCAACACCAGAGGATTTATTTCCGAAATTTCTGCTCCCAACAGTGGAAATTTTGGACATACTGGTCAAAGGTGCTCTCACCCTTGCTCATGCAATGAAATGCCGGAGGAGAGGAAAATGGGCCGGCGCGCTCGTGAACCTTCGCCAGCGCGGATTACACACGGTGTTACCGGGAATATTTCTCTCTAGCGTACGTTCACTGCCCAACAAACTGGAGGAATTGCAACTGCTGCTGGGTAAAAACAGGGACTTCTCTTCATCTGCGGTTTTGTGCTCCATTGAGACGTGGCTCAGTGGATAAATACTGGACTCTGTGCTGCAGCTGGCTGGCTTCCAACTCCACCGCGCGGACAGAGACACGGAACTTTTCGGCAAAACTAAAGGTGGAGCAATCTGTTTCTACATCAACAGTGGTTGGTGCAACAACATGACAGTGATCCAGCAGCACTGTTCTCCTGACCTGGAATCTTTCACCATTAACTGTAAGCCTTTTTATGCACCCCGTGAGTTCACTTCATTCATTCTGGTCGGCATTTACATCCTGCCGCAGGCCAACGTGCAGGACGCACAGTGTATGCTTGCCGACCAGATCGTGCGTGTGGAGCGGACCAACCCGGACTCTTTTTTTATTGTCCTTGGTGACTTTAACAAAGGTAACCTCATGCACGAACTCTCTAAATACAGACAGTTTATCTGCAGTTTGCCTACAGAGCCAACAGATCTGTAGACGATGCAGTCAACTTGGCCCTCCACTTCATCCTCCAGCACCTGGACTCCGCAGGAACCTACGCTAGGATACTGTTTGTGGATTTCAGCACTGCCTTCAACACCATCATCCCAACTCTGCTTCAGGAGAAGCTCTCCCAGCTGAGCGTACCTGACTCCACTTGCAGGTGGATTACAGACTTCCTGTCTGACAGGAAACAGTGCGTGAAGCTGGGGAAACACGTCTCTGACGCTAAGACCATCAGCACCGGATCCCCCCAGGGCTGCGTTCTTTCTCCTCTGCTCTTCTCCCTGTACACAAACAGCTGCACCTCCAGTCACCAGTCTGTCAAGCTCCTGAAGTTTGCGGACAACACCGCCCTCATCGGACTCATCTCTGATGGCGACGAGTCCGCCTACAGGTGGGAGGTTGACCATCTGACGACCTGGTGCAACCAGAACAACCTAGAGCTCAACGCTCTAAAGACAGTGGAGATGGTTGTGGACAACAGGAAGAACTCAGCCTCACCTGCTCCCATCATCCTCTGTGACTCCACTATTGACACTGTGGAGTCTTTCTGCTTCCTGGGAACTATCATCTCCCATGACGTCAAGTGGGAGCCGAACATCAGCTCCGTCATCAAGAAAGCACAGCAGAGGATGTACTTCCTACAGCAGCTGAAGAAATTCAGCTTGCCAAAGACAATGATGGTGCACTTCTACACAGCCATCATTGAGTCCATCCTCACCTCCTCCATCACCATCTGGTACGCTGCTGCCACCGCTAAGGACAAAGGCAGACTGCAGCGTGTCATTTGGTCTGCAGAACAGGTGATTGGCTGCAATCTCCCATCTCTCCAGGACCTGTACGCCTCCAGGACCCTGAGGCGTGCAGAAAAGATTGTGGCTGATCCCTCTCACCCTGGACACAAACTCTTTGAGACACTCCCCTCTGGCAGGAGGCTGCGGTCCATCAGGACCAAAACCTCACGCCACAAGAACAGTTTTTTCCCGTCTGCTGTCAGCCTTATCAACAAGGCCCGGAACACCCCCGACACTCTTCACACTCCACCTCTGCCTCATCTTGTCACACTGACATAGATGCAACTCTATGCGTTACATTAACGCTCAGCTTGGACTTCCTTCTGAAAAAACAGACTGTGTTTTCGGAAAAAACAAACAAACAAAAAACAGACTTGTGTATATATATTTATATTGTTATATTTTGTCCTACTCTTATTTTTAGTAGATGTGTCATACACCAACTTCACCACAACAAATTCCTCGTATGTGTAAAACCGTACTTGGCAATAAAGCTTTTTCTGATTTCTGATTCTGATTTCTGATTTCAATTAATTAGGTTAACTGGCAACAGGTCACTAACATCAATGGGTATAAAAAGAGAGGCTACGTCTTTGACCAGGAGGTTTCACCACTCTGTGACAGACTACACAGCAAATAGTGCAGCAATTTAAGAATACTGTTACTTACGTAAAACTGCAAAAACAATTAGGAATTTCATTGTCTATATTAAATAATGTCATTAAGAGATTCAGAGAATCTGAAGAAATGTCTGTACATAAGGGATAAGGCCAAAAACCAATACTGGATGGACATGAGCTTCGTGCCCTCAGACAGCACTGCACTGAAAACAGATGTGATTCTGTTGTGGATCACTGCATGGGCTCAGGAACCCTTCCAAAAACTGGTGTCTGTTAACACAGCCACTGCTTTCACAAATGCAAGATGAAACTCTACCATGCAAAGAATAGACTGCATATAAACTGCCTTCTCTGGTCCTGAGCTCATTTAAGATTGACCGAGGCGAAGTGGAAAATTGTCCTGTGGGCTAATGAGTCAAAATTAGATTTTTTTTGGAAATCACAGATGCCATGTCCTCCTGACTAAAGAGGAGATGGATCATCTGACTTGCTATCAGCAAACACTTGTGAAGGTAACATGAATGCTGAACAAGATATACAGGTACAAGTTTAAATATGGGGTTTTGCAAATCATCATATTCTGATTCTGTTTACATATTACACAGTGCCCCATCTTTTTTTGAAAATGGGCTTGTATGTCCTCAGATATATTATGCACATTAATGTCTGCCTGTCCTTGAAATATTTTGCATCTCTTACTGTCTGAAAATACTGGTCACTTCCTATTTTTTTTCCTGTCATTGACAACATGATACAGCATTCCGAATGTTTGATCTTAAGACGATAATAAAACAAGCTTTAAAAATGTGATACTTAGTAGCTTTGTCTGTTGTGAATGAAGTTTAAAATAAGCTTATGTATGAGGTAAGCCTTGTATGTACATGCTTTTATGTATCTGTTTGTGCTACACTGAATGGCAAATAGATATATAATATAGCTTTGTGTAATCAGAATCAGAATCAGAAACAGCTTTATTGCCAAGTACACTTTTACACATACGAGGAATTTGTTCTGGTGAAATTGGTGCATGACACATCTACTAAAATAAGAGCATAAAATATAACAATTTAAATATAAATACACAAGTCTGTAAGTCTGTATGTCATGACATCATAAAATTAATACTTTTGATCTGTGTAAGTTCACCTTAAGTGCACTACTATACAAATAGTGTTTTAACACGCTGAAAATACAATACAAAGTATTTGGCAGCAATTATCTGAAAAGTGCACATTAAATATTGAACTTCAGTTTTACTAAAGATATATTTCACAACAGTGTAATTATTAAAAGTACGCTATATTTCAATTTTAAATATAATGTAGCAAAAATCTACTTCTGAGTCAGCCATGACAGCATAAATTTAATCTACTTTTAATCTGTATGAGTTTATTTTAAGTGCACTACTAAACTAATAGTGTTACAACACTTACTACCACTTACTGAAAATATACTGCAAAGTATTATCTTAAAAGTGCACTTTAAAAATTGAACTTAAATTTTACTGAAAATATATTTTACTGTATTAAAAGTATGTTTTCAATGTATTTGAAGTATGTTGTAAACAAAAGACCAAAACAGGGCAGGGTGGGAGAGGTCTAGAACAGGGTAAGTACCAGTGATGTGCGGTGAGGTTCATGACTGGTGAGGCACTGACTCCTCTGTCAGATGTAAAAATATATGAACCCAAAATAGAAGCTTATATTTCAATTTTGACCTTAATTGAAACATTTAGTTGTTTTAAAAGCTTTTAATTGTGCATTAATCAATTCCACACTGTTCAACAATATGATAGCAAGAAAAACAAAAGAATATTTAATATAAGGTCAAATTTTATTTTTTAAAATTTAAATGTTTTATTTTTGGCTGATCTCTCTTTTTTCAATTGAAATTGAACACTCACTATTGCCCTCTATGTAGGAGAGCATGCAGCGACGTGCATTGCACCAATGGAGCTCAGCACTGCCACCTATCAGTGCAGCACGGTACTTTCTGTCTCACCTGGAGCATTTTCACTGTGCGTTCATGACCGATATAAAGAGAGACAGCAATGGGCATGCACCAACTGCCTGCATCAGTCAGTGTGTGTGGCACAGCACCATCAGAAGTGAGGCACAGCTCATCGCTGCCTCACCTCACCCTTCTCCCACATATTTGAACAGGAAATGTGTAAATTTAGTGATTTTGACCATAGAAATGTTGAAGTTATACAGAAAACAAATATATAGAACAGTCATGAGCTTAAGTCTGAATTTCCTACTCTTAATGAATTTATAAACCACAGTAAGTTTTTTATAAATTAGATTTTAACAGGTGAGGGAATGCCTCCGCTGCCTCCCCTGACTGCACATCACAACGGCCTCCGTAACCTCCCTCTGCCTGAGCTTTCTCTGTCCTCCCCCCAGGATCTCTCCCCCCAGGACTCAACTCCCACATCCTACACCATCGCCCACAGCACCCTCTCCACTAGCACCATCCCCTGTCTGACTGAGTGCAAGGTAAGAAGACAGCTGGAGATGCTGCTCCTGGGCAAGGCTGCTGGCCCTGATGGCATTAGTTCCAGAGTCCTGAGGACTTGTGCCAGCCAGCTGTCCATGATCCTGGGACACCTCTCCGACCTGAGCCTGAGCCTGTAGAGAGTCCAGATGCTGTGGAAGACATCCTGCGTGGTTCCTGTTCCAAAGTCTCTGGCCCCATTGACTACTGACCCGTTGCCCTTACATCATTCATGATGAAGGTGCTGGAGAGGCTGGTCCTGGCCCACCTCCGACCGCAGGTGAAGTCATCACTGGACCCTCTACAAATCGCCTACCAACCTCATCTGGGTGTGGTGCAACGTGCTCACTCCCACCTTTTAGCGGCAGCACTGTGAGGATCCCTTTGTTTGATTTCTCCAGTGCATTTAATACCATCCAGCGGCTGCTCCTGGCTGAGAAACTGTGAGTGATGGGTGTCGATGCACCCACAATCTCCTGGATTACTGACTACCTGACAGACACACCACAGTTTATCCAGCTGGGAAATGTTCTGTCTGAGACCATGGAGAGTAGTACAGGAGCACCACCAGGGTCTGTTTTGTCTCCTTTTTTCTTCACCTCGTACACTTCACACCTCGAGTACAACTCCTCATTGTGCTACCTACAGAAGTTCTTGGAAGACTCAACGGTGGTGGGGTGTATAAAGGATGGACGAGAGGAGGAATACAGAGCAGTGTTGGATAGGGCTTGGCAATAAAACGATAACAATATGTCTCACGATAGACACGTAATCAATATCAACAAAAAATGCATTTGATAAAACATTTGCTAATTTTTTTTCTTCATCGGAAGAAACTAGAAGTTGCGAAGCAAGGTTGGTTGCATGAACAAAGGCACTCACTCTCTGGTAACCTAGCAATGTAGGGAGTAATCACTGATCAGTGGGAGTGACACGCTAACAGCCAATCATGCAACAGTATCATGTTCGGTTGCGCCATCTCGTTGTCTTGTGTTTGATTCTTTGTGAGGAGTGAGACGAGAAAAAGAAAGTGAGCGCAGCAGCGAGTGAAGAAATTGTCGATAAAACAGGGAAAGTCAGCTCGCCGGTATGGCAGTTTTTTGGATTTTGGAATTCGGACCATAGTGAGACAAATGTGGTCTGTAAAGTATGCAAGACCGTTGTCCCCACCAAGACCGGCCAATAGGCAAGGAGCGTTGTTCAATATCATGGAGCACTGAAGGCACCACCAACAAACTTGAAGGCAGATGTCTGGATGCATTTTAGATTTACAAAAACACGAAGGCAGCAATGCACTGGACAAGAGCAAAACTATATGCAAGATATGCAACATGGAGGTGAAATATTGTGGGGACACAACGAACCTCTGAAATCATTTAAAGAGACACCACACAGAAATGCAGTCTGCAAGGACATCGGACCCGAAACAAACGCAGCTGGAGAAGGCATTTGTATGTAAGTTACAAGCAAACTCTCAGAGCCCAGAAAATAACCGAGGCTGTCGCAACATTCATATGTAAGGACATACGACCATACAGCGTTGTTAAAAATGATGGTTTCCACGGCAGAATCTGCTGTTGATATAGCTGAGGAAAGCCGAGGAAGCTGTGCCTGTACAGCAGAGAGACAGCTCCCTTGAGCCTGCTGAGGAGGAGGCTTCCCCGCAAAAGAGGCCAAAGGAATCTTCGGCACTTGTGTTTCTCCTTGGGTCAGCCTACATGCCAAAAGACACTGTATCACACAAAACTCTGGCTGACAAGGCACAGGAAGAAGTGAAAAGATACAGGGAAGTAACACATGTTCCACTTTCTGAAAATCCATTGAACTGGTGGAAGGTGCATACTGGGGAGTATCCCCTTTTGGCTCGCCAAGCAAAGCAGTACCTCTGTGTACCCGGGAGCAGTGTCCCATCCGAAAGAGTGTTCTCAACTGCTGCCGATATTGTTATACAAAAAGGAGCTGCCTCACTCTGCAACATGTAGATCAGCTCCTTTTCTTGCAGAAAAATCTTACAGTCTACAAGAGAAAACACACGCATGTAGGGGCTTAAGTTTCATGGGTAGTTTAAGTTTAATGCCCCGAGGTTTACAAGACTTTTTTATTAACATGTTCCAAAAAACATGATTCATTACACTGTTGTCATACAGTCATTGACAGAAGTCTTGTCGCATAAAGACAGTAACTTAAAATGGCATATAACTTTATTTCAAATCAATCAATTGTTACGATGAATGGTTCATTTTATTGTTTTATTCACAATAATAACTGGGTGCAAAATTAAACTGTCAAAAAGTCTCCTGATATTCACAGCTTGGTAAAGCCCATAACATCTGTTTTTGCAAGGACAAAAGTCTCGCCATGTCTTTAAATGATTCAACCAATCACAGACTAGAGCTTCACCTGTGACAAATCCTGGAATAAACACATTCCCAGATGTGCATAAAAAAGAATCCCAGCACACCAGACCTTCATGTGAAGTGCAACCTGACCTCTGACAACATGCCAAAAATTCAACCACAGACCAAAGTGCTGATCATCAAGAGCCTGAAGACCAAGTCTGCTGCTAAGGTGGCAGACATCTTCAATGTGTCCAAACGTCAAGTGGAGAGGATAAGAAAAAGATACGAAGAAACTGGTGACATTCATGACAAGCCCAGGTCAGGCAGACCTCATAAGACAACTGTTTGACAGGAGCATTTGTTGCTTCGACAGTCCAGGGCCAGCCCTTTTTCAACTGCAGCAGAGCTACATGAGAACTGGTCATCAGAAACCCCTGTATCTACAAGATCAGAAACCCCTGTATCTACAAGAACAGTTTGTCGAATTCTCTCTCACGGTGGTCTCCATGGTTGAATTAGTGCTCAGAAACCAGCATTAAGCAGAAGACAACAAGAAAATCGGGTTGCATTTGCCAAGGCCCACAGCTTGCAGAAAGGATGGACAGTGGAAAAGTGGCAGAAGGTTGATTTTTCTTTCCCAATCGCCGCAAATACTGCAGAAGACCTGTTGGAACCCGCATGGACCCAAGATTCACCCAGAAAACAGTCAAATTTGGTGGAGGAAAAATTATGGTTTGGGGTTACATCCAGTATGGAGGTGTGCGAGAGATCGGCAGAGTGGATGGCAACATCAACAGCCTGAAGTATCAAGAAATCCTCCCTGTCCATTACAGTCGAAACCACAAAAGTGGGCAATGTCTTCAGCAGGATGGTGCTCCTTCTCATACTTCAGCCTCCACATCAAAATTCCTGAAAGCGAAGAAGGTCAAGATGCTCCATGACTGGCCAGCCCAGTCACCAGACATGACAATTATTGAGCATGTTTCAGGTAAGATGAAGGAGGAGGCTTGAAAGATGAAACCAAAGAATCTTGATGAACTCTGGGAGTCCTGCAAGACTGCTTTCTTTGCCATTCGAGATGACTTCATCAATAAGTTATTTGAGTCATTGCCGACACGTATGGATGCAGTCCTCCAAGCTCATGGGAGTCATACACAATACTAATTATTTTTCCCAAGGTACCATGGCTTTATGCTCTGATGTTATTTTAGTATGTTTGTGTATTCAAAATGAAGTATAATTTCTATCGCGCATTATTTTTTGAATGCGACAAGACTTTTGTCCTAAGCAACAAGAATTTTTGTCAGGGACTATATGCAATTCAGAGCCCTTTTCAGATATTTTTGTGTGATGTTTCTTTCTTTTGATTTTTGGCAATGCAGTGACAGTCTGACAGAAATTAGACACAAGGGGGAGTTCAGAGTTCAGGATGAAAAAGCCTCAAAAGCAAAATAGAATTTCACTTAAAATTTTGTTAGACAGAGGGCTTTTTCAGTATCTTATTGTATACTTGAAGTTTACTGTTCACAGGAATTTACAAGACTTTTCCAACATGTTCCAAAAACCTGACTTATTGAACTATAGGACAATTCAGTGCTTTTTTACTTTCTGGTTGTTTACTCTTATTTATTACTATTTATTCATTTATGTGGTTGTTTGTCTCTTTTGATTGTTTCTCTTCTGATACAGTTGTTAGGTTTGTTTTGCAAGCACTGTGACATATTGCACAAAAGCTCTGTGAGACAGACACAGGCAGCAAAGTGAATGTCCTCAGTTTACAATGTGTTTGTAGCCACCTTATTTACACTGCCTGCCTTGTGATTTGATTTGATATAATTTATTACATTTTTGTTTTGGTCAGGTCATGTTAAATAAAAGTACATGGTTAATGTAACTGCTTAGGGATCAATTCTTAATGTAAACATTAATATTTTTAATAATGCACCAAGTTAGAGTTAGTTTCTACTATTTACAGCATTAGGCCTCTGAGAATCTCTTCCATTCTTTTTCTCTTAGTTGTTCATTCTCATCCTTATTCTTCTTTGTTGTATATATTTTGTGTTTGTGTCTGTATGTTTTAACTACTGCTGCAATGGAATAATTTCCCAAGTTGGGATCAAAATAGCACCAGTCTAAGTCTCTGAGTCTAATATGGTTGTGTTTGGTTCTATGTTGTTTCAATACACAATGTCAGTTTTCCCTGGAATCATGTGGTATCTTAATTTGTAAAGGGTATCAAAGTATTCATTGCAGGTTTGCAGAGGCATGAAATTGACATCTAAACCATTTGACATTAACACTTGACCAAACTGATACTGACACCACGTACAACGTGATGTCATATTGTAATTATTCCTTCTTCAATGACAAAGTGATATACTTTATCATAGACAGGCTTCCTCACATATAGCGGCCATTACATACAGTATATTCAGCCTATACAGAGAGTACGGTATACAACATCAGCAACATTGTTACATGCTATTTCATGAAGACACACTATCTTGAAGTCTGTTCACAAGTAACTTATTATCTAGTCCTTGATTTAGACTTATTCAGGAACTGTTCATTGATGATTCACAAAGTTTCTGGTGTGGAGGCTATTTAAAGCTGCTTTCTGAACTGAACTGAAAGTATTTGTTTCATGCTCTGGTGTGAATAGGGAAGTGCAATTACCCATAAGTATATTAAAAGGTGAACTTTCTGATGCTTTAGACTTTGCATTTGTGTTTTGTATATAAGCACAAAACACAACAAGCCAGATATCTTTGTCAGATTTTGATGGAGCTCACCCAAAAGCTAAATGAAGAGTGAATATTGAACTCACATTCAAAAGGTTGACGCTCTATGTCTGTTCAGTGTACAAATAGTAGAACCCCAGCCACCTTTGTCACATCACTCCATCATGCCTCTCTTATCACATAAATACACACGTAAAACATATAAAAGGTTTACAGTCTTTCTGACCAAATAACTGTATCATTGCACTCTTTGGATTGTGAGATGGTATCACTTGCTTGCAATGGAATGTCCACTTTACTGAATATACTGTCTTTTCACCATGTGACCCTGCCCTCATCACAGATGCAGCTTACATAGGAGTATCTCCATCCCCTTGACTAAGTTAAAACAACAACAGCCAACTCATAAAAAAGCAGACACTTCCCTTCAAATATTTAGCCATTTGGAAGCTCAAAGACAAGACAATAAAAGACACTGGGGAGGTTGTGGTGGGGGATGAGCCAAGTCATTTGCATTTTATTGGCTTTCTCAGGAGTGTGTACTAGGTATGTGGAAAACTAAGATCAGCTGTGAAAAAGAAAGCTTTTGGATACATGTAAAACAAAGCTCTAGTGTCAATTATTTATCTCTCTCCAAATCAGCTTGTCATTCTTTCCTTCACCCGAAGAATCTGACAAAAGAGCAGGAATGTGGAGCTTAAGAGTACAATATTACAGAGATCTTGTTGTGAACAAACCAGAAAAAACTGCTCCCATTTTTCCTTCTCTTTTCCTTTTGGCCTCTGTCTCTGAACCATGATTAACAAAGCATCTGCTGTAGGTGGAAGGACAGACTATTTGTTGGACAAGCCTGTTGTTAAGATATTTCCACAGATCCAAGATTATAAAGGCCAACCACCACTTACTCAGGGCTTTCAGCATGTTTTACTCATTTGTCTAAGTGAATACTTAGATGTGCTTAGGTTTCAACAGATGAATCAATCAATACAAACTTTTAAAATGTTACACTCTCTTTTTTGGACACAGAAATTTGTTGTCTTCTTTTTTCCTCTTGTAAGCCCACCAAATTGTAAAGCCCATGACAGTCCTTCAAATCACATGCATTTCCTTCATTCCATAAAGTGATGAACAGTGATTAAGGATCTCCAGTTTCACTATGGCCACATGCAAAGTTACTGCCTTGGGATTGTATGCATTTACCAACCGTTTAAGTTACAGTTCACAACCATGTCTGTCCAGTTTGTTTAGTGAAGACTGTGAAGGAATAATAAAAGGTATTTGGTGATTTTTTTGGTGAAATAGAAGTTATTACTATATTAACAGGTATGATTCCAGTGGAATGCATTCCACTGGAATCATATATACAGAGTTATCATGTTCTGATGTATATACAGGCAGACGGATCGACAACCAAACAGTTGTCAAAACAGTGTGGAGTCATAATAAAAACTGCAATAATCTTTTTGTCCATTGAACACACTGATGTTTGGCTGGTTTTTCTGTGAATGGCGGCTGTTGGTGAAGAAGGACTTGAAGCTGGAGTGAGGCCCACTCATCCATTCTTCTGCTTATGTTACATTAAATAACATATTAAAAATACATTAAATAACAGTATTTGACTTTGTGACCTCTCAAGGGGTGGTAAGTTTGTCATCAGAGCAATTGCACACTTATTCAGTGGTTAACTGAATACATACAATAAAAAAAAAAACATATACAATACAATATGATGATTACACTCTTATGGGCAGGAATGTCTTCTTTTGGCATTTTTCCAGACAACGTAGATCAGCAACGTCAATGAGACAAATTTGAGTCTAATACCATAAAAGGTAGGCTGGCTTACAAGGAGCTGTGAGTCTGCCATGACTGTAACCGGCCAATGACATTGACAAGAATGCCTTACTATTCCCCATTAGTCATTGTGTTTCCTATTTTGTCTCTAAATGATGACAAAATTTGTGACTGCTTTCATAACTGTTATTTATTAAGTGGACCATATGGATAAAAACTCAATCGCAGTATGCTTACTTCTATATCACTGGTTGAACCAATACCTGCAATTTGATGTACTTCATCACATCCATGCAAAACCTGGTCATTGATTTGTAGTAGTATAAATGTGTTTACAAAATCTATAAATGTGTTGACAAATTTATATCGTCTTATGGTTTATACTTTTATATTGCCCACACCTAATTTAAATCTATTTTACTCCCATATTCTAATCTTATTTCATCTGACATTTCCTTTTTTGCTGCACAGGTTTAGGTTCTGTTGATTTCCCTTTCCCATTAATTATCTTAAGCTTGCAAATCAAATTCCAGGCTGTATGTGAATATCTCTTTTTTTAGCTTATTGTCTATCATCTTCTTCAAGTTCTTCAACATAGGTGTCTACATTGAATAAAATACTAAACTCTAATGCTTCATAGTTTTCTTGCATCAAAACGGAAATATGTTCAGCTATCAAATGCACATTTGCTATCGTTAAAAACTTTGATATTGCCATTAGAATATAAAAAGATGTTTTGTGACTTTGAGCAGAAATTTGTAAAGTTTGTGAAGGTAAAGCCACAGGCAGATCTGGAACAATCACAGAATTTGAATTAAATTTTTAATGTTGGAGTTTTACTGGACAGTTTGTCCATTATGGTATTATTAGTTCAGCATAAGAAAATTATTTTAATGTTTTTCCACTGCTGTGCAAAAAACTGATGGAGCCTCTTTTGGTTGAGCAGCATTTTCTACAACAAAGCATATCAACAAAAGCAGCCTTTTGCTCACTGTAAGTACATATGTACAGCAATTGCATAGTTGCTCTACATATGCATATACATAGGTTGAAGATGAGGGGGTTGGATGAGCCTTACCTTAATTATCATTTATTAATCAAAAATAACAGTTAATAAAAATTGTTTAAGGAAAACCTTATGTATCCTCATTTGGTGATCTTCATGGTTTCACTTCAGGCGTTTAGTTCATGACACTCTAAATGCTTTCATATGAAAACTGCATCACTTTAAGTCTGAACACACATTTGTTTTTCTTCACATTGGCCACACTGTGGACATAAAAAGTTTTCATCACCACCAGCAATTTGCTTTTATAGTGAGTAATCCAGAATCCAAGACAAACTGTGCAAGGCTGCACAGGTTTGAAAGTAACCCTGTCTCTATTAATTGAGTTAAGAAGGAATGAGTATGAGAATGAATCCAATCCTGAAAACAGTTACACACATAGAGAAATATGTACCATAAAACATGAGAACATATCCTGGGACTCTTTAACAGGATAATTATGAACAGACTCAACAACACTGCCTGTGGCTCCAAATATCTTCTAATCCAAAAGACAATTTCCAGGCACACATGGGAATTCAGCAAGATTAACAACATCCACAACCTCTTCTTCTTAGAAAAATGGAAAAATATAACTTCTCTGTTTTCTCCACCAAAATATTCTTGATTAAAAACTGTTGAGACAAAGTGTCTATAAATACAAATTAAGATACAAAACGTCTCGCAGCTTCACAAGTGCTCCTGCTGACCATTGACCTCTGAGTGTTTGTAAATTTGTAGGTTTGAAGCAGTGTGGCTCTCTCTCACTTAACAGACTACAATTTGTGTAAAACAATTCAAGATGTGATTCAGCAGATCCACAAGCACAACAATCCCAAATGTATTTAAGGGAGTGCGATCTATGACGTGTGTTTTGTCTAAATCAGACTAAATCTGCATGCCCTTTTATGAAAATCCAGCCAGACTACTTGGCAAAGACATGCTCTTCCTCCTCAAATCTCCACACTCTATACATTCACCCTGTTTGCCCTATTTGCCTAAATTAATTTCCTTAGTTAGTCAGGGTACTGGTGTAAAATCTACTGAATGCAGGGTCTTGCAAAGGTCCTTCCTAAACAGGGAGTGATAACTCTGATAACCAACAGCTGTAGCTCTTCACCACTTCCACCCTCACAAGTGAGTAAAGGGCACTATATACTCCAAAATAAGTACATAAGAATCCCATGTGAGCCTGAAAGAAGCTTTTCACTACTTTCAGATTGTCTAAACTCTTCCGCTGAGTATTAACTAAATTTGCCTTAAGAGAGGGCTATATCCCAACAGTCACCCTGACTTCCTGCACTGATTGGCCAGATAGGCTGACATTTGTCAGATAACCAATAGGATTGTATAAAAAGAACCTTAAGAGGCTGATGTGACCATCAAAATGTGAACCTAAAAGTCTATCAGCACCAAAGTGCTACAATGTGACTTTAGCTGCCAAATTTGCTTTAACAGAAGTACCTGCCGGACATTTAAGCAGCTATGTAACCCACCTCCCTCACACCTTTCCAATGCTGAAGTTGAGTCAGGATCCACTTTTTTAGCCCACTGTGCTTACACATTGACATTGAAAGAATGAGGGGGCTGCATTTTCAAATAAAACAGACTTAATTCATATGTCTGAATACAAAGTCATGTTTGGAGTATGCATTTATCAGCACTTAAAGCTACCCTGTGCCACTTTCTTGTAAATAAACAAAAGCATTTTCTTGTACCTGTACATGAGACAAACAAAACAAGGATCACTCTTCGAAGTACAGCTCCATAGATGAAGTTTAATAACTAAGCTCAGGACAAGACCACACCTCAAACACACTCCATTTCTGCACCAACGTAATTAAGCATTCCTGGTTCATTCATTTCCCCTTTGACTCGTTTTCTGCATGGCCCCATTCTCTGCAATCCAACGCCACCAGCAAATCCGGCTGCACTCAGAAATCCACTTCCCCTAACAATAGCAGCTCACAACCCCTGACAATTTCCATGTAGCCGGCCCGTTGCCGCCACAAACTCCAGGGGAAAACCTCATCTCAGTTGTCCAAGAAACACTGCCAGACATCTCTCTCCCACCTGCTCAAGGTCCAAGCATATGTCGACACGTAAACAGCTCCTCAGCATCAAACACATCCAAGTGGACAGTGGCTTGTCTGAAACACACTCTCGGGCAGCAAAACATCCACTTCCACAACTCTGACAGGAAAGCAAAACTCTTCAAACTGTTCAGTGAGTCTCACAAACTACCTCTGCTTCTTCCTAAGCGTCCCAAGCATTTCCGGGTTCCCAGCGCCACGCCGAAGCCAACGTCACGACGCACACCGAAGAAACTCAGCCTTCCTCATTAGACCTTCCACAACAATGCTGTTATTAGCCTAACGTTTCTTTTTCGTTTCCTCCCATTTCTCTTTTGCCCCACCCCATAACCACCATGTTTTCAGTGTTTCTCATCACTCATTTAACGCACCTTTTCCTCCCACAGCTCCACAAGTAGCAGATTATAGCGCTCTCCCCGCTTGCCTCCCTCTACCTAACAGTTTCTCCCTAGCCACCGCTCTACCTCCAGTACGCCCAGTCACATCAGTCCGACCATCACTTGCGTCACCCATGCTCAGGCAACACATCCTCACTAGTAACTGTGCTTACCTCGCTTTACTGATTTACCCATCCCCATGTAATCCACATGTCACAAGGCAAACACATACCACTCCAGGCTTCAACTCCCTTCAACTCTCTGTCTTTGCATGACACATGACAAACCACGCCTCAAACACATATTGTGGATGTACAGGTCCATATGGACAAACTGTGCATGACTGCAACCACATATAATGTGTCACTGATAATGTTGATCACTGTAAGACAGTAAATAATTTCTGATAGTTTATTCTACATTCAGAGGAGGTTGTGTGTCTCAGATTCTACCTGTCTGTATCTGTCAACATCTAAAGTTATTAAGCATCTTTCTTTCATCTGGATCCATATTCTTCAATAATTTGTATACTGTGATATACTAGAAAAATAAGCTTCCTCCCATTTAATGAGATACTTGCACAAACTCTTAGCCTTTTTGGCTGGGACTCCACTCCTCTCACATTGATTAGTCTTCTTCTTCTTGTTTTTTTGGCAGATGCTGGAATGACTTCCCATCACTAGATGTTACAACTAATACATACTGCCACCTGCCTCCAGATGGGAATGTAGCAAACACATCAAATAGGCTGGGCCCATATGCAGGTCATCATTACAGCCAGCATTATCTTAAGAATCCGGGACATGTATGGGAAAACATTTAAAGGGAGGACAAAATATGCAAAAAATACTTGAGAATCCCATGAATAGCAGAAGGATTGACAGGTCTGCCTCAAAGCTCTGTCCTTTCCTGGTATCTACATGCTCCCATTCGACTTAATAATTCAGCAGCATATAGCAGCACCCTTATAAACCAACATGGTCTACAAATCTTTTTTAGTTAGTAAAGCTTCAGAAAACCTTGACTTCTCAACTTCCATTAAAAGGTCTCTGTCAGTGAGTTTTTTTCAACTGAGGTTACTGTGTCTTGTATCTGTTTACGTCTTCAGGGCTGTCTTGTACTCTAAGCTAAAATGTCTGTCCTGTTTACACTGTACACGTAAACACATAAACATACAAAGAAGGTTGCAGCAACACAATGAAGCATTGGTGGAACAGAGTGTTCTACAGTCAACCCATGCCATACTGCCTTTCCTCCCACAAACACATGTAGGTTTCCTCTTCACTTCTTGCCAGGTCCAGTAATAATCAGCATATATCAACATTATGCCTCTATGTTTTGTTTCAAATTGCAATCAAGAGCAGTCTGTCTACAACATGAATGCATGATGTGATGTAGTCTTTAAAGTTATGATTATTTCAAGAAACGATCACCAAGTAAACTAGAAGGTTATGCAAAAAGCCAGGAAACTAATTTGTCACACACACAGCACAGTGCTGACAGAGTTCATTCTGTCTACATGTCAACCTTGCTGAGCCCTGTCTATTGGAATGTCTTGCATCACTCTAATTAGTTCCAGATCTAGGATTTTAATTATTACCAGATCCAAGACATACCAGCATACAGAACTATGCTTCCAGACAGTCATTTGACTCTGCATTGCCACCTCACATCAACATATAGAGGAAAGTGTTAATGGTTGATCATTGTGGCCAGGACCTTTCTTGCTATCACGGTTCTCACATTCTTTCTACTTTCACTGATGAAATGCATGACTCACCTATGCATTGTCAGTGATAAAAGGCAATCTGCTTTCACTGACTGGTGGTTAGAGAAAATTCACAACTGGCATATCTATGTAACCCTACTAGGGCTGAGCAATATACTCAATGTTCACAATAAATATGTGATAATTATGCTGGGCATCAAAAAGTGGCAAATAGGCTGTTGTGAATATTGCAGTTACTGTAATGTTTTTATACACCTTTATTAATATTTATTTAATCATTTATCTACTTTTATGCATAAATGAAAAGAGGCATGTACAACCGAAGCTGGCATTTTTTTGGGGGGGGGAATTCTGTGGGTCATGGGATTCCTATGAGATGTTGGCCCACTTGTGTTATTGGGTTGACACTGAATGCATTTGTAGCCTTAAGTGTGCTACAATTTAACAGGAGCATCATATATCACCAATAATTTCCAAAATGTAACACAATGATGTTTACACAGAATACATTTTAACTGACTTGTGTTTTTACGTTTATCTGAGTATTTACATGATTATTTTTACTTTCTTTTAACAGTTCTTTAACTTGAGTATAATATTCTAGTACTCTTTCTATCTGTGTCTAAATGCAATCTGAAAAGGATAGCATATACATCAAGTCAAAACCACAAAGAACGAAGAACAAACAAAGAACAAAGTTGTTTAGGTTGTAACATGATGCCAACTGTGCAAGGGTGTTAAATCTCCTGTGAAGGCATGAAAGGATGCTATTGTAGGAGGGGGATAAGTGGTGTCATAGACCTCCTCCTCTCTTAAGGGATGGTTTCTCTGTTTTTATGTAAATAGCCTCCCTGATTCCTCTTAAATGTATTTGTCCTCCCTGTTCAAAATACATAGGTTGTTGTACTCAAGTGAGTGTCCTTTATCTTCCAAGTGGAGGTAAAATGATGAGCCTTGACATGAGGAGTTGGCCCTCCAGTGCTAAGCCATGCATTTGTTCAATGGTTGTTTAGTTTTCTGATATATAAGTCTATGCATTCCTCACTGCACTGGACTGCATACACTAAATTACTTTTCTTGTGTTTGGGTGTGCAGTCTTGTGTGGAACAGTTCTCAGATACTCCAGACACATATGGAACGATGATGTTGTTACAAAGCTCAAAGTATAAGTATTGGGGGTGTTCCCCATCTCCAATGTGGAGGCTTATGTCCTCTTCATTCTTAAAAGACCAAGCTGTTGTTCCTGATGTCCTCTTGTGTGAACTTGATGTTTCTGTCCACTGAGTTAATGTGTTATATGAAGGCCTATGTGTAATCCACATATCTTAATCAGTGGCCCGGTTACATTCCTCTGAAGGAGATCAGGGCTACTACTTCCATGTAAAGGCTGCCCACAATGGGAGATACTGGTGAGCCCATGACACAGGCATACCTCTGTCTGTAAAACCTCCTGTTGTACTGAAACAAGTTGGTGTTCAGACAGAGGTCCAGCAAATCTGGTCTGGGAGTAATCTTTGATTAGGACATGCTCTTTAACTCCCCACATGAAATAAATCCCCTAACCCCCCTTTTAACACTTTGTTGTTCTCCATTACTCATTTCATCTATACTAATCTAAGGTCCTATTTCAGTGTGGATGTGTGTGTGCTAGTGTCTCAGCCAAACTGTATTTTGTAGTAACACACAAGATGGCAATAGCTACATTTGAAGTACTGTGTGGGAAGCATTCAAGTCAAGGAATTTTCAACAGCTTGGTCCAATAATATTTCACAATAAAAGCTTTGTAAGGAAATGATGGGACTCTGTCCACTGAAACCATACAAGGCGTTTTATTTTAAACAGATTGAATGCATCAATTTACCTATCAATTTGAGAGAATTAAAAATAGGAGAACAATTTACTGTTATAGCCTGCTTCAAATAAAGGCCTAGTACCCTCTGCAGTTGAACTAATTTAAGGTTTCGATTTGGGGATTGGTAGGTAACATGATAACTAACCCTGTGAAATCCCCTCACAAACCTAAGGTATTCACAGGTACACAGCACTTGTGATTTTACTTTTTTCTTAAGTGAGCAAATGACTGATTGATCAATGCCTGGTCAGAACAGCATTTTTTTCATGGATAACCATTGTAGCGTCACATGCAGGACTCTGGTACTACTCTGCTTTATACTTCTATCTGCTTTTTTATGACACTGTTGCATTTTTTGCAGGGGACCAGATTGGTTTGGAATACACAATGTTGCAAGGGACTACAGTGCACTACATTGTGGACAATACGGAAATGGGCCAGTGTCCTTTCGACTATTAGAAACTCCAAATTATCTGATGGGCAACAAAACTGGGCCTTAAGTTTTTCCTCGCCACTGTCATCAAGTGCTTGCTCATGAGGGAATTGTTGGGTATGTGTAAAGAGTATGGTCTGTACCAGCTCTATGTGGAAAGCGTCCTGAGGCAACTTCTGTTGTGATTTGGCGCTATATAAATAAAATTGACTTGAATTGAATTGAATGAAACTATGATCCAGCATGCCGACCATGGGAAAATATAGTAAAAACAGTGTAAAGCATAGTTAACATGCTTTTGCACCACTGTGTACATAGCCAATTTCCCATTAAAAGCTTATGTTACTGATGATGTAAAACTTATGATGTAAAACATGAATAAAACCAAAGTTTCTGTTCAGGACGTCAATTTTTTTAATAATTAAATAATTGAATCAGTTAATATCAGCACCCATCATATAGACAAAATGGAAAAAATGTACCTTGCTCAATTGAGAAATAATGTAGGAACGAAGACCTTTGTAACTAGCCAAGGCTACTACTTCTGGTACTTTGTTTGGAAGTTCTGGGGGGTATGGACTTTTCTTTTTAGTAGATCTACTCTCTCTCTCTCTCTCTCTCTCCCTCTCTCTCTCTCTATCTCTCTATCTCTATCTCCTTGTCAGTGTCTCGTCATCTGACATCATGATTATTTCCTAACGGCAAGTCTGGTTAGGACACACACACACACACACACACAAACACACACACACACACACACACACACACACACACCTCCCTGTAACCTTCAAGGAAATGTTATTTCTGCAGCAGAATCAGAATCAGAAAAAGCTTTATTGCCATTTTATACATACGAGGAATTTGTTTTGGTGAAGCTGGTGTATAACACATCTACTAAAAATAAGCTATTAAAGAAGTACAAAATATAACAATATAAACATATATACACAGTCTGTTTTTTTTTTTCTTTTTGTTTGTTTTTTCCGGAAACACAGTCTGTTTTTTCAGAAAGAAGTCCAAGCTGAGCGTTAATGTAACACATAGAGTTGTGTCTATGTCAATGTGACTAAATGAGGCAGAGGCGGATGTTGAAGAGTGTCAGGGGGGTTCCGGGCCTTGGTGATAAGGCTGACGGCAGACGGGAAAAAACTGTTCTTGTGGCGTGAGTTTTTGGTCCTGATGGACCGCAGCCTCCTGCCAGAGGGGAGTGTCTCAAAGAGTTTGTGTCTGGGGTAAGAGGGATCGGCCACAATATTTCTTGCACGCCTCAGGGTCCTGGAGGTGTACAGGTCCTGGAGAGATGGGAGATTGCAGCCAATCACCTTCTCTGCAGACCGAATGACACGCTGCAGTCTGCCCTTGTCCTTGGTGGTGGCAGCAGCGTACCAGATGGTGATGGAGGAGGTGAGGATGGACTCAATGATGGCTGTGTAGAAGTGCACCATCATTGTCTTTGGCAGGCTGAATTTCTTCAGCTGCTGTAGGAAGTACATCCTCTGCTGTGCTTTCTTGATGACGGAGCTGATGTTCGGCTCCCACTTGAGGTCCTGGGAGATGATGGTTCCCAGGAAGCGGAAAGACTCCACAGTGTCAATAGTGGAGTCACAGAGGATGATGGGGGCAGATGAGGCTGAGTTCTTCCTGTTGTCCACAACCATCTCCACTGTCTTAAGAGCGTTGAGCTCCAGGTTGTTCTGGTTGCACCAGGTCACCAGATGGTCAACCTCCCACCTGTAGGCCGACTCATCACCATCAGAGGTGAGTCAGATGAGGGTGGTGTCATCCGCAAACTTCAGGAGCTTGACAGACTGGTGACTGGAGGTGCAGCTGTTTGTGTACAGGGAGAAGAGCAGAGGAGAAAGAACACAGTCCTGGGGGGTTCCGGTGCTGATGGTCGCTGCGTCGGAGATGTGTTTCCCCAGCTTCACACACTGTTTCCTGTCAGACAGGAAGTCTGTAATCCACCTGCAAGTGGAGTCAGGCACGCTCAGAGAGAGGAGAGCTTCTCCTGAAGCAGAGTTGGGATGATGGTGTTGAAGGCAGAGCTGAAATCCACAAACAGGATCCTAGCATAGATTCCGGCGGAGTTCAGGTGCTGGAGGATGAAGTGGAGGGCCAAGTTGACTCATCATCTACAGACCTGTTGGTTCTGTAGGCAAACTGCAGGGGGTCCAGGAGAGGGTCAGTGATGTCGTTGAGGTGTGAGAGCACAAGGCACTCAAAGGACGGGTATGAAGTCGTTAAGTCCTGTGGTCCTTGGTTTCTTGGGAACAGGGATGATGGTTGAAGACTTGAAGTAGGCTGGCACGTGACGTGTCTCCAGTGAGGTGTTAAAAATGTCTGTGAACACTGGAGACAGCTGATCAGTGCAGTGCTTCAAGGCAGATGGGGAGACAGAATCCGGTCCGGCTGCTTTCCTGGGGTTTTGTCTCCTCAAGAGTTTGTTGATGTCTCTCTCATGGATGGAAAGAGTCATCACTGAGGTGGGTGGGGAGGGGGAGGGGGGGGCCTTTAAGGTGGGCATTGGTGGAGATGACTGGAGCTGGAGCTGTTGGGAGGTGTCGTGGGGGATGGTTGCTGGACTGTCCCTTTGTCTTTCAAAGTGTCAGTAGAACTAGTTCAGGTCGTTGGCTAGGCGTCGATCGTTGATGGAGTGGGGGGCTTTAGGCTTGTCGTTGGTGATCTGCCTGAGCCCTTTCCAGACAGATGCAGTCCTTAGCTGAGAACTGGTGTTGCACATTAAGGTGCAAAAATAAAGAATACGTAACAAATGCTTACTAAAGTGTAACAAAATAATGCAAAGTGTAAAAATGTAAACATAGAGAAACCTGAGAACTTTTGCAGGTTTAGTGCCAGGACGTTCACAAGCTGATTAATCTTCTGGTGAATAAAGTGTTTTAAATATGTGCAATGTTTTATAAACACAGGAGAAATTAAAATTAACTGAGGTAGACTTTACATCTGTAACGTAGAAAACAAATGGCAGTCTTAGAAAAGTACTTTCGGCCAGGTATAACATGGAGGTCAAGCACGTGTAAGAGATTTTTATAACCTGGTTTCTCCACAGTGCTCAGCGGAAGCATGTCTTTAGCTATATGATATGTCACTGCCTCCGTTATGTCTTTGTGCCTTTTAGATGATTTGTCATAAGGCACTGAAGCAGAGAACCTCTGCATGGTGGTCTGCTGCTTGTGCAGTGGTGTTGCAGTGGCAGATGTTGTTGGACATTGGCGAATATGGCTGCGCTCCGAAGGGTGAGCGGGGCTAAGGTTATAAAACAAGTTTGTGGTATTGGTGGGGACGACAGTCTTGCATACTTTACAGACCACACTGGTCTCACTACGGTCCGACAAAATCCAAAAAACTGCCATACTAACGAACTGACTTTCCCTGTTTTATCGACAATTTTTTCGCTCGCTGCAGCGCTCACTTTCTATTTGTCATCTCACTCCTTGCGAAGAATCAAACACAAGACAACGCGATGGCGCAACCGAACTTGATACTGTTACATGACTGGCTGTTAGCGTGTCCCTCCCAGTTATCAGTGATTACTCCCTACGTTGCTAGGTTACCAGAGAGTGAGTGCCTTTGTTCATGCAACCAACCTTGCTTCGCAACTGGTTTCTTCCAACGAAGAAAAAAAATTATCGAATGTTTTATCGAACACATTTTTTATTGATATTGATTACGTGTCTATCGCGAGACATATCGTTACCATTTTATCGCCCAGCCCTAATTCCAGGTCAGGAGATCAGTGCTGCTGGATCACTGTCACGTCATTGCACCAACCACTGTTGATGTAGAAACAGATTCCTCCACCTTTATTTTTGCCGGAAAGTTCCATATCTCTGTCCGCGCAGTGGAGTTGGAAGCCAGCCAGCTGCAGCGCAGAGTCCGGTATTAATTCACAGAGCCACGTCTCAATGAAGCACAAAACCACAGATGAAGAAAAGTTTTTACCCAACAGCAGTTGCAATTCCTCCAGTTTGTTGGGCAGTGAACGCACGTTAGACAGAAATATTCCCAGTACCGCTGTGCGTTATCTGCGCTGGCGAAGGTTCACGAGCGCGCCGGCCCGTTTTCCTCTCCTCCGGCATTTCACTGCGTGAGCAAGGGTGAGTGCACTTTTGACCAGGATGTCCAAATTTCCACTGTTGGGAGCAGAAATTTAGGAAATAAATCCTCTGGTGTTGCTCCCCTGATGTTCATGAGCTTTTCTCTGGTGAAAGAGCTCCGGGTGCCATCACAAAAAACAGGTTTAAAACACAAAACAAAACAAAACAACGCGCACCAACACACCGAGGCAACCGTCCGCAGCGCCATCTTGATCGTCAAGCATGTGAAGTTGTTCCATGATCTGCCCTTCTCCTTATGGTTACTGGTTTGTAATGTTAGGCTGACATAATTAACATTACACTAGCAGCAGACATGCCAACCGTCCTGTTTTCCCCGGAATAGTATATTTTACCCTGACCCATAACCGCCTATTTGATGTGTTTGCTACATTCCTCCTCTGGAGCAGCAGTATCTTGTTGTACCTTTGACCACAATGCCACATTCTGAGGAGTGTTTCGGCATCTGAAATGCCTATGTCTTACTGCCCCCCCCCCCCCCACCACCCTCCCATAGACATTTTCACCCCTCTCTTCCACCCCAAAAGACTGCAACAAGATGAACATTTGAACTCAGCCCATGCCATACTGCATACATCACTTTATATTTTATATATACCCCATCTGTTCACTTTTTTATTTTTACTGCACTGCCACTTACTACTGGTTGCACATGTCACCTGTTTACATACCATGTTGCACATGTTTTTTTTATGGTTTAATAGAAATGACTTGAACTATCTGCACCTACCTCATACTGTTTATACTGTTTATACTATACTGTTTATATCTCATGCCACTTGCACTATTTGCATGTAATTAGATTTTTTTTATATATTTGACTTTTTGCACTTCTGGTTAGATGCTCAACTGCATTTCGTTGTTTCTGTGGTGCACTCTGACGATGACAATAAAATTGGATCTAATCTACTCTAATCTAATCTAGATACCTTAACAGAGGGGTAATGAAAAAGTGGGATGGAATGGAGTGGGTCTTTTAGCCACACCCACAACTTTTGACGATGGAAATGTGATATGTGTAATAAATTGAACTGAACCAGACTGCTTGGTGGAAACACACCTCCACCAACACCAACACAGTCCCATATATTGCTTTAACACAGTGCTGTTTATGGTCAGAATCGCTTCTAACTTTGTTGAGTACAATAACCAATAAAATGAAGGAGCAACAAAAATAAAACCAAGGTTGTTACAAATTATAGTCTAACTTCAACAAAAAGGAATATATGGGAAACATAACCTCGTAAAAAATACAGGAACTGCGAAAGCAGTTTTCTACATTTCCAGTCTTTGTTTTAAGGTAGACTAAATGTATCTCTGGACCAAAGCTTCTACACACTGTCAACCATCCCTACTGGAAACCACCATCTATCACTGAAGAGGGTAAGATTGAAACAAACTTGCTTCTACGTATGTCCGAACACATTAAGTTGAAGTGTTCTGAAAGGGTGCATTAGAAAGCATTGTGAAAAGTCACTACAGAGAGAAGGTAATCATTCAAATGGGGATTGGTGCACACTTTCAATCTTTCCCTTCATGGTGTTGCACTTGGTTGTATTGCGTAGTCTGTAAGACAAAGACGTGTAGGTTTATGAATGGGGCTTGGTATCAAACTATATTTTCGTAACAGAAATGTGTCTGTAACACTAAGTATCTGAAATCAAATTAATGCAAGTTCTAGACATTCCTATTTAGGTAGAGTTCTTATATGGCCACTTATGCTTATGTATCTCCAGCAGGCTTTTGTTAAATGTGACCACAGGGATGATGGAGCACTCTTTAAAAACTCACACCACAGCAAAGGAGGGCCCTCTGGCCCCATTTCCACCAGCAGCAACTGCCTTTCTACCCTAACCCCAACACTGTGAGTCATGTCTGTGTGAGTACTCATTAAAAACAAGCTTCCAACTCACCTCACAGCTGCTCCTTAGGCTTTCAGCTGTTTCTGGTTCTTCCTCAATACAATGCGCTCACATCATTTCAGTTTTTTTACTTATCAAAATCACTCTCACAGATTTAATATACTTTAAATGCTGAGCACTCCATTGTCATGTTGAGTCTGTCAGTATTATCCTTGGAAATCTGTGACCTACTTATTTCTCTATATTTTTCCACTCCTCTTGTTTTCTTCTTCCACAAGCTGGGATGACAACCAGTGCAAAGCAAAAGATGAAAGACACATTCTCAATTATATTCCTTGTACACGACAACTGATTAAGTTAATTAAATCAGATATGTTCTTTCTATTGGAACACAAACCACTCAGTAGTTGTTTCCACTCACACAGTCACAGCTCATACATGCATGTGGTTATTGATGATGTCATCTTGGTGTGTCAGAGCCCTTGGATTTTTTGTGAGGGTATTTTTTACCTTCAGGCAGCCATTATTTTCCATCCATTTCACTAAACTATGAAAACTAACTGCAGAGACTTGAAACAATGAAAGCAGACAAGATGTTTGTTGCTATAGATGACATTATGTTTCAAGGTTTTACAAGTTGATTTTTATAGTTCAACAAATGTTAACCAATGGCTGTCTTAAAGGCAGGAAAAGCATGTTTCAAACACCAAAGCCCATGTGGTATGCTGTAGGACATTGTTTGCAGTACTGTAAAATCAAGTGGACAATATTAAACCAACCAACTAAATTATTGTTTTTTACTTTGCACATGGGTATGTAATGATAACAGTGAAACACAGTTCATTACTTTGATTATTGCACATATGATTTCAAGTATTATGTTCCAGGAAAAAAAGAATGTGAATTTATCAAATGTCAAACAAAGTGCACTTGTGGAAAGCCACCACATATGAAAATTTGTATTGGAGCATAAGTATTAAAATGTGTCATGTGGAACCACATATATTAAAACAAAAACTCAGATATACGACATTTATGTGTCACACCACTGTCTATCACACGTCAAATAGCATTTCACGTGTGATAAATTCACATACAAAGATCTGTAGGCTACGTTAGTGATTCAAATATTTAACAAGTGAAAGAAATCAGCATGCCGACATGTATAGTTAATATTGCGCCCCACCTCCCATGGTCCTTTCACTTCATACAAAATGGAAGTTCTAGGAACTGGAACTGAAAACAGGCAATCTCCATTGCTCTCATCCCCCGCAGGGCGAGTAAATGATTTAGCATGACTGACAAAGAGGCGAGGTCACCTCGAGCTATGCATTCAATTAACATAACAACGACACAGTGGCCACTGAGTCTGACACAAGTTTTTCTGAAGACTAGAAGCTACAAGGAACACATGCTGAACGAGGACAAAGAGTTGAAGTGATCACAGAAACTTGGGGAGAGCCTACCTTCCGACACAGGCGTGCGCGCGCATGCACACACACACACACACACACACACACACACACACACACACACGCACAAACAGCGTTCCCCTTCACACCATCAAAACATTTTCATCATTAAGGTGAAACAAATACTTTTGAGGGGCTCCCAGGACGATTAACTACAAAATTCAACCGTCTATTCTTCAATAAATTCTAAAACAAACAAACAAAAAAAAAGAGTTAACACTTTATTAAGGGGGTTGCCTTATTTAAATGTGTGTGACGCACACGATTAAGATCTTAAGCGGTTGTAAGGGATGCCATGTTTTAGTGTAAAGCAACGGTGAGCGTTTTTCTGCAGATGAGATGTGAAATCTCGAGCTCTACTCACGGTAATGGATCTGATACAACTCTGTGAAGTTTTTACTGTAACAGCAACAAAAAATGCCACGAGAAAGAGCTTCATCTATTGTGTAAAACCATCTCAACGCACGATGAGAACGGAGGAATGCCCAAAGGTGTTAAAGTTCCAAGATAAATAGGAAGGTGATGCAAAATGTGCAGTAACTTGATCACAAACTGTTTTCTGCTTGTTGACTGGGCTACATGCTGCGCAGTTAATCACTTTCATATTTCATGTGGAATTCTGTCATTTAGAAGATTGTAACGCTAGTATGGAAGAGACTTACCGTCACATCTCAGATTTGGACACAAGAAAAACATCCAGAACAAACTCTTCAGGAAAGTGACCATAGCGTCAGTTTTCACTCACAAAGGTGTGCACGACAATGTCAAAAATAAGACTTCAGATGGTTTCATCCAGTTTCAAGAGCTAACGTTCTTCAGCAGGGTTTCCAGTCCTTCTTGTTTTCCTTGTCAGCGGCAGAACCCGGAGAGAATGTGCACTTTCCAGGTCGCGGAGGAGTCAGACATGAAGGTGCGAGACAGATGCTGGCTCAGAGTGAAACAATACCGCGTTCATCCAGTCTACAGTCCGGCAGAGACTTCGAGAGCCGCGCGGTTACTTCGGGGCTGCTGGTCTCAAAGTAGCTTCTGTCGTTGCGCTGAAAACAAGCGAGCTCAGAAAACTGAGGACGCACGCGCATACTTATACGCACAAACAGAAGTGCGGTTGCGTTTTTGTTGAGGACCTCATCGAGAGACCGAACGAATGTAGATCAACAGCCGACCTACTGCAACACTACAACAAATGGCCAAAACTGAATCTTTAAGATCAAGGTTAATTTATACTCCTCTGGATGTTTTAACCCCATCAGACCAGAGCTGTTCCACTCTTTAGACCTCCGAAGCCCCCAGAGAATGCTCCCAAACACCAGCATTAAAGTCTATATTTTTAATGCAGTCAAACGTTGCTTTCTTCTTAATTTCCAATATCCAAGAATGTAAATGATTTATCAAAGCCTTCACATTGCCACTAAGAATCTGGTGGAGAGATAGGAAATCCTTTATTTATCTGGTCTCAATGCAGTCAAATATAAATAGTTAATAAAAACAAACAAACAAACAAACAAACAAAAAAAAACAGTCGCCACCATGTGTTTGTTTTTTCGTTTTTAATTATAACTCATATTGCGACAGCCCTGCTGGCTGCAACTAGTCACTATCCTTTGCAACTTCGAAAATGTATGTTGCTATCCAGCATTTCCAACTACGATTTCAAAAAAGTAGTTTTGCAGTGTAAAACAAATGAAACAGAATGCGAAAATTGATGCCAGCAACACATTTCAAACAAGTTGGGACAGGAGCAACAAAAGACTGGAAGTTACTCAAAAAAACTAACAAACCAAACATTCCACAGGTAAACAAACGATATTTCTGCCGTTGTTTGAAAAGACGGACTCCGCCGTGGGCTGTTGCACACTCCTTGACACTACTCACTAGGGACCCCCACAGGATCATCTTTGAAACGAGCGATAGTATATACGCAATATCCGGTTAGATTTTAAAAATAAAGCTAGCTGAGAACAATAGTAAACACATTATGGTTGTGAAACAGTCACAGTTTGGTTAGGTTTAGGCAATTAAGTTAAGTTAAGGAAGAGATCGTCAAGAGATTTGACTTAAGTATATTACTTCCTCAAGTATACACATTATTTTTCTCACTTATGGAAGCCCATAGGCGACTATATTAAAATGATGACTCAAACTTGAAAATACAAGTGTTATTCCACAATATCAATATCATTTTCCATTTATGTAGGTGGCAGTTGGGTAACCATTAAAATAAAACTGCAATAATCCAATTTTCATTTTCATTTTGACATACTCATATGTATGTTGATGACTATATTAAAATAAAAATGGAAAAGCTCTTTGACATTTCATTTTCAAAGACTTTAACCTGCTCTAAAGTGGACAATATTCAAATGCAACAAACAAAACTGCCCCCAGTCTATTGTATTTATGTGTCAACATTGCTCTTTTGGTGACAAAATGAAAATGTAATTGGAATTTTATTAAAAAAAGAAAAAAAAAAAATGAAATTTTCATTTTTAAAGACTTACTACTCTGAAGTGGACTATAATCAAATGTTAATTTAAATCACATCTAAAATGAAAATGCAGTTTTCTAACAATTTAAAAATGAAAACAGCATTTGACAGTTCATTGTAAAAGACTTTAGTGGACAATATTCAAAGGCAATAAGGGAAACTGCCCCCAGTCTATTACATTTACATTTATATGTCATCACACTCTAAAGTGGACAAAGTGAAAATGAATGCATTTTCTTCAAATAAGAGTACACTATACAAGGGCATCGGTGGAGAGTCACTGAATCTGTCTGTCCCCCAAGTGCCAGAGATCTACAAGGACTCCACCCCTGTTTCTGCCATGGCTGTCTAAAACCTGTGTGAGGTCCCACTGTTGGACTCTGCTCTTTGTAAAAAGCAGTCCCTTGTCATATCAACAACCCATGAAGGCTTGAAGTCACACTGCTGCCCATGCTTCAAGTTGTCTATGGAAAACTGATAAACCCTTATTTTATGATCTGACACTGCATACTTTAGATTTACATGAGGAAAAAACATATTGGGACCTTAAACAGCCCAAACACAGGCATACATACATTATAATGACACACATTAAAATATTCATTACTGTTTATACCCACCATTGTTTTGTCATTCACCACAGTCAATCTTTCAAATGTTCGTGTTAAACAGATACTGGCTGGGCATATGTCCATATTGCCAGACACAGACATATTATTATGCAAAATAAGCATGTCATTAATGAATGAAACTAACTTAACAACCTTTTCTCAACCACACAGGAAAACCATGTCCAAATAACCTCATTAATTCCAGTGTTGTATAGACTACTGTTGGTGCAGCGTCTATAGTGTTAAACTCTAAATGTCAAGTGCCAAACTTTCCTTATAGCAAAATGCTTTATGATGGCTTTCAAGTCCACTTTCTGGGCAAGCTAACACTCTATGGAGAGCATTACCAAACCTTTTAACCTTTCCTGGGACATGATAGAGTTCAAGTAGTTTTTTCAGAGTTTCATTTTACTGACGGTCCATTTGCCTCCAGCCACAGTCACAGGCAGAGAAAGGGAAGTGCGCAGCAGGACACACGGGTCTCCATAAATGCTCTGCTGTTCCACAGCACAACAGACCAAACCATTTTTTGCATTGTAAGGAGGCAGAGTAAAATTGTTTTTAACCACTATGTCATGGAAAATTAGGAAGAAGTCACAGGAGTCTCTTGAGGTCTAGAGGTGCACAGCACTGATCCAGCCACACACACCAAGCTCAAAATTTACAACTTGTACAAAAAGAAAGTAAAAGAAAATACTTCTTCCTAGCTGTTAAGTTGGCTTTGCATTATGCTATCCTGTCAGGGTCATATTTTGGTTTGATAACATGCCATTTCACAGAGCAAATAAAAAAGGTCTAGATCTGTTTTCACTATAGTAGTGAACAACTTCTTATACAGACTGTATAATGAATTTATTTGCAGTCAAATGAAGAACAAGAAATCATACACAAAGAACAGTAACAAAACACATCTGTACATGTAAAAACAAAAACAAACAACAAAAGTCATATTGAGGTTTAGGTTATACTATAACAACATTTAATCAGTTAATTCACGTCACATCTCATGATTGGTCCCAAAATCATGAAACCATGGCAGACAAGTCTAAGACAGTCAGTGCATATATTTCTGACTCAGAAATAGGAGGTGAGAGCAAATTCTGTGGTGTAACATTTATGTATGAACTCTGCAGCAAGAACACGCAACACTCTCCAGTAGTTAACGTTGCCATGACAATGTCAATGACCACATTCATCTGGAGACCGGATCACAGTGAATGATCTGCAGCTACACTGAATATTCACCTACACTAATAATTTATTGATCAATAGAAAACGTATTTCAAAATAGAAAATGTTACCCTTCACAATGTATATGGCCTATTCATAACATGGGGTACGGCAGGGGTCCTCAACTACATTTCTCTGAGTTTTTCTGTAGGGACTGGACTTTAAAAATATTCTGAAAATACTTATGCCTTATCAGGCTGTAGTTTAATAATTTCACTTTTTTTTTTTTTTACATACTTTTTTCAATACAAAAACCCTCAACCCCCCCCCCCCCCCCCCCCAAAAAAAAGAAAAGAAAAAAAAAGATCCTTCTGTAAGACTTGATGAGTAAGAATCCCAGTAAGGCTCGATGATGTTGAGATCAGGGTTCTGTGTGACCTGTAACATGGAACTGTCTTCAACAACCCCACCCAGCAGAATTTGGCTGTTCCTCACCCAGTTTTAAGCCTCCTACACAGATGGTTCTGTTTCAGTTACTGACTGTGTTTCCACTTACATGTGAAATTGATGATCATTAGCACCTGTTTGGCATAATTGGTTGATCATACACATACCCTGACTTTGTGCAACTGTACCTATAAGAATTGATGCTGGCTTGAAGGCAAAGGGTAGTAACACCAAATACTGATTTGATTTAGATTTTTCTTTTGTTTGCTCACTTTGCATTTTGTAAATTGATAAAAATAAACAATTATTTATATTTTTGAAACCATTTTTTTGTTTACAGCATTTTTCACACCTGCCTAAAACATTTGCACAGTACTATACAGAAATTTTATCAAACTAACATCAGGTACTTACTGAGCACAGCAACAAGACACAAGGTAGTTATACTGCATCAGCAAGGTCTCTCACAAAGATTTCAAAGCAGACTGGGGTTTTAAGATGTGCTATTCAAGCTCTTTTGAAGAAGCACAAAGAAATGGGCAAAGGATCGTTGATGTAGTGGTCGGCCAAGGAGACTTAGTGCAGCAGATGAAAAACACATCCAGCTTATCTCCCTTCGAAATCAGAAGATGTATTGATGTAACTATTAACACATTTAAAAAAAACATTTTTACAACATTTTTTCCACACCCACCTTAAACTTTTGCACAGCACTGTATATATGGTTGATTTTTTTACATCACCTTTTATTGTCCATTTGCTCTTTTTCTGTGTCTCCTTTTTATTCTTGCTATTGTTGCTGTCTGTAACAACTTAATATTCCCAGCATGGGATCAATAAAGTTATCTTAACTGTGATTTGAATTAACATTTCCATACTGAAAAGTACTGCAAAGTGTGTTAATGCATTTTTATTTAAATCGTTATTCAAATAACATACATGGGACACTACAATGCTATTGTGGAACTAAATTTTCATTTTCAAATTGACATTACTATTTAAATATAGTACCCTATGGGCTTCCACAGTCTTTAACAGCCTATTTAGTCATAATATTTCTGCTTCTACATCAACACTCAGCACATGTTGTGGAAATACAACAGTTCAAAAAATTCAGTTGGCTTTCTGGTTGGTGGGCTTGACTGCAAACGGTTGTGGAGCTAAAAAAAAAAAAAAAAAAAAAAAAGAAAAGAAAAAGAAAAAAGAAAAAAAAAGTATAAATCATCTTAACCCAAAACAGATACAAGATCATTCCCCACAAAAAAGAAAGAAAACACACACACACACACACACACACACACACACACACACAAACACACACAATTTAAATTTGATAAGTAAGTGATCAGAAATGCAATGACATCTAATAGAACAGAAGAAACACCATCTGATGAGCAAAGAACAAAAATCCAGCTGTAAACCTCAGTATTTGTCATAAAATAACCAGTGGCACTTATAATCACAACCCTTGTGTACAGTTAATATGCTCATAGACTACAGACATATTAAAAAACAAAGAGCACAAGGTCTTCTCTTTGTTCAATATACAAAAAGCAACAAGTGATTTGGTCTGTGGAAATGAAGTCTAGTTACACTCACTGCAGTTTTTGTTTATTAGTGACTGGGGACAATTATTGTTTACAGCAGGAAGCCACTGCTAACAGTCTTGCTGATGGCCCAAGATTCCATTCATGACAATACACAACAGGTAGTACATGAGGTATGATTCTGACACACAATAAATGAGAGCAACCCAAATAATTTTAACAAACAAACAAAACCAAGATTAGGAAATATAATGTGTGTTAATAAGTAAAGATCCTCATAGCATGTTCAGTGTACAGGGTTCACATCCTGTGGATAAAAGTGTTCCCATCCAGCTGATGTCTGATTCAGTCCATTACTAAAGCCAGTGATGTCTGCTTAGTTTCAGCATTGACAAACATTACATCATCATTTGAGGACTGCTGAAGCTGCCGCTTTGATACACGACACGGCCGTCTGGATGTCCTCCTCCGTCTGGTCAATGGTGACTACTACTCTGATACTGAGGACACACAGGTGGAGCAATCAGACACAAAAGAGCAGTGTTAAGGCTATTGTCATCTACAAAAATGACTCTCTTACAAATTTGGACACTTAATTCCATAGTAACAATCTCACTGATGTGTACATGTTTTGCATTAACACATGTTTTGTGTGTGTGTGTGTGTGTGTGTGTGTGTGTGTGTGTGTGTTCTCATGTTTTCCCTTCAGATTTAGATTCAGAAAAACTTTATTGATGCCCACAGGGAAATTGTTTTGTTACAGTGCAAGTTCCTCAACACACAGTTGGAATGAGGGATAAAATACTTAAAAAAGGTAAAAAGTAGAAAGGTATACAATAGCATAAAGTTAACAGCCATAATTATATTAGAAAAATGTGCAAATGTGTATGTGCCAAGGGTAATGCATATTTAATTCTATTACTGCAGAATTACCAGCATCTCTTCTCATACTGATACTTACATTCATTTACACCTCTCTATTCCCTCTGCCCTTTGGTCCTTTAACTTTTCCAGTAGATGTAAACATGCTGAACTGACACAATAATTTAATCTCAATTTGAAAATACATCTCTGTAAATTAATCAAAATCAATTGCGAATATAAAAGAAATACTGACTACCCCCTTGAAGAAATCTCTTCACTATTTTTCTTACTGTCATAAAATCAAGTGTTAAAAACAGTGTTAGTCCATCTCTCAATACTATCCAAATTCCCGACCCTGTCTGTGGCACTCAGTTCAAAGCCTGCTGGTTCCCACTGAAGACGTAAATCGTTAACAATGTCTCACAAATTTAAGCACAGTTTCATTTTTAAATAAGGTTCAGTAATTTCCTAAAACAGCTGATCATTGTAGTTTTCAACAAACATTACTCAAACAGGAGCATAAATAGTGCATTTGTTGGGGGCTATTTTCAGCGTGAGATTAAACCACATCTGGTACTGTAGTATTTCTGGTAATAAATAATAAAATAAACCTACATATATAAATAAAATAACCTACTGTGTGTGTTCATGGTAATGAAGGAACATGTCACTCAGTGCAACAGTGTGGCATGTGATGTGTTTTTAATAGTTTATGGACAACAATGGAGTTCTATGGAACAGAGAAATAAGATATATCTGACTTTGATACACACACTGCACTTTAGTTAATGTATATATAAAGGTTATGTTTCTCTTATTAACCACAACACAACTAAATCATTTCTGGCGCAGCAATTGTTTTTAGAAGTCACATAATAAGTTGAATGGAGATCATGTGTGTGATACAGGGCTGAGGGTTCAGGATTAGTGTTCTACAGTGGTAAAGTGAGACACATACGTAAGAAAGTACTGGAGGACACTCAACACAATAATACACTTTTTTTCAAGTACACAGTCAGGGAGAGCACCTTACCTGGGTGGGGGGAGGAAACGCTCTTCTTTTTCCAGGTAACGAGCGAGGGTCAGAGCCACGTGCCTTTCCAAACACTGACACATAAAAAAATGTAAACACGACCTTATTAGACATTACAATTTTTGTCACACTTTATAACTGTATATGTAACCATTTGATCAAAAACTGCAGTAAAGTTGAAAAAACAAACAAAAAACAAAGATGAAAAACTATAGAACAAATGATTTTCCCATTCTACTTGTAACCTTTATGGCATGAATACGTAACAAAGCTGAAAAGCCTTATAAAAATGATCAAAAGAGTTTAATCTTGATATTGTTAGGCTACACCTGGACTCATGAACAGTTTCAGAACTTTATGTTTTTTATTTTTTTTTTTCAGATGAGAGAGATTTCAGATGAGAAGAAAGAAAGAAAAGAAAGAAAGAAAGAAACTTTGAGTATAATGTTCTTGGGTTTGATGTAGTCAGTCGGAACAGAGGACTTACATAATCTACAATGGTGCGGAGCAGCTGCATGTCAGAGTCTCTGTAGGCCGAACTTCTCTCCAGCTGTAAGTGAAGAGCTGGGGCAAACGGTTCTCCAACTAACTTCAGTCCTGGAGTTCTGTCATACATGGATTATCAGGCTAAATAAAAATGATGCCATGATATAACACTGACAGCAAAAATATGAACTCCACCTATTCATTCTGTTAACTCCCTGTTTGCTGGCCTGGATATGGTGTAGACAGTTTTTCCTCTGCTACAGACGCAGCTGCCACCTGCTTTAATTTTCTCCTGCCAGCAATAACCTTCATTGGGAAGCTCTAACCCGTGTGGAGGTTCACTTACTGTGTATGCCTAGTCGAAATAACGATGTAGCAAAAAAGCTAGTGGAGAGTTACAATGAAGCCCTTTTCTTGCTCTGTAAGAATCTTTTATCTTATCTTTTATTCTTGAAGATATTAATACATGTGATTTATCTCGGCATTTACAACCCTCCAGCAATATGTGGACTGTCTCACTGGCTTTACCCGTACTCTTGATCTTTACTTCAGGAACATCCAAGATGTCCATAAGCTTGTATGCAGACGGCCCCTGGAGAGATTGGACCACAACGTTATCCACCTTTTTCCCCAGTCCTGGCACTGGCAAGATCTAATGTTTAAAGACTTCCAGTGTAGCCAGCGGATATCTGAATAAGAGATATCCTGGCCGAGACATTGTCTTCCATGCACTGGTCATTACTCACAGTCTAATTAGCACACTGACTTTCAAACTTGACAATAACTCAACATTTCGGCTCTGAGATTGCAATTCAGCCCATGCATTACGCCTCCTCTGTTCTTCACACAGACTGTTTACCTGTATGCAACTAAAGCCTGTGATTGGTCAATACTACTAAGACAACAAACAGCCTACAAATGGAAAGCAAAATGTTTCTGATACCAAACAAAACAAACAGATTCTGCATTCATACGCTGATGTCTGTTTATAGAGATTACCTTTACCTCCAGTACAAGGTACTAATGAAAAGAGTGAACCCCCTAAACCAGCAACAATCAAATTTAAACATTTAGTTGAATTCACACATAAATAGAGGTCTTTATGCACCCCACAGTGATAAACTGTAATCGCAGAGAAAACTGAATTTACCCCTGTAAAGCCTTGTAAACATGTTTGCACTTTTCCCTCAGAACAGTGAAAATATCTGCAAAACAGATGAAGACAGATAGGTGATTGGGAGCAGACCTGAAAAGAGAAATACTTCATACAAAGTTAATATTGTAATCAGTGTGACTTAAAAATGGAAAGGCTGCCCTCCAATAACAGCTTGTCTCAAATAAAGACTGCTTTTACATAGAAGGAAAATAAATGCCCCAAAGATGAAAAGGTGCATAGAGGAGAAAGAAGTTAAAGATAGAGTCTGTACCAGGATCCTCCTCCATGATGTTGAGGGCCTCTATGGCAGCAGCAGCTAGCATGGGAGGCAGGGAGGCAGAGAAACAGTAGCCCTGGCCCGACAGTCGCTACAAAACACAGACTTTTGTTACTGTTTACTTAATCACAGTGGATGTCATTAGGATTAATATTTTTACACTGATCAGAGTGAAAAAAACAATACCTTCACATTGTCAAAGTAGAAAATAAAACTTTTCTAATTACATGTGATTTCCCCTGCATAAGTCTTTATCAGCTTTATTTCATTTGCACAATTTCACAGGGAGTGTCAGTGAACATCTGTCTGAAAAGGTTTGAAGATATTCCCTTGTTGTTTTGGCTTTAGAGGTGGGGCTGTCTGCTAAAAAAAAAAATACTTCTTTAAAGGCTTGAGGCCACTCCTTGCATAAGACTAATTTACTGTGGTACCACATTAAAAGTAACAAACCAAAATTCTTGATATTATCCTGGGAAAATATGAGGAATGAAGTCAAAGTTATGTGCAATAAATTATAGATGTCCCTGGAGAAAAACAGTTGCTGAAGTAATTTAATAAAACAGCTGAGGAACAAACCATTACGACAAGTAGTAGCATAATTTATGTGTATTACGACAACTCAACATCAACATTTTAACTGTGAACATTGATTCACAATAGCGTGTGATGGAATTGTCAACTACTGACAACAAAATAAGAAACAAGCCATGCCATGAATCTGCAACCGCTACACATGTATTTTCTCAATCGTTCAATACTGCAATAAACTTTCTTACATTATGACTTGTCAAACACAGGTGACATCACACTAGCAGTTAACTAGACTACAAGCATGTCTTCAGGACATAAAGACCTGGATGACCTGCAATTTTCTGATGCTAAACTCGGACAAAACTGAAGTTATAGTACTAGGTCCTAAACATCGTACAAACTCACTTTCAGATGAAATGGCAGTTATAGATGGCATTGCGCTGGCTCCAGCACTAGTGATGGGCACGCCAGTTCTTTTAGATGTACTGAATCACTAGAATCAGTTCACCAGAAAGATTCATTCAAAAGATTCGTTCACTGAATCACCGAATCATTCAGTGCTTGGCAGGAGGAGCCTGCGACTCCTGAACTGATATACGGCTGAACGGTTTAAGTTTCAGCTCAGTTCACAGCTTCCAGGACCGGGAGACGAGAGTGTTGTGACTGTGTTGCTTTGACAAACACATTTGTAAATATAAAACTATATATAACTATATTATAAATCATGATGTTTTAAGTGTCCTATACTATGGTATGCTATTTAACTGGTCTACTCGGCAAATTGGGCTCAGTGAGTGATCCGTTCACCGAACGTATACCCCACAGTACATTCAGTGAAGGATCCACACTGAATATGCACCGTTCCCTCGCAAATTGTCGCAATGAGATGATCAGACAGTCACGCGTTTTCTCAAACTGCGGGTTTTATACACTATTTGTTACATGCTGTGTCCTACTGTACTGTTGTTGCGGTGGCAAATTTAGCAGAGTTTAAAAAAAAGTTAGTTTTCTCCGAGGTACACTTGAACACAACACACCCCTATCTCCCTCCGTCGCTCCTCATTACTGCCAGCGTTTGTTTATCTGGAAACTAAATCTGTTAAAACAACGGGGAACAACGGTCGCCATGAAAGTGTATCCCTCAGAGGCAAATGATTCAGGAGAGTGTAGTTCACTGAGTGATTCATATGGCAAGCCGTTCCTGCCAGAAATACGCCACATTCAGTCGCGTTTCAACTTCATTACGGCGTACAAAACGGCGTTCTTTTTGCGCATTACGGCGTAAAAAATGGCGTAAAATCTGAAAAAACTGCGTTTTTACGCCGTAATGAAGTTGAAACGTGACTGAATGTGGCGTATTTCTGGCAGGAACGGCTTGCCATAGATTCATGCATCGGCGCGCGCGGTCCCTCCCTCAAGTGATTCGTTCGTTTCTCAGTTCAGTTGAACTGTCAGCAGCGCCGGTGTTGTGTCCTCCAGTGATTCGTTCGTTTCTCAGTTCAGTTGAACTGTCAGCAGCGCGGCCTGCTGACAGTACACTTTCTCAGTTCACTTTCTCAGTTCAGTTGAACTGTCAGGTAATTCTGACTGCTGACAGTTCAACTGAACTGAGAAACGAACGAATCACTTGAGGAAGTGATCTGGTTCAGTACGTTCACTTAAAAGATTCGTTCTTTTGAACAAATCGTTCGCGAACCAGACAACACTATCCAGCACCACTGTAAAGAATCTGGGAGTTATCTTTGATCAGGACATGTCCTTTCACTCCCATGTAAAATAGGGGTGCACGATATTTATCGCACAGATAAAATATTGGCCGATTAGGGGAGAAATTACGTCATTTTTAATGGATCCGATAAAAAGGTCGATAAATTTATTAAATTAGGGAAACTGTTCGCAAGCCGAGGAGCCCCAAAATAGGCCATGACGTGCTGGTTGCGTCATCTATCGTGCCTTACTGACAGGACCCAAGCCTGGCCCACGACAAATCTTATTGCGAAGCGGTTTTGAAAGAATACGAAGCAGCCGCGGTAGCAGCTAGCGGTGCTAAGGCTAAAACTACGGATAAAACATTTTTGATGAGTACGAGCAAAACTCGTCAATATCCATACTCGTGCTGAAGGAGAATCCTCATTGGGTAACTGACTGTATTCACGCTCTGTGATTGGCCAGTCACACACAGCGCCCGCCCTTCAGTACTCCTCAGGTTTTCTTCAGCTCGCCTCTACGTCGGTTTGCATGATATTTAAAGTTACTCGGTGAACTTGTTTCGTAACGTACGCGGTGCATTTGACAAGACAGAGCCGAAAACCGCTCGTGTCGCGTCGGTCACTGCCTCCACTCCGGTCGTGTTTTTTTTTTTTTTTTTTTTTTTAATACCGTCTGCTTGCTCTTAGTTTGGCTGGTGATATAAAGTCAGTTGGAAAACTTTGCTCATACTGAACGCTATGCTTTTGAGAAGAATACAGTGAACAAGGCTGACATATTATTTCCCTGTTAGCCATCGCTGGATGTTTGCATGAATCACCAAGTTCACACAGATAAACAGTCTGACAGACCACTTCAGCAGCACACCAGACTTGACTCATTTCATCAGCTGATCTCAGTCTTCAGAGAGCTGATTGGTCAGACTTCGTGCTCTGGATTGGTTGGAGGTAAAACCTGTAGCCACACGGCCCTTTGTGGAATAGTTTGGACATGCCTGATTTAGATGGTTGAACAGATACAGATGCAGATACAGATAGTGGTGTACTCGCTCATCCCTAGCTAAAACAACAACACAGAGTGTGGATGCCCCCATTCAACAGGCGTTTGAGAACAATTTTCGAGGGATGCACTTTTTTGTTTTGTGTAATGATTTGATATGTTAGTGCACTTGATTTATTCATTTCATATGGAAAATGTTTGGCCCATGAGTGTCTTTGCTGCTGTTATTGTTATTTACAGCAAATGACCACAAATATTTGCGTGATATGATCACTGCATTCTAGATTTGTTATTCTCCTGGACGCACAAACTGCAGATTATATGAAGATTATATTAAATATAAAAATATGAACTTATCGGTTATTGGTATCAGTATCGGCCATGAAACGCAGGAAATTCTCGGTCATCGATATCGGTTGAAATTTTTCATATCGTGCATCACTAATGTAAAACAAATTTCAAGGACTGCCTTTTTTCACCTATGTAACATTACAAAAATCAGGCATATTTTGTCTCAAAATGATGCAGAAAAACTAGTCCATGCATTCGTAACTTCCAGGCCGGATTATTGCAATTCCTTACTATCAGGCTGACCGAATTCGTTGCTGAATAATCTCCAGTTGCTCCAGAACGCTGCAGCATGTGTTCTGACAAAAATGAGGAAGAGAGATCATATTTCTCCGATGTTAGCTGCTCTGTACTGGCTCCCTGTAAAATTTAGAATAGAATTTAAAATTCTCCTCCTTACAAAGCCATAAATGGCCAGGCACCTTCTTATCTTTAAGAGCTCATAGTACCTTATTACCTCACTCGAACACTGCGGTTCCTAAAGTCTCCAAAAGCAGAACAGGAGCCAGAGCATTTAGCTATCAAGCTCCTCTCCTGTGGAATCATCTTCCAGTCTTTGTCCGGGAGGCAGACACTGTCTCTACATTTAAGAGTAGGCTTGAAACTTTCCTTTTTGATAAAGCTTATAGTTAGGGCTGGCTCGAGCTAGCTCTGGACCAGCCCCTAGTTATGCTGCTATAGCATTAGACTGTCAGGGGACCTCCAAAGATACATCGAGCTCCTCTGTCCTTCTCTCCCTCTCAATCTGCACATTTTCATGTCCTACCATGACGTGTTACTAAGCTTAGCTTCTTCCCCAGAGACTCTGTGCTTTGTCGTCTCGCAGGTTTCCCATTTATAGTGGCTGAACCTGGATTGTGGATTACAGCTATGTCTCCTGCCATGGCCCTGCCTGACATCCACTGCAACTGCTACTACTGTTATTATATCCAGTCATTGTTACTGTGATTGCATTTCTGTCTGTCTGTCTCTCTCTGTCTGTCTGTCTCACTCTCTCTCTCTCTTGCTCTCCCTCTCTCATCCAACCGGTCGAGACAGATGGCCACCCACCCAGAGCCTGGCTCTGCCTGAGGTTTCTGCCTGTTAAAAGGAAGTTTTTCCTTGCTACTGTTGCCAAGTGCTTGCTCATGAGGGAATTTTTGGGTCTCTGTAGATACAAGAGGCCTGTACCAGCTCTATATGGAAAGTGTCCTGAGACAACTTTGGTTGTGATTTGGCACTATACAAATAAAACTGAATTGAATCATGACTTAGTGGCTCATCTAAATGAGAAGGAACCAGCACTAATGTTATTAGGTACACTTGCGCTTGGCCTACTCTGAAAAGTCAAAATGTCTGGTGATAATGCAGTGGGTTTGTACCATTTGTGGATAGAAACTCTCAGACTGTACCAAAGCTTTATGTGGAGCAGTGATACAGTCAGCTTGATTACCAATTTAATCAAAACTTTCTTCATCCCTAATGAGCAGACACCTTTACAGTCATTTATTCATGTGTCAATAAAATTCTCATTGTATTTACCTGGTGGTCAATGACAAACGAGCGTCCGCAGCAGAAACCTCCAATGGAGGCCACAGCATTCTCCATGTTAGCACTTATTAGGTCGATGTCATCGATCTGCATGGTGCAGAAAAGGTGCCATGTTATTATTACACACACGAGACACACAAACACAATGGACACAAATGTGCCCAAAATGTTTTCAGATTTGACAGCCTGACCAAGTGTACTTTGAATCCTAATTGCACATCATGTCTTTTACGGTTTATTGAAAAATTTCATGAAAATGAATTTATTAGTAACAATCTTACAATAAATCATTACTGGAAACAATTAATTTAACTAGGATTGCAGGCATAGGTGTAAGTGTAGGCATGAGGCTAAGAGACTAGCATCAATAAAAAAGAAAGTTAAACATAAAAAAAACATAAAAAGATAATGACATTGGGTTAAAAAAAAAAATGTTTCATTATTAGGTTTTTGAGTGCAGATATTGGTCTACTGATACAACTACAGCAGAGCTCCAAACAAATAAGTCAGTGTTACTCAGAACATTTTTAATCAGCTGCTTGACCTTTCACTATGCCAAGACACAGTAATACTTTATTTAAAGTTGAGTGTGCTCACATTGACCCCAAAGTGTTCTGTGACTCCTCTGCCATGTTCTCCTAGTACACCGAAAGACATGCTCTCCTCCAGAAAGATCCGCACCTTGTACTTGTACTTCAGCTTCACCTGGAGGTTACACAAACACAACAAATGACCAATAGAGTAGAGACATCTAGAATTATGACAGCCCAAGAGTAATCATGCTATATTAGACACAGTACATATTCTGTGTTTGTGAGTAACTTAACAGCAGTTCAGTCATCAACACTGTGGTGGTGTGTGCTGCACATCATTTGTCTTGAACTCTCACTATAGAGAGGCTCCTGGCTGATTGTTAACATGTGAAGCTGTTTTTGCAGTTATGATGAACTGTAATGGACACCTGAATGTCTGGAGTAACAGCGGCAAATACATAATTACTTAATGTGGCAAGGGGGATATCTAAGTCTAAAATAACTCCAAAAAGGACAGAGGCATATTTACCATTTCAAACTTTGGCTTTACAAAGTGTAAACTGTTTGTAAGATAGAACAACATAGCTCAAAGTTGTCAACGTTAATTAAACAACAGCAGTTTCTTGCATTTAGACTACCATTTACAGTGGTGGAAAAAAGTTTTTGGACACCCCATGCACTCTTAGGTCTTCAAGTGCAATTTCTTTTAGTACAGTCACAGCCAAAATACTAAACAAATCCTAAAAAAGCAATTAAAACTAAAAATTGATTGGTTCCATAAAAATACAAAAGAAAGTTTGAGTATTGGGTCTTTTTGGTACCAGTGATCCACTAATGGAGGTCGTGCTTTTTATAAAAAGACACAGTTTTTGTTGCCGTGCTTCATGTCTATATAAAGCCAGCACATTTGAAAGTTCTTCAGAGACAAAAATGGCTAAAACAAGGAACCTAACGCAGGAAACACGCTTTCTCAGCCAGGAAGGGTATAGCTGCCGCCAGATAGCCAGGAAGTGCAGATGCAGTCCTTCAGCATTTGGATACACTCTGCAGAAATACAGACAAACCAACAGCTTGGAAGACAAACCAAGGTCTGGGCGTCCAAGGGCTTCAGCAAAAAATGACCGCATACTGATCTGCATGTGCAGGGAAAACCGCTGAATGACATCACAGGAGCTTCAGCAGCGGTCAAACCAAACTGGTGTCCAGTGTTCCACCCGCACTGTACGTGGCCGACTTTTAGATCATGGCTTAAGGTCCTACGAGGCTGTCAAGAAGCCCCTGATCAATGAGAGACAGAGGTTAGCCCAGTGTTCTTGGGTCCAAGCACACAAGAAGAGGACAGTCACTGGAAGAAGTGACTGGAAGAAGATTCTGTGGTCAGATGAGTCCAGTTTCCAGCTTTATCTTCCTCCTGCTAATGTGAGGATACGCAGAAGGCCAAGCGAAGCATTATCTCCAGCATGTACAGTACCTACTGTCAAGCATGGTGGAGGCAGTATTATGGTGTGGGGATGCATGAGTGCTGCTGGTGTTGTTCATCTCACTGTCTGTGATGGCACACAACTCTGCCAAGTATTGTGCCATTCTCGAAACCCACATGTTCCCTTCTGCACGTGCACTGTTCCGTCGAGGTCAAAACTGGATGTTTCAACGAGATATGCCCCTTGCCACACATCCAGGGCCAGTAGAACATGGCTGCAGGAGCACAGTATCCAGGTCTTAGAGTGGCCAGCTCAGTCCCCGGACATGAGCCCCACTGAAAATCTGTGGTGGATTATCAAAAGGTCTGTTTCCAAGCGTAAACCAAAGAATTTAGAAGAATTAAAAGCAGTAATTCAAGAAGAATGGGACAAGATTACCCCTCAACAGTGTGAAAGACTCATGGGGAACATGCCAGCCAGGATTAGAGCTCTACTGCGTGCTAATGGCAAGACTACTAAATATTAATTTGATGATGTGATGGTTTATTTATTTTTTCTTCAGTTTTGAACACATTCTCTGTTATTTGTTGACTTTGATACCGACAATGTTGAGAACTGATATATTGAAACTGTCAAGAATTTAGTTTTGTTAGTTTTTCTTGTAAACAATAAACAAAAAAAAATATCATTTGTATTTGTTTGTGTCTGTCTAATGCAGCCACACCTTTTGAAACACAAAAAAGATTTTTCCACAAATATTTCATGATAATATTTGAGAGTAAATATTATGTAAAATTTTAAGGGTGTCTGAAAACTTTTTTTCACCACTGTATGTCTGCTTCTGGCAAAGGCTACATGACAGTTTGAAGGTGTTACATAACAAATAATCATTGACAGCACAACATTCTCTATTGTCATTTTGAAGTAAGTCATGTTCAGGTCAGCAAAACCATGACATTTTACAAAAAGAAAGAAAAAAAAAGCAGTTACAGCTCTCAATAATGGAAACTGTTGTCTCAGAAATGACTGTTGAGTTTAATGCTGACAATGCTCAATGGAAACAACAAATAATGAATACTGTCTTTTACCGGAGTAAAACCATTTGTGGTTGAAACACTGACATGTCCATGATTTGAAACTGAGATGGAATTATGCAGGTATTTTTTAGTCCTATGTGCCGATTGTTACCCGGCACCTGAAAGACGTGGATGTGAATGACAATCAGGCTCCTTGACAGCAAATACAACTGGCCAGTTTATGAATCAAGGAGAGCGGGTTTTTTGTGGAGAATAATTAGCTAGCTTTGAGGTCCATTATTTTTCTATTTACCAGTTCAGGGAGAGGACAGATGTCTGCAGTGTTGATGTACAACCCCTCCACTACAATGAACTTCCGAGTCACTCGAGCTTTGCGAGGATTCTGCAACAGAAACAAAGTGTGTTAGTATACAAAACTTTGACAAGAGAGAAAGTAACACATACAACATTCATTATAACAACTAAGTGAAAAGACCATTATACAAATACAATTAGCAGTTCAAACACTGTGGGTTACATTTACAAGCACGAAATTACAGAGCACTCCCCCAGTTTTTCTTTTCTCATACTAAACGATCCTATACGAACCCTCTGGTCCTCCAGCTCCTGCTCTTTGAGCAATCTCTCCAGATCTACCATATCATTGTGTTTGAAATATTTGATGAAGCTGCGAGATGCTTGAAGACCCTTCTGAATGGAGAAGCAGGCTGCTTCATCCCTGAACACACAACCAAGGACACAACAGAAAATTAAAAACACAAAACTAGGGAATACATGGTCGATGTGTTTTTCTGTGCTGAACTGAGCCTGATTGACAGTGATTTTATAACGTGTTTTTTAATTATTATCGTTGAATCCTGGTTTAATATTGCTCAAGGCACTTTAGCAGAGACAGTACTTACACAAAGATGATGTCCCCTCTCTTGGAGTAGGCAGGGATTGCACTAGCAATGGTTGCAAAGCCATACGAATAGATGATGGCTTCTTCTGTTTTCATGAATTTTGCCAGACGACTCTCCAGCTCCAAGTGCACATCTGAGCAAGGGAAACAAAAAAGCAGCTGAAACTAATTAGTTTCACCAGACTTCACCGTTAATTTGTATGGACAATGACAGAACATATTCACACTTGAAGGGAATATACTGGCTTCTTGCAATGCAAAACTTAACCTGATTCAAGGAGTATATAAGGAAAACCTTTGTAATGGTGGGTGTAAAGACAGCCATTTTAAAAATGTTTATTATCCCAACAACTGTAGCTTAACAACCACTGTGCCCTAAAGGTCTCCTGTGGAATTTTTACCACTAACAGTGCTATGGAGCTGTATTTTCATAAGCCAGTCTCTGTTTTGTTTCTATGTCATGTACATGCACATTGGTGACACAGGTCTCAACCATTCAAAACTAGAATTACAATTTTGTGATTGTATACCTCCACGAAGCAGCCAAGTTGCAGTTCACATCCATGTCTGTCTATAAAGAGTATTAGGTATACTTGATCGTGAAATGGAGGTTGTCACTATATTGACATGTATGATGCTATTGAATAATTTCCAATGAGAAACATGTTTCAGATTGTAGTGGACTACAACGGTTCAAATACAGATGTTGTTGCCAAGAAGCCACAAATTGAAAACCATGGATGCTTCAGACAACCCAGCAGTACCTATACAATCACCACAGTTTTAAAGGTGGGCACCCAAGATTAGTGCCACCAATTCAGTATCCAGCCAGATGAGAGAAATGGTCGCAATCTCCGATTCTGTTCTTGAGTTATTGTGTTGAACAATGGCCAGTAAAGTGTTTGTTGACTTGTGACATTTGGATGTAATCACTTCACATCATTCATCACTTAATTTTATCCTATGAGACATTTGTGTTAGCATATTGATTCTTGAGTTAAAGCAAAAAATGTAATTCATGTGGTCACAGTGACCTTTGACCACCCAAATCTAATCAGTTCACTCTTGAGTTAGACATTTGTGTGAAATTTTGTTTATTAGTATGAATTCTCTAGTGACTCCCAAAAACATTTTCACAGTCACTGTGACCTTTGACTACAATGTTCTAAATAATTTCATCCTTGAGTCCAAATGGATGTTTAAGCCAGATGTGATGAAATTCCCAGAGATATTACATTCATGAGAATGCGCCAGCCTTGAGGTCACAATGACGTTAACCATTGACCACCAAAATCTAATCAGATCATCCTTGAGTCCAAATGAAAATCTGTGCAAAATTTGAAGAAATTCCGTCATGTCATTCCTGCAATATTGCATTCAAATGAATAGGACATAGGTCACTGTGACCTTGACCTTTGACCACCAAAATCTCATTGGTTCATCTTTGAGTCGAAGTGAACATTTCTGCCAAATTTGAAGAAATTCCCTCCATGCGTTCCTGAGATATCGCATACATACAAGTAGATCCGAACATAATGTCCCTGGCCATGCCTTTCACCAGCACAGCAGCATATAAATGTGGCTTTGCAAGAGAAATCATTGGGGGTACCTTTAAGACACGTTTCCTTGAAAGACGGCTCCAACAAAACTAACCCTAGTGAACTCCTTCTTCTGTGCATCTCCTTGGAGTTTGCATAAATAAGCATCCAACTGTTTCTACAAGGTTTGATGATTGTTTGTGTGTAGCGGGTTTATTTAATTTAATTTATTTGAAGTCCAAAATAAAGATGTAGTGAATGATACATTAAAAGACTGTGAAAAAAACTGATGAATACTGTAGCTGGTCCCCCTTAAACAGAAACCTTAGTTTTTCAGGTCAAAACATGACTTTATTGGTGGTAATATAACTCTGAACCTGTACCTTTCAGCCTTGTCAAACGGCTCTTAACAAATATTTGCAACAGCAGCTCTGTTTCTTAACTTTATGAACTGATTCAACATTTCATGGCAACGTTGTGTTAAAAATGTGTATTATATCTGATTTTGTTGAGGAGCAGTAAAACTTGCAGTGCACCACAGATGGCTCTATGTAGGGAAGAAAAACTGTGAGACAAGACTTAAACAGCATGAAACAGGTCTATTACTGTCGGCATAGGTGGCTGCCACCAGCTGGTCCCATCTTACCTCTACCTAGGTTGCATCCCAGATTTTGGAATCAGATTATCCAAATTTGAGCAAACCTTTAGAAGCAAATGGTTAAGGGCTACTGCGTATTACTACAGTCTATTGAATTATCTGGATATCAGACCATGGCATGTTAACATAAGATGAATAGCAGTGAAGATTTTTTCACTCACCAAATGTTCCATAGAAGCCTCTTGGACCACATGTGCCAACACCATATTTCTTCAATGATGCCAAAGCTTTTTGCTGTAATGAGAATTTATTCAGAGTTGCACTCATACACTGATCACTGTCAAAATGAAGACATTTTTAGCAATAGCTTGAATAATAAATACTGACCTTAATCCGTTCATGGTCAAGGAGACCCAGGAAGTTGAATGATGCAAAGTTAATGCACTCTTTGCCGTTGATTATGATTTTATGGCTAGGAGGTCTGTAAAAGAAAACAAGCGTATTTAACACACACTGCAACAGTGTATAGAGTTGAGATTGTATAATGACCATACCAGCATTGTGCATTTTTGGTCGTTTTCCACCACAATTGTGCAATTTTCTTTTTTTTTTTTCCTAATTTCCAGGCAGCCGCTGGTTCTCAACTAAGTCCACTGAGGTTTTAACATCCACTAACTGGCACATAAAACATGCTAGAAGCAACATTCTTTTATTGTTGCCAATGTTACATTTTCTGTTCTGTTCGAAACAAATCTGCACAGACAACTGAGTTACAAAGTACTGTAAAAAACACAAAAAACTAAACATTTAAGTTTACTCTTGACCTTGGAAAACTAAACTACTATTATCGCCTCATGGTTGTATGCTTCCACCAACCAGTCAAGTTGCAATTTACACAGATGCCAGTCCAGACTCATACTATATATCAGGCAGCACCAAATAGCGGACCTCGTCCGGACCTGGGCTGAGTGATGGTTCTGTCCAGACCCGTGACCAATTTGTGATAAATTCACGAGAATAGATCATTTTCATAGAGCATTTTTTCTGATGGTCACGGCTATAGACAGCAGGCACTGCTACTCCAGTTAATACGACAATAGCTTCACTCAGTTGAGCCAATCAAATCGTTTTTTTACCCTGCATGGCCAGCGCACCAGAGCAGAGAAGGACAGATAGCGGTGACAGCATGGCTTGCCCCAAAAGAAGGACAGTTGATGCAGACTCATCACGGAACATTTACAGCCCAGTAATGTGCAAACAAATGTTTACCAAAGTTATCGTGGATTTTGAGGCAAAGAACTTTTAGTGATGGGACAGTTGTGAAGGAGTGCTTAAATGCTGTTGCTGAGACATTATTTGAGGGAAAACGAAAAGACGTGTGAAAAAAATCAAATAAATCCCGATGTCAGCTTCAACAGCAACCAGAAAATCAGAAATATCAGCAGATAAGAATCGGGGGGAGACATTCCCCTTTATTTGTCACACACATGCACATGCACGCACTGCACACGAAGTGAAATTTGTCTTCCGCATTTCACCCATCCTGGTCGTCCCTCCTCCGCGGCAGACCAGGAGCGGTGGGCAGCCAAACCAGGTGGTGATCTTCTTGCATGTTTTTAGTGGGGGTATATTTTTACGGAGGATACCCAGGTGAACACGGTGAGAACATGCAAACTCCACACAGAAAGGCCCTCTTTCTTGCAGCAGGCACCGAAGGCATGGTGGAGGACACACCCCCGGTGCCCGCAGCGAGAATCGAACCCGGGACCAGTGTTGCCACTGTTCCACCGTGCCACCAGATGACAAATGGTAAGAGCCACTTTTTATTTATTGTTTTCTGAAGATGCTGACTTTTTTTTTTTTCCTTACTTGAAAAGTAGGCCTTCAATTCTTTAGGGTTGGGACCTCTTTAATTTAAGAGAAAAAGAGCTATTCACCTCTGTTTGCACTTTTTTTATTTATTTTATTTCTGCTTTCTTTAATCTGAAATAAAGGCCTTAAATTTATTTGCCTGGGAGTACTCTTATTTATGGTAAAAGAGCTAGCTAGTCAGCTCCATTGAAAACTGACAAAAAATATTATTGAAACCATATGAAAATGTGGACATAGGGGAAGGCTATAAGACACAAGCTGGACTTCAGTTCGGACCTTTTACTTGGAGGAAATTTTAATAACTGGACCTCAGTGACTTTTAATTGAATACCCCTGCTATATATGCAGTGAAGACTTTCCCCTGAAGCTCAATATCAGCAAAACCAATTAGCTTGTGGTGGACTACAATGCTTGAATTATGGATGTTGCTACAAAGAAGATAAAAATTGTAAAATGCGAATGCTTCATTGATATATTCAACCCAGCAGCACAGAAGATCTATACAATCACCACAGTTTCAATGTGGGCACCCAAGATCAGTGTCACAGTGACCTTGACCTTTGACCACCAACATCTAATTAGTTTATCCTTGAGTCCAAGTGGAGGTTTGTACCTGATGGAATGAAATTCCTTCTCTGAGATGTTGCATTCATAAGAATGAAACAGACAGGCATTTGTTCGTTCTTATAGACATATGGACAACCCAAAAACATAATGCCTCCAGCAACAGCTATCAGCTGCACAGTTTGGAGGCTGTTGTCTTTGGTGATGTTGAGCTGTATTTTGTAATACTGACAGGTGTTTCTATTATTTTGTTCACCCCATTTATATTTATGACAATGTGTCAAGGGGTGTGGGGACTACCAGTAAATTAGATCAGTTAAGACAATTTTACAAATTGATCATATCTATTTTAGAGTTTTTTTTCTTCAACATTTAAATTTATTTATTTAGTGACACTTGATATCGTTCTCAAATTGCCAATATAAATTCAGTTTTGAACCATTCAGATAAGATTAAGATCAAGATGGCGCTGTGGACGGCTGCCTCGGTGTGTTGGTGCGCGTTGTTTTGTTTTGTTTTGTGTTTTAAACCTGTTTTTTGTGACGGTACCCGGACCTCTTTCACCAGAGAAGAGCTCATGAACATCAGGGGAGCAACACCAGAGGATTTATTTCCTAAATTTCTGCTCTCAACAGTGGAAATTTTGGATATACTGGTCAAAGGTGCGCTCACCCTTGCTCACGCAGTGAAACGCCGGAGGAAAGGAAAACGGGCCGGCGCGCTCGTGCGCCTTCGCCAGCGCGGACTACACACAGCGTTACCGGGAATATTTCTCTCTAATGTGCGTTCTCTGCCCAACAAACGGGAGGAATTGCAACTGCTGTTGAGTAAAAACAGGGACTTTTCTTCATCTGCGGTTTTGTGCTTCATCGAGACGTGGCTCTGTGGATTAATACTGGACTCTGCACTGCAGCTGGCTGGCTTCCAACTCCACCGCGCGGACAGAGACATGGAACTTTCCGGCAAAACTAAAGGTGGAGGAATCTGTTTCTACATCAACAGTGGTTGGTGCAACGACATGACAGTGATCCAGCAGCACTGTTCTCCTGACCTGGAATCTTTCACCATTAACTGTAAGCCTTTTTATTCACCCCGTGAGTTCGCTTCATTCATTCTGGTTGCTGTTTACATCCCGCCGCAGGCCAACGTGCAGGACACACAGCGTATGCTCGCTGACCAGATACTGCGTGTGGAGCGGACCAACCCGGACTCCTTAGTTATTGTCCTTGGCGACTTCAACAAAGGTAACCTCACGCACGAACTCCCTAAATACAGACAGTTTATCAAATTCCCGACCAGAGAGGAGAACATTCTGGATCACTGTTACACCACAGTCAGGGATGCTTATCACGCCATCCCCCGTGCTGCACTGGGCCACTCTGACCACGTCATGGTCCACCTGATTCCTGCGTACAGGCAGAAACTAAAGCTCTGCAAACCTGTAGTGAGGACATCAAGGAGGTGGACCAGCGAGGCTGTGGAGGATCTCCAGGCATGTTTGGACTCTACTGACTGGGATGTGTTCAGGACTGCTACCAACAGTCTGGATGAGTACACGGAGGCTGTGACGTCCTACATCAGCTTCTGTGAGGACTGCTGTGTTCCATCATGCACCAGGGTGAGTTACAACAATGACAAACCCTGGTTCACAGCCCAACTCAGGCAGCTAAGGTTGGCAAAGAAAGAGGCCTTCAGGAGTGGGGACAAAGGCAGATACAAAGAGTCGAAGTACAAGTTTAGCAAGGCGGTGAAAGAGGCTAAACGGCTGTACTCTGAGAAGCCCCAACACCAGTTCTCAGCTAATGACTCTGCGTCTGTCTGGAAAGGGCTCAGGCAGATCACAAACTACAAGCCTAAAGCCCCCCACTCCATCAACGATCGACGCCTAGCCAACGACCTGAACCAGTTCTACTGCCGCTTTGAAAGACAAAGGAACAGTCCAGCAACCATCCCCCACGACACCTCCGAACAGCTCCAGCTCCAGTCACCTCCACCAATGCCCACCTTAAAGGCCCCCCCCTCCCCACCCACCTCAGTGACGACTCTTTACATCCATGAAAGGGACGTCAACAGACTCTTCAGGAGACAGAACCCCTGGAAAGCAGCTGGACCGGATTCTGTCTCCCCATCTGCCTTGAAGCACTGTGCTGATCAGCTGTCTCCAGTGTTCACAGACATTTTTAACACCTCATTGGAGACATGTCATGTGCCAGCCTGCTTCAAGTCTTCAACCATCATCCCTGTTCCCAAGAAGCCAAGGACTACAGGACTTAATGACTTCAGACCCGTCGCCCTGACCTCTGTGGTCATGAAGTCCTTTGAGCGCCTTGTGCTCTCACACCTCAGAGACATCACCGACCCTCTCCTGGACCCCCTGCAGTTTGCCTACAGAGCCAACAGGTCTGTAGACAATGCAGTCAACTTGGCCCTCCACTTCATCCTCCAGCACCTGGACTCCGCAGGAACCTACGCTAGAATCCTGTTTGTGGATTTCAGCTCTGCCTTCAACACCATCATCCCAACTCTGCTCCAGGAGAAGCTCTCCCAGCTGAGCGTGCCTGACTCCACTTGCAGGTGGATTGCAGACTTCCTGTCTGACAGGAAACAGTGCGTGAAGCTGGGGAAACACGTCTCCGACATAAAGTCCATCAGCACCGGATCCCCCCAGGGCTGTGTTCTTTCTCCTCTGCTCTTCTCCCTGTACACAAACAGCTGCACCTCCAGTCACCAGTCTGTTAAACTCCTGAAGTTTGCGGACGACACCACCCTCATCGGACTCATCTCTGATGGCGACGAGTCCACCTACAGGTGGGAGGTTGACCATCTGGTGACCTGGTGCAACCAGAACAACCTGGAGCTCAATGCTCTAAAGACAGTGGAGATGGTTGTGGACAACAGGAAGAACTCAGCCTCACCTGTCCCCATCACCCTCTGTGACTCCACTATTGACACTGTGGAGTCTTTCCGCTTTCTGGGAACTATCATCTCCCATGACCTCAAGTGGGAACCGAACATCAGCTCCCTCATCAAGAAAGCACAGCAGAGGATGTACTACATTGAGTCCATCCTCACCTCCTCCATCACCATCTGGTACGCTGCTGCCACCGCCAAGGACAAGGGCAGACTGCAGCGTGTCATTCGGTCTGCAGAGAACGTGATTGGCTGCAATCTCCCATCTCTTCAGGACCTGTACGCCTCCAGGACCCTGAGGCGTGCAGAAAAGATTGTGGCTGATCCCTCTCACCCCGGACACAAACTCTTTGAGTCACTCCCCTCTGGCAGGAGGCTGCGGTCCATCAGGACCACAACCTCACGCCACAAGAACAGTTTTTTCCCGTCTGCTGTCAGCCTTATCAACAAGGCCCAGAACCCCCACGACACTCTTCACATTCCACCTCGGACTCATTTTGTCACATTGATATAAATACAACTCAATGCGTTACATTAACGCTCAACTTGGACTTCTTTCTGAAAAAACAGACTGTGTTTCCGGAAAATAACAAACAACAAAAAACGGACTTGTGTATATATATTTAAATTGTTATATTTTGTGCTCTTATTTTAGTAGATGGGTCATACACCAATTTCACCACAACAAATTCCTCGTATGTGTAAAATCGTACTTGGCAATAAAGCTTTTTCTGATTCTGATTCTGATTCTGATTCTGATTCTATTGCATTACAGGGTAATCTCATATTGAATTTTATTATGTTGCATCCTAGGTAGGATGATGGAGAACACTTCTGTGAATTGTCTGTGGGCATACTTTGATGTAGTCTTGGCTCTTATGGAGATTTAGCTTCACCCAGTATTTAAAAGGAATAAGTAAAGCAGAGAGGTATCCTTTGTGTTTTACCCTGTAACAACATCATAGTTGATGGAGGGATGATCTTTGGAAACAGGGGGAACAAGAGCCTCTGGCTGCCACTCCTCAATCAGGTCCTCCTTTTCCTGTAACATGGAACCACAAGACAGCTGTTTGGTGACACATAAACACAAACATTCTTCTCATTATTTTTTTTTCCACTGCTGTGCTGAGTTTACCTTCTCTGTCAGTTTATAGGTTTCATGAAGTTTGTAGGTCTTAGAGAACAGAAGTCTGATGATCCACAGTATAAGGATCCCCTCCAGAATCAGGTGATAAGCAGGAGCCTGAGAAATACAAGGACATGATGATTATTTTGCTGTCAGATTGCTGAATGAGTGAGAATCTCCCCATGGAATTGTGGTAATCTATGGGCAACATTGTTCTATATAAACCAAACCAACATGTCTTGACATCAGTAAAATTTACTTTTATTTTTTACCCCCAGTTGTCTTTTAGGGCCATGTGATCTTTTTGCAGGGACGGTTTATAATATCATGACGTAGAAAGTAACCACTGGACTTCAATATTAAATTTCAAGTTGACCACAACTAATACTGTCGTCGTTTCTTTGCAGTCTTCTCACGCACAATGCACCAGATTAAGAGAGTTGACCAGTCGAGAGACTTCGCTTGGACTTGACATCATGGGAACAGAATCAAAGGCGCAGTTCCAGAATCTTAACTCAGAGATAACTTTTCTGCATCCAGCAAAATAAAAAGAATGCACAGTGCATTCACATTCTGCAGTAATTCCATCATCTGGTCTCATTCTACAAATTCATTTGTTAAATTTGTTCAGTTACTTCTTGGCTGAGCGACAGTACAAGGGACAATGATGGAACAAAGTCCAGGACAAAGAGTCTAATACAGTCATGGCCAAAAATATTGGCACCCCTGCACTTCTGTCAGATCATGCACCACTTCTCCCAGAAAAATTTTCAAAATACAAATGCTTTGGTGTTCACGTTTCTTTTGTTTGCATTGGAACAACACAAAAAAGCAGATTAAAAAAAAGCCAAATCTGAAATCATTCTTCACAGAACTCCAAAAATGGACTGGACAAAATTATTGGCACCCTCAACTTAATATTTGGTAGCACACCCTTTGGAAAAAAATAACTGAAATCAATCACTTCCTGTAACCATCAATGAGTTTCTTACACCTCTCTACTGGAATGTTGGACCACTCTTCTTTTGCCACCTGCTCCAGGTCTCTCAGATTTGAAGGGTGCCTTTTCCCAAATGCTGTTTTGAGATCTCTCCACAGGTGTTCTATGGGATTTAGATCTGGACTCATTGCTGGCCACTTCAGAACTCTCCAGCATTTTGTCTCAAGCCATTTCTGGGTGCTTTTTGAAGTATACTTTGGGTCATTGTCCTGCTGGAAGACTCATGACCTCTGGCGGAGACCCAGCTTTCTGAGAATGGGCCCTACATTGTGCCCCAAAATTCTTTAGTAGTCTTCAGATTTCATGATGCCATGCACACAGTCAAGGCATCCGGTGCCAGAAGCAACAAAGCAACCCCAGAACATCTGTGAACCTCCACCATGTTTGACCGTAGGGACCATGTTCTTTTCTTTGAAGGCCTCATTTTGTTTTCTGTAAACAGTACAATGATGTGCTTTACCAAAAAGCTCTACTTTGGTCTCATCTGTTCACAGGACATTCTCCCAGAAGGATTTTGGCTTCCTCAGGTAAGTTTTGGCAAACTCCAGTCTGGCTTTTTTATGTCTCTGTGTTAGCAGTGGGGTTCTCCTGGGTCTCCTACCATTGCGTCCCTTTTCATTCAGATGGCGACGGATAGTGTAAGCGGACACTGTTGTACCCTGTGTCTGCAGGTCAGCTTGAATGTGTTTGGAAGTGGATTGCGGTTCTTTATCCACCATTCGAAGAACCCTTTATTGCAATCTTTCATCAATTTTTCTCTTCTGTCCACATCTAGGGAGGTCAGCTACAGTGCCATGGGCTGTAAACTTCTTGATGATGTTGCGCACAGTGGACATAGGAACATTTAGATCTCTGGAGATGGACTTGTAGCCTTGAGATTGTCCATGCTTTTCCACAATTGTGGTTCTCAAATCCCCTGACAATTCTTTGTTCTTCTTACTTTTCTCCATGCTCAGTGTGGTACACACAGACATACATGTGATTTCTATATTGCCAGCACCTGTTACTTGCCACAGGTGAGTTTAATTTCAAATTAAAGGAGCATCACATGCTTGAAATACAATGATTTCTTACAATTTTGAAGAGGTGCCAACAATTTTGTCCAGTCCATTTTTGGAGTTCTGTGTAGAATGATATCAGATTTGTTTTTTTTTCTCTGCTTTTGTGTGTTGTTCCAATGCAAACAAAAGAAATAAACATGCGAATACCAAAGCATTTATAATTTTAACAATTTTCTGGGAGAAGTGGTGCATAATCTGACAGAAGTGCAGGGGTGCCAATGTTTTTGGCCATGACTGTATGTATTGTATGAACATAATCAAATATTGCCACTAAATCAAACAAATGCTGCCCAATACATAACTCACATGTTATTGAGTGGAGTTCTGGTTACTTAATACGCATTTTCAGAGAGAACATAAGAAACACATTTCACGTTTGAAAATTGCTTGCCTTTATGATAACTGAAGCAGACAAGTGGCAAACTTTCTGCAACAGCTCTATACATGAGAAATTCTGGTCTGGTCTCAGGCTACAGAACTGGTAACATACAACATGACGTTTACGTAAAATATCAGCTGCACAATTTTTTAACAACTAATACATCTTTAAATGTATATCGGTACAGTTCTGTAGTGCATGTTTTGAACTCGTCAATCTTCACGCCCTCTATATAGTCAATCAGAATTACAAGACATCAATGAATAATAATATTACCTTTACTATCAATCTTGGCTTCAACGCTGCAATTCGTGAATCGGTTTCGATACTATTCTCTACTTTTGAGTAGAGCTACAGACAAAGCTAATATGGCTAGCCGTCTTAACATTTAATAGCTAGACTGGATATACATTGCAGATATCGGTATTTCAATCCCCCCTAGTCAAAAACAACATTTCAGATATCCACAATAACATTCTTCCAATCCACACTTAAGATATCCATAACGTCGCTCTTCCTAGGCCAAATGACGTCACTTTGCATTCATGTGCATTGGACTTTCAATTTCTGATGGGATGCCATAAGCTAAGGGTTTTCAAGGAACTGCTAACTTCCTTGGGACTTTGCTTCTTCATTTTGACTGTTTTTTGCGTGAACAGTTTACGTTCGACAGGCGCTTTTCTTCGAATCTGTCAAACAACCTTTCACAAGGTAGGGATACTTCCCGACAGAGAAGTTTTCAATTAACAGCCCAGCACAAAATTAAAAAAACAAAACAAAAAAAAAACCCAATGTGGAGCTAAACACATAAGGAATCTACTGGGAAACATCAGAAAATGTTTCTACCTGACAAAGTTGTAAAGAAGGGATTCTTACCTCATAAAATGCTTGCACCATTTCCACCAACACCCATTGCTGTCCGGACGCCATGTTTATTTCCTTTCTCCAACGTCATCAGTAATGCCGCATTAAAGTTCCTCGAGAAAAATAGTACATCTGAAAGTCCGTCCATAAAATACAATCCACCTGAAGACTCCATCGTGTAAATACCACTACACTCTTGATCCCGCTGTTTGAAACATGCAAATTAATGTAGATGTTAATGAATAAAAATGTTACAAAAAAAAAGCAACGCCAAAGAGAATGGAGGGGGCGGTGAATAAGAGAAAGTAGTTCCAAACACATTCGCGCTGTCAAACTGTTTGAGGGATTTCAAGCAGGACATACTATATTTGCTCTCAAATCGTAGAATAACAGTGGTGTAAAGTAACTAATCAAGTGATGTACTTAAATACAATTTTGAGGTACTTTATCAGAGTTTTTCCACTTTCACCTACTTTTTATTTGTTCTCCATTACACTTGAGAGGCAAAACGTTTTTACTTACTTTTACTTTTTCCTCCACTACATTTATAACTTAAGTGATTTTGCAGATTCACATCAATGATACAAAATGTACTCAACAAATAAATTATGTAATTCTGTGGATAAGATGATCAACGGGGTGAAATTTACAAGCTACCCTGTTGTATATATGCTAAAAAAAAAATAGCTCTACCTTTGTCAGCTGCAACATTAAAACGATTTATGTATTAATACATCAATCAATATAATTCAGTAGTATACATTATTCTGATATGGACCATTCTGTATGAAGGCCAGTTTCACTTTTTGTTTGCCAAGTATATTTTGATGCTAATGCTTTTGTAGTTTTACACAAGTAACACTTTGAACACAGGACTTGTAGATGTAAGAGAATATTACTATCTGCTTGTTGTCATGTCCTACCAAGACATGTTACTAACTTAGCTTCTTCCCTGGAGTCTTTGTGTTTTGTCGTCTGATAGGTTCCCATGGACAGTGGCTTAGCCTGGAGTTATAGCTACATCTCCTGCCATGGCCCTGCCTGACATCAACTGCAAGTGCTATTACTATTAGTCATACTTCCATTATTATTACATCCATAGTGCTGTAATATGTACATATACTATCTGTTCCCAATGCATACATATATCACACACACACACAAATATATTATATATGTATATGCTATGCTATATATACTACATAGTTAAGAGTCTATTAGTAGAACTGTTACTGTTATATACACATATAACTGTTTGGTCAGTCTAATCAAAGTTGGGCTACAGTTCCAACTCCACTGTAGAATTGCCCCATTTACTGAGAGATATTCTAATTTCAGGTGTATACATTCCTTTACAAATAAGGGACTGAAGGATAAGAGAAAAATCTTAACTTTTTATGGAACACTTTGATGTTCAAAGGGTCATTGAAGCAGTAGTGTACATGTGCGTCTTTCAGAGAATCACCAGAATGAGATCTTTCTCTCATTTGTGTGAAATTTTCACAACTCTACAAGTCATGTTTTCGAGGAAATCAAATGAAAATTTTCACCAGGAGCCATAAACACGACTTCAGTTTTGTGGTCATGCACAAGCAGCTGGCCTAAGAGACTGTTTTTAGTGCAATGGAGAGTGAATACAATTCCACATGCCTTGGCTGTCTTCAGTAACAGGTCTTCTCTCCACAGAACTGGTCCTACCACAAGTCCTTGTAGTCCTGGGACTGGGATATCTGTCTCTTCCATTGTGATAAGACTGTCCTTTGACACACACACACACACACACACACACACACACAAAAACACACACACACACACACACACACACACACACACACACACACACACACACACACACACAAAGGGTAGACCAGTAGCTGAAAGGACAGATATGTTGCTTCTGTAGCTGAAATTATTTGCATGTCCCATGTATACCATTTATATATTTGCCAAATATTGTGGTAGAGAACTGGTCTGGTTTACTGTCATTGTTATTATACCTTGCTACTCTTTGCATCATTTGTAGATAGCTGGCTTGCAAGTTCATCAATGTCACGTCCCCATGGTTTCACGTCAGTTCTTCAACAGAAACAAAAGCAATTATCTGTCTGCAGTTATGCTTTGCTTTTATTGTGATCATCCACATTTATGCTGCTGATCTTATGGAGTGTAATTTTTTTCTAGCAGGCATGTGATGACTTGAGAAACAGATGTATAATTTTTTTTCCTATGCAGACATGTGATGACTTGAGAAACAGATGTGTGTTGTGATGTAAGCAGAGCATTGATGACCAGAGAAATAGCTGTAGCAACAATCGTGTAGTGCTATTGTGCTGAGCATTATGTTTGTTTACTCATTGTATGTATTGTTGGGTGTGGACATACCCTGCTGCTCCTCCACATGTGAAGTTCCTAACGGATAAATAAAGTTCTTTGAATTGAATTGAATTGAATTTGATTGAGCAGAGGCATGGTGGTACTCATGCGCATACTTCCTGGGACTTTCCTATGATTTGTGTGCAGGTGTCTTAGCAGCTGCTTCTCTGATCAGCTACCAAAAGATTACCTAATGCAACTATTGGACAGTACTTTAGAGGACGCCCCACAGGTGTGGTAAAAAACTGAATAAAAGACAACGGCCAGGTCATCTCAGACCAGAACACTTCTGGTGCATCTCGTGTGTACTTGAACCTGTTCTCCTTTTCTGTCAACATTCAAGTCTTTGCTTCCAAACTTTCTGACTCCTGCTGATTTTTACTGAACACAAGAAGATTTTTTCTGAACAACTGAACATGGTTGAAACTTTGATTTTTGGTCCATGTGGCTTGGAACTTATCAACCTTAACTGATGCACTGCCTAACAAACAATGTGTGTAATGACAGAATTTACCACGGAACAACCTTGTCTGTGTGTGTGTGTGTGTGTGTGTGTGTGTGTGTGTGTGTGTGTGTGTTTCCCTGCAGGGGCATGGCTGACAGGTTGGGCTCGGCCTCCTCTCCCTGAGCGCAGCTGCCCTGAGTCATTCAATCAAGACTCGCCTGCTGGCACAGTACATAAGCCCCGGTTCTCCACTCAGTATTCGTTGAATCATCCATTCACCTTCATGGTAACGACAGAGACTCCAGCAGACACTGCTAAGTATTTTTGACCTATTTTCCTTTGCCTGCCTTCCCGACTCCTGTTTCTCTTATATATGTGCTCAGGTGCCTTGCGCTCACCTGTCCCCATCCTTGCCTTGCCCATCCATGTCTTGGAAAAATTCTGGATCAGCTTGCCTCTCCCTCATCAAGACCTCCCCAGACTCTGAAAACTCTATCTTAGTTGGCTCCTGATATAAGTGATCATTAAAGACATTAAACCTTTTTTTGGTCTCTGGCCTCTCTGTTTGAGTATGGCATTTTCGGGGGCCTGTTCTACATTGTTTTTCACCATATGAGGTTGGACTGGGGTCTTTTTAATTATTATCATCTAGTTGCACCCACTTCTACAATGGCATGATATTTTTCCACCTGGAGAATTGGTGCTCCCATCATGGGAGTGGGTAGAAATAAGTATTCATTTGTATTTTCTTTTGCCAGTTTTCTTCAAATGTGATTCAAATTTGCTATTTAATTCTTATTGTGCTAGATGTCCAGTACCCATCAAAAGTTTGGACACACCTTCTCATTCATTGGTTTTTCTTTATTTTTTTATTTTCTACATTGTAGATTAATACTGGAGACATCCAAACTATGAAGGAACACATATGGAATTATGTAGTAAACAAAAAGTGTCAAACAAGCCAGAAAATGTTTTATATTTTAGATTATTCAAAATAGCTATCATTTGCTTTGATGACAGCTTTGCCCTCACTTGGCATTCTCTCAATCAATACATGTGTGGTTCCCACTGTGAAGCATGGAGGACGAGGTGTGATGGTGTGGGTGTGCTTTGCTGGTGACACTGTTTGTGATTTATTCAAAATTCAAGGCACACTTAACCAGCATAGCTACCACAGCATTCTGCAGCAATATGCCATCCCATCTGGTTTGTGCTTAGTGGGACCATCATTTGTTTTTCAACCGGACAATGTCCCCAAACACACATCCAGGCTATGTAAGGGCTATTTGGGCTGGGTGACTACCTCATGAAGATGATTAAGAGAAGGGCAAGATTGGGCAAAGCTGTCATCAAAGTAAATGATGGCTACTTTCAAGAATCTAAAGTATAAAACATATTCTGGTTTGTTTAACACATTTTTGTTTGCTACATAAATCTATATGTGTTCCTTCATAGTTTGGATGTCTTCAGTATTAATCTACAATGTAGAAAATAAAAAAATAAAGAAAAATCATTTAATGAGGTGTGCCAAAACTTTCGACTGTTACTGTATATATGTTTATGTCCTATTAAGTTTGATTATTCCGAAAACTGTAAATGTAACCTCAACTTCAGTGAATTTTCATGACCAGTGTTGAATTAACTCCCAGAGAGTTGATTCCAACACTTTGTCTGGGTTTATACAGCTCCACACTCTCTAGAGTTAAATCAAAACTTTTGAAATAGTTAAATATTTAACACTGTGCACTGAGTTCCTTCTTTAACTCACTAAACAGAGTTAAAGATGAGATGTATTTTTTACATCCTCATTAGTGTTGGATTCACACCCTATATAATCAGGCATCTACACTGAAAAGTGTTAAAATTAATTGTCAGATTGAATTACATAACCCCCCCCCAAAAAAGAAAATAATCCTGTCATTTATTTTGCTTTTCAGTGAAAATTAAAACATTTTGAAAGAAGCTTAGATGTACAAAGTTTCATCTAAAACACAATATGAGCTTTGAATATCAAATAGTTTATGAAACTTGAGCTCAGACATTTTTAATATACATCTTTCTTCAGTACGTAAAACTCTGAATGCATGACGATGGTCTATAAAATTCTCTGTGAATAGCTTGTTTGTCAACAAAAAAAGAGATCTGACAGATCAACGTATATTATTTGTCAGCAGACAAAATGCACAGAAACGAAGAGAGCCGTTCAAAAAACTTGACGGTTTATTTAAAGAACAAAAAACAATCGCCATGAACCAACAAAACACAGTCTAGTAAACAAACGCAAAATCAGCCCTAAAACAAAAGTCAACTACGCCGTGGCGAGTGGGTAGGAACAATACACACATTAAGCACGAGGAAATCAAAACGAGAAGAACAATTGTGGTAACAGGACAACGAAAAAACTAAGACACGTTCAACAGCGGCTAGGAAACAACAAGAACTAGGATGCAACGAGACAAGGAATGGCTGGAAAGTTTAGCATGTGCTCAAACAATCTGGCAGCGAGAAAAAGCCGCCACGCTGCTTAAGTGCAGGGAGAAATCAGTGGATGACCGTCAGGTGCGCCGTCTGCCCTCTGCACCGCCAGGCCACACCTCCACTGTGGAAAACAGGACACAAAACACAAAAACCCCTACACAGAAAACACTAACTAAATGTCACCAAGCACAGTGAAACATTATTTGGCAAAAGACTGGCATATCTTCTTCCATTACACTGCAGCTTTATACTCTCCAGCATCAACTTGAAACCAGCTAGTTGAGAAAACATCTTTTGGCAAGATAATTTCAAGCATTTCATTATTGACCAAATTCTCATCTCTAAGTGAAGATTTAATTGCATAATCATGCATAATGTCAAATGAATAATTATTACAAACATGGAAATATTTCAATGAATTCAGCATAAAATTCTTTTTCAAACCATATAGTGTCTTCAGTTGTGTTTTCCTGGAGAGACTGGCAATGCATTTCAAACACATCGTTTCCAAGAAGGATCACTTTTGGATCATCCTCACTGAATACTGTTTGACCATAATTTTTCTCAAGCAAACAAAGGGGACAGAAATGATGGCTACTGAATGATTAAAACCAAGAATTGTGTGCATCCCCAGATTATCTCCAGCGATCTGTGAGACTGTACCATATACGCGCTCAGAAAGTGGAAGACTTAGGCCCTGGCTTTCCAGTATTTTAAAATCATTTATCAACAGTTCTAGTATAACATCAAAACTATACTTTTGCAGATCATGTGTGTAAAAAAATGCAACCAACTGAATGTTCATTAAAACTGAATTAAATTTTGGGGGCAAATTCCTTACAACAAAATACAGACAGTCAATTTTATGAATTCCACACTTGGAGCCAAGGGGACTGGCTGGTTCAATATCATTGTAGTAATGCAAGTCTTTCAGCTGTAAACAAAGGGTGGGTCTTAAAATAAATTTTATCACAAAAATCAGTGTATGTGTCAGGCTCTGATGTACACTTATTCTTTAGTAAAACACAAATTTCTGGATGTCTGCACATAAACTTTAATGTTTCTAAAATTGGCACATATATAAAATCTAATATCTTTCACAGGTACTTGATCATAAGAACCAGATTTTTGATTTCGCCTATTGTCATATCTTGCTCCTAGAGCTGTGATCGGGTACTCGGCAGTAAGTCGGACTTTCTGGTGGGGGTTGGCCTCTGTCCGGGCTGTGCTTTCTCACCAATCCTGTTCGTGATATTCATGGACAGGATATCAAGGAGTAGTCGGGGGGAGGAGGATCTGCAGTTCGGTGTGCTGAGGGTTGATTTATTTGAAATACATTTAAAGGGGCAATACAACCAGTGACCAGTGATTGTTTTCTTAGTTAGCAACATGTAATAACTGCATGCAGGGCCCTTTGACCATGTAGTGGAAATGAAAAAGGCAGTAAGTGGTCAGCTGGACACCTTGGAGATGCATGACAGGCAAAGGTGTGAATGGCTTTGTGTCTCGAGTGCCCACTTGTGATTGGATCACCTACGCATGTTAATGCCAGGTGTAAGGTGCCAAAGAGGGCTAAATTCTGCAGCTGAGATCATGTGATTTTTTTTATCAGCTGTGGAGCTGCCTCTTGCACATGCTCTCCTGGAGGTCCTTCATTTGGTTTGCAGTTAAGCACTCTTGGAGGATCCAGCTTCTCGTTTAGGATAAAAGAAAAGACACACTGACCAAATTTCTGTTAGGTGTACGAACACCCTGAGACCAGAGGAAGGCGAACTCACTGTGAAGGCTTTCAGAGAGAACACAGGGCACAGGCAGGTAGAAACAAAAAGGGTTTATTAACCAAGGGTGTCCACAAAAACGGGTAAACAAAAGGCGAGAGCACAAAAACCACTCTGCACAGTTCAACCAAGGGTGTCCACCAAAACGGGAAGAAAACAAGGCGAGAGCAAAAACGTGCTCTGATGAATCCGAGCTCCAACTCCTCTCATAACCGAGGCTGGGCTGAGGGCTATCCACAGGGCTAAAAGCTCCTACAAAAGAAAAACAGAGCATAAGTCAGCGGACCGAAAAGACACAGGGGATCAGAAGGCTGGCAGAGGAACAACAGAATACCACGGAGGTAAGCAGACGATCTGACGAATACTGGAGAGAAGAGCAGGGGTTAAATGCAGCAGCTGATTAGGAGGTGATGAGGTGATGACTTGCAGGTGTGTGAGAGGAGGCGGGTAGGAGGAGCTGTCTAACAGGTGCAGCCTCCCAACACGGACCTGGACAGACAGGGGAAGACAGACAAGACCACAAGGGGGCAAAGGAAACACAGGGAAAACACAGGGAAAAAAGGGGAAGACAGAGCCCTGCCTGACAATTTCTGTATTTCAGCATTTATTATAAATATTCAGTTGGTATTAAAGCAGTTGTTATTGCAAACAGAGTTAAGTCATTATGCTAGGGTAATGCATTCACTTGAGAAGAAAAATGTTGCCCTATTTTCCTGAATTCATGAGATTATTATCTCTCGATTTTTGTGTTGAGTAATGGTTAACATTAATTCTAAAGGAATTAAGTTGTATTATTTGTGTGTATGCTCTGGTTATGTCTGTGTTTTTGCCTACACATCAAAACTGCAGAGGGAATTTCTGAATATCTTCACCTGGGAAGGACTTAGTGACTTAAAACTGTTTTTTGTGTGGATAAAAGGCCAAAATGCATAGGAAAAAGTTTAAGCTATCACTTAGCTTGATCAAAATTATTTATCTTTCTGTCTTGCTGAAGAAATTAGTGTATGATTCAGAAGTCTGAAAACAGCTCCTGCAGTCATAATGACAAATATTTGTTTGGTTTCTCATTATGATAATTGTTACAAGAAATGCAAAGAAAAGTTTGCTGGTAAAACTGAATAATATGGTATGAAGTGATACAAGGAAATTTTTTGTCAAGGTGGCAGCAATAACCTTCTGTAGGAACCAGCCTAACTTAAAGCTGTTCTGCGAGTTTGTTCCAGCTATTTTTTTTTTTTTTTTTACCAGATTATTCCTTTTCAAAATAGGCAGTGGGTGTTTTATCATATTAAAGCACAAGGCTGCATGATGACAAGCTATGGTCCTGAAGCAGAAGTGTCAACATTATAATAACTATGGCAGTAAGAAAAAGCTAAAATAATGACAATTAATTACAGTTGAGGGGAAGTCAATAAGTAATAGCTCAAAACAGATCCTTTGCTTAGCTCAACAATGTCCTTTAGAAGATACAGTAGAACTGAAAAATACACACAAAAAGCAGAAATTGCACCACTGCTGTCTGAATTTAGCATCAGAGGAACTGACCCTTCTCAAACCACGTACAAACTTTCAAGTCGACCATGATTCCAAGTCCAGTCTCACTGAAATTACTGCAGGTGTCAGGTCTATCCAAAATTTGAACTGGAACTGACAGGACCAGAGATGACCTAACAGTATGACAACATGATGTGCTCCATCATCAGTTAGCCAGTCAAAAGGCCACTACTGTCTGAAGTGCAGCTTCATGGTGTTACAAATTATGATTGTGCCTGTGACTTTAATGGGGTCAGCATGCTTCAAATGAAGTGTCTGTCAAAGGATCATACAGCATCTGAAATCCTCTCACTCTACACTTTTGTTGTAGGTGGCACGGTGGCAACACTGTCGCCTCACAGCAAGAAGGTCCCAGGTTCGATTCTCGCTGTGGGCACCAGGGGTGTGTCCTCCACCATGCCTTCGGTGCCTGCTGTAAAAAAAAAGAGGCCTTTCTGTGTAGAGTTTGCATGTTCTCCCCGTGTTCACCTAGGGTATCCTCTGTTAAAAAATATACCCCCACTAAAAAACATGCAAGAAGATCACCACCTGACCAATGGTAATGGCGAAGATGGGTCCCCGGGCGCCGGTCTGGCTGCCCACCGCTCATGGTCTGCCGCGGAGGAGGGACGACTAGGATGGGTGAAATGCGGAGGACAAATTTCACCTCGTGTGCAGTGCGTGCATGTGTGTGACAAATAAAGGGGAATGTCTCCCTCCGATTCTTCTTCTTTTTCTTTTCCAACCTCAGCATTGGGAGGGATGTGTCTGACAATTTTTATAAGTTTTCAACTTGACAGTCATACAGTCGTTTGTTTAAGTTTTACAATTTTGTAAACATTGTATTACCTGTCTTCTGTAGTCACATTTTGAGTAATGGCAGGAAGCACATTCAGGATGCCGGCAAACTGAATCTGCATGGTTTAGGACCAATAAAAATAAGGTAAACAAATGATAGCTACCATAGGTAGGAGAGAAAACAATCACACAATGTTAAATAACATAGTGCTGTAGCAGGTCAGGAATCATCCCTGCAGGGACAGTAACAAACACTGTGTGGTTCACTTCACTGGGAGATTAAGGTAGTTAAACGGGCCAACTCTCTCTATCACACACAGAAACACAAATACACACGAACAGAGTGTGTAATGCAGAAGACGATGCTGCTCATAGCACAGCAAGCATCCACATTCTATTATTCAATTCACTAGTTAACCCAGTTACAAGCAATGATTCTGCTGGATACTGAAACACATTACAACAGCACACTGGGTACACACTTAAACATCCTTATGGTTTGGCTATAATATACATTTTTTACTTTTAGATATTCTGGGTGGTACAACTTGTTCTTTGAGTCATTTTTTTTTTCTTAAATTTCCCAAGCTTGGTACTCCCCAAAGTAGCCTTGGTCATTTCTGTATGTCTAAAAAAGACACTGGTACAAAATTAGAGTTAACCCTAACCCACCCCCTAATGAACTGCAATAAAGGCTTGTTATTTGTATCATTGGCATAGTCAACAATAAATAAATACATCTGTAACACTGAAGTGAACAGTACAATGCCAATGTACCCACTTACTGTCAAATTGTTTTTAGTCAGTGGTTTTCCCAGCTGGTTTGAAACTGGATAAGGTAGCAGACACTTTGATGTGGTTTCTTGTTTTGGAAAGAATAGTACCAAGGCCCTCAAATTTTCCAGGTTGTGAAGACCTCTGATCCAAAGTCACTGTCCACATTCAAGCAGAACTAAGGAAACTGTGCATGTCCAGTAGGGCTGGAATGTTACAATGAAGTTCTGTTATATCCTACGTGTTTCTCCAGCCACTGCTCTGCTAGCTGCATTGTCGATGCAAACATGCTTGCTCTTGACCCAAGGCACATTCTAAGTTGCTTCTGTTCAAGACTTGTGTTGCAGTGGACAGGATGATACATGTGCACAATGCCTGGTTCTTGGCTGCGTAACACTGTCAAACCAGAATTAATAACTTTTGTGAACAAGTCTACATCTTCCAATTCCCAGCCTATGAATGAGGTGTCAAAACCTCCGGCTTTTAGTAAATCACTCTTGAAAACACAGGTGATTCCAAAGCCATGTTCTCGCCAGAAACCACTTTCCTTGGTGAGCACAAATGTGTTTTCTCTTGGGGCTTTCTGAGGATATACTATCTTGGGGTTGTACTGACTAAAGACTACAGGAAAATAGACCTGTCTCCCTTGGACAGCATTGTCTCTGCAGCGTTGCAAGGCATCACCATTAAAAATGAGATCAACATCACAGAAGAAGAGTAGAGTGTCATTATCAAGCTGTGAGAAACTCAGCTGCAGAGCCAATCCCCGTGAAAAGTTGCCTGTCACAGGGATTAAGGACAGGTCAGCTTTGGGATACTTCTTGTAGTAGTCTTTGATTAACTTAATGTGTTTTCCTCTGTTCTGATTGCTCTCATTGTTCACCAGAATGATGAAGAGCTTAACGTTTTGTTTGGGTATCAAACACTCTTTCTCAAAGTTCTCCATAAAGTGGACAAAGGTATCGTAGCGACCTAACAATGGGACAAGGATGTTCACCTTTGTCTGGTTTTGCTCCCACATTTCCCTGGTTGATTCATACACCTGGAAAGGTGACAAAAACTTAATAGAGTTGGATAAGAAAGACAAGGATTGGGATTCAGAGTTGATGGCAGACATGAGTTCAGCTACATCTAATTCTTCAGTTTCAGTAAAGAAGGGTCGGCTAAAGGATTGCTGAAGATAAGCATGCCGCCTCACAGACACTGTTATTTTGCCTCCCTTATGTTTCTTGTACAGAAGCAGTAAGTCTAAGATGTATTCTGCACCATGCACTGGATCCACCCTGTAGTAGCCATATTGAATCTCTTTAAAGTCAATTACACGGCCACGCATTTTCGAATTCTCATTAATCATGTCCATGACCTGGAGTATAATGTCTTCTAGTGCAGTCTGAAACAAGTTCCCAAGGCTGTGCTGGACCATCCTGTTCTCAACAGTTGAGTAAATATGCTGGCCCATCAGGAAATCCCACTCAATGACATCATTTCTCTCATTTGGCTGATAGAGCATGTAGGATGGTGGGGACCCTAGCTGTTGATCTTCCCACAGTACTTCTGTATTACTGAGGTAACTCATAATTAGGCCTTCACGGTGGAGCAGGATGGTATGGTAACGAAGCCTTGAGATCTCACGGCATAGCATGAATCTGTGGAGCCGGCACTGGTGGGCGGACTTCTTGTTGGGGTGGAGTGTAATGGCATTGTGGATCTTGCTACTACGAACCTCTTCAATGAAACCTTTCTTGTTGTGTTCATAGTTCTCATAGAAGAGCTGCTGCATCTGTGGAAACAGTTGCAACGCCATGATAAGAGCATGGATGATATCCAGGTAGGAGTGCAAACAACACTCTCAACTCCTTACTATTTTCCACTTTGGTCCAGCTAAACTAACTGTGCTTTTAAGCAAATTGGTCTTTTTACATCACAGATTAACTATACACTGAGCTTAAGAGGTCTTTACTGACCAATGTACTGAAAAGTATTGTTGTCCATGTGGGCAGCATACTTGAAACAGACAAAGATGCCATCAAGAGTGCAGTATGGTGGCTCAGTGGTTAGCACTGTTGCCTCACAGCAAGAAAGTCCCAGGTTTGATTCCCAGCCAAGGCAGTTTCTCACTATGCAAATTTTGCATGTTCTCCCAGTGTTTGGTGTGACCGCTGACCACCAAAATCTAATCAGTTTATCCTTGAAATAGACATTCTGTAGGAACTGGCATACGAATTCTTGAGTTATGGCTAAAAATGATTATTGTACACAGCCAGTATTACTCTCAAATGTCAGTGTATTGTCTAGTATGGTTCCCAAATACTTGTAGGAGTCCACTATTTCTATGTTTTGGTCATCAATCACCGTACTGTCAGGAGAGGAGTGAGAATATCTAAAATCAATGTACGTCCTTAGTCTTTGACACATTCAGAATTAAAAACGATTCATGACACCAATTTGAAAACATAGTGAAAAACAGAATCATGGGAAATTTCCTTGCTGTTTAGCAGGGTAACTATAACTGTATCATCAGCAAACTTCAGGATGTGATGGTTTTTGTACATCCTGTGGCATATAATATTTTATATGTACATAATATATTAAGGACTTGCAATGTGTGTTATAATACCATTTTTATTTGGTACGGATACAAAGTGTGAGAAAGGATTGATGAAATATGAGTTTCTTGTCATTTTTGGCCCCTCCAAGCACCAGTACATAATAGCATGGGTAGATGTACATCGAAATCCAAGTCACATCTGGCTTGACTGAATTTTAAGAAACAACGTCTCACTTGATCTACAGTGAGCAGGAATAATTCTTACCACAGCCTGACTGAGAGTGAGTTTGGGTTTTAGGGTGGGGTGAAAGCGTACCCCTGTAAAGGAAAGGGGTCTGCTGGATTTTTAACACAAGACAAAATGAGAGCATCACTGCAAATTGGAATGTAACACAATTGTTTTATCTTTCTCATCTTGTTTTCATAATCGTTGAAAGCCAAAATTGTTACTGAGAATAAAATTGCATTAATTGCGCAGCCCTACTCCAAAGGCCATAAACTTAACAATGTTACAATGAAAGCCCTGATATAAAGTGGAATGGCATTGCCATAGTTGTCCATCACCAAATAAGAGTGGCTCTATGACATGTAATGGTCTTATTTGCTGTTTGTTTTAACAAAGTCTTAAGTCTAAACTAAGTCTTAAAATAAAAACTAAAAATTTTCTTAGAAATTCTGTTTGGTTTTATTCATGTGAAAAGTTATAATAGACCATAAATTCTGATTAGACTAAATTCCCACAAAATGATCACATTCCCCCACTGTCACTAGATAGACTCCACGATATTCCCAGCAACAGGAAACACATTGACTCAATCCATACCTCATAAGACCACACACACTGCGTTCCTCCAAAGCGTCGCACACAGCGGCCCACTTCCACATCCTCATGGGTGGTGTACATCTCCCTCAGACAGGTACTGATGTGAGGAACCATCCTGTGTAGCACCTCTCGACTGAAAACCATCCCAGGGCCTCCCATGCAGAAGTTCTCTCCAGGCTCTAAGGCTAGTCTGCCCAACTCCTCAGCCATGCCCAAGCCTGTCTGGCCAAGGTAAAGGGGCTTACTGCTGTTTAGTGACCGCAAAAACAACTCCAGCTTCTCACCTGGCAGAAGGTGAAAGTGGCAGAAATTAGATGATTTTTTTTTACAACATGTCAAATTTTTCCAGTAGTATGGTAAACATTTGTCACATATGAACATCATTTCTTCCATTAAAATTAAGCACATTTTACTATTAATTCATCATATAATGAGAAATAAAATATGAAACTGACTTATACTGACTTGACTTGTAGTCAGTCTCAACTAAATCACATAACAAAGAGAGTCTTTTTTCTTCAAGGTGACTAGTTTCTGTATGGCATGGAAATGTACTTGAATGTAACTGTTCACAATGAGATCTTTCACGTACACTGAAAACTAGGAATAATTCAATGTCTCAATGCCACCATGAAGTAATCAGCTGGTCTCAATAAGCTATTTCATTATTTTAAATGATGAATTTTTTTCACATCTAGTCCATGTTATCCTGTCATTTTCAGCAGAATGAGATAAGACTTAGCTTTTTAAAACTAGCTTTAAGATTATGTAAGAGAATGGCTCTTTTTTTTGTAGTTCTGCCCATCACAAACACAAACAGCTGCACCTCCAGTCACCAGTCTGTCAAACTCCTGAAGTTTGCGGATGACACCACCCTCATCGGACTCATCTCTGATGGCGACGAGTCCACCTACAGGTGGGAGGTTGACCATCTGGTGACCTGGTGCAACCAGAACAACCTGGAGCTCAACGCTCTAAAGACAGTGGAGATGGTTGTGGACAACAGGAAGAACTCAGCCTCACCTGTCCCCATCACCCTCTGTGACTCCACTATTGACACTGTGGAGTCTTTTCGCTTCCTGGGAACTATCATCTCCCAGGACCTCAAGTGGGAGTCGAACATCAGCTCCCTCATCAAGAAAGCACAGCAGAGGATGTACTTCCTACGGCAGCTGAAGAAATTCAGCCTGCCAAAGACAATGATGGTGCACTTCTACACAGCCATCATTGAGTCCATCCTCACCTCCTCCATCACCATCTGGTACGCTGCTGCCACCGCCAAGGACAAAGGCAGACTGCAGCGTGTCATTCGGTCTGCAGAGAACGTGATCGGCTGCAATCTCCCATCTCTTCAGGACCTGTACGACTCCAGGACCCTGAGGCGTGCAGAAAAGATTGTGGCTGATCCCTCTCACCCTGGACACAAACTCTTTGAGTCACTCCCCTCTGGCAGGAGGCTGCGGTCCATCAGGACCAAAACCTCACGCCACAAGAACAGTTTTTTCCTGTTTGCTGTCAGCCTTATCAACAAGGCCCAGAACCCCCGCTGACACTCTTCACACTCCACCTCTGCCTCATCTTGCCACATTGACATAAATACAACTCTATGCGTTACATTAACACTCAGATTGGACTTCCTTCTGAAAAAACAGACTGTGTTCCCGGAAAAAACAAACAAACAAAAAACAGACTTGTGTATATATATTAATATTGTTATATTTTGTGCTCTTATTTTTAATAGATGTGTCATGCACCAACTGCACCACAACAAATTCCTCGTATGTGTAAAATCATACTTGGCAATAAAGCTTTTTCTGATTCTGATTCTGATTCATTTCTATAAATTATGATAACATTGTGGTCTCTTAAGTAATAGCTGAGATCTTGGAAGAAGGCAACATCACCACAACAATGTCCAACAGGGCAAGAAACCCAGCAGTCAGATGATCAAGCAGGTTAGAATCAAACCATTAATTTATCAAATTCTGGAGGTAAACCTGAAATTAACTGCATCCAAACATTAGTAATAATCCCTTGTTGTGTAGAAAAAACTGTGGCACACCGCTAGTGTTAAGTACAGCATCGTTTAAGCAGGATCTATAATCTGTCATGGATGTTTACAACAGACAGTTTGGGTCGTAATTTTTCTGTTCACCTCTTCCACACAAGAGACTGTGTGTTTCCAGCCTGTCTGATTGACTGACTACTTTAGTTTCTTTACTGGTCAGAGTTCTTTGTAGATTTGAGAACATGTGGCCATGTTCCCTGATCTCATTAATAAACTTGGTGAGTACGTTATTATAACCTATAAGAAGGATGGACAAAAATAATACCAAAATTATTTTAAAACAGAATAATCCTTTTGGCACACATGCACACACACACACACACACACACACACACACACACACACACACACACACACTATACGTTTCATTATTCACAGAATAATCACCTCTTATGTAAACATCATCATCTGCCCGCATGAACCACTCGTATTTATCCAGGTAGTGGTCGTGGATATATTTCAGCATCATGAACGACTTCTTCTGTGGCGGGTAGGAGTCGTCCACACCTGCCAGCGACACCACCGGGACTGGGACGGGTACGTGGACGGTGTCAGATACAGTGCTCGAGAAGAACTCCACCTTCCCGGGTATGGAACTCACCCAGGTCTTGTACGCAGCCACGGCGCGAGACCGCAGATATTTTTTCGCTGTCATCACGCCGACATAGAGGAAACGGTTTGATCTACTTGAGGATTTCCCCGTATCTCCGCTACTGTTCACTGTGGTCCCGTCCTTACTGAAGTGTGGACTGTCCTGGTTTTTGACAGCTGCGGTGTTCCCGAGGATGTTTGGACCCTTACCAACAGAGGAGTCACTGTGGTACAGGCACACCTGAGATTTTTTCCTTTTACTTTCCAGAACCTGAGGTACAATAAGCCAAGAGGACGCGACGAATCCGAGAAAGATGCCGAACATAACGGTCGTACACGGCCTTCTTGATTTCAGAGCCATATTGCCAATTTACCTTACGAAAAATTTAACTCAGGGTGAATGCAGTGCAACTACGTAAATTCTGCGTCTGGGGAGGTGCTGACGTTTATGGGCATTCAACATCTCTGTTGAGTAGTCTGGGAGCCCTGCTATTTGGAATGGGAAAAATGTAATTTCCACATCTGACTGTGTAGGCATTTGTGCCAACCAGTACCAGATTTCACCTATTTTATAAGTTCCATTATAACCGAAAACTGCGTTGAATTTTTCAGATATCCCGACTGCCGAATATTGTTCTAGTGGGTTTTTTTTATTATTATTATTTTAATAATAGTCTTGTGGCCAGTCGTTACCGCATGTCTAGGATTTAGCGAGTATGATTATAGCACGCCAGCGTTCTCCTCGTCGTCCCAACAGTCATCGCTCTATAACCTTAACTCGCCCCGAACTAAACAGTGAAGTTTGTTCGTGCTGTTTAGACGGTTGTTTTCATGCCAACTATACGGATATCTAATCATCTATCTCCATATCAGGAACAGCTAAATTGACATCACATTGGTCTGCGCTCCGTCATCAAGAACAGGAAGACTTCCTTTCTTCAGTATAAAAGCGTAAAATCTCTAAATCTGAAGGACTGAACTAAAATGACTTCCGTACTACAGCCAATTAATTTAAAAAGAAATGTAAATATAAATAGTAATTGTTCTAATTGATAATAAATCTTACAGCAGGACGTTGGTGCTTTTATTTTGAAGGCTGATTATACACCAGCAACCCTTTTTGTTCCCAAACTACTATAATGAAAAGCAGACATCGGATCCTTTTTTTTTTTTCTTGTTTGAGGGTTCGTCCACATTTGTTGGCGATACTTGTTGGGAAATCATTACATGCAGAAATTAAACAATATGGAAGCATTTCCACCAATGACAGAAAAAAACAAAAATAGCCCCATGGTATGTTAAAACTATAAAATTAAAAATCGAAATTATGAGATAAAAAGTCAAAATTCTGAGATAAAATGTCAAAATTTAACATAACACTAATAAGATAAAAAGTCAAAATTATGAGATAAACTTGAAATTTTGAGATTAAAAAATGAAATTATGAGTTTGTAGTAAAGGTCACGCCACCAGATGGCATCCCTGAAATGAAAATTGTGTCACTACTGCTTCCTTGAGTTGCTTTATGTTACTCAAAGGTTAGCTGTTTAATCAAGAGTTGGTAAGTATTATCACAGCTATAATAACCTTCTAATGTAACATAGTGCTGTGAAGACCTGCTGTATGTACCGTATTTTACTATTTGTTCAGTCCACGTTATGGTCATTTGACTCAGGCATAAGATATTTAAAATGGACAAACATATAATCTCATTCACATTATAGCAAGACACAACACTATTTAATCCCCGGTAATCCGAAGGTGTTCTGAAAAAAATCTTGGTGAGTGGGTTTTATTACTCTTATCACCATTGTACTATCAAGGTTGTGACAAAACAAAATACCGTACTTAACAATTAAATGCTCTGTAGAGGGAAAAAAAATTAAAATGATATTAAAATGGTCAGCTAAGTTGTTTGCATGATGTTGAGTATAAATCACTGTAAAATCATAAATAAATGTATGTCATGCAAGGTCTTGAGTCAGTATAATAACTAATTGGACCATAAAATATTCATGTAAATTGGACCAAATAATAGCCCTTTTGTACAACTCTCTTTTTGCTACATAGTTCTGAAATAAATCAAGCACATAAACATGCTCAAGGGATATTTAACCATTTTGTTATGGCTGTGGTCTCTTGTTGCTGTTTTTCTGTTTCCGTAGACTTGCTCCCTGGCGCACCACTCCTCACCAGAAGACTTTACAACCTGACCAAACCCGAAGGAGAGGCTATGGAAACGTACATAAATGACTCACTAGCTGCTGGACTGATCAGACCATCCTCCTCCCCTGTTGGCGCAGGGGTTTTCTTCGTTGAGAAAAAGGACAAGGCCCTGCGCCCCTGCATAGACTTTACTGGACTGAACAACATCACCATAAAAAACAAATACCCACTACTACTCATAGACTCTGCATTCAGCCCCCTCCATGAGGCTTGTTTTCTCCAAGCTGGATCTGCGCAATGCCTACCATCTGATCCAGATCCGCGAGGGGGATGAATGGAAAACAGCGTTCAACACACACCTTGGACATTTTGAATATATGGTAATGCCTTTTGGGTTAACAAATGGTCCTGTGGTTTTTCAGTCTTTTGTTAATGATGTATTGAGAGATCTGTTAAACAGGGTGGTTTTTGTATATCTGGATGATATTTAGATTTTTTCCCGCAACCAGGAAGAACACGTTGGCCACGTCAGAGACGTGCTACAGAGACTATTGGAAAACAAACTGTATGTGAAAGCAGAAAAATGTGAGTTTCACGTGTCAACGGTTAATTTCCTGGGTTACATGGTGGAAAATGGGCAGCTCCGGGCCGATCCCTCCAAAATCGAGGCAGTAAAGGGATGGCCCGTGCCTACTAGATGTAAGCAGCTGCAGAGATTTCTGGGCTTTGCAAATTTTTACAGAAGATTCATTCGAGATTACAGTCGTATAGCAGCCCCCCTCTCTCGCTTAACTTCCAGCAACATTCCTTTCACTTGGTCACCTAATGCTGAGAAAGCATTTGTAAAACTTAAAACTATGTTTGTTAACGCTGTCTTAATCCACCCAGATCCTGAGCAGCAGTTCGTGGTGGAGGTGGATGCGTCAGATTCAAGAGTAGGGGCTGTTCTCTCCCAGCGTCTGCCTGCGGACCAGAAGCTCCATCCGTGCGCTTTCTTCTCCCGCCGTCTCACCCCAGCAGAATGAAATTACAATGTGGGGAACCGGGAGCTGCTGGCGGTGGTGCTGGCCCTGCAAGAATGGTGGAACTGGCTGGAGGGAGCTGCTCAACCCTTCATTGTGTGGACAGACCATAAAAACTCATCTTACCTCTGCTCCGCGTAGAGGTTGAACTCCCGGCAAGCTCGATGGGCTCTCTTCCTGGGGTGGTTCAGTTTCACCCTCACATAGGCCATCTTGTCATGCACCGTGTGTGCCCACAACAAACCATCCCACCGAGCCCCGGCAGGCCTCCTACACCCCTTGCTAGTTCCTCCGCACCCCTGGTCCCACATCGCCGTGGACTTTGTCACTGGCCTCCCCCCTTCCGAAGGTAACGACACGATCTTAACCATAGTTGATCGGTTCTCCAAGGTGGTTCATTTTGTCCCTCTTCCCAAACTGCCCACCCATTTATTAGTGCAGCATGTGTTCAGGCTTCACGGGATTCCCCAGGATATTGTGTTGGACCAGGGGCCCCAGTTTACATCAAAAGTCTGGAAGCCTTTCTGCCGGGCGCTGGGCACCACATCCAACCTCACCTCAGGCTACCATCCTCATTCTAACGGGCAGACTGAGCGGGCGAACTAAGACCTGGAGACCTCCCTACGCTACGTTGCCTCCCGCCTCCCCGCCTCTTGGTCCACCAATCTTCCCTGGGTGGAATACGCCCACAATTCTCTAATCAGCTAGGCCACAGGTATGTCACCTTTCATGGTAACATCTGGTTTCCAACTCCTCCTGTTCCCCAGTCAGGAGTCCAACGCAGCAGTGCCCTCTGTGCAAGCCCAGTTTCGCCGGGTCCGGCGTGTGTGGTGGGAGGCGTGGGCCACCCTGGGAAGGACGGCAGAACGGAACCGGCAGCTGGCTGATCAACATCGCATCCCCGCACCGGATTACAAGGTTGGTTAGCAAGCTTGGCTTTCTTCCCGTGTTCTGCCTCTTCAGACAGAGTCTCGCAAGACGGCGTCCCGGTACATCTGCCCCCGACACCATAGCTCCCCGCCTCTCTCAAGGTGCACCCTGTGTTCCATGTCTCCCTCCTCGAACCTGTGTTCGACAGTCCTCTCCAACGCCGGTGCCGCTGCCCCCCCCCGCCCCCCCCCCCACTTTATCGACGACCATCATGGGGTGGGGGTACTGTTATGGCTGTGGTCTCTTTTTGCTGTTTTTCTGTTCTGCCTGTGTTTCTCCCTCTCTCACTCTCCCTCTCTGCAGTCTGGAGTGGCAGGGGGCCATACTCCAGACTGCGGTGCCAGATGATTCCTTCGTCCAGGCCCCCGCTTTGCTCTCTAGTCTCTAGCCACGCATTCAAGTTTACACAGCCTTTTGTGTTTTTCTAGTGTGCTCCCTGTTAAGGTGATTTTGTGTTGTTACTTTTTCTAGTATTTGTGTTTCCCTGTTAAGGTGATTTTCTGTTGTTACTTTTTCTAGTATTTGTGATTCCCTGTTGAGGTGATTTTCTGTTGTTACTGTTCCTAGTATTTTTGATTCCCTGTTGAGGTGATTTTGAGTTGTTACTTTGCTTAGTGCCTTTCCCCTCGTGGAGATTTGGTGGTATTGTTTGTTACTTTGCATTTTTGGTCATTAAAACCTGTTCTCCTGTCCTTGCATTCTGGGTCCTGGCCTTCCTTGTCTCCCGAGCCATTACACATTCTTCATTTCAACAAAAAATATTTTAAACACATGCATTGTAGTTGCTGTAGGCTCCTGTATTTTATTGATAATTTATGCAACATCCAGCCAAAAATACAGTTACTACAGGCAGGAGATCATCCAGCGTTGTCATAAACTGCCCCACAATTGTCACTTCCACACCTTACCTGCCACCTGCTCTCCCTAGCCATGCCCTGCTCCCCTCACCTGAGCTTCTCACCTGCGTCTCACAACTCATTTTGTGAGTATATAAGCTCTGCTGATTGACTGACTCTTTGCCAGATTGTTTCTCTGTGTTATGCAAGACTTTCCAGCCCTTATCTTCATACTGATCTCCTGGTTATGACCTTGCCTACTCCTGACCTGCCTTGTTCTCTGTTTTCCTACATCCAGACTTCATCTGCCTGCTGCAGACTCTCTCTGACCTGTTGGCGTACAGATAAATTCACCCACCAAGGGTAAAAGAGCTAAACTGTTCCACAATGTTTGGTCCACTTTGATCCAAGTCTTTCAGTGGCTTTGGGTTAAGTGCCTGCACTGACAAATATAATCCGTCTGAGTTTCAAACTTACTCAGCACGGTACACTGCTGCCCTGGTCTCCTGTTACAAGAGTATTTCCTGTGTGTTGGCCGTACTGCGTTTGGGTCCAATTCCTGCCCTTCACAACAATAAAATCAAAAGGAATTATAGATGCTCCTTCTCTCCTTAGCTGAAGAAATTAGAGCATAGTAAAAAGGTTTTGTCTTATTTAAACATGAAATTGACTGTGAAGATGTTTGAATACCAAAACTAGAACAAAAATATTTAGTAAAAACTGTAGAGATTTTATTTATGCTGACATGTAAATTTTAATTTTATTCAACAGAGTTGCAGAGGTTTTTTTTGAACTTTCACAAGATGGATGAGCTACTGGATGACTACTTAAGGTCATGGCATGTGCCGTGACATACAGCAAATGGAACAGGACAAGGTAGTTAATTATAGGAAAAATACTTAATTTTGACAACTCACACAAACATTAGAAATAAAAAAAACTTTGGAAGAGCTTTGTAAGTAGTATTGGGTGCCGCATATGCAGACTGTTGATTTTTAGAATTGAATGCACTTGACCGAAGAATTCATGAAATATTTTTTCGTTTTAGACTGATTCCAGTGTGATACCTCATGACAGATGACCAGCTAAGAGAGTATCTGCCATCCTGTGGTGATTGAGTGGCTGTTTTTGCATACTGCAGACAGAAGAAAAAAGAACCCAGCAGTCGCAAGTCAAAGATCTTTGAATGGCTTAGAGGAAGGCTCTCAAGAAACAAAGGTGATTGTGTGTCTGAGAAAGAGCATCAAACCCCAGAGGAATGAGAGAAAAATTGAGTTGGGGTGGATTCATTTCAGAGGGGAATTTGTGCAGGGTGGGGTAACCAGAAAAGAGTGTCAGGAAAGACAGTTAAAAAAAAAAAAAAAAAAAACTCAGAGTCAGACACACAGCATCTCTCCTTTTTCCTTTTGCACTGGATGAGACTTGTTCACAGGAAAGAACATCACTGTCAGTTTCACACACAAGTTCAGGGATTTCAAAGAAGAACTGTTGTTCGTACATGTGGCTGTTACTTGGAGTCGGCAGTCAGTTAAGACAACTAGCCAGATTTTCGACATGAAATGAAAAAAATCTTAGAGAGCAATGTGTGGATAATGGACATTGTCTGTGGTACAAAGATGTCAGCTAGCAGTGACTGGACTGCCATCAGAGGTTCATATTTAGGCTTTGTTAGAGTTTCCAGATTTTTGGCTTAAGAAGGAAGTAATACAGCTACCTTTTTTAAACCTTATTGAGTCACAGTTTTTACATAGTGTCAACAGTTTTTCTGCCACTTGTTGATCATTGTTTTCAGTTTAAGAACAGGTTCTTTTCAGTGGCGGAGCCAGAATATTTTTTATAGGTTTATAGGTCTATAGCCAGGCTGGGACCATAATTCAGATAGGGGTTGCCACAGAAATCAGAAACATGGTTGTTTTCATTTAGCTTCTAAAGTCGGCTTTACCAGATAGTATAAGGCCTGTTCATACCAATGACATAGCTAACGGGATGCCAGAAAACTTTATTCTATGTTATTCTAACTTTATTCTAGGTATGTTAATATTAATAAACCTAGATCATCTTAATTTGTTCCCAGTTTCCTAGATTGATGCATTTAACTTAAACATACCCATCTAGAGGGTACATCTCAAGAAAAGAAGTCCATTCTTTCAGTGCCTCATTTCCCCTTGGACAAAATCTCTGTAAGCCAAAGAGTCAGAAATAAATAAATTGATCTTTTTATTTACCATCTCTTATCAAAATAGTACAGTAGCTCATACAACACATATAACTTCTGGATGCAAAATATTTCACTGTTCCTCCTCGGCTAAGTAAATCAATAAATGAATTGTGTCAGGATCTGGGTAATAGTCAGGCTTGCATTAAAAGTGCTTCTTAAAAGTGCTTGTGTGTGTGTGTGTGTGTGTGTGTGTGTGTGTGTGTGTGTGTGTGTGTGTGAAACAAACAGTTAAAAATTTCTGAACAGCAGCTATGTATCAACTGTGTGTGACTGAACATCAGCTTAACAGTGAGTACTGTCCACTCTCGACCCTTCACCCAGATCAGACACTAACATCATGAACTCTAACACACACAAAATCATAAAACTAATAAGTGTGACCCTTGGCTATACAGATTTTTCAGGGGCACCAATATGGTCCAACAATAAATATTACACACTGACTCATGATAATCATCATGAGAATCATCAATCAAGAACCTATGTAAGTTGTATTCTTCGGTTAGATTTGCCAAAGTGATTAACAAAGTCATCCAGATTAAGTGATTTTGCTCTTCCAGACTCAACACTTAGAACTCCCAAATTGCTCAATCTATCATCATCCATCTTTGCTCTCAAGTATGATTTAATGAGTTTAAGTGCAGAGAAGCTTCTTTCACACTTGGCAGTGCTAACAGGAATAGTGACTGCAATTTTATACAACCTAAAAAGCTCATGGAAAACTTCACAGCATGGCTCAAGGAATTTTGTCACGTCTAGTGTACTCAAGGGCTTTTCCAAGCCTGCTTGGACTTTTTGATCCAATATCCACCTGAACTGGTGTACTTCATGATGGAGATCATCTGTAATGCAGTCATAAAGTTTTGCAAATGGAAGCAGCGCTTCCTCATCACAGAAGCGATCACTTTTGAGGTTTAACTTCGTTCCTTCGTTCAATTTCACTCAACATCACATTGATTGCTTTGTAAGAAATCCAGCTTCGTAACACGTCTTTGTTTTTTTTTTCCTGAACACCCACCTAGTGTGGACATCACTTGTGAATCATCTAGCCTTTTGCTCAGTAGTGTTTTTCTTTGGCTGGGCTGGACTTCGATGTTGCACTACTGGCCTGTATCAATGGCTATATTCCATATCTTCATTTCTGAAACATTGGAGATTATGGACCAGTGCCTCAACCAAATCTATAGCTAGACCCAGATCTATATTTTGACTCTGGAGTGCCTCTGATAAGCATTTCACCTCCCCAAAATTTTTTGTGAGTGTTACCAGGAGTACAACAAACTCCAGGTCAATTAAGACCAACAGGCTCCATGCCTCAACTGAACGGTCACCACTTTCACTGACATTTACCTCCTCGAGTACACAAATGATGGCTGGAAGCCTATCAAGAATTGTCTGGCATGCCTTCTGCCGACAGGCCCAATGTGTATCACTCAATTTCTGAAGTTCTGAAGTCCAGCCATTTTGCGTGAACATGACCCAGACATGAAGTTGTACACTTTCTGCAAAACAAAGAAACATTTTCCACCTCAGGGACAATCTTTACAGTGTCAACAAGCACTAGATTCAGACAATGTGCATTACAATGCACATAGAATGCTTTGCTTGCCAGCTCCTTCATACGAGCCTGAACGCCACTGTTTTTTCCATGCATGGCTGACGTCCCATCATAAGCCTGTCCAACAAGATTTTGTTTATACTCCAGGCCATACTGCTCAAGTATATTGACTATTCTTCGAGTCAATGCAGCAGCATCTAGTTCTTTTAATGCCTCAAAGTGCAAAAAGCTCTCTTTCACTTCTCCGCGATAATAGTACTGTAGCACAAATGACATCTGTTCCTTCTGACTAAGGTCTTTGGTTTCATCTGCCATAAGGGCAAATACCTGGGACTCTTTCACTTCTCTGATAATGGTGGATCGCACCATCTCTGCCAACGTATCCACCTTGTTTTGGATTTGATGTCTGGTGTGCCTAACATTGCACGCTCCATTCATTTTCTTTTCAGCTATGGGGTCATGATTGGCAAGAAGCTCCAATATTGCAAAAAAGTCCCCCCTGTTGTGAACATCTTCACTTTCCCTATGGCCTCTTTGGGCAATATTTGGTGTGGCAGTTAACAATAACTCCTCTGCTACACTTTAATATAATGACGATTTTCTTGAACAAATTTTGAGTGGTCCTAAGACAATATATTCAACAGAGAGGTGTTCTCTTGTCCAGCGTTTTCAAAATCTCTCCAAGCCAACACTGCATTGCTGTGTGCCTCTGATTTTGCATGGGCAGCAAAGCCCCCATTCTTGAACATGGCCTTTTTCCAATTTTTAAACCCTTTACCAGTGAAGGCAGTTTCCAAATTTGGAGGGCCAAAGTGCCTACAGGCGTAACAAAATACAGCGTCCTTGCACACAGAGTATTCGAGCCAAGTGTGTTGGGAATACCATGAGGCATTGAAATTTCTGCTCCTTTCGCCGAATGCAATCTTAAGAAATTCTTTCAGCAGTGGCTGGACTGGGGCATCCGCTCTTGATCTAGAGATGTCTAAGACAAGAAAAAGATCTATAGCCATCAACCAGGTCACCAAACATCTCTATATTCATTATGCACAACTTGCACATATATGAATGTGATTTATATACCCAAAGGAGCCTCTGCCACCACAGGATTAGTCACTGTCCTGTCCTGTTGACTTGTCCTGTTGACACAGTTTAACCACAAGATAAAATAACAGTTGCATTTACTGGGGTCGGGTTTGGCATATATCCTAGGTTTGTTACTTGAAATGTTATTTACAGTGGACAACAATATGGGTATACTATCTACCTTGTGAAGTGCTAGGCATGGGGTCTGTTGTGGCATCACTGTCAATGTCTGAAACACAACAGTTGTCCTGGTAAGTCAACTGTCATCATGGCAAGTCTTAGTGTTTTTATACAGGTCTTCTAAGTACATCAAGCACAAAAATATAACACACATTGTCTGTGAAGACATCACAACACACATTGCCTTTGGAAGACAGAGTCCTACACACATGGAGGGCATACAGTCAGAGTGAGTTGTACCTGGCTCGTTCCCTTGAGAGATGAGGTCTTCTGACTCGCTCTCACGCTCAGGCTGCACCTCCCTCTCTGCGTTACTGTCCCTCACTCTCACCCTGTCACTCTCCTCCTGTCTTACCACATCACTGTCCCTTCTTTCCTTACTTGGCCTTTTGCTAAAGTACGATGTTATCTTTCTTTTCATTTCGCCTGACAGGTGAAGAGAGCAGGCAGCAAAATATATATCAACCACATTATCAAATAAGGGTTTAGGACATGCCCACAGGCAGCTTGCAAAACAACTTGCATTAATAAAATGGACACATACATCATTGAATCTGGGAACACAACACTGATCCTGCTGGCCAACAGATTTAATCAATCACTAGGTATTCTTTTCACAGCCTAATCTAGCCACACAAAGCGATTTGGAAACCAGTAGCGTTCGCTTAGTATGCTAGCGCTAGTGAGCTCAATTACGTTGCTAAATCAAGCAAAAACACTGTCGTTTTCAAAAGAATGAGCTTACATATGAATAGCTTACCTCACACTCTGAAAATGCAAAAAACTTCTCCACACAGGTTTCATCTATCCAAGCCAAAACACTTCCATCCAAGTGGGAGCCGGCACACGCATGGGAAGCTCGAGTACTAGTGTTGTGTGTTGCAGTAAATGTATCCGTAAGGTAACAACAGCTAGGCAGAAGTAGTGTTCCATTTTTTTTTTCTGGCAAAATTTTGGCCTGGTCGTAGTGGTTAGCATGGTGGCCAAAGTTTGACCAGTGGTGGCCACGGCCACCCCTGGCCACCATGTGGCGCCGCCACTGGTTCTTTTAAGTGGTATGTTACAGTGTGGAGAGCTTACTGTGACTGCCTCATACAAGCAAGTAGATTAAGATTGATGATTTATGTTTCTTGACTTCACTACTAATCTACGAGTCTAAATGATTTAATTCAGACAACATGCTGCTGGGGTCACCAAATGAACCACATGTGGTAATCTTGAGAATAATTTGGGATATGAGTCAAATGGGGGAACCCAATGATATATGAAAAGATATTGCATTACGCTGTTGCAAATATACTTCTATATACTTTTATTTTTTTAGATTTGTAATAATAGGGGTATTTTATTACCTGTAATGTTCACATGCCTGCTATTGTTCCAAATGCACTATATTTGTTTTACTAGTTTCAAAACATTACCTAGGCAAATAAAACATTCATTGTCAAGAGCAATATTTTAGTTATCTTACTCTTTGTACATTTAAAATTTTTTTGTTTGTAACAAAACAATTACATGTCACATAATTGTCGAATCTTGATACAATTTCTATATTCTTTTAAGCACTATTTTACTTTATTCAGGTGCTGATGTTATTCACCAAAAGACAGCATGGCATTGTCTGCTATTCCATAAGCCTGTAGATGGATCACTATTAAAGGCTCCATGCTGTAGCAAGTTAGAGTAAATTGGAGATAAATTGAAACATATGCAGTTTTGTATGCTGTGATTGTTTAAATATTAAAATAATTAATTCAGCTAATACATGTGTGGATTTTACATTTTTACAAATAGGTACTTTGTGTGTACATATCTTTTGTTAGAAAGGACTGAAAATATTGTGCACATCTTTCTTTGTTTAAAATAGTGACATTTGGCAGAGCCATAATACATACAAAATACACTAAAATTTGCTGCTGTGCACCTAATGTTGCAATCATATTTTCACAGCTATCATAATGTGGTGGAAGAACCCAAAAATAAAAAGGAGCTTTTACATCATTATGTCATGGCATTTATCACACAGCACAATTCTTAAATGATGCCTACTTATTTGACACAGAGCTGCCATGCATAGCTCAAACCACTTTGCATTTGCCAAAAGAAACAATAATTTATATTGTATAATTTATATATATATTATGTATACCACTGAGCTATCCAGTCAGTTATATATATAACTTCTCACCCCGCCTGGGGTGTTATTGTGCCTCCTTCAAGCTCGGGTCCTCTACCAGAGGCCTGGGAGCTTGAGAGTTCTGCGCAGGATCTTGGCTGTTCCCAGGAGTGTGATCTTCTGGACAGAGACCTCAGATGTTCTTCCTGGTATCTGCTGGAGCCGTTCTAAACTTTATTGAAACACAAGATAAGATAATAAGTTTGACTTTTTAATCTCATAATTTGACTTTTAATCTCATAATTTTGACATACCATGGAGCTATTTTTTTTTCTTTTTCTTTTATTGGCAGAAATGGGCTTCCATACAACAAAGACATTGACATACAGGAAGTTACAGCTTTTGTGGAGTAAGTGTCACAGTTGTTTTGATTCACTTAATTTGACAGAAATCTCTGTGAAGTTTTATTTGATAAATTGCTTGTTATTTTGATGAAATTTTGTACTCACTATCACTTCTATGCAAATCATACAATACATTTCTTCTATTTCTAAATGTACAGACAAGAAGATGTCAAATCATGTAACCTTTGCAAGCTTTGTAAGATGTTCATTTAAGCTGCCTTTTCTTTCAACCTTTGGTCCATCTGTTGTGTATGCGAAGGTAGACTGGTGTTCTTTGTTTTGTATGTTAATATAACAAACAAAGAATGCTATTAATGCAGTACCTATTGTTCATATTTTTCAATATTCCTTGTTTATATTTGTATTGCTTGTTTGATATTTATGTCCTTTTAACTGATGCCCTCTATTTTTTGTGGGACTAATAAAAGAATATCTTATCTTGTGTTTCAGTAAAGTTTAAAAAAGACTTAGAGAACTCACCACCTACTCAGTTGAAGTCTAAGTTTTTTTTTCACACCAGACAAAAAGACATCTGGCAGTCAAGCATGTGATTATAATTGTCCTAATAACACAGAACATATTTATAGACATTTAGTCATTATAGATTGCAGTGACTCCAGACTGATCATCTCAGAATAAAAGTGTAATGTCCACAAAACAGCCAGTGAGCTTTTGCCCTTTAAGCATACTGTTCATTCTTTGCGAGAGGTCTGGCGGTTTTACGGATCTGCCTGAAGTTGTCCTTTTCCAATTTTACACAGAAAAACACAAGCCTGCAAACACCCTAAATGTCAAGAAAACACAAAGCAAAAAGTTTATTCCAGTTGAGCTGCTCATGAGACAGAGGAAAGAATGATTCAATAATTATCTAATTTCTTCAGTGTGGGATCAGTAAAGTCTTATCTTATGTTAACTTCTCTTTCCACGATAAGAACATTTTGAAAAGTAATTTGGACTTAAATCTTATGTGGGTATTTTGATCAGTAAGCAAATTGTTTTTGATGTGTTGTGGGGAAAGACTATGTCAGCAGGTGGCAGCAGTCAAAGTAGTGTTATATTCATTTGTGTTAATTTTTTTTTTTTTTATTATTTAAAATCTGCATGCAGATAAAATCTAGTCCGTTCGCTGCAGTGATTTTTAACCACTCAAAGGCAGGAAGAATGCTTTCATCCTTCCCTGACCAGTGTTTCCTGAAGAAGCTCTCTGTGATTGTACTGACCTGGCTACCAGTGTCAAGTAGGCATGTGGCAGCAACCCCCTGTAGCTTCACCTCAACAGTCTTGCATTCCCCTACAGTACATTCCAAAACTGTGTTCCTTTCTACTGTTTCATTTGGTGATCCAACTGCTTCCCCTCGAATTGTTTGGCTCATGACAACTGAGGGAGGAAGTTTCCCTGCAGAGCAGAGGTATTCGGTGCTGTATCATCTTGGATGTGTTGGTCTGTGGACACTTCCTGGCTACATGCCCTATGCCGCTGGTTCCTAATGCCTCACCTGAAACTTGGCTTGGCCCGCCATTGTCATTACCAGAAGTTCACTTCAGTTCACTTTTAATGTAACTGTCCAGTTCAAAACTTCTATCAAGGATACTGAGAAGAAAGTTTTTTGTTGGAAGCACTGTTGAAACTGGCTCTTTCGAGCTGGAGTTAGTGCTGAAATCCACTGCACAGGTCTGGATGAGTCTCTTTCAGCAGGAAGCACCGGCAGGTTCTGGAGCACTTCAACTTGTTTCTACAGCTCTCTCATCGATCACCACTGCAACCACAGACTGGCCTCTCTGACTCAAACACTACGAGACATCAACTGCGATCTTCACCACTGCCTTATATGCCCTAAAATAATCTGCTGGCAATAGAGAAAATAAAGTCTCTTTAACTGCACCCCACTCCTGGTACCAAAACTGTGTAGAAAGAAAAGAATTAGTAGCTACACATAGCCCTACATCAAGAGAGCACTGTGTTAGGTAGCTGCCTGTTGCAGTAGTTCTGTAGTTTTTTGTTTGTTTTTGTTCATTTAGTGTGTTTTTTCTATTCTTTTTAATTCTATGTCTGGAATTTCCCCTTGCAGGACAAATAAAGGAATATTGAAATGTATTTCTTAACTGTGCTTTTGGTAACTGTGTTGCGATGTTTGCACACAGTTTTACAACTTTTTTGGTGGCCCTCCTGTTACTTTTTGCACTCTTTGTAACAGAGGGCCAAACAGAGGGGGGTGGGGGCATTGTCTACACACACAAGCTGCTGATCACATTGTGTAAATCCATGCTGCTGCCCGGAGAGAGGATTGAAGTCCCGGACATGCTGAAGAGATGACATCGGGGTTGCAGAGCCGGAGCCAAATGGAAGGCAAAGGCATGGAGATACAGACCATCCGTTCCAGTGGTCATCATGGGGAACGTGAGGTCCTTGGCAAATAAGACGGACAAGCTTGTTGTGCTGGTTAGGACTCAGTGGGAATACCGACAATGCAGCCTTATGGCCTTTCACTGAGCCGTGGCTTCATTCAGACCTCCCTGACCGGAGTGTGGAGGTACCCGTCTTCAGCTGTGTGTGGGCAGACAGAGACATGGCTTGGATCGGTAAGAAGAAAGGAGGAAGTAAGTACAAATACCTCGGAGTGCACCTCAATAACAGACTGAACTGGAAAACTAACAATGCTGTTTACAAGGAGGGGATGAGCAGACTCTGTATCCTGAGGAGGCTTAGATCGTTCGTGTGCAGCAAGATGTTGGAGATCTTTTACCAGTCCGTTGTTGTCAGTGTACTCTTCTTTGCTGCAGTGTGCTGGGGGAGCAGCATTGGAGCCGGGGACACCAACGGACTGAACAAACTGATCAGCTCCATTATTGGCTGCAAATTAGACACTTTTAAGGAGGTGGTGGAGAGGAGGACACTGGACAGACTGTTATTCATCATGGATAACCCTGAACATCTTATTCACCACCTTGTGGATAGACAGTGGAGCTCCTTCTCCAATAGACTGCTCCAGCTTCACTGTCACAAGGACTGCTTCAGGAAATCATTCCTGCCACAAGCCATCACACTGTACAATAGTAACTTAATCTGCCAACCTCACAAACCGCAATATTGCACATAGTGTTTATTGTTTACTTTTATTTACCACATGCAACTTGAACACATATATTTTTTCAGGTATATAGTTTATAGCGCTGGCTCACTCTCTCTCTGAAGAACTGCTGTAAATACTTGCATTTTTATTATTTTATATAATATGTATTTTAGAATTTATATAATATGTATTATATAATATAATATATATATGTATATAAGCTACAACGGAATAATTTCCCGAATTGGGATCAATAAAGTAACAGTCTAAGTCTACCACCTGGTGGCCAATGTCCGTAACAACAAGTGGAGCTGGAAGCTCACTTGAAATGAACATTACAATAAGAACATACAACAAGATTACGCTCAAAAGAAACAAAAAGAATGCATTAACTTGTTTTGACACCCTGGGGAAATACCTTGCAGTGGTGACTTGTGGTACTAATTTAGAACTTGTTTTTTACCACCTGCTTAAATTATTTTATCTCATCTCATCTCATCTTATCTTATGGTGTTGTAATCCTGTTGTCTCTGAATTTCCCTAAGGGTCTTTTCTGTAGCTGGCAGGATTGTTATGACAGGTTGATTTCATCCTCTTGCAGTCCTCAGTGCTTCTGACATGAACTCTGGACAGCATGTTGTAATTGCAACATCTTTGCTCACCACATTTGATATAGTGTAAGAGAACCTCACAAGACTTATGAGGTATATAAGACCTAAGATGTTGTGTGTGTGGTGGGAATTCATCTAAGCTCTTTGACCCCAGCAGTTCTCATTGAGAAACTCTACAAAACTCTCACAGGTCAAAGTTGAGGCCTCCTTTTTAGTCTGAGCATATTGTTTAGTGCTGCTGAGAGCTCTCGAAGCATATACAACCAATTTTCATTCTGCATGTGCTTGCTGCCGGAAAAGCACAGTATTCGTCCTAGAGGAGGATTAACCAGCAGAGAGAAGTGTTTCAGCATTTGGGTCATACGATGCAAGCCCTGGGGCTATCATCAGTTCTTTGTAGATGCCATCAAAGACCTGTTGCTGTTGTAACCATCAGGCTCACATCTTTGACATTTTTCAGTAGGTCTCTGAAAGGATGCCTTTTCTCAGCCAGGGGAGGCAGGAATTTCCCAAGCTGATGTGTCATTCCCAGGAAGCGCTTTATCTCACTGACATCGCTGGGCTCTATCATGGCTTTCACAGGGTTCACCTTATAGGGATTTACACTGACTCCTTATGCCTGGATCAAACTACACATTTTTTTTTTTTGTCTTTCACGATGGTCACCGTGTCAGATCAAACAATCACAGTGCCATAAACTCTTCCCTTGTCTTGGTCTGGTGACTGGCAAGACTACACATATGACCCCTATCGATAGCAGCACATCTTTCACGATCACACATGTCATCGGGGAGGCGGGTGAAGCAACTGTCAATCAACCTGTTGTGTGTGATGCTTGTGGTCTTGTGTACTGAAATATAAGAAAAGAAAGCAAATTTAAAAAATTAGGCCCAAGGATAATGTTATGACAGCATAGCCAGCTACTCGCCTGGCTGATTAAGTGCTTCCGCTATTTCTCACCAACATTACTCTTTTTTTTTTTTTTGACTTAATCATGGTAGAAATAACAAGATCAGACTTTATTGATCCCACACTGCGGAAATTAAGTTCTTACAGCCAGCAAGTATTACAAATTTTTCTGTCTTTTGTGGTCCCACCTGACAGCAGCAACCTCAGATGGTGCTTCTAAGAGAGCACCTGACTGGTAAACACTCAGGAGCATGTCATGGGAGATGTCACAGTAGACGTGTTGAAATAAAAAAAATTCTAATATGTTAGTCTTCGCCTTGGGGCACTCATGTGGCATCTGCCCTTTGGGAACTTGCAGAACCCACCTCCTACAGTCCTGACAGCACCATCTGCAGCCTCTCATTGTGCTCTCTCTGTGTGGCTGGCTCCCCTGATGAACACGTCATCCATCTGACACAGAACATGACATAACATGACCAAAATGGTGCTAAAATAAAAGAATCTACTAAATCCTAAAAGCAGAGGCTATTAAGATACCTGAACAGAGACCACAGACACTCTTGAGGTGGAGCCATTGATAACTGATAGATAAACTGCACACGGCAATAAATAAATGAAAATAAAAACACAAAGCATACATAGGATAAAACTATGAAATCCTGCGGCCATATTAAAGGATAAAACATATAGTTATACTCATAACAAAGTAATCTATCAAGCAATAAAACAAATGGGCTAGGCACCTGAGCACAACAGTTCGGGGTGCAAAAGGCAGGCAAGACAAAAATACTTACTATGATCTTCAGGTCTGGTTGTTAAGGCAGATGATACAATGAATGCTTGTTGTAATCCGGGTGCTTATGTACTGAGTGAGCAGGTGGGTCCTAATTGATGATTGATTGCAGGTGTGTTCAGGAGGCTGGTCCCAACCTGCCTGCCACGCCCTGCAGCAACACCAACACAGACTAAATTGACAGGGGAGAGACACCCAAGTTGCTCCCCATTGGTTATGGGAGATGGTGGATGTTTGGGTGTCATGCTGCTGTTGCCCTGTTGGTTCTCCTGAGAGTGGTTTGACTTGTGGCAGGAAGCAGAAGCAGTCGTTTCCATGAATTGATGACTTACTGGCACTGCTGTGGAAAGACTCAGCTACACCCTGGTGGTGTGGTTGGACCCTATTTTCAGGAACATTAATAGTCCATGATCACCGTTCTCTTCTTAGGGTCACTTTCTCCAGTACCTGCTGTCGGGAGATCCTGATACAACCAAGAGTGATCCATGATACTGTTGGTTCTGGGGGGTGGCCTAGAAGAACATCTACAGGTAATTGATTGATGAACTGTTGTGTTGTAGTTGAAAACAATTTGTTGGAGATGTTCAGGCCAGTGACTCTTCTGTGCCAGTGGGAATGTGTGCAGTGGGTGTTGCAGGATCCAGTTAAACCTTTCACACTGTCCATTTCACTGATGATGGTAAGGGCTTAAGCTCTTGGAAGCTTCTCTCGCAGTTCTCTGACTCTGTCCCCCATCAACCTGCCATGGCCTTTGCCAGTCTTTGTTCCAGAGTTCAGCCACCAGTCAGTGCAAAGGTCCAGTCAGTTTGAAAAATCCATCCACAAAGCACCTGTAATGATTGGTAATGCCTGAGAAGGACCTGAACACATCCAGGCAGGTTGCCATCTTTCTTCTTAACCAAGACAATGGGTGTTCAGCGCTGTGCTAACATGTCCAACTTGGGAGTTAACTTATTGTGGCTTTCCTTCGTGGTGTCAAAGCCACGTGAGAGGCATGAAAGGCAGGGTTTACTACAAGAATGAACGTTCAAAAACAAAAGTTTACTTAAGGAAAAATCAATTTACATCCATACTCCTTCACTCCGTAGAAAAACCATGTGCTCCCTATCACCGCTCTCACGTCCAACTGACACCGTAGGTGACGTAATCTCCCTCAAATTCTACACTATAGATATACAACACATAGATCAAAAATACAAACTATGAAATAATGAAATTCAATGTAAATCTCAATCTATTTCTACATCTATAAATTATTGCTCCTAAATAACTGTTACAGTGACTTATTCTGTATCACTCTCAACCTCACTGATTTATGTTGGTGATCTTATGACCTCTGTCTTTGTTTAGAGTTCCATTGGGGTGAACTATGACTGAAGAAACACCTATGTTAACAACTGGTATGTAAGCTGTGCCCTGAGCAACATGAACCAAAGCTGGATACACTAACAGCCCTTCAGGAAGATGGCTGTCATTGGTCAGTGGCTCAATGGGGACTGTACCAGTGTAACGGGTAGGTAAATGCAGTGTCACCGCAACACAGATATAGCTTGTACAAACTTTAATCTCAGAATTCTCAGAAAGCAACAGGTACAAAGTCTAGCTTGTGTCATAGTCTGAAATTTATCATTTGTTTTGATAATGGCTGTCTCTCTCTCTCCTTGCCTGCAGTGGAGGTGTGGCCTGGTGGTGCTGCTAGTCTCCGATGCACCTGAGGCAGATCTCCACTGATTTCGCTCACTCTTAAGCAGCTTGTCAAACAACCAGATTGTCAAATCAGTTTTGCCAAGACTCTCCAGCCATTTGTTTTATTGGGCTGATTTTGTGTTCTTGTTTTTGGCCTATAATAAACTGTTTTGTTAACGGCTCCTTGTCTCCTGCTGTTTATCTGCTTCACTGGTCCAGCTATATTATTGATTCAGCTGAATCGTAACAGCTTGCATGTAAAGTCTCTTTAATTGAACTCTGAGTCTCTTGAAGTGTTTGGTGAACCAAACACCAAACAGTAACAGGCAGGCAAAGATCCAGAAAGTACAAAACACCAAATGTCTGAATCTCTTTCAGTGTTTTGTGAAGCACGCACCAAACAAGCACAGGCAGACAAAAATAGGAAGCGCAGGGCAAAACTTAGTCAGGAACAGAAGACTGATTGGTAATTAGATTAGATTAGATTAGATTGCACTTTATTGATCCCTTTTGGAAATTTCCAGCAGCTCAAAGCAATACAGGTAAAAAAGGTAATAAAATACAATAGAATAGAGAAAGATATGAGTCCTATGTCCCAGTGCTCCTTCCCTTCCCACCCTGTCCCATGTTACCTTGGGAGTTGTACAGTCTGATGGCATGAGGGACTGCACTTGGGAAGGAGCAATCTTCCACTGAACAGGCTCCTCTGGTTACTGATGACGGTGTGCAGAGGATGCCTGACATCATCCATAATGTCCAGCAGTTTTTGCAGCATCCTCTTCTCTGCCACTGTCACCGGAGAGTCCAGCTTTGTGCCGACCACTGAGCCAGCCGGCCCGCCTGATCAGTTTGTCCAGCCTGGATGTGTCTTTCTTGGATGTGCTGGCCCCCCAGCACGCTACCGTGGAGAGGAGGACACTGGCGACCACAGACTGGTAAAACAGCCACAGGAATTTGTTGTAGATGTTAAATGACTGCAGCCTCCTAAGGAAGTAATGCCTGCTCTGTCCTTTCCTTTACAGGTGGTTGGTGTGTGATGTCCAGTCCAGTTTGCTGTCCAGTCACAGCCCAAGGCACTTGTAGGAGTCCACAGCCTCCACCTCAACCTCCACTAATGACAATCAGATAAGTGGGCAGGTGGGGGTGGCTAGTAAGGGGAGTGAGAATGGAAAAGTACTGGCTGGCAGCAGGTAAAAGACAGAATGCACTGTGACAACCAGAGGACCCAAACTGACCTGAGCAAGTGGTGGCTACCACTTTGATAGTGCCACGTGGAATGTGAACCAGTCTCCTACCATGAACCTTCGCAAGGCCTGCATGTGCAAGTTCAGGGTCTTGATATTTACCTGGTAACACAACTGGAGGGCTTGCTGCCATGGCGTGGGAGAATCCTGCACTGCTGGCAGGGCAAAAAAAAAAAAATCAGGGCCATCTTGGTAAAAGAGCTGATGGTAAAAAGCACAAATGAAGTGAAGTTCATGCCCAAAATACCTGGGACCTCAGGTGGAGTTGACTGCTTGGAGAGTCTTTAATTACCAACATACCTTGACTAGAAATGGCTCTGCCAAACACACTTCAAAACACTTTAACATCAGGCTCCAAGTAGCAAAGTTAGAGGGTCTCTAACTCATTTGCAGCTAGTAATTGTAACAATTACAAGAATGAAATTTACCCTGAAAGTGTTCTGTAAAGAAACCTTCCACAATGGTAGACACCATAGACCCTGTGTCAAAAAAGCACTTTACCTCTACACCTGCCAACTTAATGGCCACTGGGAGGCAAGGGCAATTAGCCTGGCTATCATTGTCTTGTCTACTGGCCTGTCACATGTTGAGCCACCAAGGTGCCTTCCAAGGGTTCTGTACATTAGAGGGAGCTAGTTTTGTTTCCTAGTTTTTGCCAGGATGTAGTGCTAACTTTAGCCTTGGGAGTAGGACTGCGATAGAACCTTCTCATTGTCACAATCTCTGGTGTAAATCACATTATTAGGTTGGTTTAAACCTACTACTTGATAGGATGCTTGCATTTTAAGAAGGCTTTGACTCAGCTGAATCTGCTTTGAACTCTAGAGTTTTGTGCAGCACAAAGCAAAGGGACAGAATATTTATTTATTTAGTTCCATTGTTTGGCCTACCCTTACATTCCCATCTAATGGCTTCAGCATGAGCGACAAGCATCGAAAGCCCAGGGTGAGCACCACAGACCACTCATTTCGTTGCCTGCAGAGAGCAGAATCTTTAACACATTAATCTTTAACTTTCTGCAAGGAGACATAGGATTTTGAACAGCCATACAACTCCTGCAGAATAGTTACAATGTGCTCTGGGTCCTCTGGCTCAGTCCGAAGCCTGTATCTGATCTCATCCTTAGCTTCACCCTCATATACACTACTCACAAAAAGTTAGGGATATTTGGCTTTTGGGTGAAATTTATGGAAAATGTAAAAAGTTCATTTTTTCATGATGTCAAAATGTGAACAGCATGATGAAGAGGACTGTTTAAATACAATTCTAGTTGAACCAGGAAATTTATTGGTCGATTCATGGATCGAACACCCGTTGTGAGTTTTTCCCATTCAGCTCTTTGTTAGAGAACAGCGGATCGTGTAACGTGGATACTCTTTAAGACACACCAGTTGTACCGGCCAAGCCCTTGATTAGTGTTGTATAAAACACCTGTGTTGGCATGGGACTAGTGCTTCATATTGATTGACACACGTCTCTGAGCAGCCCTCTTGTGGAGGGATACTCTCTTCACTCAGAGAACAAAAGTTACACCCATAACCAAATGTTCTGTATCGTATCAAGACTATCTCTCCACCCATTACATATTCCATATGTATGGGGAACCTCTGTAAGACACCCCGCGAGGAGACCGTGTGGACCAAGCATAAGTGCAAATAGATAGATAGATAGATAGATAGATAGATAGATAGATAGATAGATAGATAGATAGATGAACTATTTACACTATTTACAAACCCCCAGGTCTGATGGCACTGCCAGGCACAAGTGCTCCTGCCTTAAGCCCAGTGGCAATTCACCTGCCTGCGCCTACCAACCCCACAAGACACAAGGGTGTAGCAGAGGGTTCAAAGCAACTCAGATCTACCTGAAAGACACAAGGCTGCATGAGTTGAACAAAAGATTAACTGAGAGCCCTTTGGGCCTCAGTGTTTGGAAGGCAGAGCAAAACAACCTTCGGCTCAGTTGCCAGTCGCTCACCTGGGCCTGCCAACGCCGCAAGATGCAAGGGTGTAACGGGGGGTTGAGGCAGACTTAGACCTGCCAGCCAGATGCAAGGCTGGTTGAGTTGAAACAAGGGATTAACTGAAAGCCCCTTGGGCCTCAGTGTTGGGTGTTGAGTGAGCACAGAGCCCTGGTAGAGTTGGCCTGGCTGTCTCTGTGTAGGCGTTTTGGATGGCCTCTACAACCCATCTGGACAGCATTCCCTGGAAGCAGCTTATAGCACTCCTGGTGTATAGATAAGGTGTGCAGCTCCCCAACTCTCCTTGCTGAGCAGACTGCTAGAAGTAGAGCAGTCTTTAGTGATAGCCACTTGATAGCCACTTCAGCTCCACTGTCTCGATTGGTTCAAATGGAGCATGCTGGGGTACCCCCAGCACTCTTTCTAAGTCTCATGGGGGCACCCTTGGTGACTTAATTCTCACTGTTTGTCGCTGGGCTCCCTTCAGAAATTGTGACATGAGGGCACAGCAGCGTCCTGACAGGCCATGGGTCCCTACTCGTGAAGCCTTAATTGCAGCTACCATACCTCTGAGGGTGGCGGCGGATTTTCCCTGGTCCAGCTGCTCTTGCAGGAACTGCAGGATATGTTGTGATGTGGAAATGAGGGGGACCTTGATGGACCTCAACCCAAGGCATATGCCGCACAGGTCGAAGGTGCCCTTGCCAACTCCAATGTTTGGATGACTGGATCTGGCAGGCCTAGAGCCCTGCCCACAGTTTCAGACCCCGTGGGAAGGGGTGAAACAAGGCGCCTCATGCCTGCAACAAAAGGTCTCTCCAAATGGGGAGCTCCCAAGGAGTTCCGTTCAGGAGTGGTGCGATCTCTGAGAACCATGGCATGTGGGACCAATTTGGGGTCACCAGGATCACCGTCGCATTCTCGAGCTGGATCCTCCATAAGAGGGGGTGGAGAAGGCTGAAAGGGGGAAAGGCATACAGCAGGCCTTGAGGCCATTGGTGAACCAGAGCGTCCGTCCCCAGTGGTGGGTTGTCCCTCCCCAAGGAGAAGAACATCTGACAATGAGCCATCTCCCTGGAGGCAAACAGATCAGCTACTGCCATCCGAAAGCAGTGCGAGATCTGTGCAACAACTTCTGAATGGAGCCTCCTCTCTCCTGGCTGAGGGCCTCCCCTGGACAACAAGTCCACTGCGGTGTTCAGAGGGCCCGGCAGGTAGGTAGTTCTCAGTGAGAGGAACCATGGGTATGCCCATGTCCATAATAAGTGGCCCATCAGATGGAGACGCAGCCCCCAGCTCACCAGCTGTGTGGAGGCGAAAGTGGGATTGCCTCCTTCTGCTGTGTGGTCAGGGAAATTGATGCTGTACTGGAGTCCAGAGTCATACCCAGGAACTCAGTGACCTGTGATGGTTCCAGCTTGCTCTTTTTTTGTTCATCTGCAGCCCCAAATTCTTGATGTGTAGCAGCAGCCTGGAAACATGGTCGTGGCACATCTGTGGTGTCTGGGGACATATCAACCAACCCTGAGGCCTTCTCAATGAAGGGATCTGAGGACTGTGTCCACACACCTCGTGAATGTGCCGGGTGCCAGAGAGATTCTGAAAGGGAGGACCATGAACTCATAGGTTCTGAAAGTAGGCATCTTTGAGGTTGACTGTGGTAAACCAGTCGCCTTGATTTATGGCCTGGCATACCCTTGGGACTGTGAGCATTTTGCACTGGAGGGGTCGCAGATACCAGTTCAGGCCTCTTAAGTCTAAGACTGGTCCATCCATTTTGGAATTCAGAAAATAGTGTGAGAAGAAACATGCCTGATAGTCGGCCTTCTCCACTTCCCTGATGGCACCTTTGGAGAGGAGTGTTGCTACCCCTTCCTCTAGTATCTTCCTAAGCTGCTTGTCCCGTACTTTGGGCTGAGAACAGGATGCTGACAGTGCTGGATTGTGAAAAAATTGCAATCTGTACCCTTGGGTCATGGTGAAAAAGATCCATGGATTGGCCCCTAGTGCTGCCCAGGCTTTGACTCGGCCTGAATGTGGGCCTGCATAGCTTGGGCTCGGCACGCCGTCAGGAGTGAGTAGGAGGACGTCAGCCCCGATGCTGGCTGGCCCCTCTCCTGCTGCACTGTTGCTGGAATGCATGTTCACGTCAGCAAACCAGCTGCTGCCTAAGGTCTCCTGGGCCCCAACCAGGCTGTGGTGGCCAGGTTGATGTTGGGGGGCTGAGCGTGAAGGCTCCTTTACTCCCTTACTGGGATACGGTTTTTAAATGGGGGCTGGACAGCCAACACTGCAGCTGGATCGCAGAATGCCCGGCCATATATACGTATCTGTGGGGGACTAACTTTTTGGAGCATCAGTCAAGATGGCGCCGCGGACGGCTGCCTCGGTGTGTTGGTGCGCGTTGTTTTGTTTTGTTTTGTTTTGTTTTGTGTTTTAACTCTGTTTTTTGTGACGGTACCCGGAGCTCTTTCACCAGAGAAGAGCTCATGAACATCAGGGGAGCAACACCAGAGGATTTATTTCCTAAATTTCTGCTCCCAACAGTGGAAATTTTGGACATACTGGTCAAAGGTGTGCTCACCCTTGCTCACGCAGTGAAACGCCGGAGGAGAGGAAAACGAGCCGGCGCGCTCGTGCGCCTTCGCCAGCGCGGACTACGCACAGCGTTACCGGGAATATTTCTGTCTAACGTGCGTTCACTGCCCAACAAACTGGAGGAATTACAACTGCTGTTGGGTAAAAACAGGGACTTTTCTTCATCTGCGGTTTTGTGCTTCATCGAGACGTGGCTCTGTGGATTAATACCGGACTCTGTGCTGCAGCTGGCTGGCTTCCAACTCCACCGCGCAGACAGAGACACGGAACTTTCCGGCAAAACTAAAGGTGGAGGAATCTGTTTCTACATCAACAGTGGTTGGTGCAAGGACGTGACAGTGATCCAGCAGCACTGTTCTCCTGACCTGGAATATTTCACCATTAACTGTAAGCCTTTTTATTCACCCCGTGAGTTCGCTTCATTCATTCTGGTCGGCGTTTACATCCCACCGCAAGCCAACGTGCAGGACGCACAGCGTATGCTCGCGGACCAGATACTGCGTGTGGAGCGGACCAACCCGGACTCCTTAGTTATTGTCCTTGGCGACTTTAACAAAGGTAACCTCACCCACGAACTCCCTAAATACAGACAGTTTATCAAATGCCCGACCAGAGAGGAGAACATTCTGGATCACTGTTACACCACCGTCAGGGATGCTTATCACGCCGTCCCCCGTGCTGCACTGGGCCACTCTGACCACGTCATGGTCCACCTGATTCCTGCGTACAGGCAGAAACTAAAGCTCTGCAAACCTGTAGTGAGGACATCAAGGAAGTGGACCAGTGAGGCTGTGGAGGATCTCCAGGCGTGTTTGGACTCAACTGACTGGGATGTGTTCAGGACTGCTACCAACAGTCTGGATGAGTACACGGAGACTGTGACGTCCTACATCAGCTTCTGTGAGGACTGCTGTGTTCCATCACGCACCAGGGTGAGTTACAACAATGACAAACCCTGGTTCACAGCCCAACTCAGGCAGCTAAGGTTGGCAAAGGAAGAGGCCTTCAGGAGTGGGGACAAAGACAGATACAAAGAGTCGAAGTACAAGTTTAGCAAGGCGGTGAAAGAGGCTAAACGGCTGTACTCTGAGAAGCTCCAACACCAATTCTCAGCTAACGACTCTGCGTCTGTCTGGAAAGGGCTCAGGCAGATCACTAACTTCAAGCCTAAAGCCCCCCACTCCATCAACAATCGACGCCTAGCCAATGACCTGAACCAGTTCTACTGCCGCTTTGAAAGACAAAGGGACAGTCCAGCAACCATCCCCCACGACACCTCTGAACAGCTCCAGCTCCAGTCACCTCCACCAATGCCCACCTTAAAGGCCCCCCCCTCCCCCTCCCCACCCACCTCAGTGACGACTCTTTCCATCCATGAAAGGGACGTCAACAGACTCTTCAGGAGACAGAACCCCCGGAAAGCAGCTGGACCGGATTCTGTCTCCCCATCTGCCTTGAAGCACTGCGCTGATCAGCTGTCCCCAGTGTTCACAGACATTTTTAACACCTCACTGGAGACATGTCACGTGCCAGCCTGCTTCAAGTCTTCAACCATCATCCCTGTTCCCAAGAAGCCAAGGACCACAGGACTTAATGACTTCAGACCCGTCGCCCTGACCTCTGTGGTCATGAAGTCCTTTGAGCGCCTTGTGCTCTCACACATCAGAGACATCACTGACCCTCTCCTGGACCCCCTGCAGTTTGCCTACAGAGCCAACAGGTCTGTAGACGATGCAGTCAACTTGGCCCTCCACTTCATCCTCCAGCACCTGGACTCCGCAGGAACCTACGCCAGGATCCTGTTTGTGGATTTCAGCTCTGCCTTCAACACCATCGTCCCAACTCTGCTTCAGGAGAAGCTCTCCCAGCTGAGCGTGCCTGACTCCACCTGCAGGTGGATCACAGACTTCCTGTCTGACAGGAAACAGTGCGTGAAGCTGGGGAAACACTTCTCCGACGCTAAGACCATCAGCACCGGATCCCCCCAGGGCTGTGTTCTTTCTCCTCTGCTCTTCTCCCTGTACACGAACAGCTGCACCTCCAGTCACCAGTCTGTCAAGCTCCTGAAGTTTGCGGACGACACCACCCTCATCGGACTCATCTCTGATGCCGACGAGTCCGCCTACAGGTGGGAGGTTGACCATCTGGTGACCTGGTGCAATCAGAACAACCTGGAGCTAAATGCTCTAAAGACAGTGGAGATGGTTGTGGACAACAGGAAGAACTCAGCCTCACCCGCCCCCATCACCCTCTGTGACTCCACTATTGACACTGTGGAGTCCTTCCGCTTCCTGGGAACTATCATCTCCCAGGACCTCAAGTGGGAGCCGAACATCAGCTCCCTCATCAGGAAAGCACAGCAGAGGATGTACTTCCTACGGCAGCTGAAGAAATTCAGCCTGCCAAAGACAATGATGGTGCACTTCTACACAGCCATCATTGAGTCCATCCTCACCTCCTCCATCACCATCTGGTACGCTGCTGCCACCGCCAAGGACAAGGGCAGACTGCAGCGTGTCATTCGGTCTGCAGAAAAGGTGATTGGCTGCAATCTACCATCTCTTCAGGACCTGTACGCCTCCAGGACCCTGAGGCGTGCAGAAAAGATTGTGGCTGATCCCTCTCACCCCGGACACAAACTCTTTGAGCCACTCCCCTCTGGCAGGAGGCTGCGGTCCATCAGGACCAAAACCTCACGCCACAAGAACAGTTTTTTCCCGTCTGCTGTCAGCCTTACCAACAAGGCCCGGAACCCCCCCTGACACTCTTCACATTCCACCTCGGACTCATTCTGTCACATTGACTGATATAAATATAACTCTATGCGTTACATTAATGCTCAACTGGGACTTCTTTCTGAAAAACAGTACTGTGTTTCTAACAATAACAGACTTGTGTATATATATTTAAATTGTTATTTTTTATGCTCTTATTTTAGTAGATGTGTCATATTTTAGTAGATGTGTCATGCACCAATTTCACCAGAAAAAATTCCTCGTATGTGTAAAAGCATTCTTGGCAATAAAGCTTTTTCTGATTCTGATTCTGATTCTGATTCTGATTCTGAGGCGTTTGGCACAACCGTGTTTGGCACAACCGTGCTAATCAAAACAATATTTCCCATAATGTCCGCAACCATGGGAGCCTGTTGCATCCAAAAGGCATATAATTTTAGAATTAATAATTAATTATAAGTGTGTATGTGTGTAAGTAGTCTAAGACTGTTTATTTTTTGATGATCTGTGTGAACTTGGTGATTCATGCAAACATCCAGTGATGGCAAACAGGGAAATAATATGTCAGCCTTGTTCACTGCATTCTTTTAAAAAGCACCGCATTCAGTACGAGCAAAGTTTTCCAACTGACTTTATATCACCAGCCAAACTAAGAGCAAGCGGACGGTTAAAAAAAAAAAAAAAAAAAAAAACCTCGACCAGAGTGGAGGCAGTGACCAACGTGACACGAACCATTTTCAGCTCTGTCTTGTCAAATGCACCACGCACGTTACGAAACAAGTCGTGAGAACAGAGCAGAGCGTGAAGACAGTCAGTTACCCAATGAGGATTTTCCTTCAGCACGAGCACGGATATTGGCGAGTTTCACTCGTATCATGCTCGTACTCATCAAAAATGCCTCATCTGTACAGGATACTCGTCTGAAACGAGTATCCGGCTCAACCCTAATATCTAATTATTATTAGAGCTTGCCAGCCAGTATATTGCATACACCACTAGTACTACAAGTCCCATAATGCATTGCCAGTGCATTTGTGACAGGTTGAGCAATGTTCAAAGTATCGTTCACATTTGTCGTTTGGGTTATAGGGAACCCCACAAAGTATTTTTACTGCACTTGCAGATAATTTGATTGTTTTCAACAAATCTGATTTTTAGTATAGTTATTTGTTAAGAGTGACATTGTTTTGTGTCAATATGTTTTGGTAGTTTGGTAATGCTCTGCACAGTCTTTGTTGCCAGGTGGCGCTCATGAGCATGTGGCAAGCGCCAAGCACAAAAAGAGTTGTAGAAGAAGAGTTTCTTTTTCTTGTCAGGAAATCAAGTGTGTTGCTAGCAGTAACCCAGGAGAGGAGCAGAAAAAGTACTAGTTTTCTCCGGCAGCAGAGGACATGTCCAGAGCAGGAGGACTACTGTGAGAGAGATGTTATGTTGTGATTGACGTTAATGTGAAGAAGTTTAACATTACGATAATGAAACTTTTTGCACTGAAGTCCCAGTGTCCACTTGTCTCTGTCTGCTGCAACATTTTGGCGAGCCAGCCAGGAGGAAAATTCGAGGGCACAATCGCCATTACCGACACACAACGGCAAAAGGACTTTTCTCCGGAGACGAACCTGAAAAAAATAAAACATTCAAATGTGCAATGGATTTGGAGATTCTTCTAGATCAGGCCACCACCACGCTCTGCCAGCTAAGTAGGGAGCAAGTAATAGAGGCATAGCAGAGTGCCAGGAAAGCGGAGAACGGGAGCTTCGCCAGTGAACCGAGATGAAAGGAAATTACCTTGAGCTACAGTAATCCTGCAAAGCTCTAGAACAAATAAAAACGCTTGGTGAAAAGTTGAACATATCTGATAGTACCAAAGTAAACCCCATTCAAAACATGTTGCCAGCCAAGGTGCCAGAAGTGACCATCTGCAGGGAGTTCCGCATCTGTGGTCAAATTGGTGAAGGGGGGCAGCATGACAAGTTGTCATTCACCAACCTCATACACCAGATAGAGAATGGGCTCCGCAAGGGTCATTGTGAGTCAGAAGTTATCGAGGCTGTGATAAGGGCCATCAGTCCAGGCCTGAAGCTGCGTAACATGCTTGAGATAAAGACTGATTTGTCCCTGCCTCAGCTAAAAACAATGCTGGACACTACAAAGAAGACAACACATCAGACATGTACCAAAAACTGATTAGCATTTCCCAGGAGCCAGCACACGATTTTTTGTTCAGAGCTACTTAACTAAAAGACAGACTCCTTTCTGCATCTAAGGGGAGCACGTCAGAGGAGCACTACAATGCAGACTTAGTCAAAAAGAAGTTTCTTAGGTCAGTTGGTACAGGGCAGCTCAATGACAATATCAAATTTCAGATCAAGCCCTTCCTTGATAACTAAGATGTGACAGATGAAACTCTGATTGAAAAACTAAATGAAGCAGCTAACCTCAAAACTGAGTGGCTCAATAAGATAAAGAGGAACAGCACCAAGACACCCAGAGTGAATGAGTTGCAGACAACTACAGATACTTGGGACAGTTCACATGACTCCAGTTCCCATCAGAGCCTGAGATGCACACCCTGGTAAGAGAGCTAAGAACAGAGGTAGCTGAAGTGATAGCAAGCATGCAAGCTGCAGATCTCCAAGCAAATGGCAGAAAACAAGGACACTTGGAAAAAAGGCTGCAGGGCCTGCCAGAACAAAGGAGAGGGAGGAAGCTGCAATCACTGCTTCAGGTGTGGTCAGCCAGGTCACATCTCCAGAGGGTGCAGAGCTCCGCGTCAGGTGCAGAGAAACCTCAGAGGGTTGCTGCAGAGGGACCAGCAGTGACCTAGCAACAACCATCAGGGTCCTGCCACTGCCACTGCTTCTCAGGCAGGACTTGGAGCAGTACTGTACCAGCACAGCCATGGCAAGCTAAAGCTAATAGCCTATGGATCCAGAACCCCCCCCCCCCCCCCCCCGAATGAAACTATCAGCTGCACCCTGGTAAGCTAGAGTTTCTCACGCTGAAGTGGACTTTTGTGGCATATACAGATAATAACCCACTCACATATATACTAACAACAACAAAACTGAATGCTATAGGACAGAGATGGGTAGCTAAGTTAGGAAATTTTAATTTCACGATAAAGTGCGGGCCAGGCAAAGTAAACGTGGGCGCAGACAGCTTATCAAGCATGCCAGCTGATTTTGAGAGCTACATGAGTAAATGCACACAGTCAGTCTGTCAGGAAGCAGACAGGGCAACAGAACTGGGCATTTTAGTGCAACAAAAGGAACAAAGTCCACTCCTCAGTTCAGTTTCATTTAATGTTCTTCAAGAACCGAATCATTTTGAATGAGCTGCACAAGGAAATGGGGCACTTGGGCACAGAAAGAACGTTATCTATCTAACATAATCTGATAAGAAACCGTTTCTTTTGGCCCAGAATGCAAAGAGATATAGAACATTTTGTGACAAATGTGTGAGTGTCCCAAGAAAAGACAACCAAACAGACAGGCACGTGCACCCATGTTGAGTATCGAAACCACTCACCCATTCCAGCTGGTCTTCGTTAACTTTCTGCATCTGGAAGAATGTTGAGGTGGGTATGACTACATTCTTGTGGTGATGGAACATTACACTCGCTTTGCTCACGCATATGCAACCACTAACAAGGCAGCTAAAATTTTGGCAGACAAGTTGTTCAATGATTTCTGTCTCAAGTTTGGTTTCCCAGAAAAACTGCACTGTGACTTAGAAAGAGAATTTGAAAACAAGCTGCTGCACCACCTAAAAGCACTCTCTGGTGTCCGGGGGTCTCATACTAGTCCTTAAATGTTACAGAGAGAAGAGGACCAGGGGAAATCTGCTTCTACTGGGAGGTTGACATTTATGTCATCAAAAGTCGGAAAGGTGACTACAGTCCCGTGTTTAAGGTGGAACCAGAGAGGGGCAAAGGCAGAATAAGGATTCTCCACAAAAACATGCTGTCACCATGTGACTTCCTTCCAGTCACTAATAGCAGAAAAAAGGCTTCTACCACAGCCCCAGCAATGAAAAGAAACAGTCACAAAAACAGACAAACACCTGTGACTAAACACACACCACACACAGATGCTGAGGAGGAATCAGATGATGACTTCCCTGCCGTGACATTCATCTGGCCTACAGCTGAACCCCACTCACCCTCACTTAACACCACAGCTCAGGAGTTCTATCTGGAGAGTGGAAAGACTGTCCCAGAGCTGAGTGATCGCCTTCAGATTGCCAAGGAGGGACCTGAGGAGCAGGTCTGTACAGCAACATCTGAGGATCAGAGGATGAAGTCACAGAGGAGACAGGCCAGGCGGAACCGTTTCTACGGAGACAAAGGTGTCTACCCCAGAAGTGTGGCTGCCGAGGTGGGCTAACAGCTAAGCTAAAAGCCAAACCTGATAAAACGCCACTTCCATCTATCTTCCGCTTCCATCCGCTTCATCTATTTTCCTCTCCAACATTTGCTCCACGGAGAACAAAATAGATCATCTGCAGTTGGAACTAACATCGAAATGGTAGATGAGGAACTGCTGTGTAATAATTCTGACAGAGACATGGCTAAACTCGTCAATTCCAGATAATGCTATTAGCATCGAGGGGCTAGTTACATTCTGTGCTGATAGGGGTTGCGCACTAAGTACGTCTCAAGCTATTGCTCACCGGACATTGAGCTTTTGACTGTACTCTGCAGACCAATCTATCTGCCCAGGGAATTTGCTGTAGTTTCCATCACTGCTGTGTATGTCCTCCCCAAGCGCTAACACAAAGGAGGCTATGTGTGTTCTCTACCAGACTATCAGTGAGTTGCAATCCATTCACACTGAGGGCTTCTTCATTGCTGCTGGGGATTTTAACCAGGCCAACATGAAGACTGTTCTCCCACATTTCCACCAGCATGTGGATTGTGCTACCAGGGGAGTGAACACACAAGACAAGGCCTACACAAACATCAAAGATGCATTCAGAGCAGCCCCCCACCCCCACCTAGGCTCTTCAGACCATCTGTCCATTATGCTAATTCCTGCATACAAGCCCCTGCTGATCAGAGAAAAACCTACAGTGAGGACGGTGAGGGTGTGGTCTGAGGGGGCTATGGAGGCACTTCAGGACTGTTTGGAGTGCGCTGACTGGGACATGTTTAAAAAAGCTGCCTCCTACAATGATCACGCCAACATTGATGAGTATGCCATGTCTGTGTCAGCCTACATCAACAAATGCATGGGTGATCTCGGCACCAAGAAGAACATCATCACCCGGGCCAACCAAAAACCCTGGATGACTGTGGATGTATGAAAAATGCTAAAGGCATGGAACTCAGCCTTCAAGTCGGGAGACACAGAGGCACTGAGAACAGGGAGAGCCAACTTGAACCGTGCCATCAGACTAGCAAGGTGTGCCCACAGCCAAAAAATCCAGGATTTTTTCCATGACACCTCCAACACCAGGAATATGTGGCAAGGCATACAGGCTATCACAAACTACAAGATAGCCCCTCCTGTGTGCGATCATGATGCTGACTTCCTCAACGATCTCAGCATCTTCTTTGAGAGGTTTGATGCACTAAGCAGTACTCCTGCGGTGAAAGTTGTTCCCCAGAATGAAGAGGCACTCGACACAGCTGATGTGTGGAGGTCTCTGAGGAGAGTCAACTCATGGAAGGCCCCAGGCCCTGACAATGTCCCATAATGCTTCAAGTCTGCCACCATCATCCCAGTAACTAAAACACCTCAGATCACATCACTCAATGACTTCTGGCCTGTCGCACTGTAGGAATTAGATGACTTACTTATCCCAGGAATCAGTCTATGAATTGTAAAAGTCTTTGTGGCCCTTTCTCACTAAGGTGAGAAAGAGGACAAAGGAACATTCAATGAGGGAAACAGGATGAAGGGGGAAGTTTAGGGTGCAATTCATTGTACCTGAGGAGTTTATGGTATAGTATGAACCCTGGGAAACAGGATGAGTGAACTCCCCCAAGTGGTCATTCTTTTAAGAGACTGATTTACCAATACCAGGTGCATGTGACAACCAGTTGTCCTTTTTGTTGCCAAACAGTATAAAAGCCAAGACATTGTGGAGATCTGCAGAGAACACTCTGCATGAGTCTTCCCTCCATGCTGCATGCATTAAAGAAACCTGATTCATCACACCGAGTCTGTAATTCTTCTGAGAATTAGCAACTCTCAACAAGCAACAAGGAGAATTTCCCTTACAGCACTCACTTCCATTATGATGAAGTGCTTTGAGAGGCTGGTTAAGGAGCATATCTGCATTGGACCCACTGCAGTTAGCATACTGACCTGGCATCGGGGTGGATGACGCCGTCACCTACCTGCTACCTGCCAGGCCCTGTCTCACCTGGAGTCCCCCAGGAGCACTGTGAGAGTCATGTTTTTTGACTTTTCCAGTGCTTTCAACACCATCCAGCCGTCAATGCTGCAGGGGAAAATGGAGGCAGCTGGTGTGGACCAACAGCTGGCTGCATGGACCATCAATGACCTCACTGACAGACCGCAGTACTTGAGGTTACACAGCTGTGTGTCAGATGACACAATATCAGTGCAATAGTCTGGACAATAAGCTGTGCAATAAAAACAGGTACATAACAATCTGTAAATACGATCTACAATTTCTTAAAGTTTTTTTACAATTTCTTTCTTTTTATTGTTATTTAAATCCTCACTCTTTTGTATATACTGTTTTTGTTTCTAATTTGCATGCACTTCTTATATTAATCTTTACTGATGCTGCTGTATTCTGGAATTTCCCCTTGCGGGACAAATAAAGGAATATTGATCTTGATCTTGATCTTGAGATGTGGTAGTCAGCAGCACAGGGGCCCCCCAGAGAACGGTGCTGTCACCGTTCCTTTTCGCCCTCTACACCTCGGACTTCATGTATAACTCCACCCTCATCTACAGAAATTGTCTGATGACAGTGCCATTGTTGGCTGTGTGTCAGAGGAGAATGAGCAGGAGTACAGGGGGGTCAGCACGGACTTCGTGGACTGGTGTCAGCAGAACCACCTGATCCTAAACACCAGCAAGACCAAGGAGATGATTATTGATTTCCGAAGGAAACCTTCCCCTCACACACCGGTGAACATCCAGGGCTTGGTCATTGACATGGTGGACTCATTTAAGTACCTGGGTGTTCACCTCAACAATAAACTGGACTGGACAGACAATACTAACATCCTATACAGGAAGGGCCAGAATTGCCTACACCTGCTGAGGAGACTGGGGTCCTTTGGTGTGTGCAGAGCTCTACTCTAGACTTTCTATGACACTGGGGTGGCCTCTGCAGTGTTTTATGCCATAGTGTGCTGGGGAGGGGGCAGCACGGACAGAGACAGGAAGAGACTGAACAAACTGGTTAAGAGAGCCAGCTCTGTCCTGGGCTGCACACTGGACTCCATCGAGGAGGTGGCAGACAGAAGGATGTTAGCCAAGCTGACATCCATCATGGAAACTCCTCCCACCCCCTGCACCACACTATGAGGACCCTGAGCAGCTCCTTCAGCACAAGACTTTTACATCCCCAGTGCAGAAAGGAGCGCTACCGCAGGTCATTCCTGCCCACAGCCATCAGACTGTATAACAGTGCACAATAACATCCACTCAAATGCAAGTTGAACTGACAACCTGATCACATCTCACATTTTTCCTCTGTTTTCATGTGCAATCGTCATTTTCAATTACCTCAGTGTGTATGCATTGTATATATTGTAAATTACCATGGGGTATAGAACACTTGTGCAATATTTTTTTGTCTTCTTGCCCTCTGACTTCTTGCACTCTGTCTTGTTGCTGCTGTAACATGTGAATTTCCCCCATTGTGGGATAAATAAAGTCTATCTTATATCATCTCCAGACTCCCTCCCACGTTTGACCCCTTCCAGTTTGCCTACTGGCCTAACCACTCCACCGAGGACACCATCTCCTCTGCTCTCCACCTGAGCCTTGCACACCTGGAGCAGAAAAACACTTATGTGCGGATGCTGTTTCTGGACTTCAGTTCAGCGTTCAATACCATCATTCCACTGCATCTGATAGACAAACTGGGATGAGACAAAATGTCAGTGTCTTGGGTGGCACAGAGTAGGAAAAGGGGAGGTGCACCAATTAGTCAGGCTGTGGATATAGGGCTACCTGCAGGAGGAACGCAGGTTGCAGCAGTTGGTTCATGCCGGTGGAGTGAGGAAGGTGCACACCTCAATCTACACTGGTGTACAGGGAGTGGGCATGCAGGCATAACTGGTCAGACTTTGTCTGTGTTTAATGTGTTTATATTGTCTGGTTGGAATATGTGTCACATTTATTGTTTTCGTGTATTTCATACCTGCTTTGATCCCTGCTGGGTTGAAGGTGGCTGGTAGTCAATGATGAAATAGATCAATGTACCAGGTATTTTAAAGTTTAGTCATTGGGCGAAATCGGTATGTATTTTAATTTCTTTAGTAAATTGTTGATTGTTAATATGTGTTCCTCTACAGAGCATCAGTGGTCCATTCACTGCTCTTGCCATGACACTATTTTGTTGCTTTCATTTGTTTTCTTTTCCTGTCAAGTCCACCCTGGCAAATGTGCTGGTAGTGGGCAAAAAGAACTGGGTATTGCCCTTGAGCTAACATTGAGCTTACCCTTTCTTTATTTTCATTTGTTTGTCTTGTTTTTGGTTCGGCTTGTTTCCTCATTTAATCATTTACCTTACAGGTCAACCCCAGTCTGGTAGACAGGGCAGGCTTAAGGTGTGATTACCAGTTGCAGTGTAACTTTTTTCACGTGTGTAAATCTTTGATTTAAGATTGGGATTAGAGTTTATTTACTTTGTATGCAAACCATGTATACAGAGTGAACTGATGTGTGTTAATATAATCCAGACCCTGCCTGGGTTAGGCCGACTGGAAGTTAACGGCAAGTGTGTTAATGGCTAATATAATATAATTGTCAAGCTGAGATTTTTGTAATAAATAAATATTCCTTTTGTACCTCATGGCTGATTTGTCATTCCTGTTACTAGCAACCTGTAGTTGGTGTTACATCAATAAAAACTACTAAAAGTCGCTATAAACGTTCAATACAACAAGTAAAATACCCAAATAAAATGCAAGCATTCTAAACAACTTAAATGAAGCAAAACAAAAGAGCAGTAGCAGTTCCTGTTCTTGGTTTCAGTATCTTGCCCAAAGACACTTCGACATGCTGACTGGAGCTTGGGACTGAACCAAGTACCTTGTGATTGGTGGACAATCCGCTCTCCCTCATGAGCCAGAGCCACCCAATGACATGCCTTCCTGGAAGTGTTATGGTGCTGATGAGGTTCCAAAGCACAGAGTATAACAATACCACCCAAAAAAAGTTACGAAGGTGGTCTGCAAAAGAAGAATCTGCCAAAATCCTGCATTAGCATTTAGCATCTAGAAAACACTTTGGGTCCTGCAGGCTGTCTTAAGGTGTGTTTGATTGAGGGGAATGGATGCTTCTCTCTTGTCACTCATCTATACAGCTCAGTGAAGTCAGTGCATATTCTCACCTTGCTCTTGCCTATGTGCTTGGGACCACCAACATAGTTGTACACAACTCCATGGGCTCTTCCACTGTTAACGATGGAAAGTTCCTCTTTAACCTTTGGGACAAGTGGAAGAGACATGCGCCTGGACATTAAGAGTAAAAAAGGCTGTGCCCTCAGTTTCAATACAATATTGTACTCATGCTCTTTTTCCTAGTCCACTGAAAAGCTTTGGGAATTCTTGGTGTTTGGTATCTTTCACCTTCAGATGCATCCCTCCTGGCCTCTGTAGGCCTTAGCTGGCCTCACCAGTCTGCCAAACTGGCTCCAGTTGTACGGTGTTTCTGGGACAGCGGTGACATCTGCTCCAGTATCAATTTTAACACTGCGTTGTAATTTTTTAATTTATTTATTTATTTTTTTCATATTGCACACCGTAGCGTAATCTTTTTTCTGCAGCAATTGCATGCTGCCTCCCTTGCCGGACATTGTTGTAGATAATGTCCTCTTCCGTCTCCACATCTTTTGCATTGTGCATGTTGTTCATGGTAAATGGACTGTATATTCACACCAGAATTCAGGACAATCTGGCAACAGGTAGGAGAGAGCTCTCCCCTTTTATCCTGTGCCTTAATCATTGTCATGCGCATTAGGTGTGCACCTGTGGAGGCGGAGCTGGCCAGATGTAGAGACACACCCAGCTAGACAGACAGAGAAAACAGACAGACAACATATAACACTGGGGAAAAGAGAAAAAGGAAAACACTAGGTGGTAACACCTGCAGTATTTTCTTGAATGTCTGTCTGTATTGCATCTTGGATTGCTTTGAACCTGTGCTACTGAGTATTCAGACTGTCCAGCTGCATGTTGGAGATGTCCGCTTTCAAATTAGTCTTCAGTATTCTTCACCAGCACACTTTATCAAGCCTTGTAAACAGCTCAGTGTGTCCTCTGCTTCCTTTCCCATGGTGTAAATCAGCACATTGACTTGATTTTAATCCCCTTGCATTTCTTATCCAGACATGATGTGAAATCTGTTGATGTCATCCAATAATCGGCCTTGGAATTGAAATTTTAAGGTGAAAAAACTTTGAACTGATTAATGTCACAGTCCTGTGAGCTCTCTAGCTTTAGCTCCAAACTTAATCAATTCCAGGACAGGGTTAGAGCAAATGGCAGAAGAGTTATGATGATTGCACAGAGCAGAAAAGATAACAATAAGTGGTCAGTTTAGCAGTAAATGTAGTTTGCAGGTTAAATTCCTGCGGGGGTTCGGAAGGAGGGGCACAGAGGACTAGAGGATACAGGTTTAAGTTGCGACACGTGAAACGTGAGCTGAATTTTCATGGTGTCTGGTAACTTCAACGTTACTGCCTGAGTGTGAATGATCTTGATGATGACGATGTGAATGGAGCAGTGAACCTGGGAGACAGTTTGCATGACTCAGTACGTAAAGGGATATTTTTGGTGGAAAGCCAAACTGACTGACCTGGTTTGTAGAGAGGGTGTCACAAAATGTGGGATTCTTAGATTACACAAAAAAAGGATGGCTGGAGTCACAAGGAGTGAAGAACTAAGAACTAAAACACACGGGGAGGCGGCTTTTAGCTATTATGGACCCCGATTGTGGAACAGCCTGCCGGAGAGCCTCAGTGGTTTTTGGTTGGTTTTTAGCTCCAGTGTTTCCTCATGGGAGTCCTTGGTTTTTAGGTCAAGTGTTTCCTCATGGGGGGCCCCCCTCACTGGGAACTGCTTCTGGCCTACTGATGGGGGCGCTGCTGAGGGGACGGCTCTGGCCTGGATGGCTGGAGGCCTCCGCACCTTGGTGTGGGGCCTTCTGTCTGCCTGGGTCGGGGTGGTCTCGGGCGGCACTCCCCGGTCATGAGCCAGGGGCCCTCTCAGTGTGGATGGCCCCCAAAGGTGGCTTACTACTTTTCTTGTCCGTATGGGTGCGTGTGCGGGTGTGTGTGTGTGCGTGCGTGTGTGCGTGTCTGTGTGTGTGTTTCTGTATGTAGTTATGGGGGCGGGAGGGCTGGGTTTTCTTCTCTGTTGTGCCTCACAGAGGCACTTTGCGCTGCTTTTTAAGTATGAAAAGTGCCATATAAATTAATAAAGTTTGCAGTTTGAAGAGCCGTGCTTTTATTTACAGTGAAAAAAAAACAAGAAAAACTGACCCGTGCGGCACCGCAGCACCCTTCACATGTTCACTGTGTAGCATCACATCACCTCCCTGCTTTGTTGGCCAGAGCATTATGGTGATGATGGTGCACTTTACACAGTCATCATTGAGTCCATCCTCATCTCCTCCATCACCATCTGGTACACTGCTGCCACCGCCAAGGACAAGGGCAGACTGCAGCGTGTCATTCGGTCTGCAGAGAACGTGATTGGCTGCAATCTCCCATCTCTTCAGGACCTGTACGACTCCAGGACCCTGAGGCGTGCAGAAAAGATTGTGGCTGATCCCTCCCACCCTGGACACAAACTCTTTGAGTCACTCCCCTCTGGCAGGAGGCTGCGGTCCATCAGGACCAAAACCTCACGCCACAAGAACAGTTTTTTCCCGTCTGCTGTCAGCCTTATCAACAAGGCCCGGAACCCCCCCGACACTCTTCATACTCGACCTCTGCCTCATCTTGCCACATTGACATAAATACAACTCTATGCGTTACATTAACGCTCAGATTGGACTTCCTTCTGAAAAAACAGACTGTGTTTCCGGAAAAAACAAACAAACAAAAAACAGACTTGTGTATATATATTTATACTGTTATATTTTGTGCTCTTATTTTAATAGATGTGTCATGCACCAACTGCACCACAACAAATTCCTCGCATGTGTAAAATCATACTTGGCAATAAAGCTTTTTCTGATTCTGATTCTGATTCTGAGCATTAAAAGGACTAAGCCCCTCCCCAAGCCCAACCAATTTCCAATTAGCACCCAAAACTGCTATTTCTGGCCACCACACATTCATAAACAGGTTCCACCTTAACCCCACTAATACAATACAAACACCCAAATCATCACAGCAAAAAAAAAAAAAACCTCAGTGTACCTGACTCTAGTTGACCACAACACAACCTGATATTCCTTCTGACCCCAAATCTCCCCTCCACTCAGAGGAACATGGTATGGCCAGCACCATTTTCCCACCATATAAGGCAGCTGCTTCAGCTGCTCTGGTTCCAGTTGAGTCTCTTGGCTGTCTTGACGTATGCTAGGTTTTTATGGGCAGTCCAAACCACAAAGGGGTGTTCAGCTCCCTCCACCTAGTGTCTCCACTCTTCCAGGGCCAGTTTGACGGCCAGCAGTTCACAGTTTTCAACGTCGTAGTTACATTCCTCTTAAGAAAGATGACAGGCGAAAAAGCACAGGGGTGCAGACGGTTATCTGGTTCAGCATACTGGGATAGCACTGCACATGACCTTGATGTTCCTCTAGGGAACGGGAGAAACTCAAGATGTCATGCAGGTAGACGAAGACAAACTGGCTGATGAAATCTCTCAGGACATCATTTATCAGGGCCTGAAAGAAAGCTGGAGTGTTAGTGAGACTGAAGGGCATAACCAAGTACTCAAAATGGCTAAGGGGTATATTGAAGGCAGTCTTGCACTCGTCTCTGGGCGGGTGTAGAGACACACCCAGCTAGACAGACAGGGGAAAACAGACAGACAACACTTAACACTGGGGAAAAGGAAGAAGGAAACACTAGGAACAGACAGGGCTGCAGGATTGTGACATGATCGTACAACAGTTGTCAACAGAATTGAAAGAGAGGCATAGTCTACATACATACAGACAGATAGTTAGATTACATTTGGACTTTCAACATGTCCAATTGTAGCTTCATTAATCAATATCAATATATGTAATAATGTCATATATCAATTAGAAATAATGTTTTGTTTTAGGTAATTACTCAGAACCCAAAAGTAGAACTCCAAGACAATGATGACCAATTGAGCAAATACAATGTGGTATGGCTGCGGACTTAAGTACCTCATGCTGTGCCCCCTCACTGTGCAATACCTTTCAGCAGAGTTTGTTATGATTGTCTTTGGGTTTAAGACCAATAAAAGCCAAATGTGGAAAGTGGAAAAGACCACCTTGCCCAGCTGTGGTAGAGCCTCAAACACACTACACATAAAGGTTTTTAGAAATAAATTACATCTTACTGTAAATTTGGTATATTAAAAACCTATCAAAGGGATTCAAATAATGAAATAAAATTTTTTATGGCCGGGAGACAAGGAGGGCCAGGACCCAGAATGCAAGGACAGGAGAACAGATTTTAATGACCAAAAATACAAAGTAACAAACAATACAACAAAAATCTCCACGAGGGGAAAGGCACTAAGCAAAGTAACAACTCAAAATCACCTCAACAGGGAATAACGAATACTAGAAAAGTAACAACAGAAAATCACCTCAACAGGGAATCACGAATACTAGAAAAAGTAACAACAGACGCATGGCTAGAGACTAGAGAGCAAAGCGTGGTGAGACACGAGGGGCCTGGACGAAGGAATCATCTGGCACCGAAGTGAGTGAGGAGCTGACTTAACATGAGGGCTGATGCGCCTCAGGTGTGTCTCAGCGGTGCAGCCGGGGGAGCTCAGCCCCACCCCCTGCCACACTCCAGACTGTAGAGAGGGAGAGTGAGAGAGGGAAAAACACAGGCAGAACAGAAAACAGCAACAAGAGACCACAGCCATAACAAAATTATCATTTTCAATGATTAACAGTTGCACATATACACATGAAAGCATGGTTACCTGCACATATCCAGTGACCATTTTACAAAAAGTGTAATTGGATTGTTGTGACACTTTTTAAAGAATAAAATACATGGCAAATTAAATAGTTGCTGCTGATAACTTGTACATGTTAACTTGTAGTTCAATACATCTCTATATTTGAGCGAGGTATGGAAATGCTAAAATTTCTATAATACAAGAGTTTGATCTAGTCACTATCTCTGCATGAAAAAACAGAATGTTTTCTGGTGATGCTATGGTAAAAGAGAAACTCTACAGCTACCACAGAAGATCGACAATTGTAAAAGGATTATTAATATTTCCAACTCAATACTGTAAAAAACAATATGTTAAAGGTAAAGTGAAAAGACACAGAAATTTCTTGCATGACTTGTTTTTTCGAGGAAAAAGGACAATATATGTAGAGGAATTTTAAAAAGGCAATGGTCTCCCTTGTTAAAAGATATTTCTCAAAGAGTAACTTGTAAAAGAAGTATCATTCTCTCTTCATCCAACAGAGACCTGATGCAGCATGTCCTGACCCACATACAAGCTGTAAGCCATAAAAGTTCATGTAACTGCTATTGCCAAGAGAAAAATGTGAAAAATGGAAATCAGTTTAACAAAGGAATAATATATCACATATCCTTTGTTAATCAGGGTCTAACTTTGAGCATGGTAACAGCAGGAACAAAACGAGACATTAACCATCAGGCAACTGGTTTCTGAATCTCTGCTTTTCCATATAGATCTATGTTTCACTTTTGTGAGCAAAAACTTGAGAGCGAACACATAAAAGACATGCTATTTTTATAATTACTAATTATTTAAATGAGTTGGTGCTTTTCCCAAGCAGCTTTAGTTTTCTGTGGCATCAACATCCTCAAGCATGATGCTCCCATGTTACAAAAATACCAAATGATCAGAGTTTCCTCTATTAAAAAGGAACAATATTTCCTGTCCTTCTTTTTACTGCTGGGGAAAACCTACAGAATAAAGACAGGAACACTCTCCCTTCAGAAGCCTGTCTTTCCAAGAAGAGCATTCGGGTCAACGGTCCAGGAAGAAATGGTATCATGTGTGATTGGTTGTACCTGATTTCCTCTTTTCAGCTAGGAGTTGATAGGCTTGAGGTAAAACGTGTCTGTGTGTCTCTCCTTTCCTGTACAGAGGTGCTGAGAGGCAAGCGAGCCTTCTGTCTCTTACAAAAAGGTGTTAGGAATTCTAATGACATTGCACCTGTGTCAAACACAGGAATTTCACCCAAGAGAGCAGGTTTCGTGTCCTGTGTGAAATCAAATGTCAGCAGTGACTTATCATTTACAGACTGGAAATACTGTTACCGCCTGTTTTTTTGTTTTTGTTACCTCTTTCAAAGATGAAATTTATTTTAAAGAACATGGATTATCACTTGTTCTTAAGTCAGTTCTCTTGAACACGATGTGACACTTAGGAATGTGGCATTTGAGGGAGAGTTGATGTATGACAACCTTTGACCTTTACATCCCCTTTTCCCTGCCCCCAGCCTCTGACTGAGGACAGGGTAGAGTTAGGGTGAACCAGTGAGAGAGGGGAGGGTGCAGTTCGGGTGACCTAATGATTGCATTGAAAAAAAAGGAGAACATTTGTTAAATAAAAAAAACAAACTAAACATGACCAAGACAACTGCCGAACCATCTGTGAGATGCATATTAAGAATCAAGATCAAGGGGTGCATGCAAGAAACAAATGTTGTATTTGTGCTGGACCCTCCAGGAGGAATGGTTCACTCTCCAGCCAAATTATTGAAGCCAACTTCAATAATTTCTTCATCAAAATTAGCAACCTGTATTTTTGACCCCATCCCAACTAGGCTGCTTAAAGAAGTTTTACCCTTAATTGACTCTTGTAGCTATGATCAATCTGTCATTAGCAATAGGCTATGTACCACAGTCGTGTAAAGTAGCGGAAATTAAACCTCTTCTTGAAAAGCCTACCCTTGATCTGGGGGTTTTAGCCAACTATAGACCTTTGTCTTACTTCCACCCAGTTGACAATCAGTTGTGTGACTTTCTACATAACAATACTTTATTTGAGGATTTTCAGTCAGCAATTAGAGTACTTCAAAGCACAGGGACAGCGCTGGTTAAAGTTACAAATGTAAATGTAAAAATGATTTATACCTTGGCTTAAACTGAGAAGTTGCTGACATTCATTGATATTCTTGCTTTGTACATGTTTACATTAATGTATTAATATTACCATGTGGGTAATTATGACCATAGATTCATAAGAAAAATATTAATGCATACACACTGTAAACCAGCGGTGGAAGAAGTGCTCAGATCTTTTACTGGAGCAAAAATAACAATACTATAATATAGTGTAGAAATACTCTGTTACAAGTAATAGTCCTACATTCAAAATTTTACCTGAGTAAAATTACAAAAGTAATATACTTGCAGTTAAAAAGGAAAAAGTACTCATTGCGCAGAAAGGCCCATGTCAGAATAATGTACATTATTGAATTATAATTATTGATTTTTTTAACTGTACAGTATATACTGGTGGCTAGTTTATAAATTTCACCCATAACATACTTTCATCATCATACTTTATTTGTTGATTACATTTTGTATTACTAATCTGAATCTGCAAAGTAATTTACATAGTGGTGGAGTATAGCCTAAGTACCTCGAAATTGTACCTCAGTGCGGTAAGTGTGGCCAACAGCAGTAATCAGTGCACATTATGCATTAATATTCACCACAAATAACTGCAAATATAGTGGCCACCACTGTCTGAAACCATTCCAATAGGTTGAGAGCGCGGATTGGTTGGAGTTTTTGTTTTTTGTTTTTTTTTTCCCCCCCAACAGTACTGCTCTAATCCAGGAAGTTATCTCAATGGGTGTTTTGTGCAATGAGGTAGGTTTGTCATGTTGTAAAATGGGTGTGTCTTGTAGTCTGCGAGACTGCAGATAGACTGTTGCCGCTTATTTGGTCAAATGCATCATTTTAACGAACTTTGAACTAGACGCAATAGCGACGTCATGGTCCTCCTTTGTGAGTATAGGAGTTTACGTGAAAGTTCACGCCACACGCCGTGGTCAACAGGCCACTGTCGGACCCTTCTCAACAAATAAATGATACAGCAAACTTCCATTTAAATAAAACGTGCAAGACGGCGACATCCTGTAATTGGTGGAGAGGCTGGTGATGTCACGGGAACAGTCCGGCCAGTTTTTGAGAGTGGGTAAAGTTTCTCATTGTGTCGATGAGACGCTGGCAGAGATGACTGCTATCTGACTGAACAGTGCGATAAACAGCGCGTCGGGTCACTTCACTTTAATGTCTTGTGAGCTGTCAGAAGGACGAGACTGTTATTTATTTTATTTTTTTAATTTATCAACAACTGGATATATCACCATCAGCGCCAAAGGACGGACTCATGGGCCAAGGCACAAGATTGTTATTCTCTCATAGATAAGGTAAATGTTTCCCCCTTTGAAAATCATTCAGAGTATGCTATCTGTATGATCCGAATACAGACGTAAAGTTAACAACAATAATAATTAAAATAATAACTACGAATACATTTTTTTTTTCTTTTTTTTTTTTTTGGCATGAAATGAAAGGAGAAAACATGCTGTTTGCCGTGTTTTTGCCAGCCTACGAAACTCCTCGGCATCTGTAACCAGAGGTTGAAGTGAAGATTTTTTCAAGTACTATAAAGCACATTTGTGAAACTACCTTCAGTTTTAACATTTTAGGTATACTCATCTATTTCAGAGGGATAACGTAGGATACAATTTAATATGCCATTGTGTACACATATATTTGTCATATAAATATATATATATATATATATATATATAGTCTATACTTTTAACATTTCAATGTAGGATATGTAATGCAGTATCATTTTGCAACTTGGTGAATATTCTAACATTGTCTACAATGAGCACTAGGAATAATGTAACTATTTTCCAATAGTCTCGTTTATTGTTTAATATTGTGCCAAACAAATCAACACTTGTCTCAAGAATGCAAAACCCCTAAGTTCTAAAACTGTTTGTTATGACCTACGTCCCACCATCTCTCCCATCCATTAACAGTTGAAAAGCATAGGTCCCAGAAATCATTACTGCACCACTAAATAAAGTCCAAATTGCTCTTTGCCACAAGACCTGACTATTTCAAAATGGAAAATGTTGCTACCAGTTTTTTTTAGAATGGAACTGGTTGCAACAGTCCATCTTTCACTTTACGTGATCGCATATCTTGTAGTCTTTTTCCATACATATGTGCAGGCTTGCCTTGACTCGGTTTGACTCGGCCCGAGTTGGCCCCATTAACATCAGAATAAGCAATGGAATCAAGATACAAGATACAGTTTGCATGGATACAGTGTCCATGGATGTGAGTTTCTAAATTATATACTATTAATTTGAATGTTGTTGGTATTCAGCTGTTGCCATGAAGCTGATTACTTGCAGTAACTGCACATACTGTGTGGTGTTTCCCCAGTAAAAGTGAGTGAGGGAAAGTCAACTCACTGCAGGACACATGCAGCTGACTGTGAGATGAAAGCCAAAACATAGCGTGGCCAACAAAACCAGAAAGGACATATTCAATAAATTCTCTCTCTCTCTCTCTCTCTCTCTCTCTCTCTCTCACACACACACACACACACACGCACACACACACACACACACACAGCAGCTGTGTTTTCTCCGAGGTTCCAGTCAGTCAGAAGTGGCAAATGTTTTTGAGTGAAAAATTCAAAGGTAGAGAATCACAGAATGTGTGCCCCCTAATAAGGAGTGTTTCCCTCGTGTTCAGAATTTTGTTGTGATGGTCAACCCTTACTGCAAAAAAGATTCCTTCCAGTCAGGGAGGTTGTTTTTCATCCCATCCCACTGCTATTCCAATGTTTCTTTTACATCCTCAGTATGATCATTTCAGCAAAGTATGGGCTCGACTTGTTAGTGTCAACACTATGTGGTCAGAGTTGTATACCATAATCAGTCTAAGCTGTACTTTGGCTTGCTCAGCATCCATTATAGACAGCTGAAGCCTACTTCCTCAGCTTCAGCTGTTGTTTTGTCAGGCATAGCGTGCTACCTGTGCCCACTTCTTCCCTGAACAACCTCTCAAACCAAGTTAAACAAAGAAACCAAAAAAAAAGATTAACTACAGAGTATGCTGACATCAGACGTTCTTTACAAATAATCCCCAGAATAAAATCATTATAAAAAATAAAATCAAAAAACAAGGGTTTTGTAAAGTGTTTTAATTCTGCTCATAGCATGAATAACTGAAGTGGTTCTTGCTGTAGTTGACATTACTGTAATGCATTGCTTTTTTAGTGAAGCTAAAAAAGCAAAAAAGGCTCATTTGTACGTTCAGATTTTGCATAACATTAGCAGAAGGTTGATTTTTCTGATGAATCATCCATTGAACTGCATCCCAATTGCCACAAATACTGCAGAAGACCTGTTGGAACCCGCATGGACCGAAGATTCATCCAGAAAACAGTCAAATTTGGTGGAAGAAAAATCATGGTTTGGGGTTACATCCAGTAGCTACAAATCAAGTTATTACTTGTTCCTACAACTTGGATAAGCGACAAGAATTTTTGTCAGGGACTGTATATGCTTTCAGTGTGAACATACCATGCTCGAAACATGGTTGCAACTAGCAGGCCTACATAATGAGAGCATGTGGGATTGGTACACATGCAAAGTGGAACTTAGCCTAGCCGACATACTGGTACAGAGATGTGCAACCCATTGTGTTTTTATAAACCCTACATTTTTAGTCATGTTGCTACAGACATAAAGCTACGCCTTACCCCTGTGAAACTAGAGCCCCTGTGTTGCTATCATTTTTTTGCAGTTTTGTAACCTACTTGGTAGGTTACAACAACTTATCACTGGTTTAAATGTAGCAAAATTTGTAGTGAAATTGTTATCATATAGCTCTAATTATTTCCACACAAGCTTGAGTTTAAAGCTTAAAACATCATTTAATTTCAGGGTTATGTTTATATGTTCAAAACACAAAACACACTGTCAAACAGCTCAGCAGCACACAAGTGTATTCTTGTGTACATGGGTTTGAACAGCCACGTTGCAGCCTTATCAGCTCTGTGAAGGGACAAACAACTCTAAAATAATTTGGTAACTATGACAAATTCTTACCAAATTTGAAAGCATCTACTACATTTTCGTTCATTCAAGAAAACAGGCCCCAAAAACTGCATGTGTCCGCAAATAGATACTAGTTTATGGTGTGAGTGCAGCCTTGGTCTGGCCCTGGAGTGACTTCAGACAGCAGGTCTGGGTTACTGGTAGTCCTTTTTGAGCAGACACAGAGGTGTCCATACTGTGCTGCCTGGAACAGTGCAGTGTTTCCTCTAGGATTTTTTACAGCAGCGGGGGCAGGCTTTCCGGGGAGCCGTGGCGGCGTAAACAAATGACACTTGACTGCAGATTTTACTTTTACAACCTATTTATTGAATGGCCAGTTGAAAATTGCTTTTTAAAGCCTGAATGTAAAAATAAAAAATAAAAAATAAAATTAAATAAATAAAAAATAAAAACAACAAATAATCATTTCTTGATGGGGCTGTAGAATCAGTGGCAAAGTTTGCACCCAGGCTCAGAACAATTAATTTTTTAGGGTTTTTTATAGAAGAGCTCTAAGGCTCAGAGGCTGCATCATCACTTTGCTCTCCTGCTCCTTCACTCAGCTCTCCCCCTGCTGTACTCTGCTCTCCTTCACTTTGTTCCACTGCTCCTCCCTGTCTAATGTTACTTGTTTTATACGATTACATAAGACATTAACGTTAGATAATTTACACTCACATCACAACTGATTACAAGTGTGGACACAATTTTTTACCTAACCATCATCATTTATGAGTCAGTAAAAGGCTAATGATACCTGACTAGCATCATCTTCATCAGCTGTCTTTCTCTTCTTAGAGAAAGCTCATCTGAAAATGCAGTCTGCAGTTACATCATGGCGCATAGATATTAGCTTAATGCTATCAATGCTACTCACGTTAGCGACACTGAGTTGGCACCGGGCCCAATTAACTTAAGCTACCGATATTACGTAACTTTAGCTGGCCATCAATATTTTGCGAATGTCTATTTAACTTGTACAGTCTATTATGTGTTATCTCTAGCTGTTAGCTACCTTTTCTCTGGTAAGTTGCTGCCCTACTTGCTGCCCTACTTTCCAAGACGACACTCCTCTGACTCTCTGACCTGGTGCCTGGGTACGTGACGTGATTTGACTGCGTGACTGTGTTTCTAACAATAACAGACTTGTGTATATATATTTAAATTGTTATATTTTATGCCCTTATTTTAGTAGATGTGTCATATTTTAGTAGATGTGTCATGCACCAATTTCACCAGAAAAAATTCCTCGTATGTGTAAAAGCATTCTTGGCAATAAAGCTTTTTCTGATTCTGATTCTGATTCTGATTCTGATTTGGAGTGGCGGCTAGGATTTAGGAATGGCGGCCCGCCACTCCTAAATGAATGTAGAGGAAACACTGCCGTGTATCAAAGTTGTGCACCCAGCCTAATCTGCTCCATTAGGGGTTGTGTGTCTGGAGTCCTTTCACACACACAGCATGGTCCTTTTGTGGGCAGCAGTGCAGTTGTTGTAGATGTGGAGGGTGTCAGAGTTGGTGGCTGCAGCTGTTTGTTCTCTTTGCTCAGTGAAACCGGAGAGGACTGGCACGGCTGGTCCATAAAGCAGCTGCATAGACACACTGTCAGCAGCGATATAGCCACAGGAGACATCTTGCAGGCTACCTCCATCAACCAACATTTTTGAAAGGAGATTAGCCGGAAGACACAGGCCTAGCCTTCTTGGCATCAAGAAATTTAGCTGGCTCACAAGCACAGAGGGGTTAATCAAGCTGGAGTAATAAAATGGCCATATCTTGTGCTGTAGTCACCAGCTGTTTCTCTACCATTAAGGAAGTATACCAGACATAATTACTGTGGACACACTGACAAATCCTATATTTTATTGTTGTATAGTGTACATACTTTTACATTTTTCTCTCATAGTTTTAACTCAATGCCCCCTTGAGGATTATTAAAGATTATATAGAAATTCTGATTCTCCTGTTTGTGGACCTCTATATCTTCGACTTGCATCTGCTTCCAAATCAAAGCATACAGCTGATAAAAGCCCTAATCACTTTTCATGGCCCTCGAAGCACTCTTGGTGCCTGGGTATAGTATGCAGAAGGGGGAGGAGGAGGGGTGCTCATCCGTAATGACGACTTTGCATTGATATCAATACTACATGTATTTGTACATAACATATAGAATGGAAAACAATATGTAGGCAAAGAGACAAGAGTATGAAGCAGCTATACTCCATGCAATGTCATCAATGGTCCCATTCACTCAATGTGTGGCAGGGTAACAGTGCATATAACGTGAATGAGAGTGTGTAAATATTGGTAAAGGGATAGCTCCCATGATGTAAACAGTATTGCAAAATTTCTACCAGTGTACACATTTCTACCACTGTATGGTATAAACCATAGTACCACCCAAACCTAGGTGTCACATGTCCCAATTGAACCAAATTCAACACTGCGTGTCCTTGGGTAACCAGCAATACACCTGCCAGTGTGAAGTATGAAGTAGATTAGAAAGTGTTCTCCAGATATGTGGACATAAGGACATACATAAGGGTTGCAATGGTATGAGATTTTCACAGTATGATACCCATCTCAAAATTGTGCATGGTATCACACAAATATTATTATTAGTAGTAGTTATAGTAATACTAGTAGTAAGAGTCATTGTAACTGATGATACTATTACTACATATCATCAGTTACAATGACTCTTAAAGTTATGAAAACAGAACAGAGTTTTTTTGGTTGAACAAATGTCTTATAATTTCACACAATATTTTTTGATAAGACTTATATGGTGTAAATCAATAGTTTTAATAACACTAATACAGTAGAATGTACTGTACTGTAGAAAAAAGGTCGTAGTTCATGGAACTTTGAGCTAGTGCACTCTTCACCAGACTAAATGAAAATTAGGAGAACAGTCCAAATCTACAAAGCCCAAAGAATGCAGATGGTATATAATAGGGATGAGCGAGTACACTGCTATCTGTATCTGTATCTGTATCTGTTCAACCATCTAAATTATCTTTATCCGTATCTGTACTTGGAGTGAGCGGGGCCTAAACCGAAAGTGGGCGCAGTAGTAAATTGGAAATCAGAAATGGGTGGGGATTAATTTGGTACATTACTTAAAGTCTGAAATTGATGTACAATAAAAATATTCATATAGACTACTTTGTGTGTTCAGCTATATGTGTGTACACAGACTGTTTATTTTTTAATGATCTCTGTGACCTTGGTGATTCACGCAAACATCCAGTAATGGCAAACAGGGAAATAATATGTCAGCCTTGTTCACTGTATTCTTCTCAAAAGCACCGCGTTCAGTACGAGCAAAGTTTTCCAACTGACTTTATATCACCAGCCAAACTAAGAGCAAGCAGACGGTAAAAAAATAAAATAAAATAAAATAAATCCGACTGGAGTGGAGGCAGTGACCGACGCGACAAGCCGTTTTCAGCTCTGTCTTGTCAAATGCACCGTGTACGTTACGAAACAGAACAGAGCAGAGCGTGAAGACAGTCAGTTACCCAATGAGGATTTTCCTTCAGCACGAGCACGGATATTGACGAGTTTTACTCGTATCATGGTCGTACTCGTCAAAAATGCTTTATCCGTACCGAATACTCGTCTGAAACAAGTATCCGGCTCAACCCTAGTATATAATACAATGGTATGGTATATAAGTACAAAAACACATGGATACAATATGTACCAATGCAGCATTTATAAACTGAGTTCACATTCTAAGAATAAAACATAAAACACTTCAGTAAGTAAACGTAAGATCTATGTGCTCTGACATACTAAGTGATAATTTGGCATGTCAGTGCATAGAATGTGGAGAAGGTTGCTAACAATACCTCCTGTATGGGAGCAATTAATGACAACTATGGTGAATAGAAAACCAGTGAAGAGTTCTTATATCTTATGCACACTAATATGCCTATGCACAGTAATATATAAATTCCACTGTAAGTGAAAGACAAACACCCCCCCGATTTTCCCAGTTTGGAGATGACATTACTTGTTGGTTTTCTATGTAAAGTTATGTGTGTTTAAAGATAGGTTTGTATTTTTTTAAGTCTGTCTTTCAATACTAACATGCCTGTGAGTTGAACATGTTGGTTATTATAATAACTTCATAGTTATGAGAAAATTCCATCGTAATGAAAAATAAAGTTCAGCTGAAGCTAATATGAGGCTTCAGCTGTCTGACTGATCCCATACCCGGTAAAATAAGTAGTTCCAGGCAGCAAGTATTAAGAAAGCAAAAAGATCAATAGCAGTGGCATAGGAGGGTCAAGATAAATAGTATAAACGATACAGAATAAGGACTCAATAATGTATATGAACATTATGTACACATTATAAAAATACTAATTTCCATAAATACCGCTGCAGATAAAAATACTATTGCCTATATTCTTATGAGAAAAACTACCGATGCCATATGTAGAAATTGTACTTGAGAAATACTGTTGCATAAAAAGAACATTGACTTCCATGAGTGTATGTATGTTTACAGTATTTACAGTTTCTAAAAAATATTGTAGCCAATATGGGTAATTAATACAGTGATATTGCACAGTTGAAAAAAATATACAACAAATTAAAAATTGCGCAGGATGTAATTGTATTGCACCAAATGTAATAGATAATATGAGCACGTATTAGCATAGATACCAGTCATGTAGAAGAGATAGAATCGGAAAAAAACAGCATCAACACAGTGCTACATTACATGATGCGGGAGTTAAATAATCTGACAGCTGTTGGGATGAAGGACCTGTAGTAGCATTTTTTCTTACACACTCGATGCAGCAGTCCTGTTACTGAAGGAACTACTTAAGCCCCCTACTGTCTGATGCAGGCAGTGGGATGGGTTGTCCATGATCGATGTCAGCTTGGCAAACATCCTCCTCTCACCAACATCCTGGATGTTGTCAGGGGTAAAATCGAATCTGCTCATTCAGCTCATTCGCCCATTCCTGGTCTCCAGATTCTTGGCCCATCCCACTGTCACTGCTGTGGCCTGAGATGGTTTTCAGGCCCCTTCAGACCTCTCTGGTGTTATTCCCCTGATGGCCCTCCTCCAGCTTCCTCCTGTTTCTGTCTTCACCTCTCCTTATCTCCAGTTTCAGCTCCCTCTGCACCCTTCTCAGCTCATCTTTGTCCCCTGATCTAAAGACCCTCTTTTTCAGTATAGCTTTCAGTTCCGGGGACACCCAGGGTTTCTTGTTTCGGAAACACTGTATCCTCTTTGTAGGCACAGTGTTTTCTACACAGAAGTTGATGTGGTCAGTGATGCAGGTTGGCAAACGGTCAGTGTCCTCCCCATGTGGACTGCACAGCACTTCCCAGTCAGTGGTCTCAAAGCAGTCCCTCAGTGCCATGCTGGACTCCTCTGACCAACGTCTCATATACCTGATGGTTGGTAGTTGTTTATTCAGCAAAAGGTATGTATATAGGGAGCAGATGAACCAGGTTGTGATCAAAACGGCCCAGCGGGGGGAGGGTTAATGAACTGTAAGCATCCTTAATATTTGCATACAGTAAGTCTGGTGTTGTATTGTCTCTGGGTGGGCATTTTACATACTGTGAAAGAGAGAGTGAAGGACAGGGAAACATGATTGATGTCATCAGAGATCAGGAGGAGGGCTTGGGGTGCGATGTCTGCAGCTGTGAGACCAGAGCGTGCAGGAGCAGAGCTAACAGCTCAGTATCTCTCATGCAGTGCTGCTCTTTTATACTGATATGTCCTGGGTTATGCCACCTGTTGTTGACAAACATCGCTATGCCCACACCTTTCCTCTTACCAATACCTTCGTTCTCCTGTCTGCTCTCAGCAGTTGAAAATCTTCCAGCGTAACATGCGAGTCCGCCGTGAGTTCATTTAACCAAGTCTCTGTGAAGCACATGAGACTACACTCCTGGTACTCCCTGTGAAATCTGGTTTGCACCGTTAGCTCTTCCATCTCATTAGGGAGAGACCTCACGCTCTCCATAATAAGAGGTTGATGGTTTGTACTGTCTTTTCTTTTCACGGCACTTCACCCCAGCTGTGCATCCCCTCCTCCTTATTTCAGTGCTATCAGCTGTTCTCGTGTGTAAACAATGGAAAGAAAGAGAAAGACAAAAAAGCAAATCACCAGTATCACCAGTTGTACATCCATTATACGCATTATTGACTGAGACTAGTCATGGAAGAAACACAAGAAACACACAAAAACATATGAAGACAAAGAAAAATGATTCGAATGATTGTGAGAATGAGTGTGAGTGAGGTGGGCCGATTGGTCTGGGTGTAAGCTAACAGAAGGCTTTTGATTCACAATGAACACTTTCCTGTATGTCTCACAGCAACAAACAAACCTGGCAACATTTAGTCTGTAACAGTTTAAAACCTGAATAAAACCTGAGAATTAAAACTGGACTATTACATAGAACTGTACTTGGACATACATATTCAAAGCAGCTAAATAAGTACGTCAGCTCTTAGCAATTTAACAACTTTGACATATATTCAACCTGTGTTGCAGAAGCACAAATACTAAACATCAAATACTGTACACTCATTTTGAACAGTTTTTACTCAGTGGAAACCACTGCATACCTGCGTTGATGGCAGGGTCATGTGACCTAAATAAGGATGTTTTCTGCTGTCTAACTTTTTTTATGCTTTCCAATCACAAATGTGAAAACAGTGACCAAATACAAAAGCATGTACCTCAATAGATACTTTGGGTTACTTTTGGTCTTCATTAACTATTTTTCTACTGCTGCCCCCCCAGTAACTCAGCACTCAAAATACTGAGCCAGATGAGAATGAAATGAAAAAAGGCTGAACCAAAAAAAAAAAAAAAAAAAAAAAGCAAGAAAAAACAAAACAAACATACTGCTATTCTTTTAACAGTTATTGTGACGATTCATAATTTTGAGAGAGGGATCATTCTCATTGTGTTGTGTATCAAACATGTTTTCTTATTTCTGGAGAAAACAATATGGAGACCTCTGCAGCTCCACAAAAAAAGTATTCTGTCACAGTTTCATTATCAAAACATAAAAAAAGATTAAATTGAAATACAATATTCAATTAAGTAAAAATAAATGTTCAGCCCCATCACACTCACACTCATTCACACACCACACTTGGTGTGGTGTATAGTTATCCCTAGCCACAACATCTAGCCCAAAAGAGCATTTTTTTAATGTTTGCAGTTTTGGGCTGAGCTTTTGTTGTCCCAAGTTCAACAATATCTTCTGGATGAACTCGAATGTGTTCTTCATACCTTTGGAGTAATCAGGATTGAGTGCATATATTAAGCCAAAGAGAAGACAAAGTGCTTGAGAGGTTGTAGGAATGTCATCCATGACGATGTTTCCTTCAAGGATGATTGCAATGCTGTTGATCAATGGTGGCATGTCCTCAGTCATAATGCTAAGAACTCCAACAGGCACCTGGGTGCAAGTCATCTGCAGTGTCTGAATCCTGTATTCAAAATAAAAGAAAACAAATACAGTTAGGTAGAATGTTATGACCCACGGTTATATTGTGTTCACTCCTGTAATCGACGTCTCTGCAGGAATCAAAATTCAAAATCACATAGAAAAAAACAGCACTCAGGAATAGTGTCTTTTGAAAGACTATGAGAAGGTGGAACTGGCTGCGTTTCAGCACCTAGCCTTAACAAAATGCATTTTTGAAAAGTCCATAAAGGCTGTTTTGTGCCAAATTTTCGAGCTAATTTTCCTAGGATACTACTCAATGGTGAGATGTACATTTTAAGACATCAGACCTCAGTCTCAGTTCTCTGGCATCAAACAAATAATATTGTTGTTTAGACTAAAAGCTCCAGGTCACTGGGAAAACTTAGTCAGGTCAATGGGCTAGTACAAATAGACCTCAAACAAAATGGCTTCAGACCACGCAGCCTCAAGCCAAACAGACCAACGGGATCATGCCAAACAGTGTAGCAGCACATTCTCAAAAAAATCCTTAATCTTTTTTTTTTTTTTCAACCCAAAGTTTAACAATATAAAGCCATTATTTTATTACTGTGTCCTTTAAGAAATAGGTGTTCTGCAAAATGATTTTACTGCAAAGGTCATCAAATCAGTGGGGTTTCTTTATAACAGTGTAGCGATCAGCTGTCACTACCGTGGGAGGTTACTCGCGTTCATCCCCGCACGCACACACCCCTTCGCCGTCACATACACACCTCCGCTCCGGAGCCAATGGTGGCTGACACCTAGTCGTCTTAGGTTGATGACGAAATCCAAGATGGCGCGCATAGTCCGACGAGGGAGTGGTGAAGCCATCCTGCCGAAGGTCAGCGTTTTGCCGTGCTTCTTTTCTTTCGTTGCAATAAGTCCGCGTATGCACTGGAAGCCGTGTGGTTGTTAAAACACCGGAACGACAGAGCCGTGGATCTCTCCTCCGCAAGCTGCAGTAACTGCTGGGATGACTCCTGACTGACTTGACGGAGACGTGGACTGGACTTAACTGGACTGGACTCTGGTGAGGTGACTCCGGGTAGCGTGAGTTATTTTTGGTTCTTCTTTTTCTTCTTCCTGTTTTGTTGTGAGAACATTGAACTGATTTTTTCGTCCTTCTGAACCAAGAGGATTGTTTTTGTTTTTTACATTTAACTAAACTGAACTGAGGAAAAGGAAGTACTTTTGTTTTGGGATTTCTGGGGAGGGGAAAAAACGGACTGGAGTTTTTTGAGTTCATGGATCGGACTGATGATTTGCTGATGTGTTGTTGTGGTATGATTTGTTTGCTCTGTTGCTATTTTGCTGGTTGATTATTTCTTTAATACACAGTGTGCATTCAACCCTATACGCAGTGTTATTGTTGTAGGGGAATTACCTCTAAATTAATGTTACATTCGTTAATATTACTAGGGGCACCAACCTTCTTCAGCTAAGAAGGATTTTGTATATTATATCTGTTAAAGCTGATGTAGGGAACGAATGAATCAACAGTAGATCAGTCTGATAATCTAAGGCGTGAACTCTCAGTACAGGAATTGCTTATATCCAGCTCAAAAGGACACCGTCTGACAACGACTTGTATGCAAAAGATTATTTATTAAACACAATAATGAAATGAATATGAATCATGGATAATGTAAAAGATTATATGGATGAGGTAAATTAACACAAACACTGCACAGAGGAACTTATGGCAAGAGGATGGTAAAATGAGTTTGGCGATAGTGAGAAGTAGGTTTTTAAGGGGAAAATGGGGACGCGAATATGAAGTTAATTTGTTGAATGAACGATTTAGAGAATTTAGACAAATTAACAATATCTCAACCTCACGGACCAACTCTTATTCAAAACCGCTTAAGCATGCCTACTTTGTCAGCGATGTTCCTGTAGAGGTCTGCTCCGAACTAACACGAAGAGGCCCCGCGCCGTGGTCTGTCACTCTGCAGCAGTCTGCCAGACGAATCAAGCAAACCGCTGATGAGAGCTGGTGTTGGACAGGGATGTCTCGGGAGCTGAGGGTCTTCGGTGTCGGTTACAGACGAGGAACGGCTTCGGATGGTTCTTTAACCTGGACCAGCGGGTCAGCAGCAGGCTACAGGTCTTCGGTGCGGTCAGTTAGTTGTTGGCCGTTTGGCAAGGCTTTTGATTACTAATAATAAAATTGAGAAACTCTTCGATGGCCGGTCGAAAATGTCTTCAAAATTATTATTACGTGACTAGACTTTAACAACAAAAATAGGAATTATGCGGCTTGGCGTGGCGAGCAAAAATGAAAATTTCACGAAGATTAGAAAGTGCATTTTCTGCAGAATTAAATCAGGCCACTCTGTGTAGTTGTGAGCAGCAACAAAAAGACTGAGAAAACGACGGAGCGGAAAAATACTTGAAAACTAAAGACAAAGAACTTAACACAAAAATTAGATTAACTGAAAGAAAGGAAAAACAAGACATAAACTAAGCAAGACTCGAACTGGCATCTGTTGCGCGCCGCTAACTTTATCCTCGCTCCAGGGCGTGTCTAATCAATAGGACGTCACGCATGTGGGATGGTTCGCAGAAGCGCAATGTCATTTCATTTCACAGAGCGAGAATTAATTAATGATTCATACGAGGGACTCATCTGCTTCTCACTATGGTCAATCGAATACATTTTAAATGATCGATTTTCAATGGCACTTCAACAACAACATGCGCGTTCACTACATGCGTTAGACAATTCTTATGAATAACGACAACATTAAACAATGAATACGGTAACATTTTCTAATACTAATCCTAATAAACATGATGACTAAGGGTGTAACAACTTTAATATGATGAAGGAACAAAGAAGGGCAGACTATATTTGCCAAAATGATTATCGCTATTATAGTTACGTATTAATAAATGTCTTCCACTAAGCACATTCAACCTAACTGCTATGAACCTCTAGATGGCAGTATGGTTACATGGTAGGAACTCAGAGAAAATCTTTGAAATGGTTAAATTCACAGTTTCGTCATCCTGTAAGTTAGGAAAACCAGGAAAGCATTGTTATTGTACAGATCACGAGCTTAGCAATGTAATAGCATCTACAGTTAAATCAAACATTGAGATTTGGTTAATTTGGTAGGTTAAGCAAAAAGGCACACAGACATACAGAACAGTTTGCTTCAGGAATGTTTAATTTACAACCCATCAGCATTATCTGGTTTGAAGATTCCTTTGAGACATGGCATTCGTCCATCCAGGCAGTTTTATTGTCCTTAACTCCCATGGGCTATCAAGAAAGAGTTAGCACCTCCATGAGAACGTCTTGACCAGATGTAAATTAGAAGTAAAAGTGTTATCAGTGACTCTTGTTGCCCTGAAAGGGTGTGAGAAGAGGTCTCTAAACCAGACATCCTGTCTCTGCCTGGGTTCGCACCTTTCTGTGAACCTTCCAGATGGTCAATAACTCTTAAAAGTCTGATTGTTTTATCACTACACTTCTCCTGAGCAATGCAAAGAGGTGAGAGGAGGGTCAGCTACAGACCAGTTCTGCTACATTGTGTTGTTTGTGGCTTGCTTCATTGTTGGTTGTTGATTCTGCTTGTATTTTAATATTTTATGTGCGACTGACAAACAAACAAAAAAAATACTGACTCACACCCTGACGACGTATTGTTAGGCGCTGACCTAAATGGCATCCCAAACAAATATTCCGTGAGTCCGTTACATAAAAAGTGGCACCCCAGATGGGACCTGCAAAACACTTTAGAGGGCAACAACCTAAAACTGAAACATTGTGTGCGCCTCAAACAAGTACCCTGCGGAAACACAGGACAAAACACAGAGATCTCTTGAACAAAAACAAAACTAGACCAACACAACGAAACTCTGGAGGACCCAACAAATGTGTTTAATCAAACCGCTCTCACGGACAAAGGAAATAATTAAAACAAGAGAAACAAAACAGCAAGGGACACGTTTAAAAATTCAAAATGGCGTCCTTTGATGGATCCCTGGTGGACATTCAGTGCACTGCAGCTCCACCGGCCCCAGCCGGTCAGCAGGATGGTCGTTCACCTGATGTGAGTGAGACAGGACAAGCTATTTACTTTCTCCTGGATTTGGATATTTTTGAGAATGTGGAGCCAGGACCCAGTCGGGCACTTACCCCCCCACCTCCACTGCAGCCACTTTCAGCTACAGCAACAGAAGACTCCACATTGTTGGGACTGTCGCAAGCTGTGGAGGGAATGCGTGTCTCACAGTTGAATCTGGAAAAGGTGGTCGGCGATGGCTTCCATCGTTTAAGGAAAGAACTAGAGCACAGTAGAGAGCAAATGAGAACTATGAATGACGGTCTCACTCATGCCATGACTATGCTGTGTAGGCAGACCCAACTCAAAATACAGGAGGAAATGAATAAGCAACTGGAATACCTCAGAACACAGATCACTGCTACACTCAACTGTAAGTTGAAACACCAGCAGGCTGAGGTGGTTCGGGATATCACCTCTGTTTTGTCCCCCATGTTGCAAAATGTGGAAAATGTGCAGGCTACACTGGCCACATGCTTACAGAATCTGGACACCATAAATACGGAAGTCGTGTCAATGAAGCATCAGTCCTTACCTTTGCCCCCTGCTTCCCTTGTAAACACAGCTGCACAAACCACCCCTCTCACCAGCTCTCCTGTGGCGTCTGGGCAGCTTCCTCACCCTAGACTTGAGTCTATGTTACGGACTAACCTGGAGGGGCCTGCGGACAGTACACAAGGTGATGTAAGGGGGAGGTTAGTTGGTAAAACGGCCATAAATCTCCAATTTCCCACATTTGGTCAGCGTGATGATACTTCTGACCCACTGCTCTACCTGGAAAAGTGCCATGACTTCCTTGCACTTCACCCGCTGTTGGATGAGGAACTGATTGCCACCCTCAGAAATGTGTTGCATGGGACAGCCAGAGATTGGTGGGATGTTGTCCGGCGGAAAACCACCACCTGGGCGGACTTTGAAATGAAGTTCATTGCAGCGTTTCTTTCTGAGGACTATGAGGACGAATTGGCCGAGAGGGTTCGGACCCGTGTCCAAGGTGAAGAGGAGAGTTTCAGGGATTTTGCTTACATGTACAGATCATTGTGTCGTCGTTGGAAACCTGATATCCGGGAGGAGGAGGTCATTCAATTGATCTTGAAAAATAGCAACCCGAAGCTCACCAGTCAGCTCCGTAGCAGTGGCGTAACCACTGTGGATGGGTTGGTTCGGCTCGGTCAGCAGCTGGAAAAAGACAGAGATAATCAGCTAGTGCATGAGCGCAGACTGCAATCTCTGGCTAAGCCACAGACAAGGCAGGATAATTCAGTAAAACCCCCCTCTCCTGTGGACGCACCGGCTCCTTCTAAACCTCCTGGACCCTTCTGCTGGCGTTGCAAGGGGGGGCATCCACCTGCTACATGTCAGTTTGCAGATAATGGGAAGAAAGGAAAGGGGAATCCGGCCTTCTCTGGACCTCGAGGGAATCCTACAGCGAACACATTGACAAACTTGGGCTTGCATCCCTTACATTCGGGCAATCCACCACCCTCATGCCAACATTCTTCTACATCACCTCCGCTCCAGTGTTCATCTAAGTGCTCACCACTCCAGTTGGTGGTGCCTTTGTCATTGGGACCTTGGATGGGCAGAGCCATTGTCGACACTGGATCCTCCTTTACTCTGCTGAATCAGGATCTGTGGACATCAGTTAAGGACACATGGACACACAAAATGGCTCCTTGGACTAAGGGTCCTATATATCTGGCGGATGGAGAGCCGAAGCAACCACTGGGCCAGTGCGAGGTGGAATACACTCTGCATGGGAAGACCTGAACTCAGTCCACTGCTGTGCTGCACTCAGAGACCCTTGCATTTCCATGTGTGCTCGGCCTGGACTTTCTTTTTCATAGTGGCATGAATCTGGATATCGCTAACAACGCCTACTGGTTCAGCACCAAGGAAGAGGAGCGATTCCATTTCTTGGCGGACACCCCGACTGGACTGGCACTCAGCCATCACTGTGCGTTCTTCTCTGCAGTGGCTCCCTCTCGCCTTCTTTCGTCGCCAGATGACGGTGTCTCTGACTTGTTCCTACAAGCGATACAGGACGTTCACCTGGATCAGAGTGGGAAAGTGCGGTTGTTGAATCAACTCCATGACAATGAAGATGTTTGCACCACAAAATTGGGTCGCACTAACCTTCTTCAGCACAAGATCTTTGTGACACAAGAGGTGCCAATCCGACAAAAATCTTATCGCGTCTCTCCCGCAAAACTTGAGGTAATGAAGAGACAGATTGACAAGAAGTTGGCTGATGATATCATTGAGCCGTCATCCTCTGCCTGGGCTGCTCCAGTGGTGTTGATTCCGAAGAAGACAGGTGTGGATCCAAGATTCTGTGTGGACTTCCGGAAATTAAACTCTGTGACGCTGGATGACGCGTATCCACTACCAACGATACAGGAGATCCTGGATTCTCTGGGCGGAGCCAAGGTCTTCACCACGCTGGATCTGAACTCTGGGTATTGGCAGGTCCACATGGATGCTGAAAGCAGAGAAAAAACAGCCTTCGTCTGTGCTTTGGGCCTCTACCAATTCAAGGTTATGCCGTTTGGTCTGAAGAACGCTCCAGCAACCTTCCAGCGGCTTATGGAACTGGCGCTTGGAGAGCTCAGAGGAAGAATCTGCTTTGTCTATCTTGACGACATCATCATTTACTCACCCGATCCAGAGCAACATTTCCATGACGTTCAGTTGGTGCTTCACAAACTCAGGGAGACGGGACTCACCGTGAACATGGGCAAGAGCCGCTTCTTCCGTGGATCCCTGAAGTTTCTCGGGCATGTGGTTTCGGCTGCTGGAGTTCAGGTGGACCCTGAGAAAACCAAGGCGGTGGAGGAATATCCAGTGCCTGTCAATTTGAAATCTCTGCAGAGATTTCTCGGGATGGCAGGGTGGTACCACAGATTTGTGCCAAATTTCTCACAAATAGCAGAACCACTCAACACCCTGAAGAGGAAGAATAACAAGTTCAGGTGGACCACAGAATGTCAAACTGCCTTTGAAATCCTCAAACAACGTTTAATGACCACTCCTGTGCTGGGTCATCCAAACTTCAACCTACCCTTTGTGGTATATACGGATGCCAGCGAGGTCGGCCTTGGAGCTGTGCTGGTGCAGCAGACGAGGCTGGGGACTGAGGAGGTGTTGGCCTTCGCCAGTAGGAGCCTGAATAAAGCAGAGAGAAATTACTCAGCAACTGAACTCGAGTGCTTGGCTGTTGTATGGGCTGTGGAAAAATGGAGATATTACCTGGACGGACGTTTCTTCACTGTGGTGACAGACCATGCCTCCCTTGTGTGGGTCTTCAAAACTCAAAAACCCAACACCAGACTGATTCGATGGGCCCTACGTCTGCAGGAGTTCACCTTTGCTGTGGAATACAGGAAGGGTAAATACAACACTGTTCCCGATGCTCTGTCCAGAGCCCCAGCTGAGTTCACCTGCCTTTCCCAGCCTGTTTGTGCTACTTTACTGGCTTCCCAGAAACCAGCCCCAACGAGGGACTTACCACTCTCAGATGATGTCATCTGGAAGGCTCAACAGGATGATCCTCATATCCAGGACCTGTATCAGTCGATTCTGCAGAAGGGGGAGGTGGTGGTAAATGCTTCCACAAAATTCACTATTCTGGAGGACATGGTGTACAGGGTGGTCACATTGCCTCACAAAACCATCTACCAGTTGTACATACCTGAGCCTTGCCGTTGTCATCTCCTTCATGGATTCCATGAGGATCCCCTCGCAGGTCACCTTGGTCGCTACAAAACCTATAAAAGGATGCAGTCTTTGGTATACTGGCCTGGGTTGAGTCTAGAGGTCAGAGAACATGTCAGGAATTGCCACGTGTGTCAAGCTTACAAACCGGAGAGCCGAAAAGTCGCTGGAAAACTTCAGCAGACCATCGTCCGACGCACTTGGGAGATGGTTGGAGTGGACCTGATGGGGCCATTCCCAAGGAGCTCAAAAAGGAACCTGTATTTGCTGGTGTTTGTTGATTACTACTCCCGATGGGTGGAACTCTTTCCTCTTAGGAAAGCAACGGCGGAGTCGGTGACAAAGGTTCTCATTCAGGACATCTTGACACGTTGGGGGGTCCCCGATTATCTGCTTTCAGACCAAGGCCCGCAGTTTATTGCCAACGTTTTTGAGGAAACCTGCAAGGAATGGAACCTTAGGCACAAAATGACCACGGCTTATCACCCACAAACAAACCTAACTGAAAGAGTGAACAGGAGTTTGTGGAAAAAAACCTGCACAAGGCACGGATCAGGCAGAAGCGAAACTATGACAAGAACAGACGTGAGATGGCATTTGGGGAGAAGGCCAGAGTGTGGCTGCGTGCTCACCCTCTGTCGAAGGCGGGTAAGTCCTTTGCTGCTAAGCTGGCCCCAAAATGGCAAGGTCCATATAGGGTTGTTCAGCAAAAAGGCCCTGTCAACTATGAAGTTGTACTGGAGGACACAGGGGAGGACCTCAAAACAGTTCACATCTCCAGGCTGAAGCCCTGCTACCCTACCGCTGAAGAAGTGGAGCAGCAGCAACGCCAGTGCCTCCTGGACTTGTTTACGGAGGAAAGTGATGATGAGGAATTTAAAGGTTTTCCATCTTCTGCCTCTACTCAGGACATTCCATCCATTGACGTCACACAAAACCAACAGGATGATGATCAAGGGCAAAGGAACCGTGTACTAGCAATATTCCAGGAGGACTTCCTTGGATTTCCGGACATGTAGTTCAGTAATATGCATTTAAAATTTAAAATTTAAAATAAAAAAAAAGCCATCCCGTAGGTCTGTTTTCCCAAGGGGGGGGGGGGAATGTAGCGATCAGCTGTCACTACCACGGGAGGTTACTCGCGTTCATCCCCGCACGCACACACCCCTTCGCTGTCACATACACACCTCCGCTCCGGAGCCAATGGTGGCCGACACCTAGTCGTCTTAGGTTGATGACGAAATCCAAGATGGCGCGCATAGTCCGACGAGGGAGCGGTGAGGCTGTCCTGCCGAAGGTCAGCGTTTTGCCGTGCTTCTTTTCTTTCGTTGCAATAGGTCCGCGTATGCACTGGAAGCCGTGTGGTTGTTAAAACACCGGAACGACAGAGCCGTGGATCTCTCCTCCGCAAGCTGCAGTAACTGCTGGGATGACTCCTGACTGACTTGACGGAGACGTGGACTGGACTTAACTGGACTGGACTCTGGTGAGGTGACTCCGGGTAGCCGTGAGTTATTTTTGGTTCTTCTTTTTCTTCTTCCTGTTTTGTTGTGAGAACATTGAACTGATTTTTTCGTCCTTCTGAACCAAGAGGATTGTTTTTGTTTTTTACATTTAACTGAACTGAACTGAGGAAAAGGAAGTACTTTTGTTTTGGGATTTCTGGGGAGGGGAAAAAACGGACTGGAGTTTTTTGAGTTCATGGATCGGACTGATGATTTGCTGATGTGTTGTTGTGGTATGATTTGTTTGCTCTGTTGCTATTTTGCTGGTTGATTATTTCTTTAATACACAGTGTGCATTCAACCCTATACGCAGTGTTATTGTGTTGTTTGTGGCTTGCTTCATTGTTGGTTGTTGATTCTGCTTGTATTTCAATATTTTATGTGCGACTGACAAACAAACAAAAAAAATACTGACTCACACCCTGACGACGTATTGTTAGGCGCTGACCTAACTGGCACCCCAAACAAATATTCCGTCAGTCCGTTACAACAGACCTGAACAATGTAGTTTTTTCTGAAATCTGAGAACTGAACCTGAAGATGAAGATAAAAAAAAATGTGCACTGTACGATAATCATATGACCATCATTATAAATGTACTTACTAAGCAGCTGAGGAAGAATTCACTGGAATTATCTCCAAGATACAGGGGCAGACATTGCAGGACAGCAGTGCGTGTTGTGGTGATGTCATTGGTCTCATGGAAAAGATGACAAAAACAAATAAGCAGAAGACTATAGGAAAGGTAACATTATTTAGAAAGCAAAATTTATGCATATATGCCTCTGCTCAAGTTACAACTTTGAATTCTAAGTGCTTGAGGTAGTTCAAGAATTACTTGTACTGTAGTAGTAGAAATAGTAGTTGTTTTACAAAGTAGTAGTAGCAGCTGTAGGCCTAGTTGAAGCAAACAAGCACACTGCCATAAGGTGGTAAGAATGAAGAATCTGAAACACTTACTTGTGTCTTGATTGGCTGGAGGAGGTGATCAAGTGATTGGCCAACAACTCCTTTTCTGGATTTCTTTCTTGAGGTTCTTACTGGCAACCCTGTAGAACTCTGCAAACACCTTAAAAACTGTTGTATACATTTCTCAAAAAGTAATGACCAAATTGCAGAAACTGACGATATGTTAGGTCAACTAAATGATTAATCAATTAATCAAATGAAACAACAGAGTAATCTACAATGAAAATAATGATTGGTTGTTGTGTGGTTCAGTACCTAGCTTCAATGATTAATCAATGAATTGATGATTCAATTAATCAACAACTATTTTGGTATTCAATAAATTGTTTTTTGATTTAAAAATGCAAAAAATCCTCTGATTTCAGCCTCTAAAAAGAGAATATTTTCTGATTTCCTTTGTCCTCCATGAAAGCAGACCTATTATCATTGTGTTTTAGGCAAAACAAGACATTCACACACACCAGCTACAACTTTGGAAAACAGTGATCAATATTTTTGTCTTTTTTCTGATATGTTGCAGCCACTAAATGTTTGGGTTTGGTTCATATTGGTTTGATCCCTCTAGGGCCCAACTAATTACTCAATAAATCAAAACAATTATCGGCAGATTAAGCCATTGTGAAAGTAATCGTTAGTTGCAGCCCTAGGTCAGCGTAGTGCAGCGTAAGTCATACCTGGCTTTCTGTGAACAGTGTAGGCCAGCGTTCCATCATCCTTTTGACTGGAGGCTGTTCTTCCACGATTTCTTTGCGTCGCAAAGAAAATGTCTGGTCCATCATTTTCTTCACGTCAGCTGAGTCTGGAAGCCTTTTCTTTGTTTCACTTTCAAGCTGTCTTCTAACTGACTCTAGAGTATTTGCATTTTCACCATCAGGAAAATTTGGCAAGAAATTTGTCTCACTTCTTTTTGGCCTTTTTATGTTACTACATGATGGCTGTCCTTCAGGGAAATCCCTACTCCGCTTCTTGCTATTCACTGTGACATCGGCCATTCCAGGTCTTGTCATTTTTGTACGGAAATTCCCCATCTTGAACTTAATGCTATTCTTCCATCCACAATATCCAGTGGGTGATCCAGCTTCTTTCAGGCAGGGATGTTTTGCAATCAGTGCAAAGGCCACTTCTCAACAGTGTTCCTCCGTGGGGTATGCCGTACTTTGTACATTGTACATTGTCTCTGCAAGTCTCTCTAAGATCACGTTTCATGTCCCGAGAAACATCCATCTGAGTTCCATCCTTCATATAGGCAAGGTCTCCCTGTCTCAGTCGGTAATTTACATCCACATAGAAAGCTGGAATATCAAATGCAAAAGGCCAAGGATCCGGCGTCATCATTTTAGATTTTTCTTCACTTATATACAGTATATCTGTATCAGATGTGCTCGGTGAGGACAGTGCACTAGAGACTGAAGAGAGGGACTCAAGACTTAGAATTTTCAGCGTGGCTCAATCTGGCAGTTCTGACACATCTGTCAGGTTGCAGAGGGCATTGTTAAACAGTGGGTCTTCAAACTGTAGCTTGAAGTCATATGGTAGTGCCAGTTTAACTTTCAAGTGATCCAAAAGAGACTCACGGTTGCTTGGTTTCTAATCAAGACTGATTCTTCTGATGTCACAATCAGTGACGATGACTCTGATTGGCCACTTCTGTTCCATCATCCTACAAAGAACAGAGTCATAAATGTAGTGCGATTAATGTAATACGTAATGTTTCAAAGAAACAAACAATGTGCCTCTGACTCAGGATGCTGACAAAGGAAAAACATCATTGAACTCAGCCAACTGTGTGGCAACCAAGCCTGTGCTGCTTTGTGTCAATTCATAAGCACGAAGATGCTCATGATACCATGCAATCATTGGTTTGCACAAGAAAACAATGTCTGAATTAAGCACTAGCACTTGCTTAATTTGTCTGAACTCTGGAAGCCTTCCACATGAACCTACAGAAACCACCATATCTGCAGCGTAATTCATTCCATCAATATTGACAGACACAGCTGACAAGACTGTGTTTTGGAGACCACATCTTTGGTGCAAAATGTCTTGGATGTTCTCTGGGAGGGATGCAATCAATATGCTCTCTACTTTGTTCGCTTGGAGCGCTGGTTTGAAAAAGGAGGCACAGTCCAAATGGTAAGCCATCATCTTTTGATGTTGCCTTGCCAAAGTTAGGGGAACATTTTTGAAGTTCTGAGTTTCATGGATGACTTTTTTGAAATAACTTATGCTTCCCTTTGAATCTCCTTGTCCACCTGTCTATGAGAGGTCCAAACACTTTTGTCAAGTGGGGATAGTGCTCAATATAGTGATGCTTTGGACGGAGTCTGCAATCTGGAAAAACATTCAGTAGTAACTCTCTATGCTCTGACACTTTAGACTCTAAATAGAACAAAGATTCATCTGTGAATCTCAGAGATACAACCAATTCAAGCACATCTTTTAAGACCATGAACACCTCCCATGTCTGATCTCCCTCAGGTACATAATGCCCAATCATTAAAGGAAGCAACCTGATCGGACACCAGTTTTCATGGCCATTCCCTCCTATTGTCTTCCTTGAAGCAAATGTTTTTGGAACTGGTTGAGGTTTGTCTGTTTTGTCAGAAAAGGAATACAGGAATTCTTTGATGGCTTGATTTAGTGTCTCAAGAGAGATGTACTTCTTTCTAATGAGATCTTGAATGCACAGGTACAATTCAAATGGGACTACTCCCTCCAAAAAATGATGAAGAATATCTGGATGAAATCCATCTACAGCATGAATATATTTCAGGTTTTCACTTAGCACACATTCGCCTTTGACTCCATAATGTGCTACTTTAGATGGGTCTTGCTTGACCTCATGAAACTGTCTGTCATGGGCATCTTTGGTTCTCAGTATGTAAATACCTGAGCTGACATTCTTTGTCTGGATTTCTTCTCGCGTGGCCATACAAAACCTGCACATTTTCTCCACAATAAAGCTCTGTTGGAATCCTGCCAATGCATGGGCAGCCAAGTTATCTGCTGCAACATACAGCACAGTCCCCTTTATACTTGCTCCCAACTTTTCAACATAAGCTCCATTCTCCTCAAGTGATACTAGGACGTCAATAAGTGGGCATAGGACTTCATGATACTCTTTCTCTTTAACTGTGTTTACCTTGCACAAAACAGCTAACTGTATGGCATGAAGGGATGAGCGGTACTTTGGGTGTAGATTGGCAAGAACCCAATATACTCCGCACAGCTTATGCTTCTTCTTAGATGTTCCAAGTGGGTTTGCAACGTCAAAGTCATCAATATACAAGCCCAGGGCAATTCTGAATTCGTCTCCTGCTAAAATGGCATTTTCACTAAAGTGAGAACCATCCCTATAGTTACTGTATTCACTTCCTTTAGAGCTGCTTGTGCTCAGAGCCTTGTCTAAAACATGATCTTTGCTCAACAGAGCCTGAAGCATTTTAATCAGTGGAATGCAAACTATATTTTGACCCTGCTTGTCAGTGACAAACTCGACAGGTTCCACAACAGGAAATTCTTTTGCTATGTAAGTTGCTCTCCTATTGGAAGTTGAAAGTGAGCCTCTAGTTAATGTGTGTTTCAAAAACACATTTGAGTCAGTCACTGCACACACTACCTCCTTAACAACAGCATTATCGATATCAGGGTAATGGCATCTGAGCATCTCCTGAGCCACAAAAAACATCAGCGGTTCTGAAAGTTCAAATACCTGTTGTATTTGCCGGATGATTTCTTGGAGAGCACTTTCAGATATGTTCAGAATTGTCTGCATTTTCAGGAAAAGTGAAGCTAAATTATGCTCAAGTTGAGAGTCGAGGTCATTGACATCAGCTCCTCTTCTCCTAAACTAGTCAGATTTTCAGCTGGGACAGAGGTGTTCTCCTCAGCGCTACACAGCTGCAAAGCTATTCCTGGTTTGAACTGCAGACTAGATGTAGAATATTTCTGGTCATGATTCCTACTTTTGTGTGTGTTAAAAGAAGAGTAGACATTTGTCTCAAAGTCACAATCCAAATAGGGGCACTGCACTTTTTGCATCAACTTCAGATGCTTGCGTAAATGTGTTAAAAAAATCATTTTCACTGCAGGGCTCGTTAAACTCACACACTTGACAATTAAATGTTTGCACATCATCTTTTTCACTGGTCATCTGAGAGTGAAATCTGGATAAATGAAGCTTCAAGGCATTAAATGATTTGAATGTGCAAATACACTGCTGATGAAGACATGGTATTGGGGAGGTTCTTGTGAAGCCACCATTCTTCAATCTGTAATGCTTTAATAGCTGGCCACGTTTTAAAGAGACAAAAGTGCAAAACCTACATGTCCACTGCATGCCTCTTGCTGTAGACACTTGGGAAAAAAAACACAGAAGAACATTAAATTAGACTAAAAGAGACAGTAACCACCTATCGTAATGACTAATGTTGAAATATTTGGGATTAGCAACCTGCCCTTTGAGATGTTACTAATTATTCATCATTGTTATAATGCGAATGATCAAATTTGAAATATAACACAATACTGTTTTGAATAATTTCACAGAGAAAATATAAAAAATAATTCTTGAATAAAGAACAACAAACCTAATTTGCTCCTCAGTGGAGGACAGTTGGCCACAATCCAAGATTTTCTTTTTTGAGGATTGTCTTTTCTTTACTTGTGAACTTGTGCAGTCTGAATCTGTTGTGGAAAGAGCAAACAGTTGTCTATAAAACAATTCCAAAAAACTTTTTAGTCACATTTATCATAATTTTTTTCACAATACTTTTTAATATAATAATTTTGCAATGGTGGATCAAATTAAGACACAAAAATAAACATGAAATAAAACTTACTAAGACAATACCGTCTCTGAAAGATTTTTGGTCAAATCTACTGAGAGAGCTTCTTATCAATGACGCAGCAGTGAGGAGGAGGTGTACAGAGACGAAAAACTGGTCTGGTTGGGTAAGACGATTATCTGGTACACTGGTGGCCAACACAGTCTTGATGACCGAGGGTACCTCTTTTCAAACTGCCACCAACTTCACTGCCAGAGACACCACCTAAGATAGGCTATATGGAGTAAAAATATAAACACAAAAAACTGATTAAATAAGTAGAATTTTAACAGTCATGTGTTACCTCATTCTCATGTCTTTCATATCTAAACAAGATTAAATGATGAACTGATAAATATTGCAGACCTGACAACCTTGGACAGTGTTTTGCGTACCACCTCTTTACTATTAATAATAATAATTGCATTCTTTACTGCACCACTCTCATGGCATCAGGTGGATGGTTTACTAGTGTTTAGTTACCCGTTACACAAAATAATGACAGTATCAATACTTTATTAACATGATAGCAAAACCCACAATGTGAGAATCTAGGTTAATATAAATGTGATGCAAAATTCATAATTCACAATTTCATGTAATTTCATTGTTTAAGACATAAATAATGTTAAAAAGCTAAAAACAAATTCATGTTGGACATTGATTATATATGCTCCTTTCTACAAAACGTTCAATATAGTAGCTTTAATTTGGTGAGTCACATCATGTGCAGTGTGCAGTTTAGTGAGGCAAAGAGCTGCACCAGCAGGGGAGCAGATAGTTTTTCTACTGTGTGACTGACTACAATTGAACTCTTTTTTTCAGCGACATGATAGATCCGACTATTCTGCTTCTCTCGTCTTTGGCGACTCAGCATGCACAGACTTGGAAAATCGAGCCCGTTGAAAATCCGCAAGGCATTAACGAGCGTCATGCGTACTTTTAGAGCATCAATTTGTACCAGCGTACTTTAATTTCAAAATGTGTACAGGCTACGCAAAATGCATGCAGGTAGGTAGGTCTGTTAACATTTGGCTACCTGCCTACAAGTAAAGCCCGGAGCCGCCCCCTGCACAGCCCGTTAAAATAACTGGTTAGCTTAAAAGCTGCTAAATTAGCAGCGCGCGCTGATCCAGCAGCTAACAGTCGGCGGGGCTGGTGCAGGAACAGGGGAGACTGTTACAAATTAACACTACACTACTTTTCGCTCCAGGCTGTTTAGACCGAGTCAAAGCACTTTTATTCGGATTCGCTCATGTTGAGCTGCTGAACTTTTTAACGTCTGCTCTTTCAACATGTGCGCGCCACCACACACAAACACAGACTAGCATGCCAACGGTCTCAGAAAGTCGGAGAGTCAGAGTTGTTGGCTGGTGTCTTTGAACAACTCTCATTCCAAAAATAATTTTACATTGATCAGACTATAAACCAAAGATTTACACTTACTGAAATCAACGTTAGAGCCAACCTTCCGTGAGAGCCCTGGGTCTGCGTGAAGATGCGCGCTAACCAGAAAATGGACATGTACACAAGGGCGCACAGTTCTGAAACTTAAGTCTCATTCCACAAACCATGCTGCGCACTCAGAAAAACCAAGTACATACAATTGAATGAAACTAGTATGTGGGTAAAAAGTGCAGAAAACTCGGTGTAAGAAAGTAAACTTAAATAACTAGTATAAATTAAGTTAAATGCACTATTCCATCTTTAGTCAGGGCAAAGTTGACATTTACAGTATAGTTAACTTCTGTTTTTTGACTGTCCTCTGTCTCTCAGATGTCTAGAAGGGCATGCAGGTTTTCTGACAGGACTACTGATGTTCAGGAGGTTTTGTCACCCTGTTGAACAGACATAGAGATATGTTCTGCTGAATGGCTGTGAGAAACACACAGGGGCTGTGGTGTAGGACACAGACACACAAGGACTGAGTTCTATGTCCTGAATATGCTTCATGATGTCAGTCAATCACAGTTAGTTACACTTAGTTACACATCACTACCAGTGATTACAGATTCATGGTGATGGTAATTTCAGACATGTGAAATTATCTTATCAAAAGATGAGATCTGACTTGCCGTAGTGGTAGAACTAGAGTGAACAAGGAGGGTTCAAGCAGTAAACAAGAAACAAATGCAGCAAATGAAGCAAAGCCCCAAGCTAGTTCAGGTAGTAAACACCAGTCTGCTTCTACACTTAAATGTCATGCTCTTCACACTTAACATAAATCCAATGTATCCTTTTGCTGTGCTGAGTTTGGTGGGTGTGGCAAAATGCCAAATATCATATGTAATAACTGTGGTTCCTGCAGCAGTCTCTTCATGGCCATTGGGAAGAAGCTGTGTCTCAGTCTGTTAGTGTGGGCTGTCATGACTTGAGTCTGCCAGAGGGAAGGCTGGTGAATAGTGAATGTCTTGGGTGGGCGGGGTCATCCCGTATCTTTGTGGCCCGTTGGAGGAGACGGCTGGAGTAGATCTTGTTGATCCACTGAGCCGTCTTGATAACCCGCTGCAGTTGTTTCTTTTCAGATGCAGTGCAGCTGGTGTACCACACTCTGTAGGACACTCTCTATCGTGCAGTGGTAGAAATTTTTCAGCAGAGGTGAGGGGAGTTTGTTTCCCTTCAGTGTTCTCAGAAGGAAGAGACACTGCCTAGGCCTCTTTGATGATGTGGGTGGTGTTCACACTCCAGCCCAGGTCCCCCAAGATGTGCAGGCCAAGAAACTTAAAGCTGGTGACCTGTTCCGCTTCCTCCCCATTGATGCTCAGGCCTGAGTGCAGTGTGGTCCTTGACTTCCGGAAGTCAATAATTACTTCTTTTGTCTTCTTGGTGTTAAGGTTGAGGTGGTTGTCACTGCATCAGGCCGCCAGTGCTTGGACCTCCTCCCTGTATGGTGCCTCGTCACCGTTGTTGATAAGCCCCACAATGGTTGTATCATCCGTAAATTTGATGAGGGTGTTGGAGCCATGAGTAGCGACAGTCATAAGTGTATAGTGTGTACAAGACTGGACTCAGCACACAGCCCTGAGGAACACCGTATTGAGGACGATGGTGGAGGATGCAGAGGTGCCCATTCTGACATGCAGGGGTCTGTTAGTCAAGTCCTTGATCCACAGACAGAGGGAGGTTCCAAGTTGTAGTGTCTGCAGTTTGTTGATGAGTTGGCTGGGGCTGATGGAGTTAAATGCCGAGCTAAAGTCAACAAACAGCATCCTGATATATGTGTTGGGGCATTCAATGTGGCTGAGGGCAGTGTGGAGGGCAATGGAGATGGCGTTGTCTGTGGATTTGTTGGACCTGTAGGTGAACTGATGTTGATCAAAGCCAAGTGGGATGTGGGCCTTGACATGCTGTAACACCAGTATGGAGAGACTGGTGGTACAGCATGTCAAGGCCCACATCCCACCCGGATGCCACCAGATCCACTCACTCACGACAAGATGCACTCATTGGTCTATCTCGACAAACTTTGCTCAAACCAACTGAACTTCATTTCAAATTCTAGTGGAGTGGATGTGTTCAGTGATATATATATATATTTCATTCAATGGTTTATTCTTTATTTTTATTTTCTAAATTGTAGATTATACTGAGGATGTCCGAACAAATGAAGGAAGGCATATGGAATGATGTAGTAAACAAAAAAGTGTTCAACAAACCACTTTCATATTTTCGCTTATTCAAAGTAGCCACCATTTGCTTTGATGACAGCTTTGCACACTTTTGGCATATTGTCAGTCAGTTTCATGAGATAGTCACCTGGAATGGTTTTCAATTAACCTTGTCAAGAGTTGTCAGAAATTTTTGACTGGCACTGTATATATGCATATATATTATTTTTTCTTTTCTTTTCTCAGAAATTCAGTATTGGATGCATGATTCGGTTTTAGGTTCTTAAAGTAAGTCGACTCTGATTTCTGTGATTAACAGTGGAAAATTAGCTCTTCGGACAGAAACTCTTGGTGCATAAGAAGTCGAAAGTTCCTGTTGAAAGTGTGTGTGACTAACTTGTTTAGTCATGAATAAATGCTGTAAATTGCAAAGTCTGCTTGTCCTCTAGAATTGCCATTCTGACCAGATTGTGCAAACAAAAGCAAAATAAAATATCCGTCAGTAAATGGGGTCCAAGCAGATTGCAAAAAATCACAGAATTTGACAATTGTAGAGCAGAGGTAGATTAAAAGAATTAATAGAATTCTAGCTGTAGACCAATCCTGTTTTCGAGATAATTTCAAAAACATAATGAATTACAGTGCCATCTTGAAATCAATTTGTGTCATCTATATATGCCTGAGTAGTAGGTGGAATTCCAACTGCCAATTTTTGGTGTTTGTTGGCCATATAATTTTTGCTGCAAAAACACTTTTGGCAGGAAAAATGCTGTAGAAAAAAAAAAATCTCCACAGGGTCACACGCAACCTTCATATGATATGACCTCAGTAAGCACCTCAGGACTTTGAGGGAGCTGCAAATCACTGTTGTATCATTTCTTGCAGCAAGGTGGTTATATCGCACTTAAACTGTGATTTTCCATCTTATGTTACATGACCATTTTTAACATGTTTTTATTTTTAACATGTTTTTATGTTCATTTTATGTCTATTTTTATATGAAGCAGTAATGTCATTTCTTGTAAAGCATTTTCAGTTGCATTTCTTGTTTGAAAGGTGCTATACAAGATGGCACCGTACGAGTGGATCTCATGTATTTCCATCACTAGTCTCAGTCGATCTTGCATAGGTTTGGTGAGACTAGTGATTTTTTTTTTTTTTTTTAACTTTATGGAGTACTTTAGTTAACCTCAGGAGATCCACTGAACTTTGGGTCCATTGTTTACACACAGGCATAGTGATGTTTGTGAACAACAGATTGTGTAACCCAGGGCACATCAGCACGAGAGACATTGAGCTGTTAGCCGTTAGCATTCGGCCATATTACCTTCCAAAGGAGTTCTCACCTGTCATTGTGATAACTGTGTACATTCCTCCATTGGCTGATACAGCAGCAGCATGCAAGCTACACAACTGCACCCCCAGGCCCTCCTCCTCATCTCTGGTTTCCCTGTCCTCCACTCTCCCCATCTTCACCCAATGCTAAACCAGAGACAATAGAACACTGGACTTACTGTATGCAAACACTAAGGATGCTCACAGTTCATCACCCCTCCCCCTGCTGGGCTGTTCCAATCACAACCTGGTTCATGTGCTCCCAGCATACATACCTTTGGTGGATAAACAAACACCAGCCATCAGGTATGTGAGAAGATGGACAGAGGAGTCCAGCATGGCACTGAGGGACTGCTTTGAAACCACTGTGCCTACAAGGAAGGTACAGTGTTTCCCAAGCAGCAAATCCTGGGTGTCCCCAGAACTGAAAGCCCTACTAAATGAGGAGAAGAGAGTCTTTGGATCAGAAGACAAAAATGAGCTGAGGAGGGTGCAGAGGGAGCTGAAACGGGAGATAAGAAGAGGCAGCTGGTGGAGCGCCTTCAGGTGAACAACACCAGAGAGGTTTGGAGGGGCCTGAAAATGATCTCAGGTCACAGCAGCAACAGCGGAGGGGGCCCTGAACCTGGAGACCTGGAATGGGCAAATGAACTGAACCTGTTCTTCAACAGATTTGATTCTACCCCCGTTCCTTCCCCCACCCACCTGACCCCAGACCTGACACCGCTACTTCTCCACAACCGCAGTCGCCTGCACCTGCTAAGAAGACTGAGGTCTTTTGGAATATATAGGACACTGTTAAAAACATGTTATAACTCTGTGTCTCTGTCTGCAGTTTTCTATGCAGCGGTCTGCTGGAGTTGTGGAAGCTCAGGAAAAGACTAAACGAACTGGTCAGGAGAGTTGACTCCTGACCTGGACTGCCCTCTGGACACCATCGAGACACCATCGAGGAGTTGGGTGGGAGAAGGATGTTAGACAGGCTGATGTCTATCATGGACAACCCATCCCACCTCCTGCATGAGACAGTAAGGGGCTTAAGCAGCTCCTTCAGTAGCAGACTGCTGCATCCAGTGTGCAAGAGCACTACCACAGGCCCCTCATCCCAACAGCTGTCAGTCTGTTTAACGCCAGCATCATGTAATGTAGCACTATACTGATGCTGTCTTTGTCAATTCTACATCATAAGCCCACTTTGTTTTGCACTACTGTTATCAGCGCTAATATATGGCTCACATTATCCATTATGAATTTCATCTGGTGCAAGTTGTATATTTCTCTCAACTGTGCAATAACACTATTTACTATCCGTATTAGTATTTTCTAAACTGTATATTTTGTACATATACATAGACTTCGTAAGTGCAATAATAGTTCTCAAGTGCAATACAACATATGACATCAGTAGTTTGCTCGTAAGAATATTGGCAATCGTACTTTTTATGACAGTAGGATTTGTATGGCATTAGTATTTTGGTACTCTATACAAATGTACATACATGTAGTTGTTTTTCTATTCTTTATCCTAACTTTTTTTTTTATCTTGACCTTTTTATGTCACTGTGTTTGCTTTTTGTAATACTACTGGCTGTAATGACTGAATTTTCCCAGTGTGGAATCAATAAAGTGTTATCTTACAAATAAAGTCTATAACCATTATTATGATACACAAGATGGAAGATGGCGCTGTGCTAGGTGGCAGCCTGTTGTAGTAGTTCCATCGTTTTCGTTCTTTCATTTTTTGTTAATTTAGTGTGTTTTTTTCCATCTCTTTAACTTATTTCCGTTTCCGGAGCCGTCGTGAGTGGCAGCCCCTCCAGCAGCTCTGTGTGTGTTGTGTGCTATTTTTGCTTTCAGTGCTCTTTTTTTTGTTGTTGTCGCTGTCACTGATTAACCTCTACCCTATGGATATGGATTTTAACAAGCTTAAACTCGTTTATTCGAGGAACCAACTGCTCGCTCTGCAAACAAAGTCCCGTGCCGGTGTGGTTCCCCAGTTACCTGACCAGATGAGGAGGGCGTATCGAGACTGCAGAGCTGGCGCTAAGCTAAAGGCTAAGCGGCTAGTGAGAAACAAGATACAAGCCTTCGGTACTTTCAGTGATCACCGGAAATGTGAACTCACGACCGAACAAAATCGATGAACTGGCTGCCCTGGTTAAGACCTACAGGGAGTACAGTTTGCTGTGCTTTTCTGAAACGTGGCTCACGACAAACATCCCGGATGCTAACATGGAGCTACCCGGCTTCAGCACAGACAGACAGAGACACAAAAGTCTGTGGGAAGAGAAAAGGAGGAGGACTTGCTATATACATCAACACAAGGTGGTGTAATCCTGGGCATGTAAGCACCAAAGTCTCCATCTGCTGCAGGGACATCAAACTTATCTTACAAATCTACAAACACAGTATCCTGAGGCCATTGTGTTGATCTCTGGGGTCTTTAATCCTGTGATTCTGGACACAACGCTACCTGCTTTCTTCCAGTATGTGGACTGTAATACCAGGGGAAATAGGACTATTGACCTACTTTATGCAAATGTAAAGGATGCATACAGTGCCACCCCGCTGCCTGCACTGGGGAAGGCAGACCACAGCCTGATTCTGCTTCAGCCTCACTACAAACCAAGAATGAGGAGGCTACCCACAACCACATGCTCATTCAGGAAGTGGTCTCCTGAGGCAGAGCAGGCTCTGAGAGATTGCTTTGCAACTACAGACTGGGATGTACTGCAGGGGTCACACGGGGAGGACATTGAGGGGGTCGTCGCCCTGACATCACACATGATGAAGACCATGGAGCAGCTGCTGCTACACCACCTGAGGCCACAGGTGCGCCACGTCTTTGATCCTCTGCAGTTTGCTTACCAGGAGAAGGTGGGAGTGGAGGACACCATTGTCTACTTGCTACACCGATCCCTCTCTCACCTGGACAGGGGCAGCAGTGTGGTGAGGATTACATTTTTGGACTTCTCCAGCACCTTCAACACCATCCAGCCTCTGCTCCTCAGAGATAAACTGACAGAGATGGGAGTAGGCACACACCTGGTGGTCTGGATTACAGACTATGTGACAGGCAGACCTCAGTATGTGAGACTGGGGGACTGCAGGTCTGACACCATGGTTTGCAGCACAGGAGCACTGCAGGGGACCATGCTCTCTCCAGTCCTGTTCACCCTGTACACATCGGACTTCAATCCAGTACAACTCCTGCCAGGTGCGAACGTTCACAGACGACACTGCTATCATGGGCTGTATCAGGAGTGGACAGGAGGAGGAGGAGTACTGATCCAGGACTTTGTCACATGGTGCGACTCCAACCACCTGCACCTCAACACCACCAAGACCAGGGAGATGGTGGTGGACTTCAGGAGGCCGAGGCCTCATCATCCGGAGCCTGTGACCATCAAAGGGGACTGTGTGGAGTTTGTACGGACTTACAAATACCTGGGAGTGCAGCTGGATGATGAATTGGACTGGACTGCCAACACAGATGCTCTGTGCAGGAGAGGACAGAGCCGACTGTACTTCCTCAGAAGGCTGGTGTCCTTCAACATCTGCAAAAGGATGCAGCAGATGTTCTACCAGACTGTTGTGGCTAGTGCCCTGTTCTATGTAGCAGTGTACTGGGGAGGTAGCATCAAAAAGAGGGACGCCACACATCTGGACAAACTGGTGAGGAAGGCGGGCTCTGTTGTGGGCACAGAGCTGGACAGCCTGACAGCTGTGGCAGAGCGACGGGTGCTAAGCAGGCTCCTGTCAATCATGGACAGTCCACTGCATCCACTGCACAGCGTCATCTCATCTGTCCTGTTCCACTGACAGACTGAGGAGGTCGCTCCTCCCCCAACCCATGCTTGTCAACCAAAGGCGTATGTAGTCATTAGTGGAGACTTTAACCACAACACTTTGGACAAAACTCTGCCAACTTTCAACCAGTTTATTAACTGTCCCACCAGATATAACGCCACATTGGACTTACTGTATGCTAATGCAAAGGATGCTTACAGTGCCACTGCCCTTCCCTCCCTAGGCAGAGATGATCACAGCCTGCTGTTGTTAACACCTCGGTAAGTCCCTATTGTCCAGAGGCAGCCTGTGTCCACGAGAACAGTGAGGAGGTGGACTCAGGAGGCTAATGAGTCACTGCAGGACTGCTTTGAGACAACAGACTGGAATGTGTTGTGTGAGCCACATGGGGAGGACATCAACAGCCTGACAGAGTGTATCACAGAGTACATCAAATTCTGTGAACAGACCATACTGCCAACTTGGACTGTATGCTGCTTTCCCAACAACAAGCCCTGGATCACCAGTGAGCTAAAAAGTCTGCTGAACAAAAAGAAACAAGCATTCAGGTCAGGGGACAAAAAACTGCCTCCAGATCAACGCAGGTAAAACCCAAGAACTGGTGGTGGATTTCTACAGACGAACACTCTGCCCCCTGACACCAGTGAACATCTAGGGAATGGACATCAAGCTGGTGACATCTTATAAATACCTGGGTGTTCACCTGAACAATAAACTAGTCTGGACTCACAACACAACCGCACTTTACAAGAAAGGCCAGAGCAGACTTTATCTGCTCAGGAGACTGAGGTCGTTTGGAGTGCAGGAGGCACCCCTGAAGACCTTTTATGACACTGTGGTGCCATCAGCCATCTTTTAGGGAGTGGTCTGCTGGGGGAGCAGCATCTCGACGGCTGACAGGAAGAGACTTGACAAACTGATCAGGAAGGCCAGCTCTGTCCTGGGATGCCCCCTCAACTCAGTGGAGTTGGAAGGAGAGAGGAGGATGATGGCTAAGCTGTTATCCATGATTGAGAATGACTCCCACCCCCTGCAGGACACTTAAACAGCACCGGAGAGCTCCTTCAGCGACAGGCTGCTTCACCCAAAGTGTGTGAAGGAACGCTATCGCAGGTCCTTCCTTCCTGCAGCAGTCAGACATTACAACCAGTAGTGGTCCCAGTAGACCACTCACTCACCAAGACTTTCAATATGACTGCACTATAATACACATCAACTGTGTTCACTCATACTGTGAAAATATTTAGCTCAGGTGACTTTCAACTTAAGGTGTATCAATCTTCCAGTCAGGTGTATTATTACTCCTATGTGCAATATCAATACTCCAGTCAGGAGTGCTATCATCCAATTACAATATCAGTACCTATTGTACATATTTCATTATTCCTTGTTTATATTGTTTGTATTGCTTGTTTGATATTTAATGTCCTTTTTACTGATACCCTCTATGTTTGCTATCCACTTTGCTGCTGTAATACCTGAAATTTCTCCACTGTGGGACTAATAAAGGTATATCTTATCTTATCTTATCTTATCTTATCTTCCAACCCCCCTCTGCCCAAGCTTTCTCCCTCCAACCCTCAACCCTCCCTGGTGATCCCTCCCTTGGACTCAACTCCCAAATCCCCCACCATCCCCCACAGCACCCCCTCCACTAGCACCATCCCCTGTCTGACTGCGGGCCAGGTAAGAAGACAGCTGGAGATGCTGCACCTGGGCAAGGTTGCTGGCCCTGATGGCAGTAGTTCCAGAGTCCTGAGGACTTGAGCCAGCCAGCTGTCCGTGATCCTGGGACACCTCTTCAACCTGAGCAGCAGAGAGTCCCAGTGCTATGGAAGACATCCTGCGTTGTTCCTGTTCCAAAGAAGAACTCTCCATCTGGCCCCAATGACTACAGACCCATTGCCCTTACATCGCTCATGGTGAAGGTGCCAGAGAGGCTGGTCTTGGCCCAACTCCAACCGCAGGTGAAATCATCACTGGACCCCTCTACAGTTCACCTATCAACCCCATCTGGTTGTGGACGACGCCATCATACACCTGCTACAGTGTGCGCACTCCCACTTAGATTGTAGCAGCAGCACTGTGAGGATCACTTTCTTTTAGGGGAATGTCAATGATAATAATGTAGAAAGCTCCACAGTTTGATACTTATTCCATTATTCAAGTATTAAAGAAAAAATGAAGACGTGGGAAAAACTCTATTTATTAAATAAAGAACAACTTAAACAGAAGCTTCCAGTGTCTTAAACTTTCAAATAACAGTGGAAAAAAAGTCCCTGCAGGAATGCACCTCCTAGGGTGAAAATTGCTTTTAAGTGCAGAACAAAGTGGCATTAACAATGTCCCCTGCCGTTGAAAAAACTCTTTCACTGGGGACTGATGTTGCTGGAATGGTGAGATATGACTTAGCCAAACTTGATAGAAGTGGGTAATGTGGTGCTTTGTCTTTCCACCACTTCAGAGGACAAGCAGAGAGGACAAGCAGAGAGTGAGATATTAGTCCATCTCTGCTTCTATCCCAACCATCAGCTGTGTGCTGTCTTTCTGACTAAAGGAACCCGACCGTTGGTTCAGATTCATCACACAACACAACGGTGGCTTTTTTCAAAGGTGTGAGGACTTTTGCAATCCTCTCGGCATCTGTGATGTCAGCAGTGTCCAAACTGTCTATTTCGCGTGCATTCCGTTTGACTTCAGTACTCAGCAGAGCTGCAGCGACTTCCTGTTGTTGTTCCAGGTAGCACTCAAGCATGTCCAGTGAGCTGTTCCAACGTGTTACCACATCCGTGATCAGTTTATGGACGGGAATATTTAACATTCGCTGCTTGGGTCAGCACAGCTGTGGCAGTTGAGCTGCGGTGGAAAAACAATGCCACATGTCTCACTCTAGCAAGGAGTCAGCTGACACGGTTTACCTTCAAACCTGCCTGTGAGGCAAGGTTCAGTGTGTGCACAAAACATTTTATATGTGGGGAAAGTCCGGTTTCTTTCACCGCTACATCCATATTCCTAGCATTGTCTGTAGTAACAGCTATGCCTTGGTAATTGTTGTTCTCCCTGTCGAGCCCCCACTCAACAACGGCGGATTTTAACACCTCGCCAATGTTACATCCAGTGTGTGATTCATAAAGAGCCTGTGTCTGCAGAACAAAACTTTCAATTTCCCACTCACTTGTCATAACATGTGCTGTAATAGTAATAAAGCTCTGAGTCACCCGTGAAGTCCACCCATCTGTGGTGAGTGAGACGGACTCTGCTTGCTTGAGACTCTGTGTAACTTTAGCTTTTGTCTCATCATAGAGAGCTGGCAACACTGTTTGACTGAAGCATGGCCGTGATGGAATTTTATACCTCGGTTCCAAAGTCCGTACTAATTTCCTAAAGCAATCGTTGTCCACACTAGAAGACGGCCGTAGGTCCTTCGCTTTAGTTTTGGCGATGGATCTTGTGATAGCTTGAGCTCTGGCGCTGTTGGGCCGAAGTGTGGCCCTAAATGGTTCATGGAGAGTCTTTTGGCCTGGCTGGGTTTTTTTCTTGGCAGACATAACATAACATTTCGGGGTGATGATTTGGCTTCTCATATTTGACGTATTGCCTGGCATGTATGTCAGGGCGGCATGGCAGTGTTTGCACACTGTCCTGTGTTTCTCCATTATCTTCTCTCCTTTGGCATTCTTTGATACGGAGAAACCGAAATGTTTCCACACATCCGACTTCAATGTTGCCAGGGCATCCGCGATTTCAATTTCCTCCTCTGTCTCTATGTTCTCATACGTCTCACTACTTCCTTCGGTCTGTAGGCAGGAGTGCAAAGGATCGTGGGCAAGCGCAAAGGATCATGGTCTTTGTAGTTTTTATGTTGTTCTCATCAATTTGCTCCAATTTTTTGCCTAGGGCCCTATCTTTTCATATATATAGTCCACGGTAATGCCGAGGCACGTTTATTTCCGATATCGTTACATCCCTACTTTCTTTGATTTCTCCAGTGCATTTAATACCATCCAGTTGCTGCTCCTGGGTGAGAAGCTGAGAGTGATGGGAGCCGACATGGCCACAATCTCCTGGATTACTGACTACCTGACAGACAGCCTGCAGTTTGTCCGACTGGGTAACGTTCTGTCTGAGACTGTGGAAAGTAGTACAGGACCACCACAAGGGACTGTTCTGTCTCCCTTTCTCTTCACCTTGTACACCTCAGACTTTCAGTACAACTCCTCATCGTGCCGCCTACAGAAGTTTTCGGACGACTCAGCGGTGGTGGGGTGTATAAAGGATGGGCGAGAGGAGGAATACAGAGCAGTGGTGGAAGATTTTGTTGAATGATCTGGTAGAAATCACTTGCTGCTTAACATGGCCAAGACCAAGGAGATGGTGATTGATTTCAGAGGGAACAGGACGACCACTCAACCACTGTGTATTCTGGGGTAGAGGATTACAAATACCTCGGAGTGTACCTCAGAAACAGACTGAGCTGGAAAGCTAACATCAACGCTGTGTATAAGAAGAGGATGAGCATTTCCTGAGAAGGCTCAGATCATTCAACGTGTGCAGCAAGATGTTGGAGATCTTTTACCAGTCTGTTGTTGCCAGTGCACTCTTCTTTGCTGCAGTGTGCTGGGGGAGCAGCATTGGAGCCAGCGACACCAACAGACTGAACAAACTGATCAGGAAGGTCAGCTCCATTATTGGCCACAAACTAGACACTTTTGAGGAGGTGGTGTAGAGGAGGACCCTGGACAGACTGTTATCCATCATGAATAACCCTGAACATCCTCTTCACCACGTCGTGGACAGACAGCAGAGCTCCTTTTCCAATAGACTGCTCCAGCTCCGCTGTCACAAGGACAGCTTCAGGAAATCATTCCTGCCATGAGCCATCACGCTCTACAATAGTAACTTACACAGTTAATCCACCAACCTCACAAACTCTTGTGTTTTACATATTACTTTTCCATATTATCTGCACTACTGCAATATTGCACATACAGTCTATGGTTTACACTTATCTATCATCTGAAACCGCACAAATTTTTTGCTGTAAAATCTGTTTATATACTAAGATTGTTTTTTTAATAGATTATTATAAAATTATATAATATGTATAATACATTATAATACGTATTAAGTAACTATATATTTAGTTTTACTTAGTCATATTTTATTTTTATTTTTTTTCCTGTTTATATTTTTGGTTATTTTTTCTAAATAATTATGTACACATCTTGTGTTTGCCTGTATGTTTAAATGCTACTGAAACAAAATTATTTCCCTATTTGGGATCAATAAAGAAGCAGTCTAAGTCATATACACACAATGACAAAAATGTGATACATGTTCCAGTTTTTTCCAGTTCATATTCTCTGAACAGCATCAGAAACGGAAGAGCAAATGAACAACATCTATTAACAACAAATATAAAACTTGAGTAAATAAAGAATAGTGGTTAATGTACTGTATTTTCTGATGACCACTCGAAGTGCTTTTTGCAATACAAGTCTACATTTAACCATTCACACACGTTCACACTATGGTGGCTACCCGCTCATTATGAGCTTTGCTTCAACATGTGACTGCAGGGGTCAGGGATTGCACCACTGACCTTCTGATAAGTGGATGATTGCACTACCTCCTGCACTTAGCTCTGGCTCTAGTTTGGTTGGTTTACTAAGAAAAAACAAACATAAAACTATAAATACGCACAGAGACACTGATACAATAAATGCCCTTATTTAAAGAACAGTGGCCCAAGCATAATCACAAAAGTTTAAAATTTGAGAAATGCGAGTTGAGCTCACTTTAGCCTGACACATGCCAGGCTCCTCTCTGCATGTCCTGCAGTAAACAGTAAACCTATGTCTTAACATGTTGACCTAGAATTCACCCCACCCCAAACAGTTAGTGGAAGAACATGACATTAATTCTCAGAAATCCATCAAACAGATTGAAGTTAACAACAAATAAAAGCACAACCTATAGTGTCCAGTAGGCTTATCAAATAATAACAAAATAGCAATAAATAACAGAAAAGGTAGCGACAATTAACTTCCAGGTCATGCTCGACATCAGTGGAAAGCAGCTGGCATTTGATTTCCACCCAAGAAGGGGATCTTCATCTCAGTCCAAAATGCTGCCAAACTGGAGCAGTTGCATTTTTTTGATGACCAACGTGCTTGTGTTCATCATCTTTTTGATGTGATGTGCAATTATGATCACTTCTAAATAGTTAAGTCTTTTTTGGCAGGTTATTTGTTATTAGTCAGGGGTTATGTGTCATTGTTAAACTAATTTACTAAGTGACTTGTTCAAGTTGTTCTGTTTTTCATATTTTGTGATACTGAAACTTTGTGATACAGACAGTGATATATAACCTGTCTCCTCATCCTTCCCTGTTTTAAGGTGCAGCTCTTACTGATATGGCGTTGTCACTGCACTGCCACAGAGCTGTCCTGTTGGCTGTGGTCTTTTCTTTCCTGCCTTGCATAATTTCCCCCCTCAACCTGGAGGATCCCAATGTCTGCAGCCACTGGGAGAGGTCAGTCACAATGCAGGGATCATTTTGTTAAGGGCCTTTGACCTCAAGGGCCTGTGTCACAGAGACTGCTCGAGTTTCCACTGATATAATTTGCCATGGTAACTAATTTCGCTGGAAAGACTGAAATACAAGGAAATTGTTATGCAGCAGTTGCAGTGTATTGTAGGAAAGAGCTCAGATGTATATGTGCAGATAATAAGATACTGATTAGCAGATATACACAGTATGGGTATATGGTTAATTCAGAGTGTTCATGATTATGTCAGTCATATTGTATGTATTGACCCATTCTTGCTCATTATGTCCCATTATGTGCTGTAAATTAGAGAATTATAGAGATTATAATGCACAGAGAAACAGTAACCCAGAAAGAAAGCGAGAGACTGAATGAACAGAGCATACCAAAGCTAAAGTGGAGGCTGGAGCCACCTCAGCAACCCATGCCTCTGCTGTCCATCATTTGACATGAGGTAGATGAGTTGCAAAGTTTGATTGTTACTGCTGAAGGTGCTCCTCTGTATCATGGACAGGGTAAGAGTCATTGTCTATGATGCTCTGCAGTTTGCACAGCATCCTCCTGTCAGAAACCACCACCAAAGAATCAAGATCAACCTCAGAGACAGAACCAGCCTTTCCTGATAAGTTTGTTGATTCTATTGGTGTTGATGCCAACAGCCATCTCAGGACATGACCAACCCAGCTTAGTGTGAGGGCTAGAAGCAGGGGTAAGCAACTACCTGGGTTGTCCAAAGTAAAAAAATACACTGAACAACACTTCTTAAGCTAACTCAATGACATATTGTATCTCGTTAGTTTACACATTTTTGTCTGATAGATTAACAAACATGAAACAAAGTATTAATGAATGAAATTATACCCAGATATAAATCTAAAGACCAATCATAATCAATCACCAATCTTTTTTAAAACAAAGGTGTTAAAAAGTATAGATGAATCTGTTGGCTGGTTTCAAAATTAAACGAAAACTTGGAAATCCATTAAATGAGATGTAAAAGAAGAAAGGTGGAGGCAGATTTCCCAGCTATATTGCCTTTCAGTGACTAATCTGAGGTAACAGCTGCATACACAGTCAGAGCCTCCCAAGAGAGAGATGAGTAGAGTGGCCTGAGACACACATAGTTTTTCAAGTTCAATGAGGCTTAAGAAAATCTCAATACCAAGTTTTTGGGAAAATTGTGGCACAAACTGAATAAATTTGCTGTCTTTTATGAAAATGGTAATTTAAGGAAATCTGAAGTCAGTTGTCAGAGTGCATGGGACAAATGCTCATTATCTAAGGAAGGGTTGAGAAAATGAATATAATAGTAAGTTTTTCTTTCAGTGGGCTGAAAATTGTTTCTATAATTTCTTAATAACAATAATAATAATTATAATCCAAAAGGAATGATGTAAACAGACATGTATTTCTGGGCAAGCAGAAATACCTTTGAAAGAAAAGCTCTGTTTAAAACAGAGAACATTTGTGACACATGTAGTCACTTTTCACATTTGTGCATGTTCAGCTTTCATTGGACTACAACCACCTGCTATGGGTTATTTGAAGAAATGAAGAACATTTAAAAATGATTTAATGCAATCTAATGCTTAACCCAAACAACTGACTCGGTTGATTGCCAAGGACTCCCAAAATGAAGTGTATCAGAGTATGAGACAACCAGTGACAGGTGGCTAAAACAGCAGATCTTCGTCACATCAGTCCTTCGCCCCTGTGTTGTTAATGTTTGCCTACGTTTAAGCACCAAAACTACTTGGTTAGATTTAAGTAAAGATCATGGCTTGGCTTAAAATAAGTATAAGGACTATGTGAAGATATTACTTATTATTTGGACATTTCATAGAGTAAACCATTCCATTCATTAAACATTTAATTATTTTTAAAACTGCTAATGATGGTAATCTTTAACTCTCATCATAGTTGATACAGTAATAAAATGAAAAGTGCATGCTGACAAAGAGCCTGTGGTACCACCAGCTCACGAGGCAGTCATAAGTTAGTTATGGAGGCCACAGAAATGCAAAGCCACACAGAGAGTAAAGAGGGTAAGGGGGGCGGGGGGGCGGGTGTTGAAATCAGCATGGGTGGCATATCATGCACAAAACCCTGCAACACAAACATACATACACAAACATACACACACACAGACACACACACAATTATTCTGCGTTCTGCTCCTTGAGTCTGATTTTTCTTTTCTCTCTCTTCCTGTGTTTTCAGTTACTTAGTGACAGTGCAAGAGTCATACGCCCATCCATTTGATCAGATTTATTACACCAGCTGCACTGACATAATCAACTGGTTCAAGTGCACCAGACACAGGTGAGTACCACTTCACTGAGGCCTGATGCAGACTAGTATGTGTGTGAGAATGTGTTCTTTGTCCTATTTACTGGACTGTATACTTCCCCTGTCAGCCATAATATATATCGAAAGTTTCTCTAGTCAGGCAGTCCATCGCAGTAATGATCCCAAAATCCCAAAAAGGTTGTTGCTGTGTGAACCATATATAGAATGTGATCATTTGCTAATCCTTTTTGAAATATACTCAATGGGATACTCAATACTCAATTCATCAGTTTTATTGATTTTTGTAAATATATGCAAGGATGTACTTAAATTTTTTAGTCAGGTATTCAGGTGAGTACCAGGAGATGGTGTTTGGTACTCACTCCATACGTAGCGCGGTCATAATAAACACACATTTCCACGCTGTCCATTTGAGTGTCCTCCATGGTAGATGATGACAATGTACCTCCCAGCCCTTTGTTGAATCTCAAATTAGCTGTCTGCATTCACAGGTCAACAGCTGGCTTTGAGTCAGCTCTCTCTGTGGTCATTTTTGACAGGTGAATGTGCATCAGGGCTGAGAGACAAGTATGTAATAGACAAGATCTGTAGATCTGAGACAATTTAACCACCTTGTTGACATTGCAGCAACAATCTGCACCAAAACATATACAAAAGACGCTTCCAAGTGCTTTCCTGCTCACTTTAAGCTTGGGATGAGCAATATGAACTAAAAATTAAATCACAGTTGTTTTTTCCTGTGACCGTATTATATATAACAGAATTACAAGAATAAAAGGGATACTTCTCAATACCTCATTTCACTCTATTAACAATGTAAGACATTGACTACACAAAAAGGCAATGACTACACAAAAAGCAACATGTTCCCAACATCAAAGCTACTTTTCTAGTTAATTAATTGACTTAAAATATGGTAAAAACATTCACACAGTTTCGACTGTGCTTGAATAAAACTGACAGGTTCTAGATTTGAAGTGAGTATCAATCCATCCTAAATGTTCAGTTTTTAAGCTTTCGTGTTGCCTTCAAAGCAGTCCAGAGAAAAATGGGTAGCACGCACATATAGCTTTAGACTTTTCCAGCTGTTGTTGTTGTGGGGGCATTTCCATCAAGTTAATCCACTGGGTCTTTACTTCCTTTGATCGTAGGAGTAAATGAAGAATTTTGTGTTGGTTCTTACAGCCAGCAATAGAGAAATTGGTGTCCGCTGCTTGTAATGTTATCTTCCACATCTTGTTGTTACCACTGGTATGTAACGTTATAGCAAGGACTTTTATAGCTCTTACTCCCCTCTGATAGTTTGTGCATTTTTCATATTCCCTCTTCATGTCAAAATGCACCTCCATCATTAACTCATAGTCACTTACATAAAGGAAAAATCCTCAGCATAGGGAAGAGAAAGGACGTGTGCATGTAAAATTAGAAAAACATTACATAGAGCTTGCTGTTCATCATTCAACTTGTTCAGCAAGTGGGCAACAGGACTTTTCAGCTTGACTAGCTGGTTTGTTAGCAATAGCTTGTGCCAGATATGTGTGCTTTGTGTTTAACAAATAATGGATTATTGAAATTCTTCAGTCTTTATAAAATGCACCCGTTTGGTCTGCTAGATGTGGATGCAAATGACATATCATCAACCACATTTTGGTGCACTCATCATTTGCTTCAAGCCACAACATGTCTTTTAGCCACTTTTCAGAAAGAAAAAACTGTTTTCTTCTGCTCAATTTCGGTTTGATATTTCTATTGCAGAATACCAAAGTACACACTTAATGTCTGTTGTGTTTTCTCTCACAGTAGGTTACTTCACTGGGTGAGATGTGTTAATGAGAAATGGGTGTACATGAAAAATGTGTATTGATGACTGTTGCTGCCTTCTTCTTCTGTTAAGTTTTCTGGCCCACAACAAACTGCTCACAGGCTACAGTGGTTGTTGATGCTGTGACCTGATAGTATTGTGTGCCAGCTGCTTCGAGCACACTGAGGTAAAGTCAGCTGTAAATATACTAGGTGCTTTTACAACAAGTGAGGGGAAGAGTCTGTGATACGCAATACTTTAAAGGTATGTATCGAAAGCCTTTACTTAATTATATATAATTATGATTGATTATGATACACAGACTGGACAGGACCCTAATCAGGACAGAGTTAAAGGATTAGTTATGGCTAGTTCCATATATAGACCATCCACTCTTTACATTCAACTCCACATTTTATATATGGAATGAAATGAGCACAAAAAAATCAAAACTGTGTTTATGTATCTATAAGGATTTCCTTTACTGAGTGTCTGATCCTGTCTGTGACCTCAATTCCTGTCTGTGTGCAGGGTGAGTTATCGTACAGCATATCGTAGAGGAGAGAAGACAATGTACAGGAGAAAGTCCCAGTGCTGCCCAGGCTTCTATGAGAATGGAGAGATCTGTGCTCGTGAGTACTCCCTCTCTCTCTCTCTCTCTCTCTCTCTCTCTCTCTCTCTCTCTCTCTCTCTCTCTCTCTCTCTCAAACACACACACACACACACACACACACACACACACACGTAGTGGAGTTGACAAATATTGTTAAGAGGCAAAAGGTTTAAGTTGATACTGGACATTCCCTAACCCTAACCCTAACCCTAACCACTTCAGATGTTGACAGATACATGACTGTACACCAGAATTATAAGTAATGTTATGATTTAGTAGATTTTGTTAGTCTAGGCAAACAGAGTGTATGCTTCTTCGGCAGCTGTGGGTCAGGACATACATCAAGTCATCCACTAATCTCTGGGTCCACTCACACACACACACACACACATACACATACATATACAGTACCAGTCAAAGTTTGGACACACCTTCTCATTCAATGGTTTTTCTTTATTTTTTTATTTTCTAAATTGTAGATTAATACTGAAGACATCCAAACTATGAAGGAACATACACGACCCAAAAATTTAGGGATATTCGGCTTTCGGGTGAAATTTCAGGATGAACCTAAAATGCACTATAACCTTTACAAGTGAACTTAATTTAACCTTCTCTAAACTTTTGAATGCACATGTTCAACTGTTCAGTGCTTCAGTACTTTTTGCACAGCTTGCTGTTCTCTAACAAGGAGCTGAACGGCAAAATTCACAACGGGTGATTGATCCATGAATCGACCAATAAATTTCCTGGTTCAATTAGAATTGGTATTTAAACAGTCCTCTTCATCATGCTGTTCACATTTTGTCATCGTGAGACCAAGACGACGCCTAACAATTGCCTCACACACAAAGCTTAGAGTGTCATAGAGTCTCATCAGCAGGTCGCATCAGAGATACAGAAAGACTGGAAGAGTCACAGAAAGGCATAGAAGTGGACTCCTTTGGCCACATCCCACACTGATGACTGCTTCATTGTGAACGGTGCCCTGCGGAACCAGATGATGAATGCCACTCAACTCCAGGCACATTTAAGGGAGGTGAGAGGCACCCAAGTGTCACGTCAGACCATTCAAAACCGTTTACATCAGTGTGGTCTGTGTGCTAGATGACCTGCAAGGGTACCTGATCACACCACCATGCATAGGTGTCATCGTCTTGCATCGGCCAGGGAACATTTACGCAGGACGAGTGACCAGTGGGCCTCAGTGCTGTTCTCTGATGAAAGTCGATTCACGTTGAACAGAAATGATGGCTGCCAACGATGTTGGAGATGTCAAGGAGAGCACTATGCATCAGCCACTGTTGTCACTAGATGAGCCCTTGATGGTGGTGGTGTTACAGTGTTGGCAGGTGTGTCTACTCATTACTGAACTGCCCTACACCTACACAAGCCCATACTACCTGAATAAAATCATTTATCCAGTCATTGTGCCCCTGCATGAACAACATAGGCCTAATTTCATCTTCATGGACGACAATGCTCCAGCTCATCGAGGTCGTATCAATAGGGAATGGCTGCTGGAGACTGGGGTACCTCAAATGGAGTGGCCTGCACTTTCACCAGACCTGAACCCATAGAAAACCTATGTGATCAGCTGAGTTGCTGTATAGAGGCTTGTAACTCTGTACCCCAAAACCTCAATGACCTGAGGGCCACCCTTCAAGAAGAGTGGGATGCCATGCCTCAGCAGACAATAAGTTGACTGAATGGCATGAGACATCGTTGTCAAGCTGTAATTGATGCTCAAGGGCACATGACAAGTTACTGAGACATTGCCATTTTTTGTTGTGGTATACCCACCACTGTTTTTGGCTTTTGTTTCAATAAATTGTTTGAGATGGGGAAATCACCATTGCGTGCTTCTACTTAAATGCTGAACTTTCATGATATAATATCACTGTAGCGTGAACTTTTTTTTATTTTCCATAAATTTCACCCGAAAACCAAATATCCCTAACATTTTGTAAGTAGTATATATATGGAATGATATTATGAACAAAAAAGTGTTCTACAAACCAGAATATGTTTTGTATTTTAGCTTATTCAAAGTAGCCACCATTGGCTTTGATGACAGCTTTGCACTCTCTTGGCATTCTCTCAGTCAGCTTCATGAGGTAGTCACCAGGTATAGTTTTTCAACAGGTGTGCCTTGTCAAGAGTTAATTTCTGGAATGTCTTGCATTTTTAAGTGTTTGAGACCATCAGTTGTGTTGTGCAGAGGTAGGGTTGGTACAAAGGTCTATACAGTGAATAGCCCCATTTGACAACTGTTCTAATCCATATTATGGCAAGATCCACTCAACTAAGTAAAGAGAAACAGCAGTCCATCATTACTTTATGACATGAAGGTCAGTCAATCCGGAAAATTTCAAGAACTTTGAACGTATCTTCAAGTGCGGTCACAAAGACCATCAAACGCTATGTTGAAACTGTCTCTCATGAAGACCGCCACAGAAGAAGAAGAAGAAGAAGAAGAAGAAGAAGAAGAAGAAGAAGGAAGACCAAGAGCTACCTCTGCTGCAGAGGATATATTCTTCAGAGTTACCAGCCTCAGAAACCACTAATTAACAGTGCCTCAGATTAGAGCTCACATAAATGCTTCACAGAGTTCAAGTAGCTGACACATGTCAACATCAACTGTTCAGAGGAGACTGTGTGAATCAGGGCTCCATGGTCAAATTGCTGCAAAGAAACCACTTGTGAGGAAGAACAACAAGAAGAAGAGTATTGCTTGGGCCAAGAAACACAAGGAATGGACATTAGACAAGTGGAAATCTGTCCTTTGGTCTGATGAGTCCAAATCTGAGATTTTTGGCACCACCCGCCATGTCTTTGTGAAATGCAGAAAAGGTGACTTGATGGTTTCTAAATGTGTGGTTCCCACGGTGAAGCATGGAAGAGGAGGTTTGATGGTGTGGGTGTGCTTTGCTGGTGACAATGTTGGTGTCACACTGGTGTTTTTTTCACAATTCAAAACATACTTAATCAGCATGGCTACCACAACATTCTGCAACGATATGCCATCCCATCTGGTTTCCGCTTAGTGGGACCATCATTTGTTTTCAACAGAACAATGACCCCAAACACACAGAACAATGACCCCAACACCAAAACACAGGGTTATTTGACCAAGAAAGAGAGTGATGGAGTGCTTTGTCAGATGACCTGGCCTCCACAATCACCTGACCTAAACCCAACTGAGATGGTTTGGGATGAGTTGGACTGCAGAGTGAAGGCAAGCAGCCAACAAGTGCTCAGCACCTCTGGGAACTCCTTCAAGACTGTCGGAAAACCATTCCAGGTGACTACCCCATGAAGCTGATTGAGAGCATGCCAAGAGTGGGCAAAGCTGTCATCAAAGCAAATGGTGGCTACTTTGAATAATCTAAAATATAAAACATATTGTGGTTTGTTGAACAGTTTTTTGTTTACTACATCATTGCATATGTGTTCCTTCATGGTTTGGATGTCTTCAGTATTAATGCACAGTTCAGAAAAAAGAAAGAAAGAAAGAAAGAAAAACCATTGAATGAGAGGGTCTGTCCAAACTTTTGACTGGTACTGTATATGTACTGTATATATACACACATGTAAATGACCTGGAACAATGAGTGGAGTAATAAAACAAAAGTGCAATGCACATAACTGAATTTGGTCAGTATTGCAATAATGATAGCAGCAGCATATTTTGTAAGTGTCAAAAACAGAAGTTGTGTCTTCTGTTGTTACTTCACTTGCGAATGAGGATATTGTGTATTCCCTACCCCTCTTTGTCAGTAGCCAGCAGGCAGTGACAGGTGTGAAGCCACAGTGGCTGATGGAAAAAAACAGTTGTTTAGCAGTCACACTAAAAGAAAGCATTATGTTAACACACAGCCTGTCAGAAAATCTGGGCGCTTCAGTGGAGATGGAGGCCACAGTTTGAGTCATGCAGGAGCTATGATAAAATGCCCCTGGAGTTCAGAGGGGAATTCATTGTGATGCAAAAAGGCTCTGTTGTGTAAGTGTATCACATGCAGGAGGGAGGAATTGCCAGATACTCGAGGCAACATTGCATTTCCAATTGGGAGCCAGATTGGAAAGGAAGTCAAATTACATTAAGGTTAAATGTAGTCCATTTTGCTTGGGTGGAGTCAGTTTGCCAGTTGCACATTAGAATATGTGAAGCCTAGTTAATGAAATGGATTTGTTTATTACAATGTGTGATGGTTCACTGATGACAGATTTAGATACTTAGCAGCACAATGCTACAATGTTTATAAAAATACAAACAAACCCATTCAAAGCATCAGCAGTACAAAAATCTGAACAAAATCAGTCTTTAGTCTCAGTGCTCCCATCAGCCTTATTTCAGCAGGCAACCTGCTGCTTCCCTGAAAACAACTGTTTTGGAAGCACTTTTAATTGTGGTTTACCTTCTTGAAGAACCAAAAATCAACCAAAGTGTTTGTGGACATGCCAAACTTCTTAAGGTTTCCAAGAATAAAGCATTTTCGGTATGCAGTCAGTCCTCTCAGACCAGTCACAAGTGTTAGAAATCTTTAAAACCATCAACAAATACTTGACTGACTGGAGAATAGGCTGTCATATTTTCCCTAAATCAATGCTTTAAATGGTTTTAAAAACATCAGTTTTACTTACTTACTTACTAATATGTCAGATGTGTGTGGTTTTCGACTTGTCCTGATGTTCTGTCACCGATTTGCCAAAAACAAAAGCAAGTAAGCCAGTGTAAAATCAGCATACCTTAAGCAAGTAAGCCAGTGTAAAATCAGCATCTCATTTGCATTTTTAACATTGTCCCTTTGGCAGCTCAGACAGATAATGTGGACCTAATTTGTCTTATCACCATAGAAAACAAATCTGTTCAAATCACTCTGCTCTTTTGAAAACAATATGGGCATTTCCCAGTGAAAATCATTTAGAGCTGAAAACAATGATTATATATAACTTGACTGACAATTTTTGAAAGAGTGGTCCAGTCTTATTTTGAATTAAGTCAAGTCAAGTCTTGAGACATAGAAGTCTCAAGTAAGCCAAGTCTCACAACAGAGAGTTGCAAGTTCTAATTTTATGGCGTAAGTCAGTTTCAAGTGCCACGTCTTCATTCAACAGCTCTGTAAAAGGGTAAGTAAATTTGGAACTTTTATTTTTTTACCCTTACATGACTAATTCTGATGCAGATATATATATATATATATATTTTTTTTTTTTTTTAAGGGACTGTTACTGTACTGATCTCTGTCTTCCTGTCTCCCCCATGTCTAGCTCATTGTGCAGAGAGCTGTGTTCACGGCCATTGTATGGCCCCCAACACCTGCCAGTGTGAGCCGGGCTGGGGAGGATCCAACTGCTCCAGTGGTAAGTCCTCCAGCTGTTGCTGTCTGTGAGCATTTCATTGTGTGTGAGGTGTTCTGTGAAAGCACTCTGAACTCACAAGAGGAAAAACAGACTGTGATATTGTTTTACTGACTGTTACACTGTGCCACACCAACTGTTTGTTCTCAGCTATGGGGTTTTTTGTTTTTTGCCTCAAACATGAATAGATTTGCTCCTCTCAAATTATATATACTTGTGCTTAACTTGCTACTTCAACTCTACTCCATTTTAGAGGAAAACATTGTACTTTTACTTTCACTTCATTTGAGACTGCTATTTTGCAGATTGATATTTTGTATGCAAAATTATCTTAGAATTACATTGTAACTTAAATATTAGCTTCGAAAATATTATGTGTTGTATGTCTAATTATAATAATTGTAATGCGTGTTTCCAGATGATGACCCATATTCATTTCTAGCGCCACCATCAGAATCACTCTGGACATCTCAAAACTATAGTCAAGATTTCAATATAGCTTGTAGAGGTTCCCGACCATAATTACACCACAATTTTTACATGTTAACAAAAAATGTCAATATTTTCAAGGCAGATAGTTATGAATGTTGTCTGCTAACAACAACTTGCAATTTGTGCTTCCTTCACTGTGGTTTGGCTAAGCTCAACCAGCACTCACTTACAAGGTACATAGTTATTATTTTTCATTCTATAACACAGGATTGCACAATGAAATGCAAATTGTTGTCCCTTCACATTATTCACAAATGGCAAGATTAGGTCAAAACGCTGTTTGTAAAAATATGGCCAATATGTTACAGGGGTAGTTGAGCCATTTTGTTTTCCTCTGAGCGACATTAGCAAGAGGTACACTTGGTCATGGAGCAGCCTCTGGTCCAAACTGGACCAGAGGCTAGGTTAGGTTAGGTTAGGTTAGCTCTTATTCTGGTACTCTTCCCCTCTTGTGGGGGCAATCGTACCACTTGTGGTGTGTTTGGTCCGGCTGGTCGGAAGATGCGGCTGGGAATGATTGTCTCAAGGTCTGCTGAACTTAATTCATCTACTTCCTTTTCTTCCTGCTGTCAAATGGCACTATATAAATAAAGTGAATTGAAATGTAATTATTATTTTCAATTGACTTGGGCTGGACAGTTGCTCATTCACAGTTCCATCTTTCATTTAGACATCAACGAAAGATGTCTGAATCATCGATTTCTGTCATTCAGACATTTTTCACTTTTAGCCAGCTGTAACTAGCTCCTTCATTTTCATAGCAGCATTGCATTATGGGACATCAGTGTCCATTGGGGCTGTTGAATGTGGCCAAAAATGACATTCAAATAGTCCCTCTAAAAAAAGACATAGGTTCAACCCATTTGAATATCTGTTTTTGGGCATTATGTCCATAAGAGGGGAAACCAATACGAGAGACATGCTACTTGTATGTTATTTCAAATAAACATTTCTTTAAAAGATCTACATAGCTACACGTTCTAAAATAAACAAAATAATGTCCTATACTGTGCTGATGAATTACGCACTCGTTTCAGCTTGACCTACATTTCATTTTCAATCTGTCAAAGTGATGTGTGCAGACTTGGTGGCATGTCCTGGAGGATTTAAATGTCCCGGACAAACAGGAGGAATTCTGGTCAAACATTGTCAGACACAAAAAGATGGAAAAATAGGGTCCATAGTTTAACTGACTAATGCGGATAACACATTTTTTTAAAAAGTTTTTTCAGTATTGAATCAGAGCACTGCAGCCAGAAGCCACAAATCAGACTGCAATGTTATCCCTCCGGATGTTTGCACACCGTCAATGAACGTGCACAAAAAGTGTTTTTGCCACTGACTGGCCCTAAGTGTCTGACAACATTATGGAAATGATCCCTATTAAAGTGCAAGATCTCTTTTGTTGAGAAATGAGAAAGAGCTGTTATGTCACTCTCGCCAAAAACACCAGACTCCATTCACAAAACAGTAATTTTATCATTGTAAAAAACATTTCATTCAACCTGACAAAAACAAAATAAAACTCACCAAAACCTTCTTGGTTTGTCTACCCCCTGTCCCAACATTCATCACCAACTTTGTTTTGGTTAAAATAAACTGGTATTAAAACAAATCAAGAGAGGGGCAAGAGAGAGGCCAAACATACAGAGAAGCAGCAAAAATAGCATCTAGAGCCAGCGTATTTTTACATCTGACTCTTGAAATGTTTTCACCAGAATCCAACACCAAATGTATTTTGTCAACGAAAATTCCGCCGATAAGTATTCATTGATGTCATTTTATTGCATGACTAAATTGTAACAACAATGGAAATGAAAAAAATATTGGTAACAAAAATTACAGCGAAATCTCTGTTCATCATGCCCTGGTCATTACGCGCTGAAGGAAGAGGAGAGACGGGAAAAATTATGACTAAAACATTTGACTAAAATTAAACAAAAACTGGATTCCACAGACTAAATCTTGACGAAAACAAAATGAAGACTAATCTGTGACTTAAACCAACTACAATTTTCAGTTAAGCAACTAAGACTAAAAGTAACTTTAAAATGATTTTCAGTAAGTGACTAAGACTAAAACTGAATTTAATATTATTTTCAACAAGCGACTAAGACTAAAACTAACTTTAAAATGATTTTCTGTAAGCAACTAAGACTAAAACTAAATTTAAAATCCTCGTCAAAATTAACACTGTTTGGATTGTTGGAAAAAAAAAAAAAAAAAAAAAAAAAAAAAAACTTAATTGCTGAACAACAGGAAAAAATGTTTTGTGACTCCTGGTTGTCAGTGCAGCCATAGCCTCAGTGGTGCTTTTCTCCCCACAACTGAATCTTAATTTTCACAATCAAAAGCCCTTGTGCCCGTCAATATCACATTCAAACATCCTTTCATCTACAGTCAAACATCCAAACAATGGTAGAAGTAGTATCTTGTAAGCAGTTTGTCACAACTATTTAGATTCTGTGTCACTCCTCAAGCTGAAGTCAAGATGGCGGCGCATGCACAATGCAAGGCTCAGCGTCTCACTAGAATACTCGATATAGTTATAATTTTCCTACTGGTTTTGAGCCAGTTCACTCATTACAGCTTTCCGAACACTTCCTACACCAGAGAGCAACTTTTGGATCTAAGATTTCGATGCACAAGCAGTGTTTTTGACAGACTTCAGCTCCCCCAAGAGATCGCCAGGACAGTGAGGCCGACCAACTCAGCTACGCCAACTGGAAGCGACCGTCGGCAGCATCGAGATCGTAAACAAAAGAGAGGGAAGCACTGACGTCTACGGACTAAGCCATAGCTAACCCCATACAGGCTACCACTACCCAGTATCTTCCTGGCCAATGTTCGGTCCTTGGTGAACAAAGTGAACAAGCTACGACTTTGCACTGCAACGTCATGATTGTCACTGAAACATGGCTTAACAACAGCATCCCAGACAACGTGACCGAGCTGGAGGGACGCCATGTCTAAAGAGTGGCAGAGCACTCCAGTAAGACCAGGGGCAGAGAACTGTCTATCTGAACAAAACTTGGTGTATAGACTCTGTTATCACTGGGAGCCACTGTTTTGCTAATCTGGAACATCTGATGTACAAGTGCAAGCCTTTTTATCTGCCTAGAGAGTTCACATCCACTGTGATAACTACAGCTTATATCCCCCCGGATGCTAATGCGAAACTAGCAGTGAAAGACCTGTATGCTGCTATCCACAAACAACAAAGTGCACACCTGATGGAGCCGTTATTATTCCTGGAGACTTCAACCACTCCAACCTGAGGACTGTTCTCCCCAAATTTCACCAAAATGTCTCCTGCTCCACCAGAGGAGACAAAACTCCGGAAAATGTTTATACAAACATTCCTGAGGTTTATAAAGCCACCCCCTTCCCCCACCTGGGACAGTCTGATCACCTCTCTTTGTTCCTACTCCTCAAGTACACACCACTCATCAGATGTGTGAAGCTGTCAGTGAGGACTGCTAAAGTATGGCCGGAGGGAGTGGACACCACACTCCAGCACCAGTTCACCAACACACAGACTAGAGTATGTTCGCCACCCGGGCCACGCTGGACTCAGGATCCATTGACATTTACTCATATGCCTCCTCCGTTCTGGATTACATTAACACACGTGTCACCAACCACAAACAGAAAGGAACTTTCCCCAACCAGAAGCCTTGGATGAACAGTAAGGTCTGTCTCCTACTAAAGGAACGTGACACTGCCTTCAGATCTGGCAACGCAGCAGCCTACAGCTCATTCAGAGTTAACCTCAACTGGGGCATCAAGGAAGCTAAACACGCTCACAGGTTACAGATTGAGGAGCACTTCCACAAAATACTGACCCCCGCCGCATGTGGCAGGGCATCCAGGCCATCACAGATTACCAGCCAAAAAAAGACAGCCCCACCTACCAACAATGCTTTCTTCCCTGACAAACTCAACAACGTCTACACTTACTTCAACTGGGACAACACACAACCACCCAGCAAAACTGCTCCCCACCCAGATGAATAGCCCCTCATGCTCTCCACATATTATGTGCACTCTGCACTCAGCAGGGTGAACATCCATAAGGCTGCTGGCCCTGACAGCGTACCTGGCCGCATGCTCAAGGCCAGTGTAGAACAGTAGGCTGGGGTCTTCACTGACACCTTTAGTCTGTCACTGGCCAAGGCAGCAGTCCCAATGTGCCTCAAGACCACCACTATCATGCTGTTACCGAAGCAGCCAGCTGCAGTGGGCCTAAATGACTTCCACTCTGTCACACTCACCCCATCATCACCAAGTGCTTCGATAGGCTGGTCTTGGCCCATCTCAAATGCTGTCTTCCCCCCACACTAGACCCCCATCAGTTTGCCTACCGACCAAATAGGTCGACGGAGGATGCCATCTCCATGGCACTGCACTTCACCCTGACGCACCTGAACAGCAACAACACCTACGTGAGGATGCTGTTCATCCACTTCAGCTGAGCATTTAACAGTCATCCTCTCCAAGCTGGTCAACAAACTCAGTGACCTCAGCATCAGCACCTCCCTCTGCAACTGGATCCTGGACTTCCTGACCAACACATCCCACCCAACCACACCTCTGCCACCCTGACCCTGAACATCAGTGTCCCACAGGGCTGTGTGCTGAGCCCCCTTCTCTACTCCCTCTTCACCCACGACTGTGTGCCTGTGCATGGCTCCAATTCCATCATCAAGTTTGCAGACAACACCATGGTGATAGGCCTGAACAACGATGAGTCAGCCTACAGGGATAAGGTTCAGCAACTGGTGATGTGGTGCGCCAACAACAATCTGACCCTCAACACCAAGGAGACCAAGGAGCTCATCGTGGACTACAGGAAAACCAAAGGCTGTAGTCACACCCCCATTCCAAATCCTAGTTTACTTCTACTGCTGCACCATTGAGAGCATCCTGACCAACTGCATCTGCGGTGTCTATGAAGGGCATGTAGCATCAACAGAAACAGCTTCCAACCCAACCATGGACTGTTTGCCCCCCTACCATCTGGTAGGAGGTTTAGGAGCCTCCATTCCCGCACCAGCAGGCACAGGAACAGCTTGTTCCCCAGAGCTATTACCCTGCTGAACTCTGTCCCCCAGCACCCCCAGTGACACCCCCCTCTTACCACCTTTACTTTTTTTACTTCACTGCCACTTATTACCTCTTGCTGTCACCTGTTTACATGCTGTGTTGCACATACTGTGCAATACTGTTAATACCTCATGCCAATTGCACTACTTGCATGTATTTATATTTTTGGATATTATGACTTTTTGCACTTCTGGTTAGATGCTAAACTGCATTTCGTGTCTCTGTGTTGCACTGTGACGATGACAATAAAGTTGAATCTAATCTAATCTAATGTCACTAGAGTTTAGGCTGGATTAGGCTGATAAAACAGTCAGATCAAACACCAAAACTTGCTATGTAATTCTGTATTGTGTAGAGCAGGCATCTCCAAACTGCAGGTTTTTCCTCCAACCAATCAAGAGCACGAAGTCTGACCAATCAGCTCTCTGAAGACTGAGATCAGCTGATGAAATGAGTCAAGTCTGGTGTGCTGCTGCTTGGTTGGAAAGAAAACCTTCAGCCACTGCCACAGCCAACCTTCGGCCCTTTGTGGAATAGTTTGGAGATGCCTGGTGTAGAGCCAAAAACTCTTGAGGTTCAGACACTATTAGCAGCTGTGGATAGAATTGGTGAAGTTCTCTTCTCTTGTGTCTTTTTGTTAGTTGCCACTTCAAAGTCCTAGACCTCACCATATGTTTCCAGGCAAATGTTAGCACTGTACATCTGCCATAGTGATAGTTTGAACTCATTAGCATATTGAAACTTTGTTCGTGTTTGGCGGATTTAATAATCATTGGTTGAAATGTGAGCTTTTTTTTGCACCAAACTTGCAGACAGTGTCCTCTCAGTGTCTATGAGAGACTATTTTTGGTTCTTATAAGCTTGTGAATGTCTCTCCATATAGACCTACATGCTGATATGCATGAGGACCCTACAGGGTGCGTCCCTGCTGTCTTCAGTGTCAGGCTGTAATAAAGGAGCTCATTGTTGAATCTGAGCCCCGGGCCTCTCCTGGCCTGCACTAGGCCCGTCTGTCTGCTCTCGCACACTCTGCACTCTGCTGTCATTTGTACAAGAGAAGTTTCAGTTGTTACAGTTGTCAAGAGGAACTTAATGAAAGTATGAACGGCTTGGATATGTGGTGCTTAATCATGGAAATTAGCGACTCGGCAACCATGAGGTCATTAATGTAATCTATCCCTTTTTTTCTTTCAATTTTTCTATTCTATTTAAGTGATTTATTGAACAAAACAGGATGGTAATATCATATATATTGTGAAATGATAAAGGTTGCAGGGGAAAAAATTGTTTTAGAAGAAAAAGATGTAGGTGGTGGTAAAAAGATTTTTTTGCACTGGTTCTTGTGCATTTTCCATGCAGTAGTGTTGCTATTGACCATAATCTTGACTGTCCATTTGTGCTTAATTAATTTACCTACTTCAAAAACCACCTGAACCATGTTCCCCCAAATTTCAGTTTTACAGCTGTCTTAATCCAGATACTTTCTAACCTCCCTATCCCAAATCTCTCAGCTGAAAGCCTGTGTCCTACTGAAGATGCAAATCTTCATAACCAAAACTGGTAAAGGGACTGCATTTATATAGTTCTTTTCTACCTTAATGGCTGATGCACTTTCCAATTTTGCATCAGCCGATTACTGATGGTTAGAGCACGGGCCTGCCCATTGGGAGCAACTGAGGGTTCTGCGTCTTGCTCATGGACAGGAGGATTTTCCTGGGGATTAGGCACCAAAACTATTTGGTTAGATGAGATAAAACATTAATGATCCCGTGCCATGGGCCCGATGGCTTGCCCATAGAAATATATAAGAAATTCTCAGGAAAACTGCTACCACACCCAAGCTTCACCAACTTTATATGGAATAATAAATGCCCTAGGCTGCGTCCCTCTCTCCTCTACCTACCATATGATCGTGGTGGGCTTAGACTGCCTAACATTAAACTTTAATACTGGGCAGCCCAACTTTGGGCTGCCAGTATTATTTTTGTAATACAGAGGTTCCGGCTCGGATAGGGATAGAAAATAGTACACTGGAACTTCCATTGTGCTTGTACCTTTATTCATCACGAAATAAAATACTTAGAAAATGCACACAAAATCCATTCCTCAATAACACATCAGTCTGGCATGAGGCCCACACCTTTTTGAATGAAACTACTAAACTTTCATGTTTCACACCTATTCGGGGAAATAATAACTTTAAACCTTTCTGTGTGAAGTTTGCATGTTCTTCCTGTGCATGCGTGGGTTCTCTCCAGGCACTCCGGCTTCCTCCCACAGACCAAAAACATGCTCATTAGGTTAATTGGTGACTCTAAATTGTCCATAGGTGTGAGTGTGAGCGTGAATGGTTGTTTGTCTGTATATGTTGCCCTGCAATCGGCTGGCGACCGGTTCAGGGTGTACCCCGCCTCTCGCCCATTGCCAGCTGGGATAGGCTCCAGCCCCCCGCAACCCCGAAAGGGATACGCGGGTATAGAAGATGAATGAATGAATGAATGAATAACTTTAATCCAGGGCGATGTGATTTGGGATTCAAACAGTGGATGGAGAGCGGACTGAGCAAAATAAAAGATCTGTATAACGAAGGTACTCTAATGTCATTCCAACAATTAGTCAATAAGTATGACCTTCCAAGGAAGCATTTTTTCAAATACTTGCAAATTACGAGTTTTGTTTACTCCCAAATTAAAAACATCTTGGAACCCCTGCTGTCTGCCATTGAAAAAGTCACAGTAAAGCACCTACACGACAGAGGCCAGTTGTCCATGTTTTATGATGTATTACTAGCAGGTTCTAAAGACAACTCCCTTTCATATCTATCTGCATAGAAAAATGACCTGCAGCAGGACATCTCGGTAGAGGAATGGGAGAAGACATGCCTTCTGGCCCAACCCCAAACTATTAACACCAGAGGCAAACTGTTACAGTATAAATGGTTGCTTAGGACATATATTACATAGGGTAATTATACCGTTTTAATCTGGATATTCCTGATAACTGTATCAAATGCACAGAGGAAATTGGTACCCTGTTCCATTGCATGTGGGAATGTCAAAAACTCCAGATGTTCTGGAGAGAGGTACTTAAACTGATTTCTAAATTGACAGTGTTATTCCAATGAAAGCGAGGCTATGTTTACTCCATATTTACCCTGAAGGCTTCTCTGCAAATTTAAAGAAATGCAAACTTATTAATTTCTGTCTGTTGCAAGCCAAACGTGTGATTGCTTTAAAATGGAAAGATATTGAGGGACCTAATTGCAGTCAGTGGATTAAGGAGATGTCTTGCAATCTGGCGTAATTTATAGTCAGAGGTAAAGCTGATGAATTTGTGCCTGTGACTAGAAAAGGACGGGTGCCACCACCATCATCGTACCAAGAAGGCCTGTGATTTTCTATTTCACCTCTAATTTAAAAAATATGAATTAACCCATCCTTTTTTTTTTAATTCCTTCTCTTTATCTATGATTACTTACTCTTTTTACTCGATTTCATGGAGATTGGATTTCCAATTTTATTATTTTATGTGTTCTTATTTATTTATTTCTTTATTTCTTTATTTATTCATTCATTCATTTAGTTTATTCCCCCCTGATAATTTTGTATTATGGAGGGTGGGAGGGGGGGCTTTTGTGAGTTCATGTGGTTTGTTGTTAATCTTATTAACGAAAAAGACAATAAACAAAGTCCCATGCCATGGAAATTTACTTGTTACAGACAGGAAAAAGAAAAGGAGAGGTAGAAAAAGAACAAATAGACAATAAAAAGGATACAAAATAAAATCAGCTACAAAAGAGTGTAAAAAATAATATTACCTTGTGAAGGCTGGTGCAGTTTCACAGTGGAAAGCTTTGAATTGTAAGATTAAGATATGAATAATAAAATTTGATAAAAGGTTACATTTAGGAAGCAGATTTATTTGGTTAGGTTTAGGCTCAAAAACTACTTGGTTAGGTGTACACACCAAAGTGCTTGGTTAGGTTTAGGTACTCAGTTAGCTTAAGTACATTAAATAAGTTCAAAAATCAAAACACATGTACAGAGCACCACATCATCATTTCTATGAACTAGTTAAATGTCACTTATGAACCCATAAATGTCTCCCCCCATATAAACACGGTCGGTGTCGAGAGGACAAAGTCCAGAGAAATCAATATACAGTAACATAACTGTGCTCTGATCCACATGTTGTACTTGAAAACCCAAATCCCATTGACATTAAATAACTGGCAGATATTGAAAGTTTAAATAGTCCTGTAAAAATGGGTAAGAGCACTCATTAATCTCACATTTTTTGACCAAAAAAAAAAAAAAAAAAAATCCCAGGTGTCCAGAAAAAGGTTTAGGGTTTAAAGGGTTAAGTTGAAAAATATGTCTGTGTGTAAATGGTGTTCCTCGCAGAGCAACAAATTTAGTTATAGTGGGTCAGTCATTTACAGCATTCAACCACTTGTCCTTAATTTCCCCAAGAGCCACCAAAGACTCATGCATTGACTGTGTTTTACAGGTCAATGGGTCCAAACAATATGTATGAGGATCAATTTGGGGGCAAAGAAAAGAAAATCAGGGAAGGCTGTGTTCAGGGGGAAGCAGGAATAATAGAAGGAGAAAGCTGTGTGGAAGGAAATGACCTGGGGCACTGGAGCTTGTGATTTAGTACATATGACAACAACACAATATACTTAAGTTCAGCTGTGAGAAAAAAGCAACAATAACATGTACTGTATATCTTGCGGAGTCTATGTTAGATCCTCTTTGCTATTTATTAACTAATAGACCTACAGTAGTTAAAATGGCATTATATAATTTTTTTTGTTTTAACGTATCAGTATGAAGAAAATGTTGACTGCACAATGTCATAGTTAGAGAATACTAACCCTGTCAAGTGTTTAGACTGGTTCCCTATAAGCCTCTGTCTGTTTCCCCTTTAACTTTGTCAAGGTTTGTGAACCATGTATATAATATAATAATATGTATGTAATACTGTTACTTATGCTTTCATTAGTGTATAATCACATGAAAATAAGAATCATATTTTCATTTCAGTGTGAGGCAAGGGGTGTCAGTTGTCACAATCTGCAACCTCACCACTAGATGCCACTGTATACTACACATTGGACCCTTGAAATCCCTTACTTTTTTTTTCTTAACCTTTCCTTACAGTCATTTGAAACAGTCGTGAAATGGGCAAGATGGTGCCTTGGATGGCAACTTTTTCTCTTTTTGTTTATTTGTTTTCAGCTCCCCCTCTCTGGTCATATTTATCGGGAAGAGCTTCTGAACATCTCACAATTACAATTACAATTTGTCATTTGGCAGACACTATCCAAAGCAATGTTGGACTCAAGCGAGATTCTGGACAGGATCCACTTGGACATAGGTGCTACGAGGCAGTGCTACAAAGTAATGCATAGAGTGAATACAGAGTTTTTTGTTTTTTTGTTTTTTAAGAATGAAGGGGAGCTTGGTCTTTAGTCTTTTTCTAAAGATTGAGAGGGATTCTGCAGATCAAATGGAGTTTGGTAACTTGTTCCACCACCAGGAATCCACAGAAGAAAAGAGTCCAGCTAGAGACTTAGGGCCTTTTTGAGCTGGCAATAGCAGGTGCCGTTTCTGGACAGAGCATAGAGAGCGGGAGGGACCATAAACCTGAATGAAGGAGTTCAGGTAGGTCGGGGCAGTTTTTGTAGCAATTTTGTAGGTGAGCATCAAGGACTTACACTTGATGCGGGCAGCAACTGGGAGCCAGTGGAGGGATATGAAGAGCGGAGTGACGTGCTCGTTTGGGCTGGTTGAAGGTAAGGTGGTGTATATTGAAAAGAGGACAAGCAGTTGGATTTAGACACTTCTCCCGTCCAAGATACTGCAAACAAAGGATCTCCCTGAGAGGTAGGACTCAAACCAGCTGAGAGCAAATCCTGAGAAGCCAAGCTCAGTGAGTGTGAAGAGGAAAATTTGGTGGTTAACTGTGTCAAAGGCAGCCGATTGGTTGAGCAAAATAGCAGAAAATAGTTTCTAATCGTCTTTGGCGCTACTGATTTTCTGCTGATAATGAGTGGACTAGACACTTGTCAGATGTGGAAGGAATGTAGACAGGAGAGTCTGAGTCCCTGAGGTCAGAGGGATCTCTGGTTTGGCTCCATTTTCTCTCGGCTGCTCTGAGCACTGTCCGTTGCTCTCTGATGACACCGGTGAGCCATGGACTGGTGGGGGTTTTACGAGTAAGTTTGGATGAGAGTGGGCGTAGATTGTCTAGAGAGGTGGTTAGCGAAGAGCAGAGTGTGTCTGTTGCCTCATTTACAGGGAGTGAGGAGAGAATGGTTGCAGAGACCTCGTCGGAGAGTTCAGCCAGTGTGAGGGACCAGAGGTTTCGTCTGAAGGAGACCCTTTGCAGTAGACCATGAGGATGCTCTGGTCAGGATACAGAGAATTGAATAAAGAACTGATACACGTAAGGGGGTGACAGTTAGCTTAGCCGTGCAGCAGTTTCAAATTGCAATTAAGTTGAGAGTATTGCCCGCTTTGTGTGAGGGAGCTGTGGAGACCTGTTTGAGGTTGAATGAAGACAGCAGTGAAAGGAAGGCAACCGCATGGGGTTTGTTAAGATGGATATTCATATCACCCATGACAGTCATTGGGTGCCATCTCAGGAATGACTGAGAGTAGCATGACAATCCACTGGTAAAACCTTTTCAGAGTTGTTTCACTGGAACCAGAGAGTTTTACAGAGCTTATAGTTGGAGGAGCAGTAGCAGATGACTGTGCATCTCAATTATCAGCTGGGCAATATTGGCACACAGAGTATGCCAGCAGGTGGGTGGACAGAAATGCAATGATAGCTCTAACATTTAATTAACATTAAAAATGTTATATATGTGTATATGATAAAATAAAGTCTGTGTGATCATCATAATCATCATGATCATGATGGTCCAAGATGGTGCCCCGCAAGTGGCAGCTTGTTGCAGTATGTTGCAGCAGTTCTGTCCATTTAGGGGACAGGGGATTTGCTTTTTTCTGCTTTGTGGATTGCTTTCATCAACTTTAGGAGATCCACTGAGCTTCGGGTCCATTGTTTACACTCGGGAACAGCTAATCGCACTGAGCAGCACGAGAGTAGTCCCAGTGGAAAGACTGGAGATCCCCAAAGAACAGTGCTAACCACTGCGGAGGGAGTACTGAGAGCGTAGCCTCATATGTTTCACTGTAAGTTGGTTATCAGAGATCACACCTGACTTGCATGTTATGCTGGACAATGGCCGAATGATCTGGGGCCTCATTTATAAAACATTGCGTAGAATCCATACTAAAAGTGTGCGTACGCCCAAAAGCTGAAAATGGCGTACGCCAAAAAATATTTGGATTTATAAAACCGTGCGTACTCACACCTGCACGCAATTTTCCCTTTATAAATCACACTCCACCTGGAAGATTGCGCAGGTGGATTCACCTCACATCCCGCCCCCGACACACCCACATTTTACCATGAATGGTCAATGCAAAGTACCTCATGAATGGCTTTGCATATAAATATGCCTGCTGATCAATGGCATTTTACGTTCGATCATGGCAGAGAAAAGAAAAAGAAATTTTATGGAGACTGAAATTGAGGTGCTTGTGGGTGAGGTGGAGGCCAGAAAGGATATTTTGTTTGGTGGTCACAGTAGTGGCGTCACGAATACAATAAAAAAAAAAAAAAAGAGTGGCGGCACGTCGTCACCGCAGTGAATAGTTCCAGTGCCACAGAGCGATCTGTGGCAGAAATTACAGATCCCTACACTACTGTGCATCAGGATGAATGAGTCATGTGTTGACCCAGGCCACCGTGCCACTACATTCGTCAAGATCATGTCCGAGGTACAAATAATTTGTACATTGAGTGAATGCACATTTTTTCGATTCACATAAGCAAATTCATTTTCACTCTGAGCCCTTATAGCAGTGTGAGTGCAGTCAATTGCGTCGATTATATTTGGGGAAACCGGACATTACTGCAAATTGCCTTTTAATGTTGGCCTGTTCACCCACAGTGTAAGGAAACCTGATGTATCAACTGGTCATTTTTATAATGCCATCCAAAACGGCTGGCATTATGGCGCTGAGGGATGGCTGCGATATCCCAGACCTAAGGACATAATTTAACTGAATTATATCATACCCAAAAGGGGCTTTAGACAGACAATGTAACATTATATAATATTAATCATATCAAACACTTACCTGTCGGCTAATTCCCCCTGAAAGGAGCCAGTCGCCAGAAACCCCAGAGTGGTCAGCACCTGGATATGCACCGGGATGGCACGGTTCCGGCGGGTGGGTCTATCTAACAATGGGCCCAGTTCAGCACATAGATCCAAGAGCACCGCTCTAGGGAATCTAAATCAGCTTATTAGCCAGTCATCATCATGGGCCAGGAAATCTCCGTGGTCCCTAAAACTTCTCTCCATCCTGATCCTACCATTTGCGTGATCTTCCAGCAGTGCCAGCGCATCCATTGTGCAGCATTGCGCACGAGTGTCACCGCACTATTTATATGCTTACTCAGTAAATTGAATGATTGTTACACACCTTGTCAGAATTACTACTAATCCATCAGTGCCATCCACCGCACTGTATCATGTGAAGATGGAAGTATGATATATGAACATTGTGCATACAGTAGTAGGCCTTACGGCTCATTAAAGGAACACATCTATAACACTGCAGACTTGGGTGTTTATGATTACGCGGGTCTATAAGTCTGATATGTGATGACATTAAATGTATGAGATCAATCTGGCTTCAATTCACCACCTCACCATCTGCACCGCCAGTTTCCCCGTCTCCAAAATGTTCGTACGCAAGCATCAAAGTTGGCGTACTGGTGCGCACATTCTCACGCTGAGTTTATTTTTATAAATCACAACCTTTGCGTAGGAAGTTGCGTACGCAACTTTCAAGCCCCGTTTTGTGCGTAAGCAAGTTTTATAAATGAGGCCCCTGATCCTGTTCTTCAACAAATTTGATTATACCCCAGTTCCTTCCCCCACCCGCCCACCTGAGCCCAGACCTGACGGTGCAACTTCTCCACACCCCCTCCCTCCCCCTCACAGCACCCCGAACATCAGCAACACCCTTTTCACACCAGTTTAACCCCCCTCCTCCCACGTCACTCTACAGGAGCCACCCACCAGTCCCCTACACCCCCTAGTCATCTGCCTGTTCCATCAATCTCTTTCTCATTTCTTTCCCATGAGGAGTATACTGGAAACACGGTGAGGGTCATGTTCTTCGACTTCTCCAGTGCTTTCAGCACAATCCAACCATCACTGCTCAGGGGGAAGATGGAAGGAGCCGGCATAGACTGCCCTCTAGCTGCATGGGCCATCAACTACTTCACCAACAGACCACAATATGTGTGGCTTCACAACTGCATGTCCGATGTGGTAGTTTGCAGCACGAGGGCCCCACAGGGGGCGGTGTTCTCCCCTGTCCTCTTCACCCTTTACACATCGGACTTCAGACACAACACCGACAGCTGACACATCCAGAAGTTCTCCAATGATACAGCCCTTGTTGGACGTGTATCACAGGGGAACAAAGTAGAATACAGGGAGTTATAATTGTAAGTTGTAATCAACTTTGTCTACTGGTGTGGACTGAACCACCTGCACATAAACGCCAGCAAGACGAAGGAGATGGTGATTGACTTTCCGAAGGAAGGTATCACAAACTACACCGAAGAAGATCCAGGGCTTGGACTTTGCAATCATGGGGGATTACAAATACCTAGGTGCTCAATTCAACAACAAACTGGACCGGACAAATGCCACAGATGTCCTGTACAGGAGGGGCCAAAGTCGTGTGCACCTGCTAAGAAGACTGAGGTCCTTTGGAGTATATAGGACACTGTTAAAAACATTTTATGATGCTGTTGTGGCTTCTGCAGTTTTCTATGCAGTGGTCTGCTGGGGTTGTGGAAGCCATCCCACCGCCTGCATGAGATAGTAGGGGTGCTTAAGCAGCTCCTTCAGTAACAGACTGCTGTATCCAGTCTGTAAGAAAGAATACTACCGTAGGTCTTTCATCCCAACAGCTGTCAAACTGTTTAACTCCAGCATCATGTAATGTAGCAGTGTATTGATGCTGTCTTTCTCAATTCTACATAATAAACCCATTTTTGTTTTGCACTACTGTTATCAATGCTAGTATCTACTCACAATATCCATTTCATCTGGTGCGAGTTGTCTTTTTCTCTCAACTGTGTAATAACACTATTTATTATCCATATTGGCAACAGTGCTTTTATAAACTGTATACATTGTGCATATACATAGTCCTAGTATTTCTCAAGTGCAATAGTACTTCTCAAGTACAATACAACACATGTCATAAGTGAGTTTTCTCATATATTGAGTTTTCTCTCATTCTCATATTAGCAACAGTACTTCTTCTGGCAGTATGTACAGAATTGGAAAAACTGTATTTTGATCTCTTTATCAAGAAAGTCTTATGTCATCTGTGTGTATGTGTGTGTATGTGTGTGTGAATATATGTATCTATATACATATGTATATACATATATAAGTGTGTGTGTACTGTGTGTGTATATACATATACATATATATGTGTGTGTGTGTGTGTGTGTATACATACATATACATATATATGTATATGTATGTATATACACACACAATACACAAACAAACAAACACACACACACACACACACATAATAAAATAAATAATTCCAAAATTTTTCCAACTTAATTCCTATTTAAATGCATCAGTAATCACTTTTGACCAGGTGCAATGATTACATTATTGAAATGAATTCATGCATAGCATTTGTTTGGCACTAGAAAAGACATTTGCTTTGTTGTCCGTTTTCTGCCTAAGGCCTGTATGCCTGTATGGTCCACGTCTTCAGGATTGTCTGAAATAATTTTCAACCAAATTTGACACAGAAGTTCCCTAGGCTATGCCTCGTCTGATGCCACTGGCAATACACCAAAGAGTGCTTGCACTCCGACAGGATGGACACAAATGAGCCAATATTGCTGATTTGCTTGGAATATCCCACAGGGCGGTAAAATCCTCAAAGTTCATCGAGAGGAGGGTCATTTTAGGCCACAGAAATCTCCAGGACAACTACGACTGACTACCAGATGGAATGATCAGCAACTGCTCAGTCTGTGCCATAGAAACCAGGATGCTTCAGCATGACTACCAAGCAAGACAAGACATCAAGTGTCCGCGGCTAACTGTTCAACACAGTTGAACAGTTGAGTTGCCCAGCTTCACTGGGCTAGGGAGCACAAAAGATTACAGCTTGGGCACTGGCAACATGTTATTTGGTCATTACGTGCTGAAAACCTTCGCGGTGACTGCATCCAGGAAACCTCTCCAGCTGGTGGTGGCTCAGTAATGGTATGGGCCGGTATTCATTACGGAGGAAAGACACTATTAGTGGTGCTGGATAGAAGCGTCCTGTAAAGTTTTGAGAAGATATACACTTTGTCTGTGAAGAATAAATCACAATGTCACAATCATTTCATGGAAAGAGTTAAAAAAAATATTTTATTCCAACTTAAGCAACAGTGTGTGTGTGTGTGTGTGTGTGTGTGTGTGTGTGTGTGTGTGTGTGTGTGTGTGTGTGTCTGTGTGCACACTGCCCGGCCAAAAAAAGGTTGCCACCAAAAAATAAAAATAAAGGTCACACATTCTAATATTTCAGACCACCTTTAGCTTTGATTATGGCACGCATTCGATGTGGCATTTTTTCAATAAGCCTCTGCAATGTCACAAAATTTATTTCTGTCCGGTGTTGCATTAATTTTTCACCAAGATCTTATATTGATGATGGGAGAGTTGGACCACTGCCAAAGCCTTCTCCAGCACATCTCAAAGATTCTCAATGGGGTTAAGGTCTGGACTCAATCCATGTGTGAAAATGATGTCTCATGCTCCCTGAGCCACTCTTTCACATTGTGACCCCGATGAATCCTGGCATTGTCATCTTGGAATATGCCCATGCCATCAGGGAAGAAAAAATCCATTGATTGAATAACCTGGTCATTCAGTATATTCAGGTAGTCAGCTGACCTCATTCTTTGGGCATATAATGTTGCTGAACGTAGACCTGACCAACTAAAGCAACCCCAGATCGTAGCAATGCCCCCATAGGCGTGTACATTAAGGACTAGGCTATGATGGGTGCATCACTTCATCTGTTAAATCCAGGTGGCGACTTTTTTTTGGGCCAGGCATTGTGTGTGTGTGTGTGTGTGTGTGTGTGTGTGTGTGTGTGTGTGTATACAGATAACTGCAAAGGGGTAGGCAAGACCCTTTGCAGTTAGATGCCTACACCTCGAATGAGAGCAACAACAACAGATAAAGCCCTACCGGCTCTGACGTTGCCCGGTCCAACAAGGTCCGCGTTAGGTGTTGGGGGACCAGGACACCCTAATGAGAAGTTGCCTACTGGAACATGACATACATGGAGCAGGACAGAGAAAAAAAAAACAGCTGGAATGCTACTACACCAGCAACCCCAGTGAGAGAGGGTATATGAAGAGGATGTGGGACCTATGGATGCTTCGAAACCCCACATCCATGAAGACTGCAAAGCAACTTGTGACCCAGTGCTCTAATATCCGTAAGAACAACCTACTGTCGCAATTAGAGATTGATGAGGTACAATGTGCCTCATCCATGGTACAAAGATGCTATGGCAAGGGGAGCCAGGACGACAGGTCAGTGCAGGGATGACATCTGCATCCCTAACCCCTAACTCCTGGCCACTGGAAGAAATGGAAGCCACTGATATCAAGACAAGGAAGCTCCTTACGATGCATGGAGGGTTTCACCCTAAGTCCAGCGTCCTGAGTCTATATGCTAAGCGGAAGACAGGAGGACTAGTGAGGGTCAGAGCCACTATCCAGGAGGAAACAGCAAGCCTCTGGGAGTACATCAGGAAGATGACCCCCAGTGATGACCTGCTGAGTGAATGCCTCAGGCAGCAGAAGCCCAGTAAGGAGGAGCCAGAAGGGTTGGCATGGACAGACAAGACCCTGCATGGCATGTACTATTGACAGCTTGAGGAAGTGGCTGACATAGCGAAAACATACCAGTGGCTGGAAAAGGCTGGACTGAAAGACTGCACAGAGGCACTGATCATGGCAGGCTGTGCAAAGATGCCCCTGAGACAATCCAACACATAACAGTGGGGTGTAAGATGCTGGCAGGGAAGGCATACATGGAGCGTCATAACCAGGTGGCTAGCATTGTACACGAACATCTGTGCCGAGTATGGGCTGGAGGTCCCAGGATCAAGGTGGAGGACGCCTCCAAAGGTGATCCAGAACAACCGAGCCAAGATCCTGTGGGACTTCCAGTTCCAGACAGACAAACTGGTGATGGCGAACCAACCAGACATAGTGGTGGTAGACAAAGAAGAGAAGACAGTCACAGTGGTGGATGTAGCGATCCCAAGTGACAGTAACATCAGGAAGAAAGAGCACGAGAAGCTGGAGAAATAACAGGGTCTCAAGGAGGAGTTGGAGAAGATGTGGGGCATAAAGGCAAAAGTGGTCCCAGTAGAGAGTATAAGGGGATCTTAGATCCCCTTCTCGCCCTGCCTGGGGCAGTATTGTGCCTCCTTCAAGCTCGGGTCCTCTACCAGAGGCCTGGGAGCTTGAGGGTTCTGTGCAGGATCTTGGCTGTTCCCAGGAGTGCGCTCTTCTGGACAGAGACCTCAGATGTTTTTCCTGGTATCTGTGGAGCCATTCTCCCAGCTTGGGGTTTATATATATATACGTGTATATATATACGTATATATACATGTATATATACGTATATATATACGTGTATATATATACGTATATATACATGTATATATACGTATATATATACGTATATATATACACGTATATATATATATATATATATATATATATATATATATATATATGTGTATATGTGTGTGTGTGTGTGTGTGTGTGTGTATATAAATACATATATGTATATATAAATACATATTACTTTATTATGGATAATTATTAAATTGATTATTTATACCTAATCTGTCATGCATCCTAACCACTCCCAGCATCTAACACTTGACCCTGGACTTGCTCACGGTTCTAGTGTGGATCATGAGAATATAATCCATTTGACTCTGCTGAAGATTCTGCTACAATTTCTGAGTCACTTTTGCCCTCCAAATTCGCAGTCAGCCCAGTGTTTCAACCTCCTCATATTTCTCAACATGTAAATAATTTCAGCAGATGGACTGTATTTATATAGCACTTTGCTAGTCTGACGACCACGCAAAGCACTTTTTACAACACAAGTCTGCATTCACCCATTCACACACACATTCATACAATGGTTGCTAGGCCACCTGCTCATTACGAACATTAACTATTCACACACACTCACACACTGATGACACAACATAGGGAACAATTTGGGGTTCAGTGTCTTGCCCAAAGATACTTCGACATATAGACGGCTGAGGCCAGGGATTGAAGAACCTTCTGATAAGTGGATGACCACTCTACCACCTGAGCCACTGCCACCCCATATTGTACATTGCTGTTGCATATGTGCATATGGCTGTTTTAAAAGACTGCATTTGTCTACATTCTCATGACTGAATGAAGTCCAGAAACATTAACCACCTATCTTTGGTGATATTTTTTAATTACACTTTTACTGCTTTCTTGTCACACATGAATAGATATATTTTTTGTGATCTATACTGAAGCATTTTATAGTTATTTCTTGAGCCAGATGTGAAATTGTTACATTTGCAACTCAAAAGAGTGCATCAGAGATTTAAATTGACACTTCCATAAAGTTTAGGGACTCACAAGTGACAGATTAAAAAAGAATGGTCAGACTTTTAGGCACTGTATAGGTAAAGCTTCAAATGCACTGGATCCTACATTTCACATGATATGACCCAATAATGTCTCCTTCGTGCCTGCCTGTCTAGTAACCATTCATGTCTTTCAAACTCCGCACCTCCAGTTTGTAACTCAGGCTTCCTATTACAAATATTTAGTCTCAAAACCCAAGCTGCGATAATGCTGACATCACTATGACATCATTAGGGCTATTTTCAGATTTAATAAAGCAGAGTCACAGAAGATATACAACTGTTTTCACAGGCTGAGTAGCACTAGCCATGACAACTTGACTGATCCTGATGTTTGAGGAACTAGTTGAGTTCCCCTTTTGAGATCCGTACATTTCTTAATTTTGCGAGTGACACCACAAAGGATCTTTTAGAGTGTGTGAATGCTATTGGGAACTATAACAAAATCACGATGCAGCTCAAACAGGTAATTTGTGGTTTAGGTTCTTTGTTTTACATATTTAAAAAAACAAGGTATCCCTGTGTGAAGACACTGCTTAATGGTGAGATGGTGAGGTTTTGTTGTAATATGACAATAAAACTCTGGAGGAAGCACACACTCCATTTTTTCAGAAAGGAAAACTGGAGGAATGCTACACATTTTTTTGTCTCACTGGGAATCCTCAGTGTGAAAGGCATTTTCTGTTCCCATGAGTTCGCCATGCCTGGTAGACTAGGTAATCACTGAATAGATGGAGAAACATCCCAGTTCCTACTCCTCCCCGGTCTGAACAGTCAGAACTGAGCCAAATCTCAACAACTGGCAGCTCAAGTGCTCAGTGCTCTTTCTATACTTGACTGACTCTTTTCCTGCTTTTTTTCAAATTTATTTATTTTTCTTTACATTTTTATGACTTCTTGTGCTTTGGAGTCAAATGTGTGCAGAAGTTTCACTTCCATCTAGATTTGTTCACTGCAGTAGATAATAACAGGACAGGAGGAACTATCTCTATGATGAACATGTAATGGACTGGAAACCATGAAATCCTGCCTGAGACTGTGATGTGTCCAGCCTTGTGACTAAACCCTGGCACAGTGCAGTCTTTTTGTTCATGGCCATCTTGAATAGGCTATTGAAAAAGAAGCAGACAAGAAGCCCCAAGCTCCTGGAGTTTGGCCTTTCTTCGATCTAGGTCAGGTTAGTTTCACAAAGGTATCTGAATGGCAGATTTGAATACAGGGGTTTTTAGATGTGCATCTCAGTATCTCTAATCTCCTCAATCCCCCCCAGTCCTCACCACTGTTCATCACACAGTGTCAGGCTGCCTGAGGAAAAGGAAGTATGCACTTTTAATCAGGTCACAGTAAGGCAGGCTAATGGAGGAGGAATAAAGGAGCCTGTTCATCTCTTGAACAACATCAGAATTGTGGAATGGCTGGAGATGTCGCTCTTACTCTGCATGCGGCACATACAGATATCAGGCTGTTTGTGTACTAGGAGGAGGAGCCCAAGCTCAAAGGCAATGGCACTGTTTGCATAAATAATTATGACTTATGACAATAATGTAAATGACCAAAACTAAAACTGTTTTCAAAGATAAGAATCAACTTTCATCCTCTGAAGAAATGTACATGATGCTTAAGAAAACTAACAACTTAAAAGCAGTTAACACTGAGCTAAAACTTAAAGCAACACCAATCAATACTTCTGAATTAACAATGGATCAAATTATTAGGCTTATGGGTAACATGAAAGGCATCACTTTCAGTGTGAACCAAGGAGACCCCAGAGAATCATCAGCAATTCAGTGAAAAAGCTGCAGTGAGTGAGCACTGACAAACAGCAACTAGCCGTTGCTGCTATTCCATGTTTATATACTTAGTTGTATTTTTTAAGAACACTCTTTTCTCTTAGTTTTATTCTATGTTTATGTGTAGTGATTAACCTGTTGTTGCAACAAAAGAATTTCCCAAATTGGGATCAATAAAATGAACATAGTGGACATTTAGCAGCTAATGAGCCAGTTTCTCATGAGACCAAAACAGACTTAAAAAGAGAATAAATAATCAACCTAACATTCATGCATGAGGTGTTTAAAAACATAACTTCAAATGAATAATAATGTTGCTCTCTGTCTACTTGAATGTGTTGCATGTTCACCATAACAATGAGGTGATAGTATGGAAATGTCTGATTTTCATAGGATTTATCTAAAGTGAAATTTATGAAAACAACTAGAGAGGAGCACTTGGTATAATTATGATTGAAACACTATGCTTTTATGATGAATCCAGAAAACGCTACTACTGGACATGTAAGACCAATTTTAAGAAAGCTCTGTGGGCATCAAAAAATTTGGTTTACTGTGTTATAGTTGTTTTCTGGTAATTTAAACATTTGTTCATTAAAAGATCGAATTAAACTAAAAGTATCTTTAGATTTTGTTTTGTTTGTCTGGATTTACATGATATATATTACAAAAAAGGCCAGGTCTATATTCCCTGACCAGGTCTATATTCTAATCAGAGCAGTAAAACCACAGGCTGTTACAGAGATCAGACACAGCCTGTAGAATCCCACAAGACAAATTGGAAATATTTTTGTTATTAACACACCGTACTATCAGGATTAAAGGTGAAGCTATGAAAAGCCAGCTGTTGATATTGGGATAGTATGAGGCTAGAAATAAAAAGACTTAATGATTGTCAGGTGACCAAAAATACTTGTCAGCTGGTTTATATCTAAGACAATTTAGAGATACATTTAAATAATATTTCTCAAATTATATTATTGTGCAAAACCAAAATTAACAACATCACCACAGCATGAATGACAAGTTTGTTGAAAGTGAAATTTATTCTTGATCTTGGAAACTGTAGTCTAACAAGAAAAAAGCTTAAGGGAGCTTGAGGGGATTTCTTCAAATTTCATACAAACTTCCACTTAGACTCACGGGTGAACTGATTCGATTTTTTGTGTGCAAAGGACAAGATCACTGTGCAATATCTTGGGGAGGACTGGAGGGAATTCAATTACATCTAGCACAAATGTCCACTTAGACTCAAGGATAGTTCATTTCATTCAATTCAGTTTTATTTATATAGTGCCAAATTACAACAAATGTTGTCTCAGGACACTTTCCAAATAGAGCAGGTCTAGACCATGTTCTTTAATGTACAGAGACCCAGCAGTTCCCCCATGAGCACGACCACGTGGCAACAGCAGCAAGGAAGAACTTTGTTTCAAGAGACACAAACCTGACCTAACAAGAACCAGGCTCTTGGTGGGCAGCCATCTGCCTTGAATGGTTGGGTTTAGAGAGAGTGAAAGACAGAGAGACAGAGACAAAGAGAGCAATTTGTGCAGCAATGGCAATAATAATTATAGTAACAGCTATAATAATAATAATAGCCATATAACTAATAATAGTATAGTATATGATAGTACAAATCTATGGTGTGTGTATGGTAGTAAATGTGCATACTAATATATGATTGTATATTTACATGATAATGATAATCTATGTAATAATAATATGAATAACAGCTGCAGTGGGCATCAAACAGGGCCACAACAGTAGGCGGAATCATGATCACCAGGCACAGCCACAATCCATGGGAAGTCTACTGTGTTATCATAACCAATCCAAATGTTTGCCAATACAATGAAAATAACACCTATTTTTCAAATAAGCTGGAATGGTCATTAATGGATAACGACTTGCTAAACAGTTGACCATGGTGCTACAGGTAGGTTATAAAGTCTTTGTCTTAACCTTCAATTTCTGTATTTTTGTCTTAACAAGTTAACAATCTCACTTTTTCCTGAACTTAACAGACCCCCATAATGTAGAGTCCCATAATGAAAGGTCTGACAGTCAGTGTAAACCGTTCTGAGTCCCTCCTATCTTTTTTCAATGGGCAGTGGTCTCCTGGTGTGTTCTCTATAAGACAAAAGATGTCGAGATAAATATATCATCCAACACATTCCTGGGTTTAATCAGTTTGTAGGGTGGGTTCAGGTCATAGGCCGTCACAGTAATTGGGTCTCTGGCTGCTAGTAGAATTAGATGGTTTTCATGTCAGTGACTGGCTTAGGCTGGATTAGTTAGAGTTGCAGTTTTCCAAGTGAAAGGAAAATAAAAGCATGAATCGCTTCCTTAGATCAGGTTTGCACTTGGTCATGCGTCACTCGGTGAAAAAGAATTATTACAGGACCAATGAGAATCTGGATAACAGAACAGACAACAATGAGACTCATCCCAACTCTGCATCTTGTGTTAATTACATGTCATTAGCTTTGCTGTAATGGGGCCCCACATTGCAGGCTGAACACAGGATGCTTGATTTAAAAAATAGGTTGTTAAAAGGCCAAATAATCTGAAATGGTATGCAAGCAATCAGCTCAAAGGAGATCTTTTTGTAATGTCTGTTCATCCAGTGGAATTAGTGGTAGATTGATAAGGGGATAGAGGAGAATAACATGAACAATCAAAACCTGCAATGACAACCTGTGACATCTGCAGTGGTAACTTGTCAAACAAGATAAACTAAATTTTGATTCTTTTCCATCATCTTCCCCTTAGCTTGTGACAGTAGCCACTGGGGTTCCCACTGCAGTAACAGATGTCAGTGCCAGAACAGAGCACTGTGTAATCCAATCACTGGAGCCTGTATCTGCACTCCTGGACACAGAGGCTGGCGCTGTGAAGCCCAGTGTGAAGTGGGTACCTATGGTAATGGATGCCAGCAGAAATGCCAATGCCAGAATGGAGCCACCTGTCACCATGTGACTGGAGAATGCAAGTGCTCACCAGGATACACTGGAGCTTTGTAAGTTGAAGGAGAGAGTATATGAGAATCTGCTTCCTGTTTTTAATCTAAATATTCCAGAGCCATATTGCAAATTAGTTATTGTCAAATGAGACAAACCTTTTTGGTGGGACATGAAGATACATAACATATGTACAGACTAATACTAAGCCTTGACTGTATGATTATACCTGACAGACTGATGAAGGAAACTTGCATCAGTAACTTTTGCTTTTCCTATCCCCATTTACACATGTAACTGGGAGGATATCCTAATATTTTTACTTTCTGTTTTTCAAAATGTAAATGAATTTGTGGTTAATTGCCCCAATTACCATGCAACAATACTGTAATTTAGAATCGAAAATAAAAGTGACATGGTTCTCACATTTAAGGATTACACTTTGCAAGTAGGTTTCATGATTGTTATATAAAGTAAACTTCCATATGTGACCTTAAAAAGTGGACAAATACTAGCTGAACACTATTTTCTTAACTGAACACTATTTTCTTTTTCTTTATAGCTGTGAAGACCTGTGTCCTCCAGGTAAACATGGGCAGCAGTGTGAGGAGAGATGTCCATGTCAGAATGGAGGAGTGTGTCACCATGTGACTGGAGAGTGCACCTGTCCTGCAGGCTGGATGGTACACACCCCTATTTGTTTCGACTCTTTAGAAGAATGGCTTATTGTTATTCATACACTCAGTAATCATTAACGAGTGTGTGGTGGCACATTACATTTCAAAATCACCTATAGAGGAGTTGTATGAACACACAGATCAGCAGGCTTAAGAAAGCATAAAAGCATGTATACAAAGATTTAAAGTGTAAAAGCTGCTCACATGTCCAACACTTTAGGTACTGTATCTATGTTCCTGTTTTTGTTGCTGTGTGCAGGGTACAGTGTGTGGCCAGCCATGTCCAGAGGGAAGATTTGGACAAAACTGTTCCCAGGAATGTCAGTGTCACAACAATGGCATCTGTGTGTCATTCACTGGACAGTGTCTCTGCAGCCCTGGATACACAGGAGAACGGCAAGAACTTTTACAATTTTCCATTCAGTATACAGCAGTTTGTAGAATTAAAGCTTACTTTCGAGGCATTTCACAATTACGGTGTGTTACTATCACATATCAAACGGTGTGTGAATATTACTAAAATTTGCATGACAAATTTAATGAATAACAACATTGCACTGTGCAATGCTGAGTTTTCCATAAGTGACGGCTGTCGGCCAGATGGCCAGACATAAAAACATTTTCAGCCAACTATTTTTACAAGTCCCGACATTGTCAGTTTTTAGATCAGGGTCATTTTTAACTTTATGTTTTAACTGGATGAAGGATTTTAATAATCAGATGTCTGGATCTTTGGTTATCAGAGAAACAAGCTGAGCAAAAAGGTAGCTGCAGCTTGGCTCACCAAGGCAACAGAAAAACTCTATTGATCATCACAGGGAAACTGCTGTGGCATTTAATGGACTGCAATATACCATACATTAGTGTGTTTCTGATTTGATTGCACCTCCTTTTCCTAATTTTTACTTTACTTAAAAACTACAGTCCATCACCACTTGCTCTCACATTGCTCTTACATTCCTTTCTTTTCTGATTATTAAATCAGTGTACCTAAACTGGTTGCTGAGTGTATAATCATCTTTGATAAATGAGTGAAAAATTGTGGTGTGAGGAACTAATGGTCATCGACAGGGTTTCAGTTAATGTAGGCTTCTATGTTATAAATGCAGCTGACATTAAAGCTTTCATGGTTCAGGTTCAGCAAGCTGGCAGATATAACAGTAGTTTAAATTATAGATAACCACCCCGTAAGGTTCATTTGTGTTCACAAGGTTAATAATTTTTGCAATAGTGACTTACATTTTATGGAAATTAGCTGAGCAATGTCACTTTAGTACTGTTGAGTCACTGCTTTTGCAATTACCTACTAGTACGAACACTGTTACACCTTAGTGTCATACCATAAATCAAGCAGCTAAGCTAGCGGACTTAGCTAATGTTAGGTGACTTTACCTGAAACATGGAGCTTAACCTTTAAATGTCAAATCATGCCAATTTTCATTAGACTGATGGCTCAGATTATACTTACTGCAGATAATGATCCACCTGGATGTCCCATGGCTTACTTGGCTGGTTGTAGCCCACTTTTTGCCCAGTTGTTTTACACACAATGCTCAAGGGCCAGGCAAGGAACACAAGCTTGGCATGACAAAAAAATCAGTGAATTTAATTTGAAGTTGCCAACAGGAATGCCATGTGAAACCCAAATATATATTTATATGTAAAATAATGTCTAATCAAAGGGTGACAAGCTATTTTGTCTTTTGGGAAAACACCTTCCCGAATTTGAAACTCTACATGAATGCAATTTTCCATGCATTAATGGCTCAGGGAGTCAAAACAGTCTCAAAACTCCACACACAAATATAACAATATAATGTCAGGAAATCCAAGAACATAATCTGCATAATACAATTAAACATATGGGGAAAAAAATCTTACATTTTTTTTCTGTTTAAATGTGCATGAAGCTTTTGAAAGCAAATGTTATTGATCTATGAACTTGAAGTTGCAAATATATGTATAAAATACTGATATTTATTCAAGTTAAAATATATTTATTTGTACATTATTTTCATATTTGGTCAAATCGCTTGGTGTTTGTGGACTTGTAGATAAATAGGAATTTTTCGTAATAGTCATCACTAATTTCTCTTATTTAAACCTGTGGCTGAGCCATATTTAGGGCCCTTTTTTAATGGAACAGGGGTGAAAAATGTCTGGGACAATAAGCAACCTTTGTGACACTAGTTAGCAAAACTTGCTATATTAATCATGTCTTATTGTTAACCATTTCTTGTAATTTTAAGCTACACTCTGTTTAGTGGCATGATGATGTCCCAGGACCAACCAGTTAATTGGGCTTCTGTTCAATGGTGGGAAATAACTGCATTTACTCAAGTACTGTACTTTACAGTTACAGTTTTGAAATACTTGATACTTCACTTGAGCATTTCCATTTTATGTTACGTTATACTCCTACTTCTACTCCTCCACATTTCAAAGGCAGATATTGTATTTTCTGCACCACCCCATTTATCTGACAGCTCCACAAACTAGTTACTTTGAAGTTTATGATTTTACATACATAGACTGAACAGGCTGTTGCAGGGGTGGGTATTGTCTTTTAGTGTCGGGCTCTGTAGACAAAGCTTACCTCACTGGTACCACTGATGCTCAGTAGATGGGTACCAGTGATGTTCTGAATGGTAATTACCCGCTGCAGAGCTCTCCTGTTCTGGTCCTCGCACAGTTGGCAATGCCACTTTGTGGCAAGAACTTGCTATGGGAATTTTGCCTTTTTAAGTTTCCTTAAGAGTGATTTCTGACCTTTTTTGACCAGGGTGGAGCCATGCAATGTCCATAACTAGCCCAGTTTCATACCAAAGCATGTGTTTCTTTTTGCAGTCCAACTGTAGTCCAGGTTGTCTTGATCAAGCACTTTTGAGTGTGCTTTGGTTGTATGTAGGTAAACAATCAAGCAAAAGAGCCAGAGCACATTGTAATCTCAGACGCCATCGGCTATCGTCTCACAATTATTTAGCTTTTTATAAGTTTTCTTGAAATGTATCTGAATTCATTGGCCATAATGTCAGTTTTATACCAAAGCATGTAATACACCCACTGATCCACTAGAGGATAGTGTGCCAGTGTGATGTTTGAAAAGTGAAAAAGTACATGCATGCAGGAAGGTGCAGACAGAAGATCAGGTTTTGTACTTTTGCTTTACTTACTATAGGAACATTTTCCTAATAATATTTATTTACTTCTACTTAAGTGACATTTGCAATGCAGGACTTTTACAATCAGAATCCCTTTATTCACCAAATGTGCTTGTCTTGTACTTGACTTGATGATACACTACAGTGAGACAAGAATGTTAAAAATTGAAAGGTTAAGTTAGAAAATTAAAGACAGATAAATGCAAGAATTGTATACAGTTGAGAATAATAAAATATCCTATGTTATGCTACATATACTTTATGAGACATACATCTTTGTAAGAGTATTTTTATATTGCAGTAATACTACTTTTGCTTAAATAAAAGATCCCAATACCAAATACTGAATATATAATCTGATACTGCTCCTGTTTGAGTTATGTTTCTTAAAAATGACAGTGGCCTGCTATTTGAGGAAATTACTGGACTTTTTTTTTCCTTTTCGAAATGAACTATGTATTCGTGATCCAAGGAGTGTTAAATGGAGAGCAACTTGACTTGATTATAGATACCTGAAGATGCCTCTCAGACAGGAGTCTTCTTTCTTTCTGAGTGGTATTTAACCTCTGTGGAGTCATTTTCAAGATCATTGAATGGCACCTGTTTAGTCAGTGCTGCTGGCTCCTGGTTAGTTTGTGCAAGGAGCATTAACTAACCTCAGAGTTTAGATACCTGGGACTTTCCCACCAGTCAGTTAGAGCTAAAGGAGTCCCGTGGATGAGAGGCAATGTTTTCAAGTTTCCACACAAATCCAGCTGTCCTAGACATCCTTGGATAACCATGACTTGAATGACTGAGCATCTTTAGACATCTGTATATTGGTGAGACTTATGTGAAGATATATGTCATCATTGGCAGTCGGCTTGGGGCTGGGATATAAGGTAGGACAGTGAGAGGGTATTAAGAGATGGACTAACACATTGTTGGTTTTGGTCTTTTTTGTGGCATTTGTTGGCAAAAGAAAAAATTAATATAATGCCAGCTTTATTCTTGGTGTAAACTTAGATGTTGACTCATAATTATGCTGACAATTAATTTCCATGAAATTTTAAAGCCTCGCCTATTAAACTTTATCTATAGTTCAGGGAAATATAAGCCCTAAAATGTCCCCCAAAATTACAGAAAACGTTATTCTCACTGGACCTGATTATAGCGTGCTGAAGAGTGAAACAAGCAAAAAAAAAAAAAAAAAATCCAAATCAGAATATCTGAATCTGCCTAACTCTGCCACATCCTCAAGAGACAGGACCAGGAAGCCCAGTCAATATGTTTTTCACAAATCTCATCAGAGTGCCATGCACGGTTTCAAACCCATATAATTAACAATATCAGAGAGCACACACCATATACTTAAGCAGACCAGTGACTAGACAGAAATAACCCTTCCAAGTGCACTTTAATGAGTAAGTAAGGGTTTGAGGGAAGCCAGATGTCAGAGTATATCCCTGCTTGGAATTGGGCCATGCCACACCCGAACCCCATTGGAATCCATTAACAGCAAGGAGGAGCAATTTAACACTGCTGTCAGCTGGAATAGATATACTATGTTTCTGGTGTGGGATATCAGAAATACCACATTAAGTTCATATTTGCCCTCTCCTTGCCTGCTATAGATGATGGGATAGGAACAGAGTGTTTCATTTTCAAATCCAGCATGATTGGGTGGTTAGACTTGTTTATATTTGTACTGTAATCATGGGAGAGATAATGAGGACCTACTGCATTCATTTTCAGACTGTTTGCAAGTCGTTTGCAACAATGCTATGACTATGATTCAAAATGAGCTGTCGAACAACCACATAGTATTGTCACTGCAGTCAGTAGTGTGTAGTGGATGAAACAAGTCTGTTAACTACTTAAATCCATGGCACTTTTGCTACACTCACAGCTGGACAAAGGATGATGTTTTTTCATCAGTCTGTATGTTATATCTCTATCTCTATATATATGTGATATCTCAACAATGTCATTCGTTGAGTATTCATGGTCCCTAGGATTTTATTCATAATGTTTGAAGAGCCAATGAGTCAACATGAACATTTCTTCCAAGAGTATGGACTTCAGGGAGGTAGATGAGCATACAACGTGCTTGTCTTTGACACTGGAGTCCCGATCTCATGTCTATATTTAGGTATTTAGGTCTACATAAGGTTTTTCTAACTTCAACTACATGGTTTAGTTGCATAGACATAACCATAAATACTTTGTGTTGTGAATATTTGATTTTTATGGAAAGCCTCCCTAATGATGTTGTTAAACTCTGTATACAGATGAATAAATAATGAGGGTAAAAATATTTGGAGGAGTATTCAGTCAGGTTATATTCATGGGAACAATAAGTCTAGTAATATGGGTCTCTGACCCATATGACAAGAAATATAGAGTAAAAGTGGTGAGGCGTTTATGGATTTTTTTTTCCACCAACTACAGTTTTACAAAGTGCTCCCATGTAGTAATATCCTCTATAAAATCACATGTTCCACAAACTAGTGAACCTTGCCTTTCAATACTGCCCCTTTCTTACCTACTCATGATTCTATAACCTGTTACCAACTAGCAAGTTGTGTTGTTAGCAGATATGTCTGTAGTACAGAACAGAAGATAAAAAGTGTCCAGATGATTTTTGTTTGGTAATGCATAATTAGTGTGAGAATAGGGTATAAATCAGGGCATGTACTTTGATATATAACTTGTGCTTGAACAATGAAAGGAATTGTGCTTTGGCTAATATCAATTAATATCACTCAATAGTTTTCAGTCCATTAAGTACACCATGTAAGATATTTTATCTTAAAAAATCCACAAACATTTCATCTTAACTTGGGTGGCAATACTCCAAAGGCATATTTGTTCCATACAAACATGAGCATAATTCTTAGGAGAAATAGTGGCAATAGCAGTCACAAGACAGATAAGTATGTAATTCTCTTGAGTGAACTGTTACTGATTACCTCCATCTTTTCAAGTGACTGACCATCTCTTCCTTAACAGGTGCCAGCATGAGTGTCCAGTTGGTACTTATGGTGCTGGCTGCGCAAAGACGTGTCGCTGTAAGAACAACAGCAAATGCTACCATACCAGTGGAATCTGTCTATGTGAGCCAGGATACACAGGGGAGACATGTGATGTCCGACTGTGCCCTGAGGAACACTATGGCCTCCGGTGTGATAGGAGATGTCCATGCTACAACCAGAACACACGCAAGTATGCAGAAATAGTATTCAAACTTACGTTTTTCACTCTTTTTCTTCAAATATTTTAAAATAAAATATTTTCAAAATATTACTTTGTATCTTTCTAATTTGAGTGTTAAGAGGCATCAGGAAGAAGTTTTCATGTATTGTCTGTATAGGATTGCCAGTGTGATTGTTGATCCTGTAGACTGTTGTTGGCTAGCAGTCAGTGATCATTTAGGCCAGGAGTCGCCAACATGGTGCCCCCCAAGGACCACATGAATCACCCATGGACCTGTTCTAAAAATAGCTCACCAGTGAGATGGGTCTAATTTTTTTGTGTTGCTATTGTAAAAAAAATAACGCCACTTACCAGTGAGCTGCATCTAACTTTTTTGGTTGCTATTCCTTTTTAAATCACATGTGCATTGGTGTGCAAAATGACAATATTTAAAAAAAAAACCTAATATAATTCAAAGGTAAGTATTATGCACATGACCAAACCATAGCGTTGGCGGAGACAAGCTAGTGGGCGCAATGACGATGAGGAGATGATTTACCCCCAAAAAACATGGCAGAAAAAAGAGAGTAAACATATAATTTTCATGATGAATGGGAGGAAGAGTTCTTTTTTACCACTGTTAAAAAATCCTGCGTGTGTCTCTTTTGTGGGGCGACTGTGGCGACAGCAAAACGGCACAACGTGGAGAGACATTTCAGAACGTGCCAACACAAGCTACCATCCTAACTACCCACCAGGCAGTGCACTACGAGCCGAAAAAGCCTGTGAGTTAAAGGCAGCTATGTGCAAACAGCAGCCGTTTTCACAAGACCGGTGAAAAACTCCCAGAAAGCAACCGAAGCCTCATTTAGAGCTACATATTTCTTGATTAAACAAAAGAAGGCATTTTGAGACAGGGAGGTTTTCAAGGAGGTGATGATGATAATTGCAAACACTGTACTTAAAGATGAGAAAAATGAAACTCATGTAATCTCCACTCTCTCTGATGTCCAACTGGGGGCAACTACAATGATTACAAGAGTGTCGGCTGTGTCTGGGAACTTGGCCGATCAGCTGGACCAGGATCTGGCAAAGTGCAGGTGGTTTAGCATCCAGTGTGACGAGTCCATGGATAGCAGCAGTACAGCACAGCTGATGGTCTTTATCCGGATGGTGTTTGAAGATTTCTCCACAAAAGAGGAACTTCTGATACTACTATCTCTAAAGACAACTACAAGGGGAATTGACATCTATAACAGGGTGAAGGAGTTTTTCAAGGAGAAAAAGGTACCGTTGGAAAAGCTGATATTAGTGACTACAGACGGGGCTCCTGCTATGATTGGCCGACATACAAGATTTATTGCTCACTGTAAAGGTGACACAGAGTTCCCAAACTTTCTGCATTACCACTGCATCATTCACCAGCAGGTGTTATGTGCAAAAGTGATTGGCTTTGGGCACATGATGACTCCCGTTGTGAAGATCATAAACAGCATCCGCTCCAGAGCTAAACAGCACAGAACATTCAAGGTGCTATTGGAGGAGCTGTCAGCTGAATATAGTGACCTGCTACTACACACAGAAATCCAATGGCTCAGCAGGGGACGAATTTTTGCCTTTTTAACGGACATTACTGGGAAACTGAACCATTTGAACTGTGAGCTGCAAGGCAAAGTTAAGACTGTTGCTGATATGATAAGTGCTTTAAATGCATTTAAAGCCCAGATGAACATTTTCTTTGTGCATTTACAGAGAAAAAAGGTGCTGCACTTTCCCTCTGTGCAGATGGTGCTGAAAGACAATGCTTCTGCATCTGAGACTTTTGACAAAGTGGCAGAAAAGTACTCTCAAGTCATAAACAGATTTGGGCGAGAGTTTGAGGACACAACATGCATTGCTGAGCAACGAAGTGCAACGTTTAGCTTGGATGCTGGACAGGTGGAGATCAACCCATCTGTGTGAATCAGCCTTTTCTGACATGAACTTCATCAAGAACAAACACAGAACACGCCTCACTGATGCACATCTGCAAGACTCACTCAGAGTTGCAGTGTCATGTTACACCCCAGATTACAATACACTGGTGGACAGCATGCAATGCCAGGCAGATACAGATGTTCTCAGTGGCAACATGGCAGTGCCATGACAAAGCTAAATTCAAAAATTGAAAAATCGCGACAGATGTGTTGTAACATATGATCATTTTGTTAAAAATGCTGCAGATTTGGTGATAAGTTCAAAATGTGATAAGATTTATTTAAAAATCTGAAAGTTGATTTTTGTATGTTACATAATTGATAATTTGTACTAACATGGTGCAACGTAGTTCATGATTTGTTAAAAATTGTTAGTGGCCAGTGAAAATGGGACATTGTGATTTCCTAGGAATGTTATATCATTTAAACACTTGCAGAGATTTATAGAAATAAAGTGTTGCATATTGATATTTATCTGTTTCCTAACTAATCCTTCCGTATTATTGTGTGAAATCATTAACATGATCGGTGTCTTCACATACATGAATATCATTAATTAGTAATAATAACATATAATTAAAGGTAATTTGAGCAAATTTGTTATTGCAGAAGTGTGTATCAAACTGGTAGCCCTTCGCATTAATCAGTACCCAAGAAGTAGCTCTCAGTTTCAAAAAGGTTGGTGACCCCTGATTTAGGCTGTCACAGCTGGCTGCTGCATGTATCCATACAAAGTTCAGCTGTTCTACTCCTCCTCAAGGGAAGCATTGTGTCAGGTAGGCCAGCTGTCGGTTAAACACAAGTACTAGCAAATACAGGCAGAAACCGCCTGTGCCACTGCAAATAATCCCCATCCAGGTGGCATGCAATGAAAAACATCTTTCAGTCCCCCCATATCAGTCAACTGCTACACGTACACCATTTTAAGAAAACTGTCTATTTTTGATCAAGCTTTTAAAATGATTAATAGAGTCTCAGTGAAAGTTCTGCTACCCTGAAAAAACTTGACAGGTCTTAAAAAATAATTGGGCTTTGGGTTGGTGTTGGACCATTTTGTTGTGTAAAGCTTTGGTTTGGTTCAGTCATTTTAAATGTAATTGAGAAATTTCTCAGCTCTGAAGCTGTACAATGAACTATCCCATATAAACAGACACTAATCATTATTTTTTCCACACCAAAATGATTGTTTTTGTCCCATAAGACCAAAAGGAAAGGATTATGAAATGATGGGCCCTGAAGCACAGATGCTTAAAATTGCTTTAAATTAAAATAAATAAATAAATAAAAAACGGACAAAAAGCACTTAACAAACAAGAACATTACCCACCTACCCCACTCCCACTACAAAAGTGTAATCTGTTTAAACCACGTCACTTTCCCGAATATATCATACTGGATTTTCTTCATGTATAGTATTAGAAAACTCAGTGAGCCAGACTTCAAAGCAAGGGGGTGTCTTTCTATTCCAGACCTTGAATGAAAGAATGTTTTCTAACTGTTCAGAACCACCTAGTGGTTTCTGGATTAGGAGAAAGATCATGTCTCTTGATTTCTGAGTAACAATGAAAAACTTTTGTCCAAAACATGCTGAGTCTGGTGCAAAACAAAACATATGCACCAGTTCCATTCAATTGCTTAGATTTAATACAAAGTGGTGATGAGGATGGATAATATGAATGTAATTTAGCACATCAATAATGTCTGTGCATGACCTTGTACTGGATTAGCTGGTGTCTTGAGTTGATTTAACAAGAGTGGATGTCATGAAGCGTTTAACCCATGCACCTTCTCAGATTTTTACCCCTATTTTACTTTCCCAATTTATCTTTTGATCAACTGAATGAAATACCACAAATGCCTTCAAGCAGAGACTGTCTATAAGTGCGCATTTTAAGCGTGATCATGGCTGTGCTCCATTTTTCTTGCTGCCACTTGTTACATAGCAGCAAGGGCTGGGGAAACCCAGTTAAATGGAGTTCAGGTGGCATATGGTTTGACAGATCTGACAATGAATTTCTCACCAGCAGATTATCAGGTGGTTGAGATTCTGTGGTAAACTTTCATCTAATCTTTTTGTGGTTAGTACTTGTGATTTAACGACATGTTATATGAACATATTTGTTTCAAAGACACTAAGCAACTCAGGGCCTGCCCCTGGCAGGCCAATAACGATTCTATTACTGATAGGTAGGATTCCTGAATTTCAGAAGTGGTAGTAGACCTACAGTATCAATGCAAAACTGTAACTACAATATGTTCCTATCTTATCACCAGCTGCCACCCAATGTCAGGGGAGTGTACATGTCAGCCTGGTTGGTCAGGCCTCTACTGCAATGAGACATGCTCCCCAGGATTTTATGGCGAGTCCTGCCAGCAGGTGTGTCAGTGCCAAAATGGTGCTGACTGCCACAGTGTGAACGGAGAATGTATCTGTGCTCCAGGCTTCAAGGTAAATCCATTTCTTACATGTCAGAATGTCAAGGAATGCTTTAGGTCACATATCATGTTAATTTGTGATGTTTATATAGTATTTGTCATGCAGTGTGTGGTTGGCTGTGGGCTCATGACCTCTCTATATCATATCATAACCCTGGCTCAAATATCACAATCACAGCCAGCAAATCCAGGAGGGATCATACACTGGTACTGTAAATCTTCTAAATAAATCTATTTAAAATGTAAATTCTGCAGGTCAAGCCCCCATGTGCATAATTATTACATCTTAAAGGTGCTATCAGAAAAATATGACTTTTTAGCAACCTCTAGTGGCAGCAGAACTGTAGCAATATCATACTGTTTCCCTTTAATTTTGGTATTTTCCTCTTTTTTTGTTTTCTAGCATGGATGAATTAATAAAGAATTAGCCAAGCCATTATTTTGGTATGTAACTCCCCCCATAACCACAGACTGTCATTGTTACATTTTTGTTTGTTTATGGAGTCACTAAATGAGATACAACATGTTAATTGGTGAGCTTTAGGTGTTAGTATGGGTATTTTTTGGCTGAGCCAGGCTAACTGTTTCCCCCTGCTTCCAGTCTTTATGCAATGCTAAATTGACCACGTCCTGACTCCAGCTCTGTACTTAACAGACAGACAGACAAAGAAAACAAAAAGCATATTTCCCAGTCCAGAAAGTCCAAATAAGCAGGGTGGGTGGTCTGGAAGAGGGCCTTGTAAGCCACTTGACCAGGTGGTTGATGAAGATGGAACTTGGCAGTGGTCCAGCGAAGGCTGAACCACAAAGGAGGACGAGCAGGAGATCAGCAAGGGCAGAACCTCTGAGGAGGATGGCAAGGAGGGTGGAAAGGTGGCTGGCAAAGGCAGAACCTCTCAGGAGGACAGACAGGTGGCTGGTGAAGGCAGAACCTCTCAGGAGGACGGACAAGAGGGGGTGTCATTGTCAATGGGAAGGGTGGTGGGGGTTGCAGGGAGGGCTGCTGGTGGACAGAGATCAGCAGGGTAACAGCTCTGGGGAAGAAGCTCTTCCTGTGCCTGCTGGTGATGTACTTGGTGGTTTTCACCACCCGTTGCAGGGCCTTCCGCTCAGAGACTGCCATACCATACTGAGATGCAGTTGGTCAGGATACTCTCAATGGTGCAGCAGTAGAAGTTGACTAGGATCAGTCTCGTCAGGAAGTAGAGGCGCTGTTGAGCCTTCTTGATCATGGTGGATGAGTTGAGGGTCTAGGAGAGGTCCTCAGAGATGTGGACACCCAGGAACTTGAAACTGGAGACACGTTCAATCTCAACCCCATCAATGTGAATGAGGGTGTGACTGCAGCCTTTAGGTTTCCTGTAGTCCACGATGAGCTCCTTGGTCTCGTTGGTGTTGAGGGTAAGGTTGCTGTCGGTGCACCACATCACCAGTTGCTGAATCTCATCCCTGTATGCTGACTCGTCCTTGTTGTTGATCAGGCCTATCACCGTGGTGTCATCTGCAAACTTGATGATGGAGTTGGAGCCATGCACAGGCATGCAGTTGTGGGTGAAGAGGGAGTAGAGGAGGGGCTCAGCACACAGCCCTGTGGGACGGTGTTGTTCAGGGTCAGGGTGGTGGTTGTCTAACCTGACCAACTGGGGTCTGTTGGTCAGGATTTCCAGGGTCCAGTTGCAGAGGGAGGTGCTGATGGAGGATGACTGTGTTGAATGCTGAGCTGAAGTCAATGAACAGCATCCTTGCGTAAGTGTTGTTGTCCAGATGCGTCAGGGTGGAGTGCAGTGCTGTGGAGATGGCATTCTCCATCAACCTATTTGGTTGGTAGGATTTCTAGGGTCCAGTTGCAGAGGGAGGTGCTGATGGAGGATGACTGTGTTGAATGCTGAGCTCAAGTCAATGAACAGCATCCTCGCGTAAGTGTTGTTGTCCAGATGCGTCAGGGTGGAGTGCAGTGCTGTGGAGATGCCATTCTCCATCAACCTATTTGGTTGGTAGGCAAACTGATGGGGGTCCAGTGTGGGGGGAATACAGCATTTGAGGTGGGCCAAGACCAGCCTATCAAAGCACTTGGTGATGATGGGGTTAAGTGCAATGGGGCAGAAATCATTAAGGCCCACTGCAGCTAGCTGCTTCGGTACTGGCACGATGTTGGTGGTCTTGAGGCACGTGGGGCCTTGGCCTCGGCCAGTGACAGGTTGAAGATATCAATGAAGATGCCAGACAGCTGTTCTGCAAAGGCCTTCAGCACGCGGCTGGCTAATGCCATTGGGGCCATCTTATGGACGTTATGGGCGGCATGGTGGCGCAGGACGTAGTGCGCGTGCCTCACAGCAAGAAGGTTGCCAGTTTGATCCCCGGGTCAGGCAGGGCCTTTCCGTGTGAAGTTTGCATGTTCTTCCCATGCATGCATGGGTTCTCTCCAGGCACTCCAGCGTCCTCCCACAGACCAAAAACATGCTTATTAGGTTAATTGGTGACTCTAATAATTGTCCTTAGGTGTGAGTGTGAACGTGAATGGTTGTCTGTCTCTATATGTTGCAATCGACTGGCGACCGGTTCAGGGTGTACCCCACCTCTCGCCCGTTGACAGCTGGGATAGGCTCCAGCCCCCCCACATCTGGAAGGGATAGTCGGTAGAGAAGATGCCTTTATTAAACAAAAAGGCAAGGCAGTGAAGGACTTACAATAGGTGAAGCTGGTGCAAAGTAAACCAAGTCAAAATGTCCACACAACCAGCAAACCTCAAACGAAAAAAGGGAACCAGTGTCCAACAGTCTAAATATCAAAAAAAAAAAAAAAAGCAGCTCCAGGGAAACACGACATGGATCAAACAGAGAAACCAGGGCCTCTTACCAGAAATACTCAAAAACTCACAGGGAACAGGAAAGCCACATATAAGGGATGACCCGATAACGGCAAAGGGACACACTAACTTAAATAGACCAGGGAGGAGAACTAATTACACACAGGTGAAAACAATTATACAATCACTTGAGTGGGAAAACACAAGAAGTAAAGTAATCTCTGACACATGGGGGATGGCTACAAAATAAACAGGAAATAATAAAACTAAGCAGACCAGACGATAACATGTGACAAAGAACAGCTTTTTCTTTCTGACTTCTTGATAATCTTTCTATTTCAGTGTCTGCCAATAGAATGAGGTTTATCAGTTGGTTAATTTGAGCAAACATACAATATACACCTTCCATCTCTGCTGCTGTTTGGGACCATCTATGGAGGTTATGCAGTTGTATCACACATGTACTAATCACATCTGATGACTGAGGAATTGGTCAACTAACATGTCCAATTATGTGACAGCTAGACAAATAACAGAAATACAGAAAGTTCTACTTTGATACACTTTTGAACCCAGTCAAATACAGCAGATGAAATGTTAATGTCTCTTAAGCGCTGTTGATGGTCAAACTGCACATTTAAAAGATGTGTGATATGCTCATAGCCAGTTCTAACTTTTTATCTACTGTACTGACTTTCTCAGGGTCGCAACTGTTCAGTGCCCTGCCCAACAGGAACTCATGGAGTGAACTGCTCCTCCAACTGTAACTGTAAGAACAGAGCTCAGTGCTCACCAGTGGATGGATCCTGCTCCTGTAAACCAGGTGAGTTTTGGAGGAGCAGTAGGATGACAGAGGGGGAGAGGGAGGAGGAGTAATGCAGGTAGAGAAAAGAAGAGAGGAGAAATGATAACACACTGGTCACGAATTGTCTTTTGGTTATTTTCAGGTGGACTTAATTATTCATCCTTATTTTCTCTTATTTTTGCTATTATTATCAGTTGGGTTTTAATTAATTACATTAATTATGGCATTCTATCCCTCATTTAATGTATCTTATCTTATTTTTTTCATCTTGCTTTAAATTCATTGTCTACCCTTGTTTTTATCTTAATTCTGTTTTTTGTTTTTTTTTTACTAGCTTTGTTGTAAAGCACTTTGAGCTGGATTTCTTGTATGAAAGGTGCTATACAAATAAAGATTATTAGTATCATTATTAATATGAATAGCTCAAACCTGATCTGGAGGCTTTAGTCGTAATACCGTAACTTTAAATTCAATGTTTTGAAAGCATATTTCATCATGCGTCTGTTAACAATAATATTTTGTCTATTTCAGGTCATTGTTTATTTTATTACAGCAGGTTTTGTATCAAAATGTTCTTTTCCAAAGTCTATTTTTATTTCACACACATGAATAGTCTTTTGTTATAGCCTTAGTTATTTTATTATCTTTTGGGAAGAGTACAGTTCTGTATCGGCTCATATCACTCATATCCTTTCTCCTGCTTATTTTTGCTCTCTCTTTTCCTGAATACCTCTCTCTTGCAAGGCTCAGTGGATTGACATGTTGAACACAATTATTCCTTTTAGGCAAACCAAATTTTTGTTTGTAGACTTTTGCTGTCACCATTATTTCAATGTTTTTCATTTCATTTCAACTGTACTCAAGGTATTTTGTTACACTGAATAATGGCTATCATAGAACATTGACCTTGTTTGATCAGGTTGGCATGGGGTGGACTGCTCCATCAGCTGTCCCAGTGATACCTGGGGTTTGGGCTGTAATCTCACCTGTATGTGTCGGAACGGTGGAGCCTGTAATGCGTTGGATGGTCGCTGTACCTGTGCTTCAGGCTGGAGAGGAGAGAGGTGTGAACTCCACTGCCAGGTGAGAGAACATGTTTGTTTGTTTTTTTACATTTCATAATGATGTTATATATATACACACACACACACACACACACACACACACACACATATATAAACCTTTTGCACAGTACTGTGTGTATATATATACACACAGTACTGTGCAAAAGGTTTAGGCAGGTGTTAAAAAATGCTGTAAACTAAGAATGCTTTCAAAAATGTAAGTGTTTATTTTCATCAATTACCAAAATGCAGTAAATGAATAGAAGAGAAATCTAAATCAAATCAACATTTGGTGTGACCACCCTTTACCTTTACCTTTAGCATACATTTTTCTAGCTACCCTTACAAACAGTTTTTGAAGGAGCTTGGCAGGTTGTTCTAAACATTTTGGAGAACTAACCACAGATATTCTGTGGATATCGGCTTCCTCAAATCCTTCTGTCTCTTCGTGTAATCCAGGCAGACTTGATGATGTTAAGATCAGGGCTCTGTGGGGCAACGTCCACGCAATCATGTCCAGCACTTCTTGTTCTTCTTTACACTGATGATAGTTCTTAATGACATTAGCTGTATATTTAGGGTCGTTGTCCTGCCACAGAATAAACTTGGGGCCAATCATATGCCTCCCTGATGGTATTGCATGATGGATAAGTATCTGCCTGTATTTCTCAGCACTAAGGACACATTAATCCTGACCTCCACTATGCTTCACTATTGCCTGCAGACACTCATTATTGTACTGCTTTCCAGCCTTTGTACAAACAAACTGCCTTCTGCTACAGCAAAATATTTCAAATTTTGAATCAGTCCAGTCAGTCCATGTGCTGCCATTTTTCTGCAGCCCAGTTCCTATGTATTCATGCATAGTAGTTGAGTCACTTGGTCTTGTTTCCATGTTGGAGGTATGGCTTTTGGCTACAACTCTTCCATGAAGACCATTTCTGGCCAGACTTCTCCGGACAGTAGATGAGTGTATCTGGGTCCCACTGGTTTCTGCCAGTTCTGAGCTGATGGCAGTGCTGGACATCTTCCAATTTCAAAGGGAAATGTGTTTTTCATCTGTTGCACGTTGCAAGTTTCCCTGGCCGACCACTGCGTCTACGATCCTCAACATTGCCCATTTCTTTGTGCTTCTTCAGAAGAGCTTGAACACCACATCTTGAAACTTCAGTCTGGTCTGAAATCTTTGTCTGGGAGAGACCTTGCTGATGCAGTGTAACTACCTTGTTTCTTGTTGCTGTGCTTAGTCTTGCCATGGTGTATGGCCTGTGACATGAAACTGTCTTCCACAACCTCACCTTGGTAGCAGAGTTTGGCTGTTCCTCACCCAGTTTTAAGCCTCCCATACAGCTCTTTCTGTTTCACTTAATTACTGTGTTTCAACCTACATGTGAAATTGATCATTAGCACCTGTTTGATATAATTGGTTCATCATTAATCTGACTATAATCCTACAAATTCCCTGACTTTGTGCAAATGTACCTATAAGAATTGATGCTGGTTTGAAGGCAAAGGGTAGTAACACCAAATATTGATTTGATTTAGATTTTTCTTTTGTTTGCTCACTTTGCTTTTTGAAAATTGCTAAAAATAAACAATTATTAAAATTTTTTAAAGCATTCTTAGTTTGCAGCATTTTTTCACACCTGTCTAAAACTGCACAGTACTGTGTGTGTGTGTGTATGTGTGTGTGTATGTGTGTGTATATATATATATACACACATATATATATATATATGTATATATACGTATATATATATACGTGTATATATACGTGTGTATATATATATACGTATATATATGTATATATACACACACACACACACACACATATATATATATGTGTATATATATAGTTAGGGTGAGAGTTTCACTTTGTGGTTGTTCTGGTACTAATATAGTTGATCTCACGGAACACTTTTAGACTTTCCCACTAGAACACATGAAGCTATGGAAGTAAAATATAATTTAAGTTTCTCTCTGAAAATTAAATGAATGGTGCATGTCACATGAATGGACATGGTGAACATGAAGTTCATCTCTATGATGGTTAATGTTCGTCCTCCTCAGGATGGTACCTATGGTCTGGACTGTAAAGAACGCTGTGACTGCAGTCATGCTGATGGATGTCACCACTCTACTGGTCACTGTCACTGTCTGGCTGGATGGACTGGTAAGACCTGCTAACAATGTTCTTGTGGCTGATTTGTCCATGCATAGTCTGAATACATATCAGAACATTGCTTCCTGCTGTCTGTGGGTCTGATCTTTGGTTCATAGTGTATCATAATATCATCAGCCATGTGAATGAGTTAATTAGACAAGGTTATATTTTTTATAATGCAACTCTCTATTGTAAATTCTAGAGAGTAGTAGACTCCATGAAATATAAAACCACTAATGCTTTACCTGCACATGTCAAATGTAATAAATGATCTACCTTATAGCAGATCTGGTGAAGTTGAGTGATTTAATGATAGAAAATGTGGTACATAACCTTATAGTGTAAGTGAGGCAGGCAAGGGTCAAAACCAGAAAGCACTGTAATACCAGTAACCAAATCCAATAAGGAGCAGGCAGGCATCCAAAGTACAATGAACAGACAAAAGGTGAGAGGTGATGTCAAACAGGCAGGAACAGGTTCCAGATACATGTATCAGGTCAACAAATAAACAGAATACTACCACATAACCTAGAGAGCCGCAATATAAAGCACATGGCTACTGACATAAAAATCTTGCAAGGAACAAAGGAAGTAGAAGAGTACAGCATAGTGAGTGGCTAATGATGTAATGGGTTGTAGGTGAGGAGATAGTGGATATGATAGTGGAATGCAACAGAGAGTAAATGGGGGGAACTGAGAACATGTGTGAGGTTGGATGGGGAAGTCAAGTAATAGGGAAAGGAGAGAAAGTCATAGAGCTAACCCAATTAAACACTCATTCTAACACCACACCAAATTCCATTTTCGTATTTAACATTTTAAAGTTTCTTTAAAGGTCCCATATTATGAAAAACTCACTTTTTCTGGGATTTGGGGTGTTATTTTGTGTCTTTGGTGCTGCCACACTCATACAAAGTGTGAAATAAGACTGTCCATGCTTTTTTGAGATTCGGATCTCTGAAAGCACCCTGCCTGCAACTTCCAAATGAGCCGATCGAATTCGGCGCCTCCTCCTACGTAACATTTGCATATTCCCACCCACTAGCCACCACCTCCTCCTCCTCTCCACCCACCAGATACAGCGCTACCATCTCAGAGAGCCGCCATTTCGCTATCGAACGCACTGTCAGGAATCATCGTGCCGACATAGTGGCGCCACACATAGTGTTCTGTTGTTGACTGTAAAGACAAACAAAAATCACTCCATCAGCTCCCAGCTGCAGAGGACATAAAAGCGGCGTGCTTTCAATTCATTTTTTAAGGGAATGTCCCAGTTACAGTTGGCAAAACCTGTTGGTGTGTGCTAACCAGTATGAGGTTGACTGTTTCTCCAGCCTCGGTCAGTAAGAGGCAGGATTAGCCGGGGGGGGCTTTTTCTAAGGGAGAAGTCACTTCCAGCTTTGCGTGGAATACCTGCAGACGAGGGACATGTAAGTATACAAATAATTAGGTGTAATATTTAGGTGTAATATTTTCTAAACTGGATTATGTTAGCATGGCCCAGGGCAAAACAAGTGTGTGGTTGAGACTCCTACATCACAGCACAATTTACACTCCAAGCCGATCACTGCAATGAGTGCAATGAGTTTCATCATCGGGGATCCTCTTTTCAAACTGATCTTTCCAAAGTCCAGGAATGGAGAGCACAGAGCCAAACAAGTGAAGACTGAGGCCACGTTCGTAAGTGTTAACTTTTTTTTCACTCAAAAAACAAACATTTAAATTGTACATGACACAAAGAACCGCAACATGGTACTTTCAACACAATAAATAAACCAAAAAAATAAACACTTAAATACCTGAGAAACTACAAAATTCAAAGTGCAAAATGTCACTATATTAACAGTTGTTGAATAATCTAGTAAATGATACTAGTGATTCACTTTTTGTATTGCACAGGGTATACTGATTATTTGATGGACATGATCATGGAGAAGGTCTTTGTCAACCCATCATCGTACAGAGCTGAGATTCTGAAGATAAACATCCTGCCAGACATGTCTTCACAATATGAGCATCCAGACGAGGGGGTCATCGCCAGCTACGTGTCCTATAATGTCAACATCTGTATTCACATTTTTCTAATTTGGATTCAGTGAATCCTTCACTTGTACTGTACAAATATTCATGAGTCAATAAATATTTATTGTATATCTGTAAAATGTTTCATGTGAATAAATGTGTAATATATAGTATTTGCTTGGGAAAAACTTTGCTATATGTTCAAGAAAAAATCTGATCTGAATTTGTGGCATTGGCTGACTATATTTAGCTTATTATGGTGTATGAACAGTGAAGATAAGTAGGTTATTATAGATAAAACTCACTGCTCTATCCCCCATAGCAGTAGTCAGCCATGTAAATGTTCTATGTGTTCTGCAGCAAGAACACATTTAGGTATGCATAACATAAGGTGAGTATCTGCAGTGGCATGTTATCTGCAATCATACACTGCGATCATAACTGCAGGTAAAGATAATGTGACCTGTGGCACCTCCTGGCAGCATATGTTCTCAGGCTCTGACTGCATTGTTGCACACTTTCCAAGTGTGCAATGATACAAACAAATAAAAAATCATGCATGTATAAAGCTAAAGAAATAAGAAACCTTGTATACCAGTATTTGCAACTTATAATAGCACCTATGTTTTGGTCAGCAGGTCAGCAGTGTCGTCTGTGTGCGCTCTGCCCATTCATGTGTAAATGAGGAGTGCTGAAACTAACAGCGCAGTTAAGCCTGGTTTACGCTTCTGCGTCGCGTCGACGCCGTACCTATGCCGTCGACGCAGACCCCTGCGCGGACCCTACGCCGTAGCCTGACGTGCACCTCCAAAAAATCCTGACTACGCGTCGCGTCGACGCGTAGTGACGCGAACATCGAGGACTGTGATTGGTCCGTTCAGAACGTAATTTTCAGTTCAGTCGCAGCCCTATGGTCGCAGCACAACAACACCGCCATTTTCAAAGTTTCTGTGGTGAGAACTACAAGAAAAACTGGACCAAGCCGAAGAAAGAATTATCAAGGAGGTACGCAAGTACGACCACCTCTACAACTCCTCTTCGCGGCAACAAGAGCCCCCCGAAACCATACAAAGACACAGCCACACCCCCCTAGCGGCTTGGCGGTGAATTGCGGAGCAACGCATTCCCTCAACGCAGAACTATGAATGCTCAGTGACGGCATAGGGTGTACGCCGTAGGTACGGCGTCGCCGCGACGCTGAAGCGTAAACCAAGCTTTAGACTGGTCAATGTTTCAGCAACCCAGTGGTCAAATTTGATGATCAACACCTCTGTTGGAGTCAGAGTCAAGAGAATCAAGGGGCAGCACCCAAATTCACTATAGAAACACCAATGACGATGCAGCAGGAGGTAACCCCCAGAGACAGTATATCGCATGAAGAGCACTCCTCCCACTCTAGAAACCCCCTCTTCTTTATGTAAACAACCAGGACCTTCAGACTCTCTGCTTTCATATGACACCAGGCTTGTGTGGTTTGCGGGCTGTCGTGAAATCAGCAGATGCGCTAAAGTGCACATACGCTATTAGTGTTTTCTTTACCTGTGCATATAATTTCTTGTTGTATGAATTGTGTTTCCTTTGGGTGGCAATGTTTGGTAGAGGCTTTTAGCTGAGTTTCTCCCCATCATTCTGGTATGCTACAAGTTAGGATTGGTGCTTCCTAGCGTGAGCATTGACCATCTGAACTGCGGGCACCTCAAGCTGCCCCCTGTACAGGCAGTGCTTGTATTGAAGAGAAAAAAATAGAGAGACGTTTTTTGACTAACCATTCAGAAGTGTCCTGCTGAATTCTCTGAGTCTGAGATCTGAGTCTGAGCCTCCCCTCCTTCAGGATCCGATTCAGGTTCAAACATGTACGGTTGAACCACTGAAGCATTGCCGCCATGTCCACTACTTTCACACAGGAAGTGCTACGTTAGAGTCTAAGCTCTTCCCGTTACCACGGTAACATAGGTGGGGCAGCAGCAGCTCATTTGCATTTAAAGCTACAGACACCAGAACAGAGGGAACTAAAGGGGGGTGAGAATCTTTTCCTAAAAGCTATTTCCAGTAAACAGCTTCAAAACATGTTTTATGGAAATTGTAGACCTATGTAACTTATTTAAAAAGCTTCATAATGGCACCTTTAAATATTTATCAAATCGTCATGAACCACTTCTTCTCATCAACTTAAATTAGATCCACTGCACACTATGTATTTGAAAAGAAAATATATCACTGATTTGCCTATTACAAAGCTGGTTTACCTGTTACCCCCGTAATTCCTTCTTCAAAAACAGTGGTGAAGAACGGCAGGAACAAATGCCAATTGCAGCCGAAATGAGTTTCCTCTGCAGTGTGGCTGGGCTCAGCCTTAGCGATAAGGTGAGGAGCTCGGACATCTGGGAGGAGCTCGGAGTAGAGCCGCTGCTTCTCCCAGATTGACCAGTTGAAGTGGTTTGGGCATCTGGTGAGGATGCCTCCTGGACCTCTCCCCAGGGAGGTGAATCAGAATCAAAATCAAAATCAGAAAAAGCTTTATTGCCAAGTACGATTTTACACATATGAGGAATTTGTTTTGGTGTATGACGCATCTACTAAAAATAAGCTATTAAAGAAGTACAAAATATAATAATAATATAAATATATATACGCAAGTCTGTTTTGTTTTTTTTTTCCGGAAACACAGTCTATTTTTTCAGAAGGAAGTCCAAGCTGAGTTTTAATGTAGTGCATAGAGTTGTGTCTATGTCAATGTGACAAGATGAGGAAGAGGTGGAGTGTGAAGAGTGTCGGGGGGGGTTCCGGGCCTTGTTGATAGGGCTGACAGCAGACGGGAAAAAACTGTTCTTGTGGCATGAGGTTTTGGTCCTGATGGACCGCAGCATCCTGCCAGAGGGGAGTGTCTCAAAGAGTCTCAAAGGGTGAGAGGGATCAGCCACAATCTTTCCTGCACGCCTCAGGGTCCTGGGGGTGTACAGGTCCTGAAGAGACGGGAGATTGCAGTCAATCCCCTTCTCTGCTGACCGAATAGCACACTGCAGTCTGCCCTTGTCCTTGGCGGTGGCAGCAGCATACCAGATGGTGATGGGGGAGGTGAGGATGGACTCATTGATGGCTGTGTAGAAGTGCACCATCATTGTCTTTGGCAGGCTGAATTTCTTCAGCTGCCGTAGGAAGTACATCCTCTGCTATGCTTTCTTGATGAGGGAGCTGATGTTCGGCTCCCACTTTAGGTCCTGGGAGATGATAGTTCCCAGGAAGCGGAAAGACTCCACAGTGTCAATAGTGGAGTCACAGAGGGTGATGGGGACAGGTGAGGCTGAGTTCTTCCTGTAGTCCACAACCATCTCCACTGTCTTTAGAGCGTTGAGCTCTAGGTTGTTCTGGTTGCACCAGGTCATCAGATGGTCAATGTCCCACCTGTAGGCGGACTCGTCATCATCAGAGATGAGTCCGATGAGGATGGTGTCGTCCGCAAACTTCAGGAGCTTGACAGACTGGTGACTGGAGGTGCAGCTGTTTGTGTACAGGGAGAAGAGCAGAGGAGAAAGAACGCAGCCCTGGGGGGATCCGGTGCTGATGGTCTTAGCATCGGAGATGTGTTTCCCCAGCTTTACGCACTGTTTCCTGTCAGACAGGAAGTCTGTAATCCACCTGCAGGTGGAGTCAGGCACGCTCAGCTGGGAGAGCTTCTCCTGAAGCAGAGTTGGGATAATGGTGTTGAAGGCAGAGCTGAAATCCACAAACAGGATTTAGCGTAGATTCCTGTGGAGTCTAGGTGCTGGAGGATGAAGTGGAGGGCCAAGTTGACTGCATTGTCTACAGACCTGTTGGCTCTGTAGGCAAACTGCAGGGTGTCCAGGAGAGGGTCAGTGATGTCTCTGAGGTGTGAGAGCACAAGGCACTCAAAGGACTTCATGACCACAGAGGTCAGGGTGATGGGTCTGAAGTCGTTAAGTCCTGTGGTCCTTGGCTTCTTGGGAACAGGGATGATGGTTGAAGACTTGAAGCAGGCTGGCACGTGACGTGTCTCCAGTGAGGTGTTAAAAATGTCTGTGAACACTGGAGACAGTTGATCAGCGCAGTGCTTCAAGGCAGATGAGGAGACAGAATCCGGTCCAGCTGCTTTCCAGGGCTTCTGTCTCCTGAAGAGTTTGTTGACGTCCCTCTCATGGATGGAAAGAGTCGTCACTGAGGTAGGTGGGGAGGGGGAGGGGGGGACCTTTAATGTGGGCATTGGTGGAGGTGACTGGAGCTGTTGGGAGGTGTCGTGGGGGATGGTTGCAGGACTGTCCCTTTGTCTTTCAAAGCGGCAGTAGAACTCATTCAGGTCGTTCGCTAAGCATCGATCGTTGATGGAGTGGGGAGCTTTAGGCTTGTAGTTGGTGATCTGCCTGAGCCTTTTCCAGACAGACGCAGAGTCGTTAGCTGAGAACTGGTGTTGGAGCTTCTCAGAGTACAGTCATGAGAGCTGTGTCCCAATTCAGGGGCTGCATCCTTCGGAGGATGGATTTGAAGGCCGCTTACGTCATAACGCTGCGCGAAGGCTGTCCCAATTCGTCCAAATTCGAAGGATCCTCCAAATGCAGCCGACAAATGCGTCCTCCTTTTCCCTGTATTTGGAGGATGTGTCGCTACTATCCTTCACGGCCTCCCATATCCCAAGATGCTTTGCGCACCGATTGTTTTTTTTAATAATGGCGACCTGTTGATATGAGGAGCTCAGTTAACAGTTAGCCTTATTAAAACTCTTCACTTACAAATGTTACAAGCTCGCATGTCAACTAATATCTTATTTTGGGTGAATACTCGATTGTGATTGGCTGCAGGGTCTCTGTTAAAAAGTGTTGTAGGACAACTATAAAAAAGTTCCGGTAAATAGCCTGATTGTTCTAAATTATTGCGCTGGCTCAAACGCTAGTTGGTAACCGTGGCAACAGAAACTCAGAACATACGTTATTTCACAGTTTATTTATCACAATGGCAAGACAGTAGACAACATGAGTGATTTTATAGTTTCCTTTAACCACATTTAATGATCAGAGTGAATCGTGGATAATATTTCTTGCAATAAAAATGATTTAGGAAACAATCTGTGGACTTTGAGTCTTTGAAACAAAATTTGGCATCATCCTCTGGACACACACAAGCGGTAAGAGGTGCACTTGCCCTCTGAAACGATACTTTGTATCACGTAACATAACGTTAAGCAATCATGTCACTTCCCTCCACTGATAAGGTCTAATATAACAGTTGCGCCGACCGAGCTGCAGGTTCTGTGGCCAGAGCCGGTTACCTTGGCAACGCGTCACAACGAGCGATATTAAATAGTCCACTCAGCCGCGTCTTGTGAAAAACTTATGATGTTAACGGTAAAAAAACAACTTTAACGTATTAATAATTGATTTCATATTTATTTCTTTCGTAAGGGATCATGGTATAAGCGGGATAATGCTCTTCGAGGTGTCCATTATCAGAAATGAATGGACGACGCGGAGGCGTGAACCGTCCGACGCGAAGCTGTGAAGATATTCACATCAGGTGAATTTGTAAGTTGTATAATAGGCTACATTTCGCGCCTCTTACAAGGGATAGGAGCTGTACGGGCGCATCTCTGCACCCCGTACGTGTGTTTTTCCCGGGTTAGGTGGGAAGAAGTTATGAAGTCGTGACGCAATCAGGACACGCTCCGAAGGCTAGACCGTCTCATTTACCGATAGTTGATGGGGCCGACGGAGGATCCTCTGCAGGACCCAGCCTCCAGAGACCGCGTAGGCTGGGTCCTCCGAAGGATGCAGCCCCTGAATGGGACACACCTTTAGCCTCTTTCACCACCTCTGTCTTTGTCCCCACTCCTGAAGGCCTCTTCCTTTGCCAACCTTAGCTGTCTGAGTTTGGCTGTGAACCAGGGTTTGTGTTGCGGCTGCCACCGTTTTTGGGGTGTGTTTGTGTGTGTTTGTGTATGTGTGCTTGTGTCTTGCATGTGTGTGACTGGTTGCAGGTGAAGGGGTGTGGAAACCAGACTCCTCCTCCTAACTAGCCGCTGCCCAATCGCCTGCAAGCTGTCATTTCCTGCCGGCTACAAGAGTCGTCTCAGCCTGGCAGTCTGTGGCTGGCATCTTTGGTGACCAGTCCTCAGCACAGGAGAGACCCATTTGTTGTGACAGAGTTGTCAGAGTTCGACTTTTGATATTGTTTTGGCAACCAGACTCGAACTGAGCTAGGCTTAGATGTGGACTGATTTGCACATTCACTTAGTCATATTGTTTGTTAGTTACACTAGGATTAGGGGTGCTATTTCGTTTTGTATTTTGGTTCTTGTTTTTTTTTTTTTCATCAGAACTGTAGGCCTCATTTAGGAGGGTTTTATTTCCATTTTGTTTTGAGTGTGGTTTAGGCAAGCTCCTCCTTTTGAAGAGTTGCCTTTTGGTTAGCATTACTTAAGCTCTTCCTTTTGAAGAGTTCTCCTTTAGTTAGCTTTACTTAAGCTCTCATTTTTGGAGAGTTCTCTTTTGGTTTTGATTATTTCATTAATTTGAAAAGCACCCAAATTGTTCTTTTCGTTGTCTTGGCCTTTTGCCTTTTGTGTATTAAAACAGTTTGAAACACTTTGATTTAAATAAATAATTACTTTTCCATCCATCGGTTGTTTTTTGTTACTTCCCTACCCCCTAGTGAGCTGGGTTGTAACAGTTTGTCATTGTTGTAACTCACCCTGGTGCATGATGGAACACAGCAGTCCTCACAGAAGCTGATGTAGGACGTCACAGGCTCCGTATACTCATCCAGACTGTTGCTAGCAGTCCTGAACACATCCCAGTCAGTAGAGTCCAAACACGCCTGGAGATCCTCCACAGCCTCGCTGGTCCACTTCCTTGATGTCCTCACTACAGGTTTGCAGAGCTTTAGTTTCTGCCTGTACGCAGGAATCAGGTGTACCATGACGTGGTCAGAGTGGCTCAGTGCAGCACAGGGGACGCCGTGATAAGCATCCCTGACTGTGGTGTAACAGTGATCCAGAATATTCTCCTCTCTGGTCAGGCATTTAATGTCTGTATTTAGGAAGTTTGTGGGTGACGTTACCTTTGTTAAAGTCAGCAAGGACAATAACTAAAGGGTCCGGGTTGGTCCGCTCCACACACAGTATCTGGTCGGTGAGCATACGCTGTGCATCCTGCACGTTGGCCTGAAGCGGGATGTAAATGCCGACCATAATGAATGAAGCGAACTCATGGTGTGAATAAAAAGGCTTACAGTTAATGATGAAAGATTCCAGGTCAGGAGAACAGTGATGCTGGATCACTGTCACGTCGTTGCACCAATCACTGTTGATGTCGAAACAGATTCCTCCACCTTTAGTTTTGCCGGAAAGTTCCGTGTCTCTGTCTGCGCGGTGGAGTTGGAAGCCAGCCAGCTGCAGCGCAGAGTCCGGTATTAATCCACAGAGCCACATCTCGATGAAGCACAAAACTGCAGATGAAGAAAAGTCCCTGTTTTTACCCAACAGCAGTTGCAATTCCTCCAGTTTGTTGGGCAGTGAACGCACGTTAGAGAGAAATATTCCCGGTAACGCTGTGCATAATCCACGCTGGCGAAGGCGCACAAGCACACCGGCCCGTTTTCCTCTCCTCCGGCATTTCACTGCGTGAGCAAAGGTGAGCGCACCTTTGACCAGGATGTCCAAAATTTCCAGTGTTGGGAGCAGAAATTTAGGAAATAAATCCTCTGGTGTTGCTCCCCTGATGTTCATGAGCTCTTCTCTGGTGAAAGAGCTCCGGGTACTATCACAAAAAACAGGTTTAAAACACAAAACAAAACAAAACAACCTGCACCAACACACAGAGGCAGCTGTCTGCAGCACCATCATGATCATGGTTTATAGGTGTTCAGGTGTTCAGGGCATGTCCCTCAGGGGGGAGACCTTGGTGCTGACCCAGGACGCACTGGAGGGATTATGTCTCTTGGCTGAGTTGGGAACATCTGGAGATCCCTCACTCCCTCAAACTCACAGTACTAACTGTTTTATGCTTCAAGTCCTGTGGGTTTATTCTGAACTTGGAAAATCTGTCTTTAGCTTTTGCAGACCAATCACATGAAATTATCTACAGCATATTCCCAAGATTAGCAGTCCCACTACTACTGTTTTATTCAAGATGATGGTCTCAGACCACTTCACCTCAGTGTACAATTGTTTTCAGCACTGTGTCCTATTTATATTTTTTAAAAACTGATACGTCTCTATCTTTCAAAGCTTGAATAAAGGTTTTGAATTTGAATTGAACTGAATAAAACGCACAAATGTACAAGTTACATGTAACAAATGTACAAGTTACATTTGTGCATTACTTTAGGTTTTATTACAATCATATAATTAATAACACAGCATATAGTCGCATCACAGCAGCATGAAATACTTATTTGCAACTACAGAAAGACATGACCTTTAGAAAAGGAGAAAATTAGATTTTTTTTATGTCATATTTTGAAAATGTCTTTTTTTTTAACATGAAATAAGTATGTTTTTCATCATTAAAGTAAGCCTGTATGATATATAAGAATAGCAAAGGTAATTAAATAATCTCCTAGTCTAAGTCTAAGTCTCCTAGTCTCCTAGTCTAAGTCTAAGTCTAGGAGGCTCTCCCAGGAGAGCCTCCTAGACTTAAGCCTGGTTTACGCTTCTGCGTCGCGTCGACGCCGTACCTACGCCGTCGACGCAGACCCCTATGCGGACCCTACGCCGTAGCCTGACGCGCACCTCCAAAAAATCCTGACTACGCGTCGCATCGACGCATAGTGACGTGAACGTCGAGGACTGTGATTGGTCCGTTCAGAGCGTAATTTTCGGTTCAGTCGCAGCCCTATGGTCGCAGCACAACAACACCGCCATTTTCAAAGTTTCTGTGGTGAGAGCTACAAAAAAAAATGGACCAAGCCGAAGAAAGAATTATCGAGGAGGTACGCAAGTACGACCACCGCTACAACTCCTCTTCGCGGCAACAAGAGCCCCCCAAAACCATACAAAGACACAGCCACACCCCCCTAGCGGCTTGGTGGTGAATTGCGGAGCAACGCGTTCCCTCGACGCAGAACTATGAATGCTCAGTGACGGTGTAGGGTGTACGCCGTAGGTACGGCGTCGCCGCAACGCAGAAGCGTAAACCAGGCTTTAGACTTAACATCGGGAAGCACTGTGCCGTATGGAGATTGTGCTTCTGAAGGTGTTTACATTTTCCTCAGTAGCAAGGCTGCTGGATGTAGGCTTTGAACTCTGAAGGACTTCCAAAAGCTTCCTCCTATGTCTTGCACTTTGAGCTTGCAGCTTTGAGTGTACACAGCCACATTTCCTACATTTTTTTGTTTGAATGAATCCAAGTATTAATTTGGTCCTTGAAATTTTTACACTGGTTTAAGAAGTACTGTGTGTTGTGAAATGGAAAGAATTTTGTTGGTGTTTCTTTAGCCTTCTCTAGAACTTCTGGATTCAAAGATGGCTTCATACTCCTTTCCATTTGTTCACTTCTGTGAAGTATAGATGTGCTTTTTGGCTTGGACACTCTCTACCATTCTTTTTGGAAACCAGCATGCTCCTTATTTTGACCACTGCTGATCTGAGTGCCATCCTCTTTGCACTTTGAGTGGTCATCAGACCAGAAAAGCGCAGTCCATTTACCATTCCTCCTGCACTCTAACCTCATACTCCAACCATTCTGGCAGATGTACAAGAGCTGAGATTGGTATCTTAAAGGGGTTGTCATGCCTCTTGAAATTAGCTCTCAAATTATGTGTCAACTTGGCCAATATCCTTGAGACATGGGACCCACACTCACGTTCGGTCTGTCCAATTTCTGCCAACTGGTCCAACATCCCAACCAAGGCATGCACCTTCAAACCAAAATTCCGGAAAGCCTTAGTGTCACCACTCTGATGTTGGGTTTATTCAAAAACTGAACAATGTGCTTTAATGACAGTTGAATAATGTTGGCCCATCAATTGGTTGGTTTCATTGAAAAAAAAAATTGTTGGTGTGGGTCCACAATATGTTCGCTTATGATTGGGTGGTGATGGATACCATACAGATGTGAGGAGCTGTCTAGGTCCAGTTTGCCATTGGTAATGATGACAAGGATGTTTCCAGCTTTGTTGACCTAAGTAATAATGCTCAGGGGCTCTGCGACTGTGATACACTTGTGTGCGGTGGCTATCAGGTGAGCTTGTCTGGTGTGAATCCTGATGAAGGTTGTATCCTCATTGCTGTTGTTATTTGGTGACAGGTTCAATTAATAGGTTGTTGCTGCAGACAGTGACTCTGACGAAACAATGTCATCGTTCAGCCTCCCTTTGCAATCTGGCAGGAAAGTTTCATGAACTTTAGGTGTAGGAAGGCTGATCGATGGGCTCTACGTGTCACACATTACCTTGGGCAAGGTACTGAACTACTACTATAGTACTACTGATCCCCAAAATTGCTCCCGATGCTGTGCCATTGGTGTCCGAGTGTGTGAATGGTTAATGCTCATAATGAGCAGGTGGCGTAGCTACTAACATACGAAAGGTGTGTGAATGGATGTATGCAGACTTGTGTTGTAAAAGTGATTAGAAAAGTGTTATATAAATACAATGCATTTATCATATACACACCTCCAGACTGAGGAAACAGGCAGGAAGCATCACTGCAGACTCCTCATATCCTCCCCTCTGGTAAGCACTACAAATCACTGAATGCCAAAACAACCAGACACATAAACAGTTTCTTCCCACAGCTGTCACCCTGATGAACACTTAGCAAGTCATATAGTGGCACTAAGCCTTTGTCACTATCAACATAAACACCTGCACATTGTAGAAAATCGAAGTCAAATTCCTTGTACATGCAATCATACTTGGCCAATACAGCCTATTCTGATTCTGATTTCACAGTTTCAAGATTTTTCCTCTGTCTTTATGGACAGCATGCCAGACTTGCAACATGCATACAGCCTCCTCAAAGGGGCCATTAGACCAGCTCCACTGAGCCCCTCACTGCTTCTGCCATAAACTGACAAATGAGGAAATAAGAGGGAGGAGAGGACAAGGAGGGGTTATAGATTTAAGAACTATACAGAAGGACAGCAGATCTGAGTTTCCTGCTGAAAAAAGGCATAGCACTTTTCTAAGATAGTGAATTTAGGGACTTGGGGTGTGTTGATATATTACACTAAACCCATATTCAAAGTAGTATATGTAATTATAGGTACCATATATTTTATAGTCGTTATTTGTAAAATGCATATGATCAAGCTTTTTTCAGTTCATCGACAGTTAGTTGTCTACCCAATGTATAGTCCCACGTGCACATACATGCATATGGGCACACATACATATGTGGGAGTGGCTGTGGCTCAGGTGATAGAGCGGTCATCCATTTATCAATGGGTCAGTGGTTTGATCCCTGGCCTAAGGAGTTTACATGTCTACATGCAAGGTATTGAACACCAAATTGCTCCCCATGCTGTGCCATCAGTGTGTGGTTGAAAGCTCATAATGAGCAGGTGCCCAAGCTACCATCATATGAATGAGTGCGTGATTGGGTGAATTGCATACTTGTGTTGCAAAAGCTCTTTGAGTGTTTGTCAGACTAGAAAAGTGCAATATAAATACAGTTTCCATTTACCATTTACATACTACATACAACCCCAATTTAACAAAAAAAAGAAAAAAAAAAAACATTATGCCATGCTATTGGCAGCCTATTACAGTAACTGCAGTCGTAACATCTTAGTTTTTTGTTATTTTTAATGTGGTCACATTTTTTCTGTGTGTTAAACTTAGAATTTGAATGGACTCTGCAAGCTGAAATGCTGACTGGACTACTTTTCATTTTTCTGGCACTTTTAACTATTGCAGCAGTTCATCATGCCAATGGTAGTATTGTTTACCCTTGTGACTAGCTACTAGCGCTATCTGGACCCACAGTACCACTTCAAATCTCAGATGAGTGGAGACACTGAGGATGCAGGGCCATACGGAAAGCAAGGATGAGGAAATATAAACCATTAATTTCATAGCCAGCTTTCAGACAGTATGGGCTGACAGAGAGGGTAGGACGAATGGTAAGAAGAAAGGAGGGGGGAGTTCAGTGTTTATGAATAATTGCAATCCTGGACATGTGGCTATGAATGAGCATTTCTGTAGCCCGGACATCAAACTGTTAGCAGTGAGTCTGCATCCATATCATATTACCTGATGAGAGAGTTCAGATGGGTCGCCTTAATATCTCACATCATGAAAGTCTTGAAGAGTTTGGCCCATCTCGGACCTCAGGTGGCCTGGACCCAGTTTGCCTACTGCCCCAAGGTTGGTGTTGAAGGTGCCATCATCTACCTGCTTCGGCAAGCCCACTCTCACCTGGACAAAGCTGGCAGCATTGTGAAGATCATTTTCTTTGATTTCTCCAGTGCCTTTAACACAATCCAGCCTATGCTGCTGTGAGAGAAGCTCCAGGAGATACAGGTAGACAACTCCACATTTTCCTGGACTGACAGCCTGACGAACAAACCTGGGTTTGTGAGACTGAGAGGATGTGTTTGAGGGGGTGATCAGCAGCACAGGAGCATTGCAGGGGACTATACTCTCACCTTTCCTCTTTACACTGTACATCTTAGACTTCTAGTGCAATTCACAGTCCTGTCATCTGTAGATATTATCTGATGACTATGCAGTTGTTGGGTGTGTTAGTGCTTGAAAAGAGTACAGGGAACTGGTGGACCACTTTGTGGCATGGTATGGAAATAACCACCTCCTCCTAAATGTGACCAAGAAGATGGTTGTGGACTTTAGGGGGACCAGGGGTAATTCCATCCCAGGATGGAAACACTATTTCCATCCAGTGCCTGAACTGGAAGTGTAACACTGAGGCTGTCTACAGGAAGGGACAGGGTAGACTTTGGTAGATTTTATTATGGGGTTCCATATATTCCATGTCCAAGACTGGTTTAAATCCTTCAAAATTGTAATAAAGGGTGTTGGTCAGTTTTTCCTGAGGGAGTATTCTCAGCATTTTCTTCTACCAGTTTTTCAGTGCAGGGATGTCTTTCGAAATCCAGAATTTGAGAATAGTCTTTCTCACTATATATGAGTATTCCAATAAATTTAGCTTTGTGGGTGCTTCTTGCACGATTGTAAGCACTGAATCCTGGCCATTCATGTGTGTGTGTGTGTGTGTGTGTGTGTGTGTGTGTGTGTGTGTCTGTGTGTGTCTGTGTCTGTGTCAGTGCTTAACAAATTTATTAGACCACCTGTCATAAAAACGAGAAAACATAAATATTTTGAAAATCTTTCAAAAACTTGTTTAAGACTAAAAATGTTATTGTTATTTATTTGGCAAATAACAAACTGAAATGACTAAATAGTCCTTTTTCCACACATAATAACCAAAAAACATAATATTTTGTTTTTATGTACTGTACTTTTACAGTCTCTTTTGTTATTGAGTTCCAAATAGTTTCTAGCTGTTCCCACAGACTTGCTTTAGATATATAGTGGTCTCTGCACAGCTTTGAAGTATGCTTGGGGTCATTGTCTTGTTGGTATATGAATCCATGCCCAATCAGATTCAGTCCAGAAGGGATTCCATGATGCATTAAGTTGTTGTGGTAGACAGTCTTGTTCATGATACCGTCGATTTTTCTAATTTGCCCATGCCGTTTCCACAAATGGAACCCCATACCATAATGGAATCTCCACCGTGTTTCACTGTGGGTGCAATGCATCTGGCATCAAAACGTTCCCCAGTTTTTCTGCGGACATGACACGACAATGCTGACCGAAGAGTTCAAACTTGGACTCGTCCATCCAGAGAACCTTCTTCCCATCATCAACAGTCCAGTGTTTGTGCTCCCTGGCAAATCTGAGCAATTTCTGAATGTTTGCAACCTCAACAATGGCTTCTTAGCAGCTTATCTTCCCTTTAAGTCTTGTTCCGTCAGTCATCTGCTTATGGTCATTCTGGAGACTTCCTCAGACTCTGATCTAGAAGCATTCATCTCTGCCTGAAGATCAGCAGTGGTCTTCCTTCTGTCTCTAGTACTTAAAATCTTGAGGTGTCTGACATCTGCTTCAGTTAACTTTCGTTTGCTGCCTCTTCCTTGGCGCATTTAGTAAGTACCAGTCTCGGCAATTGACTCCAAAGCATACTTGACCACACTGTGAGAACACTGTATGTCTTTCCCTATTTGTCTCAGAGACCATCCAGCATCATGAAGTGCTTTAATGCAGACTCTTTCATTTTCATTGAGCTCTCGACGTTTTACCATTCTGAACAGGAATAAGGAATTTCAAACTGAATTCACCTTTTGATACCCAAATGTGAGCCGGCTCACTGGGCTTCTCTGAGAAGCCAGAAATTAATCAAGCATAACATAACATAACATAATGTAACGCACCTAGAAAATGTAAAGCCTAATTTACCCAGAGCAGAGATGTTTTGTGTTAGTTAAAACATGTGGCAACGGTGTATGTTAAGACAAGACATTAGCTGAGTTGATTTCCTAAAATTATTTTGTAGAGCTGTTTGTGTTAAGGAAGCACAGTTAGTTGTTAGTTAGTTGGTATGCTTGCATGGGACTTGCTCCTTTTAGTAGGATCAGTCGGGTCCACTGTTGTGTCTTCTCCATTAGGGGAGAAGCGCTGTAATGTTCAAGTTGACGGCGTTCATGAGCCATGCTATGGAAAAATGTTAATAATTTATCCCTCATCGTTGTCTTTTTGTTTCTGTTTAAGTTTGTTTTGGGTATGGTCTTAAGCTTTGAAGAACAGACTATTGTTACATATGATGAATGAAACACAGATAATATTCATATCCAGAATGTAAGGGGGTTAGGTAAAGTAGCTAAACTGAAACAGGTCATATATAGACTTAAACAATTGAAAGCATCAATTGCCTTTTTACAAGAAACCCATCTACTTTCTAGTGACCTACTGAAAATACAAAGAAGGTGGCCAGGTCAGGTCTATTCAACATCATATGTATCTAACCCAAGGGAGGTAATAACTTTAATCCACAAATCTATTCCAATTAAAGTCCAGATCCATTGGAAATTAATAGAACCTTTGCTAATTTCTTTCAAACATTATACAGTTCAGAAGCCGCTGGGGATACCAGTCATCAAACTACTTTTTTAGATAATACTCAAATCCCTAGTTTCTCCGATGAAGCCAGAAAGCAACTAGATTCCTCATTGTCTGTAGAAGAAGTGTTGAAGGCTATATTGACTATGGAAAATGGGAAAACAGCTGGACCGGACAGTCTACCTATTGATATATATAAAGCCTTCAAAGTGAAATTAGTACAACCCCTTGTGGTTGATGGTTGATGGTTGTCATCAACGTCCTCCCCATGTGGCTGCCAGTCTGTCACCTCAGCCCTGCAGTGTCTCGTATGTCTCTGACCATCTCCTCGCTGTCCTTGTGGTCGTAGGCTGACTCTTCACCAGAGGCACATAACGGGGAGTGAGGTGCACAAGGTTGTGGTCTGACCTGCCCAGAGGGGGGAGGGGGGAGCAGCTGTATGCATCCTTGACGTTAGCATATAGCAAGTCCAGGGTTCTCTCCTCTCTTGTAGGACAGCTGAAATTGGGCAGTGTTGTTGCCATGGTGACATGGTTGAAGTCACCCGAGATAGCGATGAATGCACTCGGGTGTTGAGTTTGCAGACGGGCCACGGCGAAGTGAATGACGTCACATGCCAACATTGGGTTGGCAGAGGGGGGGATGTAAACAGCTATGATAATAGCATGTGTAAACTCCATGGGCAAATAATATGGCCTGAGCCCAACAGCCAGCAGTTCAATGTCCGGGCAGCAGATACCTTCCTTGATGGTAATGTGACCAGGATTACAGGTCGTTGACTAGAACGGCGAGCCCCCCTCCTTTACGCTTACCACTCTCGATGAAATCCTGGTTGGTCCAAACAGTCTGAAAGCCACTGAAGGAGACGTTATCGTCGGGTATGTCCTGATGCAATCATTTCTCAGAAAAACAAATCAGACTGCACTCCCGGTACTCCCTCTGACTCCTGGCGAGTGCTGTTAGCTCGTCTGCCTTATTTGCCAGCGACCTCACGTTGCCCATGATGAGAGAGGGGATACACGGCTTATATCTCTTCTTCTCAATAATCCTCTGTTGTCTTGACCCAGCTCTTTTCCTCCTCTGTTTCGGTCCTCCCCTGCATCCTCTGTGCGTTTTCCTCCAGATTTCAGCCGGGATCTCTAATGTTCTGGCCACCAAGCTGGCCGGCCTCAGCACGATCAGCTGATCTCTGGCGTAAACAATGCGCTGCACATTGGTGCTGTGTCCCAGTGAGAGTAGCAATTCCAAAGTGAGAAAAAAAAACAGAACTCTCTCGGCCAACATGTTTGGAGAGGGCACAGCTTTAAAATGACGGTGATGTTGTCGCAAATTATTATTGACAGTGTTGCTAACGATTCACAATTTGTGGGATGTGTGAAAAGTAATGGAAATGCGTGACTGTCCCACACAAAGCGGGACATCTGGTCACCCTAATCATCAAAACATTATTTTGACACCTCAGTCAGATGCTACAAGATACACACAGAGAGATGTCAAAGCTTCAGAGACGGAGAGAATTTAAGGTAGTTGGTCATGTTCTGATTTAGAATCCTTGTCTTTAAACCAGTTTTTCTCAAAATTCTGCTCCAAAAATCCTACTGATCAGAAGAGTTTGAGTGATCATAACACTTGATGCAAACCAGATATAAAAATAATGAAAATAAATTGAAAAGAGCTTGAAATAAGCTCTAGGTGATATTAAAATCTCCAAATGGTAAAATTTCAACATGTGAACTCTAGAATATTATTCTCCACTATTGACTAGCTACTCAATATTAAACTGTGAAGAACTTGCATTGTTCTTCAATAACAAAACATCTTCAATTACAGCCAGCATTGCTGCTTTTGTAAACACAGATGACCTTGGCAAATCCTGTAAAAAAAGATGTAACCATGGTAAAAATTTTCCTGTATTACTTTAACTGAGCTCTGAAAGACATTTTTACTGAAGATTCTAAATACATCTGTGCAAACATGCACCTTCCCCAATACCTTCAAAATGGCTGTTGTAAAGCCCTTACTAAAGAAACCCAGCCTATATGGTAATGCAGTCACTAACTACAGGGCAATTTTCAACGTTCCATTCATCAATTAACCCCTTTCTTAAAGAAAGTAACATCCTGAAGGAATGACAGTCAGGCTTCAGCACATACCACAGCAATAAAACTGCTGTTACTAAAATATCTCAATTCTTACTTCTTTTCCTCTTAGACCCAAGTGCAGCATTTGCTACTATTGACCATATCTCAATCAATCATCTTGAATTGTTGATTATTCTTTCTGACTGTGTGTTGAACAGGTTTAAAACATACACTCACGAGCCATTTAATTAGGTACACCTGTTCAATTGCTTGTTAACACAAGTAGCAAAACAGCCAATCCCATGGCAGCAACTCAATGCATTGAGGTCAGGCATGTAGATGTGGCCAAGACAACTTGCTGAAGTTCAAACCGAGCATCAGAGTGGGGAAGAAAGGGGATTTAAGTGACCTTCAACATGGCAGATGGGCTTTTGTTGGTGCCAGACGGGCTGGTCTGAGTATTTCAGAAACAGCTGATCTAGTGAGATTTTCATGTACAACCATTATATGTCTTGAGCGGCAGTTGTTTGGACGAAAATGCCTTCTTGATGTCAGAGGTCAGAGGAGAATGGGCAGACTGGTTCAAGACGATAGATAGGCAACAGTAACCCAAATAACCGCATGTTACAACCAAGGTATGCAGAATACCATCTCCGAATGCATAACACGTCAAACCTTAAAGCAGATGGTCTACAGCAGCAGAAGACCACACCGGGTGCCACTCCTGTCAGCTAAGAACAGGAAACTGTGGCTACAATTCACACAGGCTCTCCAGAATTGGACAATTGAAGATTGGAAAAACCATGCCTTGTCTGATGAGTCTCGATTTCAGCAGCAACATTCAGATGGTAGGGTCAGAATCTGAGTATTGTTGCTGACCATGTCCATCCCTTTCTGACCATAGTGTACCCATCTTCTAATGGCTACTTCCCGCAGGATAATGCACCATGTCACAAAGTTTGGGCCAGTTCATTATGGAGGAACTATGGAGGTACTACAAATTTGCTGAAGAAGAAACTCGATGTTGGAGACATCTTTACTTGTACTGCAAAATGGAATTTCGTAGAGCTAGTTTTACCTACTTTATATTTGTTTTCAGTCCAATGGTTCCCAACTGAGGACCTGGCCACTTCCAAAAGTCACACACACACACACACACACACACACACACAGGCACACACACACACAAATTATTTTATGCAAATAAATTTATATTTATTTATCAGAATCAGAAATACTTTATTGATCCCTGAGGGGAAATTGTTTAAATTTATCTACCTGAAATAAAATAAAGAAGAAGAAGAAGAAGAAGAAGAAGAAGAACAACAACAACAACAACAACAACAACAACAACAACGTGACTCAATTACACCTGCTTTGGTGCAAATGAAAGTAACAACAGGTGCAATGGAGAGGAAAGAGCAATCCAACCCCCAAAAAAGGAATCATTTTGCAAGTGGTGGCCACAGACAATTGCTCTCTCCTTATGCTTCCTGACTGATTTTACTCTAGTTTTGAATTCTGTTTGTGTCCTTGTCAGTACTGATAGCCTTACGCAGTGCCTGCAGCCCAGTCAGGTTGCACAGGTAGTCCAGCTCCTCCAGGATGGCAGATCCATACGTGTGGTCACAAGAAGGTTTGCTGTGTCTCCCAGCACAGTCTCAAGAGCATGGAAGAGATACCAGGAGACAGGCCATTACACAAGGAGAGCTGGCCAGGGCTGTAGAAGGGCATCAAGCAACAGCAGGACCAGCATCTGCTCCTTTGTGCAAGGAGGAACAGGAGGTGCACTGGCAGAGCCCTACAAAATGACCTCTAGCAGGCTACTGGTGTACATGACCTTGCGCTGGTGCAGTGGGCCCTGGGTTCTTCCTGGTGCAATGCCCAGCCTCATGTGGCCACAGTCTGTAGGCAGTTCATGGATGACGAAGGCATTGATGCCATTGACTGGCCTTCACATTCCCCTGACCTAAATCAAATTGAGTACATATGGAACTTTATGTAATGGTGCATCCAATGCCACCAAGTACTGCCAGAGACTGCCCAGGAGCTCACCAATACCCTGATCCAAGTCTGGGAGGAGATCCCCCAGGACACCATCTGTCATCTTATCAGGAGCATGCTGAGACATTGTCGGGAGTGCATGCAGGCACTACGGAGTCACATTATGAGTAGCTGTGATGAAATTCATGCAAACTGGATCAGCCTGTGATTTCAGTTTTTTACTTATCCGTGTGATTTTGAATCCTGCCCTCAGTGGGTTGATGATTTTGGTTTCCATTGACCATTTTGTTCTTGACAAATTAAACAATGTACAGCAGTAAAGATTTTCAACTTGAATAATTTGTTCATCATGATCTGTCATGATGATAGATATATTCATTTTCTTAATTTTAATTTATTGTTTGTAGAGGAAACTTTTCTGCATTAATCAGGAGTGTACTTGGTTTAGACTTGCATGCGTTTACTCTAAAAATATGCTAAAATTTGTTTTTATTTGTGTGTTGGCGGCTGTGTGTTTGTGTGTGAGAGCAGGTATCCACTGTGACAGTGTGTGTGCAGAGGGCCGCTGGGGCCCAAACTGCTCCCTCTCCTGTAACTGTAAGAACGGAGCCTCCTGCTCTCCAGATGAAGGAACCTGTGAGTGTGCTCCAGGATACAGAGGTGCCACCTGTCAGAGGAGTAAGTCCCACATCCGTATCAAAGAGTTATTCATCACTCCTATTAGTAATAATAACAATGTACTCTTAGCAAGTTAATAGCTTAGATCTGGGAACACAGTGGCATAGCTAAAAAGAACATAAACATGAGCAGTCAGCAAAACAGTTCACTGCAATATGGATGCACATCTCTCACTAACCATCAAGTATTCAGCCAAGCTAAACTATGAATATCATTTTATATTTGAAAATGTATAAAAGGAAACGTGTGAGCACCAGTTTGAATGAGCCTGATGCAGCTGATAAAATTGATAATAGTAATGTTATTTATAATTTATAGGTGCAATGCTTAAGTTTGTCAGTAGAGAAGATACTGGCTGATCAGACAGTACAAGCACAGACTCAGTTGATCCAAATGGAGCCTCAGCCAGTTCTTTGTTTTGTTTTGTTTTTGGTGCAAAAATGAAACACGAATGACTTCACATATGCAACAATGATAGAAATGTGGATAAAATCTACAGGGACACACAAAGAACTTGACATGAAATGTACAGTGTGGAAAGTATTCACACCCCTTCACTTTCCCCACATTTTGTTATGTTTTAGCCTTTTTCCAGATTGGATTCAATACCTTTTTTTAGTCTCATCAATCTGCACACAATACCCCAAATGAAAAAGTTTTTTTTTGTTTGAATTTTTGCACATTGATTAAAACTAAAAAACTGAAATATCGCATGTACATAAGTATTCACACCCTTTGCCTCTCTACAGATCCTCTCAAGCTCTGTCAGGTTAGATGGGGAGCATTGCTGCGCAGCTATTTTCAGGTCTCTCCAGAGATGTTCATTTGGGTTCAAGTCTGGGCTCTGGCTGGGCCGCTCAAGGAAATTCACAGACTTGTCCCAAAACCACTCCTTTGTTGTCTTGGCCATGTGCTTAGGGTCGTTGTCCTGTTGGAAGGTAAACCTTCACCCCAGACTGAGGTCCTGAGCACTCTGGAGCAGGTTTTCATCAAGGATCTCTCTGTACTTTGCTCTGTTCATCTTTTCCTTGATCCTGACTGGTCTCCCAGTTCCTGCCACTGAAGAACATCCCCACAGTATGATGCTGCCACCACCATGCTTCACCGTAGGGATGGTATTAACCAGGTGATGAGATGTGCCTGGTTTCCTCCAGACGTGACGCTTGGCATTCAGGCCAAAGAGTTCAATCTTGGTTTCATCAGACCAGAGAATCTTGTTTTTCATGGTTTGAAAGTCATTTAGGTGTCTTTTGGCAAACTCCAAGCTGACTGTCATGTGCCTTTTACTCAGTAGAGGCTTCCGTCTGGCCGCTCATAAAGGCCTGATTGGTGGAGTGCTGCAGAGATGGTTGTCCTTCTGGTACATTCTCCCATCTCCACAGAGGAACGTTGAAGCTCTGTCAGAGTTACCATCAGGTTCTTGGTCACCTTCTTGGCCATGGCCCTTCTCCCCCGATTGGTCAGATTGGCCGAATGGCCAGCTCCAGGAAGAGTTCTTCCATTTACGAATGATGGAGACCACTGTGCTCTTCGGGACCTTCAATGCTGTGGAAATTTTTTTGTACCCTTCCCCAGATCTGTGCCTCGATATAATCCTGTCTCAGAGGTCTACAGACAATTGGCTTGGTTGGTTGGTCAACAGTGGGACCTTATATAGACAGGCGTGTGCCGAGGCCAGGGATCTTGTATTTAGTCTTTTATTTGGTATAATATATATCAATAGGGAATATAAAAAACTGTTATTAATGACAACTTAAGTAGTCAACAAACAAACAGCACATATGTGTTGAGATGCCTCATGAAAATGACAATCTAAAATACATCACATTTGCCAAAACCTAAGGTATGGACTGGTTGAGATGATATATAGCACTCTTACAAAAATGACAAAATTGCTTTGGTACTCACATGTTTATTTCTTTTGTTTGCATTGGAACAACACAAAAAAAGCAGAGAAAAAAAGCCAAAACTGATATCATTCTACACAAAACTCTAAAAATGGACTGGACAAAATTATTGGCACCCTCAACTTAATATTTGGTACCACATCCTTTGGAACAAAAAAAACCAAATAAAATCAATTGCTTCCTGTAACCATCAATGAGTTTCTTACACCTCTCTACTGGAATTTTGGACCACTCTTCTTTCATTGTCTTCCTGGAAGACCCATGACCTTTGACAGAGACCCAGCTTTCTAACACTGGGCCCTACATTGCGCCCCAAATTTCTTTGGTAGTGTTCAGATTTCATGATGCCATGCACACAGTCAAGGCATCTGGTGCCAGAAGCAGCAAAGCAACACCAAAACATCTGTGAACCTCCACCATGTTTGATCATAGAGACTGTGTTCTTTTCTTTGAAGGCCTCATTTCATTTTCTGTAAACAGTACTATAATGTGCTTTACCAAAAAGCTGTACTTTGGTCTCATCTGTCCACAGGACATTCTCCCAGAAAGATTTTGGCTTCCTCAGTTAAGTTTTGTCAAACTCCAGTCTGGCTTTTTTATGTCTCTGTGTCAGCAGTGGGGTCCTACCATAGCGTCCGTTTTCATTCAGATGGCGTTGGATAGTGTGAGCTGACACTGTTGTACCCTGTGTCTGCAGGTCAGCTTGAATGTGTTTGGAAGTGGATCGAGGTTCTTTATCTGCCATTTGAACAACCCTCAGTTGCAATCTTTCATCAGTTTTTCTCTTCCGTCCACTTCCAGGGAGGTTAGCTACAGTGCCATGGGCTGTAAACTTCTTGATGATGTTGCGCATAGTGGGCACAGGAACATTTAGATCTCTGGAGATGGACTTGTAGCCTTGAGATTGTCCATGCTTTTCCACAATTGTGGTTCTCAAATCCTCTGACAATTCTTTGCTCTTCTTTCTTTTCTCCATGCTCACTGCGGTACACACAGACACACAACACAAAGGTTGAGTCAACTTCTCTCCATTTTAACTGGCTGCAAGTGTGATTTCTATATTGCCAGCACCTGTTAATTGCCACAGGTGAGTTTAATTACAAATTAAAGGAGCATCACTGAAATACAATGATTTCTTACAATTTTGAAAAGGTGCCAACAATTTTGTCCAGTCAATTTTTGGAGTTCTATGTAGAATGATGTCAGATTTGGCTTTTTTTCTCTGCTTTTTTGTGTTGTTCCAATGCAAACAAAAGAAATAAACATATGGATACAAAAGCATTTGTAATTTGAACAATTATTTGGGAGAAGTGGTGCATTACTGATAGTAGTGCAGGGGTGCCAATGTTTTTGGCCATGACTGTATATACAGTACTGTGCAAAAGGCAGGTAAAAGGCAGTTTTAGGCAGGTGTGGAAAAAAATGCTGTAAACTAAGAATGCTTTCAAAAATTTTAATAATAGGCTATTTTTATTCATTTACAAAATACAAAGTGAGTGAACATAAGACAATTTTAAATCAAATCAACACTTGCTGTTGCTACCCTTTGCCTTCAAACTAGCATCAATTCCTATTGGTAAACTTGCACAAAGCCAGGGATTTTGTGGGATTATAGTCAGGTGTATGATGAACCAAGTATACCAAACAGGTGCTGATGATCAATTTCACATATAGGTTGAAACACAGTAATTAACTGAAACAGAAACAGCTGTGTATGAGGCATAAAACTGGGTGAGGAACAGCCAAACTCTGCTACCAAGGTAAGGTTGCGGAAGACTCCTTCCAGGTTTCATATCACAGGTCATACACCATGGCAAGATTGAGCACAGCAACAAGACACAAGGTAGTTATACTGCATTAGCAAAGTCTCCCCCAGACAAAGATTTCAGAGCAGACTGGGTTTTCAAGATGTGCTGTTCAAGCTCTTTTGAAGAAGCACAAAGTAACAGGCAACGTGGAGGATCATAGACTCATCAAAAACACATCAAGCTTATATTCCTTTGAAATTAGAAGGTGTCCAGCAGTGCCATCAGCTCAGAACTGGCAGAAACCATCTACTGTCTGGAGAAGTCTTGCCAGAAGTGATCTTCATGGAAGAGTTGCAGCCAGAAAAAAAAAACATATCTCCGACATGGAAACAAGACCAAGTGACTTAACTATGCACAGAAAAAATAGGAACTGGGGTGCAGAAAAATGGCAGCAGGTGCTGTGGACTGAGGAGTCGAAATTTGAAATACTTGGCTGTCGCAGAGGGCAGCTTGTTTTCCTGAATGGCTGGAGAGCGGTACAATAATGAATGTCTGCAGACAACAGTGAGGCATGGTGGAAGTTCCTTCAAATACAAATAGCCTCCCACTAGGTTCATTACCTGGAGATGGGTGTTGACGGAGGGCCTCCAGTACCTCTTGCTCTATGGAGAAGCAAGCAGTGGCGATGAGACACTGGCTAGACAGGATGGTGTCAGGTTCAGAGGGTTCCCCCTCCTTGACAAACTGGCGCGACAAGGCATCAGCCTTAACATTTTTTGATCCTGGGCAGTAGGAAAGAGAATCAAGAGAAGAAAAGCGCCCACCTTGCTTGTCTGGAATTGAGACGCTTAGCCATCTTGATGTAGTCCAGGTTCTTATGGTCTGTCCAGACCAGGAATGGTTTCTCCACCCCTTCCAGCCAGTGTCTCCACTCCTCCAGCACCATGTTGACAACCGTTCCTGATTGCTGACATCGTAATTTCTCTCTGTGGGAGACAGATGGTGAGAGAAGAAGGCACCGGGGTGCAGTTTATCATCACTAGGGGAGTGCTGGGAGTGAACTGCACCCACTCCTACATCAGAGGCATCTACCTTAACCACAAACTGCAGCTGAAGATCGGGCGTGGCTAGGATTGGGGCAGAGGTGAAGGTCATCTTAAGTCTACAGAAGGCCGCCTCTGCAGCAGCCGACCAGGAAAAGGGGGCCTTGGGGGAAGTAAGAGTAGTTAGTGGCGCAGCAAAAGAACTATGCATATGAATCTCCTAGAAAAGTTTGCAAAACCCTGGAATTTCTGTAGCTCCTTCCAGGTTGTGGGCTGGGGCCACTCCAGCACTGCTTTGACTTTGTCAGAGTCCATCTCCACCGAAAGTGGACAACACGAACCCCAAGAACGACACTGAGTCCCGGTGGAACTCGCATTTCTCTGCTTCAACATATGATTGATTCTCCAAGAGGCACTGCAGAACCTGCCTCACGTGTCGCACATGCTCCTGGGGAGACTTGGAAAAAATCAGAATATCATCCAAGTACACAAAAGCAAAGTTATTAACCATGTCCCGCAGCACATCGTTCACTAGGGCCTGAAAAACAGCAGGAGCGTTAGTCAAGCCAAAAGGCATTACAAGATATTCGTAGTGGCCACTGTGTGTATTAAAGGCTGTCTTCCATTCATCTCCTTCTCGTATGCGCACCAGGTGATAGGCGTTGCGGAGGTCTTGTTTGGAAAAGATGTTGGCTCCCCGCAAGTTTTCAAACGCTGAAGAAATCAGTGGCAATGGGTAATGGTTTTTAATGGTGATGTCATTTAGGCCCCGGTAATCTATGCAGGGTAGAAGAGAGCTATTCTTCTTTTCCACAAAGAAGAATCCTTGCGCCTGCTGGAGAAGAGGATGGCTGAATTATGCCTGCAGAGAGAGACTCATCAATGTACCTGTTCATGGCCTCTGTTTCAGGGGCGGTAAGAGAGTAGAGTCTACCCTTCGGTGGTGATGTTCCAGGCAGCAGCTCGATAGCACAATCGTATGGACAGTGGGGAGGAAGAGTGGTGGCATGTGATTTGCTGAATACAGGCTTGAGATCCAAATATTCGGCTGGAACTGCTGACAGGTCCGGACATTCCTCCATAGGCCCCAGGGTGGCACCTGGTGACAGGGCTGACGAGACATTTCGACAGACAAAACGAGCTCCACCCAACTATGTTGTTGCTGGCCTAGTCAATTTGGGGCTTATGTTTAACCAGCCAGGGATAGCCCAATATTATGGGGACTTGGGGAGTATCAATCAGATGCAGGGAAATTTCTTCACAATGATTGCCAGAAATCAGAAGGGTGACAGGCTCAGTGATGTATTTTACCTTGGTAAGAGGTTGACCATTGAGAGTGTGGCTTGCATGGTTTGGGGTAGCCTTAGGGTACGGACACCCAGCTGTCTAAACAGCGCGGTGTCAATCATGCTTTCATCTGCCCCAGAGTCAATAAGCATGGCCACCTCCAACCGCTGGTCTCTCCACTGGAGGGTGGCGGTTAGGAGCAAACGTTTGGTGGGAGATTCCGAGAAGGTGAGGACACTCACCAGTAACTCCCTCTCTACTAGTGAGTGTTGACTTTTAACGGGCAGGATGCGACGTAATGTCCAGACTGTCCGCAGTACAGGCAGGAGTCGGTGGTGATGCGCCGTTGTCGTTCCGCTGGGGACAGGGGGTCCACCTGCATGGGTTCTAGATCTGAGGAGCTAGGAACTGGCTCCGCTGCCGGTGATCTGTGGAGACATAACTGAGAGCACCCAGCTAGCCTCTCCCTCTGCCTCTGTGTTAGCCTGCTATCAATGCAAATTGCCAAGTCAATTAGTGAATCTAGTGTGGCAGGCAGTTCACGGGTGGCTAGCTCATCCTTTACAGTGTCAGTGAGACCGTTCAAAATGGCATCGTACTGGGCATCCTCATTCGAAGAGCACTTAGCAGCTAATCTGCGAAAATCAATGGCGTAATCAGAAACTGACCTCCTCCCCTGGCGTGCCTGAAGAAGAGCTTGTGCTGCCTCTCTGCCACTGACAGACCTGTCAAACACCTTCTTCGTCTCCTGAGTGAAAACCTCCAAGGAGGCGCAGACAAGTGAATCAGCTTCCCACACCGAAGTTCCCCACTCTCCCATCCAAGAGAGTGATTATGCAGGCAACCCGGGAGTGATCGGATGGGAAGGTGGATGGTGCAGTTCAAATACAAGGGAGCACTGGGATAAAAAAGAATGGCAAAGGCCGGGCTCACCACTGTAGTGACTGGGAGGAGGCAAATGTGGCTCATGGCTAGGGTGTGGCGCTGGTGGAGCAGGCGGCAGTGCTGGTGAAGGAGTGGTCTGGCTGGGTGGAGCTATGAACTGAAACTGCTGTAGCCGGGTGGAGAGGTGCTCAACGCTGTTGGAGAGAGCTTGCAGATGTTGTGTTACCGTCTCCATCTCCTTCTGTTGCACGTTGAGAGCAGAGCCCAGCTTATCCACCAGCGCACAGAGGTGTTGGAATTCTGCTGGATCTATTTCTGGCCAGATTGTTCTGTCACAAACCAGAGAGCATCCACACGCAGAGTCACCAGGCAGAGACACATATAAGGTGAAAACAGCAAGTTTACTGGGTCCTTTAAGCAGAGCAGAATACAGTCTGTAGCTAGGGTCGATACCAGAAAGCAGGTTGATCAGGCAGAGGTACAGAATCGGCAGGCAAAAACACGAAGCCAGTCAAAAATCCAAAAAAGGCAGAACAAGAGAACAGGTGGGATACGAGGCAGGCATAAGCACTAACAACGATCTGGCAGAGAACAAAGGGACACTGACTGGTATGAATACTGAGGTACAAATGAGCAGATGAGAAACAGGAGTGTGGTGGCAGAGCAGGCTGGTCACAGATTGGCTGACAGTCAATGCAGGGGGAGTACAGTAGGGTGTGGGCAGAGGAGGGATGAGCGAGTGCACTACTATCTGTGTCTGTATCTGTATCTGTTCAACCATCTAAATTATCTGTATCCGTACCTGTACTCTGAGTGGGCAGGTTCTAAACTGGAAATGGGTGGAGCTTAAATCAGTACATTATTTTAAGTCTGCAATTGATATGGATTGATCAGAAGTTGCTATATTTATTGTTTATTTGAAAACTATTTACAGAACAGCCTCAAAATTGAGATTCAAATCAATGTGGAATTCCGACGACATGAACTATTTACCTAAGTTTTTTATGAACCCAGATCATGAATATTCTTAAGTGTATCACCAGCCAAACTAAGAGCAAGCAGACGGTAAAAAAACAAACAAACAAACAAAAAAAAGTGGAGTGAGTGACCAACGCGACACGAGCCGTTTTCAGCTCTGTCTTGTCAAATGCACCGCGTACGTTACGAAACAAGTTCACCAAGTAACTTTAAATATCATACAAACCGAAATAGAGGTGAACTGAAGAAAACCTAAGGAGCACTGAAGAGAGCAATGTGAGCTAGAGTCAAGCCAAGCACAGAGAGATCAGTCACTGTCTGTGTGTGTGCAAGAGTGGGACACAGCTCTGGCTGCAGAGACGTGTAGGGAGGGGCGGGCGCTGTGTGTGACTGGCCAATCACAGAGCGTGAAGACAGTCAGTTACCCAATGAGGATTTTCCTTCAGCACGAGGGCAGAGCAGTGGCGGGAAAAGCTGGCAGGGCTGAGTGGAGGATGATCAGAGGGGTGTGAGCAGGAGGGTGGGGCTAAGATGCTCCACCAGAGTCCATGACAAACAGAGTACATTAACTTCTGTGTTGATAACGTCATACCCATCAAGACAGACAGAGCTGACTGATGTGACACCTGGATTATTGACTTCCTGACCCACAGACCTCTGTTTGTGAAACTGAGGGGATGTGTGTCTTAACAGGTGGTCAGCAACACAGGAGCACTGCAGGGGACTGTACTCTCACTCTTCCTCTCTGTATTGTACACCTCAGACCTCTGGTACAATTCACAGTCCTGTCATCTTCACATATTCTCTGATGACTCTGCAGTTTTGGGGTGTGTCAGTGGCGGAGAGGAAATTGAGTACAGGGAACTAGTGGACCACTTTGTGGCATGGTGTGGGAATAACCACCTCCTCCTAAATGTGACCAAGACAAAGGTGATTTTTGTGGACTTCTGGACTTTATGGGTATTTTTAACACCATTTCCATCCTGGGAGAAGAGGTAGAGGGCATTGAGAGCTACAAATATCTGACAGTGCTGGGGAGAGACATTGTAGTGTTGTACAATGTCTCCCCACTGTGAAAGGGGAGAAGACTTATCTTCTAAGGGACTTTGCGCATTCAACTTTATTTTTCTGAGTGACTTTGAACATTTAATTGTCTCAATGTAATTCAGAATCCATTTTTATTCTATTCGATTTGGGGGTCTTTACCTATATAATTGTAATTCAGATTGGATGATAGCTGGAAGGTTACATTAGGTGTTTATTGGGCTTTAACAACAGTTTCATTACAGCAGTATTCAAGTGCATAGGTATGGTAGTAGCTTTAATTTCTGCGGTTACTCTGTAAATGCATTTTGCCATCTACTTTCTTGAGCACAATCTTGTCATTATTGATAGTTGGTCAAAACAACTTGTTACAGTTACACATTGGCTTTTATTATAGCCAATAGCATTGAATCTGTGTTACGTCCCCTTGCCATGTAGCTACTGGTCCTGTTAGCTGACTCTGTCCAGCACAAAGTCCCTCCCTAGCTGCCTGTTTTTACAGGAAACATGTACATATGCAGAATTGAATCAGCTCCCAGTGAACACAGCCAGAACATAGCCTCAGAGATCTACAGAGGTCAATTTGATCCTGTTACTACAGGGCTGAGCCAAATAGTAACAGTGCTCGCTGCATGTCCAACTGAGCTAACTAGCTAATTGCAGCAGTTAGCAGTCAACATACTAAGTTAAACTCTCGGTCCATCATCCAAGGAGGGTTGGATCTAGGGAAGCTGGACTGGTTCTACATACTTGAAAATGTTTCATATCTCATCCCAGGGGCTTCTTCACTTCTAACTGACTGATGGGGATGTGTGTGTGGGTGTGTGGGTATACAGTAATGTAACCAAACTTACTTTTACTCACTAATTTATTTCTCCACTCCTCTAAAATGGCCAACTGGTATTTCTTTGTTCCATTTTCCCTTGCTTTTGTCCACTGTATCGAAATTTAAGTACCAGTAGGACCTGTATGACAATTGTGGATTGTAGTCTGATGTTAAATCTCACCTTACACTCCTCTTGAACACTTTCACTTCCAACAGGCTTCTAAAAAACAATCCCAGTTGCTGATTGTATAATTAGTTGTTAATCTTTCTAAATTTGGTTTAAATTGTAAACAGATTGATGAACTCACCACATGTTTGTCCTGGCTTGCTGAAGTCTGCTCTCCAGGCTACTTTGGTCACCGTTGCAGTCAGACCTGTCCACAGTGTGTCCACAGTAATGGACCTTGTCACCACATGACTGGGCAGTGTGACTGTCTGCCGGGCTTCAAGGGGGCACTGTGTAATGAGGGTGAGTTACCCTGCAGCTCACTGACTGATACTTGCCATGCATCCTTTTGGTATTGGTCTTCGATGTGCTGTTCCAAGACATTTCTTTAAGTGAAGACACTGTGAAAATTTCTCTGTAAAAAGATCAAAGCTGTTCAAGAAGCATCTGAGTGAGAGCAGCTGCCAGCATGAATCTCACATGCCTGTGTTTTCATGACCCATACACAAATTACATTTCAGTAGAGGGAATTAAACATTGTAAATGTTTGAACTGATGAACATTTGGTCATACGATGTAACACACTGATGTGTGATGTCCCACTGAACCTAATCACCAACCAAGATCCCAGGATGCCAGAAAGAATCCAGTTACTCCATGAATGATATCTGAGATGGCAGTAATACTCAGGAAGTGACAATACTTCTTGCTAAAATGCGATTGAGGAACACGAATGATTAACACAGATGTCTTTTGTGCAGTATGTCCCAGTGGTCGCTTTGGGAAGAACTGTGCCTGGAGCTGCAGCTGCACCAATAATGGCACCTGTAACCCAATTGATGGCTCCTGTCAGTGTTATCCAGGATGGATTGGCAGCGACTGCTCACAGCGTGCGTTTATTCAATTTAATGATAAATAAGAAACACAGTGGTTCTGATGTATTTTATAATGTTACTGTCCTGCAAAAAGGTTGTTTATTCATGAAATCTTATATATTGTGTGTAGTGTAAGTGTAACGATATTTAGAAACTACAGTATATTTAGCTATGAACAGGCATGACTAAAGATACAAGCACTAACCCTTTGTTGTCACTGTGTTACAGCGTGTCCATCTGGTCAGTGGGGACCCAACTGCATCCACACATGTACTTGTCACAATGGAGCCTACTGCAGTGCTTATGATGGAGAATGCAAGTGCACCCCAGGATGGACCGGACTCTACTGCACTCAACGTCAGTCACAGATACACATACACACATATACACATGAGCAGTTTACTCCTGTGACAAGTAGTTGATGTCATATATCATAAAATACTGTACATATGACAAAAAAAGAGGTACTATTGATTACAAAGTCTCATTTGAGACATGTATGTTTGCCTTCATTGTTTGTTTAAGAAACAGGTAGTTGTGAAAGTATATAATGTGATGTATTATGACTCCCTTGCAGGCTGTCCATTAGGTTTCTATGGGAAGGACTGTTCTCAGATCTGCCAGTGTAGAAATGGAGCTGACTGTGACCATATCTCTGGACAGTGCACCTGTCGCACCGGCTTCATGGGACGACATTGTGAACAAAGTATGCTACACTACCTTAAACCCTGTCTGCTTTCATTCTTTCTTTCTTCGTCCCTTGTTATTTGAATGAGTGATGGTGATGCAAACTCTTACATATTTATTTACTTCTTTTTTAAGCTCCTCTTAGTGCTTGCACTTGATGTGCCTACACCTCAACTTACACTTAACCTCCTTTCTTGTAAACTATTATATTCCATGCTTATACCTGGACAAGTAGACAGATGCTTGCTTCTGTTATGCACGTTTTTTGTACTCTTTTCCTATTAAATTCTTTTTATTCATGTCACCACACTGACCACCTGAACATTTCAACTCCTCTCAGTACTACTCAGTAAACTGTGCCTTACTTATTTGTAGTTCAAATGACTCTTCAGCCTCACCTCCACATATTTAACCTGTGACAGTTCAATTTCTTTCCATGTGTAATTTTAATTTGACACTTTTTCTTTCAAACATCAGAAAGCCAAGTACTTCAACACAAATAAATTTCAAAAGCTTCAAATCATCAATAAGAATTTGAAAACATTGAGCTGAAGTAGGACACACATATATATGTGTCCTACTTCAGCCAAGTTGAGCACACTGGATTCATAGCTAGTTATGGATCCAGCGTGCTCAACTTCGCCTGCCAACCGCTTTGGGTGGATTGAAGAAATTCTCCAGCAGCATGAGTCTGTGATGGCAGCCAACACAGCGGCACTTACGCAGGCCATGGCTTCCCAAAAGCAAGTGCTAACAGTGTTAGCAGCACAGATACAGCAGATGGCTGTAAATCATTCCCAGCCTTCGCCTCTGGCTCCGGCTCCGGTCCAGTCTAATCTCTGTATTTGCTGTGACCACTATGTCTCCCGCTGCCCAGTAAAAGACAGAGCTCACCAGTTATCGGGGAGATACTGGTGAGCCACACCTCTGCTTCAACCGCCTCTGTTCCTCAGCGTCCGCTCTTCCATTCCAAGATCCTCCTCCCTGAAGGCTCTCAAACGCTGGCAACGTTTATTGACTCGGGGGTGTATGCTAACATAATGGATGAGAAACTGGTCAGTCAGCTGGACATTCATCGTGTTCCCCTGTCCCAACCTGTGCCCGCCAATGCTCCCGTCCAAATCCTGCTATCCAGTAACCATCACGAAACCATTCAGTTTCACATCTTGAGGTCACCACACATCCTCCTCATTCTGGGCTACCCTTGGTTACGACAGCATAACCCTCACATTGACTGGTCTACAGATGCCATCCAAGGATGGAGTACTTCCAGGATTCCTTTTTGTGAGTAAGAAGGATGGGACACTGAGGCCGTGCATTGACTACCGGGAACAACATCACGATCAAGAACCGCTATCCTCTCCCACTCATCTCTTCTACCTTCAAGCTGCTCCAAGGGGCCACAATCTTCACTGAATTAGATCTCCGCAACACTTATCACTTGGTTCGCATTCGGGAGGGAGATGAGTGGAAGACGGCCTTCCACACCCCCACTGGTCATTATGAATATCTGGTGATGCCCTTTGGCACTGGTAAATGACGTTCTCAGAGACATGTTAAATCGTTATGTGTGTGTTTACCTGGATGACATCCTGATCTCCTCCCTGTTGGGTTCACAAATTTCTATAGATGGTTCATAGGGAACTACAGCTCCATCACTGCCCCCCTCACAACCCTCACGTCGTCGAAGATGACCTTCCTGTGGACTCCGATGGCTGAGAAGGCCTTCCATACTCTAAAAGGCCGGTTCACTCATTCTCCGACTGTCTGACCCTGAGTGCCAGTTTGCCATTGAGGTGGATGCTTCAGACGTGGCGGTGGTGGCAGTGCTGTCCCAGCAGTCAGCCACTGACCAGAGACTCCATCCCTGTGCCTTCTTCTCGCGACGCCTGTCCCCCACAGAGAGAAACTATGACATCAGCAACCGAGAACTGCTGGCAGTCAAGATGGTGTTGGAGGAATGGCGCCATTAGCTGGAGGGTACGAAGACACCCCGTCCAGGTCTGGACTGACCACAAGAATACATCCGCACAGCACAAAGACTGAATTCCAGGAAGGCCAGGTGGTTTCTGTTCTTCACCCGCTTCAGCTTTTCCCTATCCTATCATCCAGGTTCCCAGAACATCATGCCAGATGCCTTGTCCTATCAGTTCCAGGAGAGGGAGGAGAAGATGACGAGGTCCACCCATTTTACCAGGTTCTTGTCTGATTACCCCTGTCATCTGGGACATTGAGGAGAGGGTGATGTCAGCTACAGAGGGTGAGCCTGGGCCTAGCACCTGTCTGCAGAACCGTTTGTTTGTGCCTCGAACTCTATGTTCGGATGTCCTCCAATGGGGCCACTCCTCCAAGCTCACATCACCCAGGAATCCAGCGGACTTGGCCTCCTTCAACATCGTCCATGATCCCACATCTCCTTGGACTTTGTTACCTGTCTTCCGCCATCCCAATGGAACACCACCATTGTCGGGGGGGGGGGGCTACACAGCGACGCAGCTGATCCCATAGGTTTTCTACAGGATTCAGGTCTGGAGAAAGTGCAGGCCACTCCATTTGAGGTACCCCAGTCTCCAGCAGCCGTTCCCTAGTGATGCAACCTCGAAGAGTTGGAGCATTGTCTTCCATGAAGATGAAATTAGGCCTGTTTTGTTCATACAGGGGCACAATGACTGGATTAATGATGTTATTCAGGTAGTATGGGCTTGTCACTGTACCATTCACAAAGTGTAGTGCAGTTCTGTATTGACTAGACACACCTTCCCGCACTGTAACACCACCACCACCAAAGGCTCATCAGGTGCAATAGTGGCTGACGCAAAGCGTCACAGAGGGTCAAATTAAGTTCACCTGTAAAGGTTATAGTGCACCCGAAAGCCAAGTATCCCTAACTTTGTGTGTGTGTGTGTGTGTGTGTGTGTGTGTGTGTGTGTATATATATATATATTTACACACACACACATACACACACATACATAAACATACATACACAAACGCACATATATATATGGTAAATGGACTATATTTTTATAGCTTTTTCTAGTCTGACGACCACTCACAGTGCTTTTACACCACAAATCTGCATTCACTTATTCACACACACATTCATATGGCGGCTAAGCCATAAGAATGTGTGTGTGAATACAAATATTATCCATTGACACAGACTCACACCGATGGCGCTGCATTGGGAGCAATTTGGAGTTCAGTATCTTGTCCAAGGATACTTGGACATGTAGATTGCCAAGGCCAGGGACATATTATTGTTTCCATCAGAATGCAGTTTTTCTGTCATTACTGTTAGGGACATCCCAAATTAAAGTTCCCTTAATGCTTTTGATTACTTTTTTCTCATCTCTAGAGTGTCTTCCTGGTTCGTATGGTTATGGCTGCCGTCAGGTCTGTGACTGTCAAAATAACTCCACTTGCGATCACATGACTGGTACATGTTACTGCAACCCAGGTTGGAAGGGAGCTCGTTGCGACCAAGGTGAGGACACACCTCAATGTAAATGGAATCAATCAATGGTGCACCATATTCAGAAAAAAAAAGTACACAAAAATGCCTGATGTCCTTGGGCATTTCTCAGATGTATTTTTTAGATTGGTTACTGTAATCAAATTCCCTTGGATGTCTTATCATTGACAGTCATCTTCTTAAAGAACAGCTTTTTTCAAGTTTTATTTTTAAAATGGACAAAATTTTCATTTAGACTGAACAGATTCTACAGCTTCTAACTCTCATTTGATATTTCCGACCCCTCCTGTCTGCAGCTGGTGTGGTGGTGGTGGGCAGCCTCAACAGTTTGACAAGTGCAGCCATACAGGTGGACACCTACCAGATCGGAGCCATCACAGGAATCATCGTCCTGGTGTTGCTGGTGCTCTTTCTCCTTGTCCTCTTCATCATCTACAGGAAGAAGCAGAAGGGCAAAGAGCCCACCATGCCATCTGTGACCTATACCCCTGCGATGAGGGTCAATGCTGATTATGCCATTGCAGGTACATTACAGGATGACCTCCTTCAAACTGTAGCCAGCTCAGTAACGTACTGTCCCAGGCAAGTTGGGCAGGTCTTTTCTTATGTTCGGCCATCAGTTGTTTCTCATAAGATGTGCTGTTTTCCCTAGGTTGTTGTATTCTTTCAAACAGTTAATTACTATTTTGAGAAGATGATAACAGGATTGCGGTATGATGAAAATAATTGTTTTTCATGCTAAATTAAGTCCATTGTCCTTTTTACCAATAACAGAGGAATCATACAATACTCAAAGTGAATGTACACAATGCTTCTTATCACTGGTGGTGGAAAAGACTGATAAATTCATTCTAAAGTAACCAGGGGATTTTATGCCATGTTTTAAAATACATAACTTCCAAGTCATGAACAAAGGAATGAAGGTTATATCCAAGGATGGTAGAATCAAGGGCAACTTGACTGTAGAAACTTGAAAATATTTGACCTCTCATCCAAGGAGACAAGGCAAACTGTGCAAGGGCTGAAAGGGCCATGTTGTGGGAGTGGTTTAAGTGGGGTCGTAGACCTCCTCCTCTGTTGAGAGATGGTTTCAACCTCCACCACTCCTCTTTGAAATATGTACGTTGTTGTCCCAGATGAATAATGAATGAGTGACTAATGTGTCCCTTATCTTTCACGGTAACTGCTGGGCATTGATCTGAGGAGTTAGCCCTCTTGTGTTGAGCCATGTGTTTGTTCAGTGGTTGTTTAGTTGGCTCAGTATATATACAGTATATATACACACATACACTACTCACAAAAAATTAGGGATATTTGGCTTTCCGGTGAAATTTATGGAAAATGTGAAACATTCATGCTACAGTGATATTATATCATGAAAGTAGGGCATTTAAGTAGAAGCATGCAATGGTGATTTCCTCATCTCAAACAATTTAATTGAAAAAAAAGCCAACAACAGTGGTGGGTATACCAAACCAAAAAATGTCAATGTCTCAATAACTTGTCATGTGCCCTTGAGCATCAATTACAGCTTGACAACAATGTCTCATGCTGTTCACAAGTTGACTTATTGTTTGCTGAGCATTGTCACTGTACCATTCAAAGTGTAGTGCAGTTCCTGTAACACCACCACCACCAAACGCTTGTCCGGTGACAACAGTGGCTGATACATAGTGCTCTCCTTGACATCGTTGGCGGCCATCATTTCTTCTCAATATGAATTGACTTTCATCAGAGAACAGCACTGATGCCCACTGGTCCCTCTTCCAGCGTAAATGCTCCCTGGCCCATATAAGATGATGATGTCAATGCCTGGTGGTGTGGTCAGGTACCCTTGCAAGTCATCTAGCACGCAGACCATGCTGATGTAAGCAGTTTTGAATGGTCTGATGTGACACTTGGGTGCCTCTGACCTCCATTAAACGTGCCTGGAGTTGAGACAAGTCAAGACAAGGAAGCTCCTTACGATGCATGGATGTTTTCACCCTAAGTCCAGCGTCCTGAGGCTATACACTAAGCGGAAGACAGGAGGCCGTGGACTAGTGAGCGTCAGAGCCACTATCCAGGAGGAAACAACAAGCCTCTGGGAGTACATCAGGAAGATGGCCCCCAGTGATGACCTGCTGAGTGAATGCCTCAGGCAGCAGAAGCCCAGTAAGGAGGAGCCAGAAGGGTTGGCATGGACAGACAAGCCCCTGCATGGCATGTACCATCGACAGCTTGAGGAAGTGGCTGACATAGCAAAAACATACCAGTGGCTGGAAAAGGCTGGACTGAAAGACAGCACACAGGCACTGATCATGGCACGCACAAGAGCAAGCCTTGAACACAAGGTCAGTAGTGGCCGGGATCTACCACATTAGACAAGACCCCAGGCTGTGCAAAGATGCCCCTGAGACAATCCAGCACATAACAGCGGGGTGTAAGATGCTGGCAGGGAAGGCATACATGGAGCGTCATAACCAGGTGGCTAGTATCGTACACAGGAACATCTGTACCGAGTATGGGCTGGAGGTCCCAGGGTCAAGGTGGAAGACGCCTCCAAAGGTGATCCAGAACGACTGAGCCAAGATCCTGTGGGACTTCCAGTTCCAGACAGACAAACTGGTGATGGCGAACCAACCAGACATAGTGGTGGTAGACAAAGAACAGAAGACAGTCACAGTGGTGGATGTAGCGATCCCAAGTGACAGTAACATCAGGAAGAAAGAGCACGAGAAGCTGGAGAAATACCAGGGTCTCAAGGAGGAGTTGGAGAAGATGTGGGGCATAAAGGCAAAAGTGGTCCCAGTAGGGATCGGGGCACTCGGAGCAGTAACCCCAACCCCCATCCCATATGTATATATATATATATATATATATATATATATATATATATATATATAGTGCCTGGTGCCAGTAGTTGGTGCGTGTACTGCCAGGCATTAATGGAGTGCAGTTAGCTTATTCAGCCAGTAGGTCTTAATCATGTCCAGGCCTGGTGCTGTCCAGGTCTTCATACATTGCTCTGATACACTCTTTCTTGTATGTCTGCCATTGTGATAGTTACCGGTTCTTACTTTAGGAGATTGCGGTGGTTTGCTCTTAGATCCACTCTCCACGGAGCATTGGTGTTATGTGATGCCTTTTCCCATATATGCTTCCAGTACCTTTCAGTCTCAGTTCTGGGTGGATCTACTCTCGTGGTCTTACTCTGCCACTGACAGTACACTTTGGACAGTTCTGTGGAGAACATCCTATTTATTCTCCTGGCTTCTACTTCTCTAGTCAGGTGGGTAGCCAGAGCTATGAGTCTTTGCTTGTCAGTCGCTAGTGCCTCTGGTTAGGACAGTTGGTGGTACTTCCTGGGAATCCCTTTCTCCCCCACACTTTTCTGGAGTTCTGACAGTTGACTCAGACTCTTCTTCCTTAGTCTCTTCAACTTCAAGCCAACTCATGAGAAGGAGAATGTGAGGAGCCTGACATCAGAAAGGAGGAGGACTTAGAAAAATCTACAATCAATTCAAGAGGACAGAGCAAAGGAGGAATAACCATTTTCCAACTGACTGTCAATTATAAAATGGAGTTTAAGTTCTTCACTCACTTTGCTACAATAAGGATGGGACTTTGGAGGAATTTAGGGACTTTGGATGGAGTCATGGGTTTCTTCTAGTTTCCACTCTTCTGCAGGAAGAGACAGATTGTACTGGCCAGATAACCAATCTCTCATCCTCTCTCAATTAGATGATTAATGTTTTAGCTACAGCTTTTTTAATAGAGCTATATGCTCAAATTGTTGATTTATCTACAAATTGATCTTTGATTATTATTCACTAATATATATATATATGTGTGTGTGTGTGTGTGTGTGTGTGTGTATGTGTATGTGTATGTATGCGTATACACACACACACACACACACACACACACACACACACACAGAAACTGCAAATAAATAACGTAAGTTAAAATTAATATGTAAGTGTTGGACAATCCTTTAGTTTTATAGTTCTCTGATGGTCGTAAAATGTAGTCGCCTGTGTGACTAACATCTTAAAGGTTCCCTCAAGATTACTGTGGCTCTCTAAAGAAATTAACAGACCCTTGGGGCTATCCCTAGCCACTAAATTTCATCCTAGCACCCATACCAATAGCTCACATCATTTAGAGAGAGTTGCCATGAACTGGTGTGGCTGATATCTTGATCCTGACTCAAAGACAATTCAGTCAGGTGTAGTATCAGAGGAAGCAGGTTAGGTACCCGGATGTAGGTAGTTAGTAGCTAGGCATGTCTCCTCGCCACCACCTTAAATAGTTCTCAGTCATAGCATATTAGGGTAAAACTCTGTAGGACTGGGAATCGGACCCTTTGAGTGGAGAGCTGGTCCAGTACTTCATGTACAGAGGTGACTTGGGATCTTAATGAGCTGTATGTTCATTTCGATCTCCCTGTATTTGTTTTTGGAATTGTGTGTAAGTGCATTGAGACCAACTTAAAAACATTGTGTAAGAGTAAGAACAGTATGTATACACATACATGACCACAAAAGCTAATTCTGATATTGACCCATTTGATTCTTGATTTGTATGACATCACACATTGAGATGCTCACTCAGTACATTCTTGTAAGAGATCTTGTCATTTTGTCATTTCTCAGATGCTCACCCATCAACAAGTGAGGCCCACCCTAGCAACTACTTCTCTAACCCAAGCTACCATACTCTCACCCAGTGCATCAGCTCCCCACATGTTAACAATGGTCCATATGGAAAGGTATGGATGTGGACTTTTTGAGACTCTAGAGGGGCAAACAGATGCCAAAGTAAGAATTCAGTATGGAACGTGTCTATTAATGTATATTCTAGCAACTGATGTTTGCCCCTGTTCTCAGATTAAAAGCAACCAGCTGTTTGTGAACTTGAAGAATGTGGATCATAGAAAAAGGGCAACTCTGGTTGATCACACTGGCACACTGTCTGCAGACTGGAAACAAGGCAACTGCTTCAGTGAACTGGGTGAGACATGGAATGCATTGTAGAGTACTCAGCAGCATTAATGCTGCAAGTTGGTATCTTTGTGGATTGTTGACTTTAAATGACGATGAACCTTTATCCCACTAGTCCACACTGATGATGTAACACATACATATCTCTGCTAGACCAGATGACCCTAGTTCTTTGGCTGTTTTAATTGTCTCATTGATATCAGTTTTTGAATGATTTAAAAAGACTGTTTTCAAATGAAATGATAAAGAAACAAAGTGTGTGATTGAAAGCAGAAAGAGTTCCCTCTCTTTTCAGTGTTTTAGCTATCTGGTCAAAGAGATTAACACAGAAGTTAATGGAATTTTTCAAGGTCCTAGGTGCATTGCTAAAGTAAGAGAATTTTTAACTTACAATGACACTGAAATGATGATACACACCTTTATCACAAGTCACTTAGATTATTTCAAATTTCTCTTCATTGGATTGCCTGAAAACTGCCAATAGGAGGAAATACTTTATAGTTATATTCAAAGTTATATATTTATTGTCAGCACAACTAACATCAACTTGCAGCCAACAATCACAGTGCTTGTGTGTGGGGATATGTAGCTATCTGAAACATCTTACTGGCATTTGCATTTTAATTAGTGTGAATTACTTTGGAAGGCAGACTTTCTCTAAAACCTTCCAACCTAATATTGCCATAACCATTCACAGACTTTCCTTATTTAAAATTTTCTTCACACCAGGAGCATTCGGAGTTGACAGAGGATACATGGGGAAATCCTTACACAGTAGGTCCTAGAATTATACAAATAAATGCTGACCTGCTCAGTTTAATGTTGGAATTCACCTCTCACTGGCTCCTCTGTCTATGCCATCTAGATCTGGTGAAGGGTACACTCTATCATGCCAGCTCCTGTTCCCTCAGCTCTGAAAACCCCTACGCTACAATAAAGGACCCTCCCCTGCTGATAGCCAAAAACACAGATTGTGGCTATGTTGAAATGAAATCACCGGCCAGACGGGATTCACCATATGCTGAGATCAGCAACAGCAGCTCCACCAATAACCGGAATGTCTATGAAGTTGGTGAGGATCTTAACCTTACATTTTATGTTTTTCATTGTGAATTTTTTATAGAGCAAAATGCTTTAGTTTCATTAATTATGTGGTGTAATATTATATCTAATTTGTGGGCAATAGGAGTAAAATCTCAGTATGATAGTATCAGTACTTTTACACTAGAATATTGATATATACCAAGATGTACTGCAGTAACTTTTCTGGAAATTAAACTGAGAGCATGTTCACAGATAAAGTAACCAGATGTGAATGTTTTAATTTTGTGAAATTTGTTGAAATAAATATCTGAGAAATAAATGTACTTTTCAAGTCTATGAGCACAAAGTGCTTTCCATAGACAGCATTAAAGAAATCAAAGAAAAGAAAAAACATTACAACATCAAAATACACCAAACTGAAAATACAAATTTCTAAATAAATCATCCAAAAGGTAGACCGAGTGAAACTATCAAAATGAAGTTAAAATGAGGTGGTTGCAAAATAGAGGTCTATTATATATTATTTTTATTATTATTAGGTTAAGTTCACTGATGTATGCTGGTGCCTGGCCATGTAAAGCCATGTAATTGAGGAGTATGTTTTCAAAATGGATAATAAAAGAAAATTAGTACCAGTGCAAGGATGTATGACACACTGCAGCCTGCCCTTGTCCTTGGCGGTGGCAGCAGCGTACCAGATGGTGATGGAGGAGGTGAAGATGGACTCAATGATGGCTGTGTAGAAGTGCACCATCATTATCTTTGGCAGATTGGATTTCATCAGCTGCCGTAGGAAGTACATCCTCTGCTGTGCTTTCTTGATGAGGGAGCTGATGTTCGGCTCCCACTTGAGGTCCTGGGAGATGATAGTTCCCAGGAAGCGGAAAGACTCCACAGTGTCAATAGTGGAGTCACAGAGGGTGATGGGGGCAGGTGAGGCTGAGTTCTTTGTGTAGTCCACAACCATCTCCACTGTCTTTAGAGCGTTGAGCTCTAGGTTGTTCTGGTTTCACCAGGTCACCAGATGATCAGTGTCCCACCTGTAGGCGGACTCGGCACCATCAGAGATGAGTCCAATGAGGGTGGTGTCGTCCGCAAACTTCAGGAGCTTGACGGACTGGTGACTGGAGGTGCAGCTATTTGTGTACAGGGAGAAGAGCAGAGGAGAAAGAACGCAGCCCTGGGGGGATCTGGTGCTGATGGTCTTTGTGTCTTCTTGGGAACAGGGATGATGGTTGAAGACTTGAAGCAGGCTGTCATGTGACATGTCTCCAGTGAGTTGTTGAAAATGTCTGTGAACACTGGAGACAGCTGATCAGCACAGTGCTTCAAGGCAGATGAGGAGACAGACAGACAGAGCTGGAGCTGTTGGGAGGTGTCGTAGGGGATGGTTGCTGGACTGTCCCTTTGTCTTTCAAAGCGGCAGTGGAACTCGTTCAGGTCGTTGGCTAGGTGTCGGTCGTTGATGGAGTGGGGGGCTTGTAGTTGGTGATCTGCCTGAGCCCTTTCGAGAAAGACGCAGAATTGTTAGCTGAAAACTGGTGTTGGAGCTTCTCAGAGTACCATCGTTTACCCTCTTCCACCACCTTGCTAAACTTGTACTTTGACTCTTTGGATCTGTCTTTGTCCCCACTCCTGAAGGCCTCTTCCTTTGCCAACCTTGGCTGTTTGAGTTTGACTGTGAACCAGGGTTTGTCGTTGTTGTAACTCACCCTCGTGTGTGATGGAACACAGCAGTCCTCCCAGAAGCTGATGTCGGACATCACAGCCTCTGTGTACTCATCCAGACTGTTGGTAGCTGTCCTGAACACATCCCAGTCACTAGAGTCCAAGCACGCCTGGAGATCCTCCACAGCCTCACTGGTCCACTCACTACAGGTTGCAGTGAGTGAGTGGACCAGTGAGGTGAGTGAGGTTACCTTTGTTAAAGTCACCAAGGACAATAACTAAGATAATATGCACTGTGTGTCCTGCACACTGGCCTGCTGGATGTAAACGCCGACCAGAATGAATGAAGCAAACTCACGGGGTGAGTAAAAAGGCTTACAGTTAATGATGAAAGATTCCAGGTCAGGAGAACAGTGCTCCTGGATCACTGTCATGTCATTGCACCAACCACTGTTGATGTAGAAACAAATTCCTCCACCTTTAGTTTTGCCGGAAAGTTCCATGCCTCTGTCCATGTGGTAGAGTTGAAAGCCTGCCAGCTGCAGCACAGAGTCTGGTATTAATCCACACAACCACGTCTCTGAGAAGCACAAAACCGCAGATGAAGAAAAGTCTCTGTTTTTACCCAACAGCAGTTGCAATACCTCCAGTTTGTTGGGCAGTTAACGTACATTAGAGACTGGTAACGCTGTGCGTAGTCCGCGCTGGCGAAGTCGCACGACTGCACCAGCCCATTTTCCTCTCCTTCGGCGTTTTGCTGCGTGAGCAAAGGTGAGCGCACCTTTGACCAGGATGTCCAAAATTTCCAGTGTTGGGAGCAGAAAATTAGGAAGTAAATCCTCTGGTGTTGCTCCCCTGATGTCCGTGAGCTCTTCTCTGGTGAAAGAGCTCCGGGTATCATGGCAAAAAAACAGAGTTAAAACACAAAACAAAACAACGCGCACCAACACACTGAGGCAGCTGTCCACTGTGCCTTCTTGGAAGTTTCCAGGAGTAGAGGCAGTTGATTTCAGAGAAAAAAAATCCTGATAAATCTACTGTTCACCTACTGAGCACTGAACAGCAGAAAAAGTTAGCAATTAGCTGGTGAGCATAGTGGAGCATGCTTTTCTAAGGAGTTCTAAGGATGAGCTGACCAAAACAGAGCTAAAAGGAGAGTGCTAACATGTTTTCTGCTTATAAATTTATAAATTGATAGTACAGTTTTACAGTTTTTATCAAAGCTGTAAAGGCCAAGTGACCAAAAAATTAATTAATGCAGCAAGGTCTACAGGGTTGGCTTGCAATTTCCACCTGCTTGTAGCCATTGTACTGTCTGTAAACATGTCCTGTCTTGAACCTATCTCTCCACTGGATGCACAGAAATTTAATTACATATCATCTCAAATTTTCAATAGTAGATTGTTCCTTTGGGAAACAGCTTCATACTTTATTGTTCCAGCAACTGCCAACTTACCTGTCTTTGATTTCAGAGCCAACTGTAAGCACCATCCAGCCGGCTGGAGACAGCAATGGCCCCCTACAATTTGGTCAAGATCCATATGATCTACCAAGAAACAGCCACATCCCCTCTCACTATGATCTCCTGCCAGCCAGAGACAGTCCATCCTCAGTCGACAAGGAGCTGGACAGTGAATGATGCACTTCATATTCCACAAACAGGCACACTGCATACCCACAACATACCTTAACTTGTTTTTGTGCTGTTATACTTCGACACTATCATTTTAACATGACTTTTGAATAAAGTGGGTACATAAGAGCGTGGAGAACAGTTTTGAGGTACAGCTGTCCTTGTAGGTCATTCCACATGTCAAGGAGGTAAACTAGTATGATGGGTTCTCTGACCACTGCCAGTGGAAAAAGTGTTTCTACCTGTCCTGAAGGTGTGGCTTAAAAGCCTGCTGTCATAGCCTCCCACTGACTGTCTCCCTGATCTGTCTCCAAGAACTCTTTTTGCATGTCTTGTAGTCTCAATGCAGCAGATCATACAAATGGCAATAACATACACATTCAGATGGTGCCGAAGCCTTTGTGATGTTGTACTTATTTGTACATGTGAAAAGCAAACTTTCCATATATTCTAAACCTAGCCAATCATTGTGTTATAATAGGCATAAATCTTGGATTGTATGATTTGGAAAGTTGCAAAAGCCGCTGGTTTCAGATGCTTTTTAATGATCTGACTACTTCATTTCATACACACAGACATCTTCAATACCAGTCAAATCTCTACTTTTGCAACATCAGTATTAGAAATTGGATAATTTGTTTGAATTTTAGCTGTTATATCAAGGATCAGATGTCTTGTGAGAAAGAGTAGGAGAACCAAGCTGCTCACATTGTTTGTGATGTTTACACACCAAAATGACGTCAAATGCAGACAGTCAGTGATGGATTAGTATACAGGTTAACTAAAGGTTCCATTTTTATTAATTTAAAAAAAATTGTAATTACAATTTAAAAGTAATTTTTTAGCAGTGTAGTTCAAAGCTGTCAAAATTGTTTAATCGAAGAGGTTCCAAGCTGAGCCCCTTGTCAAAATCTTCAGTTTTGATTTTATCTAATTTCCCACGAATTTCCGATCATTTTCTTTTCAGCTAAGTAATACAGCATATAAAATAATATGTCAAAGACAGTTATTTCATTTTATCCTAAGCATATTTCCTAAATATCATATCATAATATCATAATTTGGGAATATAATATACAATGGCATGCAAAATTTCTGTTACTGTGAATAGTTAAGTCAGTAGAAGATGGATCTCCATAAGAAGATAGCAAAATAATTTCAGGAAGCCATGAGCCATCAGTTCATAATGTAATTAAGGAATGGCAGTTAATGGTGGAGGTCAAGTTGGGGCCTGAAAGACCAAGGAAACTTTCTGAAAAAACTTCTCACTTGATTCCTAAAAAGGCAAATCAAAACCACTGTTTGACAGCAGAAGACCTTCAGGAAGATTTAGCATTCTGGAATGGTGGTGCATTGTTCTACTGTGCAGCAACACCAGCACAAATATGACCTTCATGGAAGAACAGTCAGAACAAAACCTTTCCTGCATCCTCACCACAAAATATTCTGGAAACAAGTACTGTGGAACGATGAAGTTAAAATACAGTTTTTTGGCCGTAATTAGCACAGGTATGTTTGGAGATAAAAGGATGCAGAATTTCATGAGATGAACACCTCTTGATCTGTCAAGCACAGGGTGTGGTCATGTATTACTCATGTTGTGGGGACATAAATCTGTTTACAGTCACATTGTGGGGACTCACCTTCCTTTTGGGGACAAAACACATTTCCCCATGATGTAAATCATTTCATTTCAGGGTGAAGACTTGGCTTAAGGGTAAGATTTAGGGTAAGATTATCTTTAGCTTAAAGTTAGGTTTACGTTAGGGATAGGCATGTAGTGTTTATGGTTATGGTTATGGTTATGGTTATGGTTAGGGTAAAGAAATGAATGTAAATCTATGTAATGTTCCCCGAAATGATGGAAACAAGACACTGTGTGTGTGTGTGTGTGTGTGTGTGTGTGTGTGTGTGTGTGTGTGTGTGTGTGTGTGGGGGCCACTTTTTGGTTTCTAACTGCTGACTCCAGCTCCTTCAGCTTGCCTTTTCATCAACTAATGACTGGACTTGATGGTGTGTCCAACAAATTTCTCTGCTGTTCTTTTTGTTTTTTGTTTTTTTACTCCATACAGTGGTAAAATTGTGGTTACGACACGCACTTGACCAATCATGGTTGACAGGACTGCTGATGACCCCTGAAAGTGCCCCAATTTATTTCCACACAGAACAAACGCTGGAATCAGAATCAGAACCTGTGAAAGTGACTACTCTTTAAATTCTGTTACATTGTGTTTAAGAGTTCTTATTCTTCTGCAGTTGAAAAGGAACAATACATTTTCCAGTTGCTGATCTCTCTATTATTCTACATATGTAATAAAATACAAGCTTAAGATGGACTTTGGGTTTTTGAAAGGATAATTGTATCAAGAACAGTTCACATTATTATCTGTTATTGTCATATATCACAGAAAATTGTTGAGAAAAGTTTTGCTTTTAAATGATTGTATTTCTCTGTTTGTGTTTCCTGTAATCTGAATGTCTTAAATAGCAAGCACTATTGAGTTATTCTAACCCTATTTGAAATGGTTGCAACATAATGTAAAGTTTGATCAGTTCTGATGTAAAAACATTAACATCACCCATGGCCTTACATCTGAAAATGAAAACAGGAACAAATGTGGCATTTAGTACATGAAAACTGGGAGACTTGATTCATGTCTTCAGATACTTCATTTGTTTTGTGATATTTTCCCTTTCTGAGTATTTAAATGACCACTAAAGAAGTTTGATCTGAAGGAAATGCTTGTTTTTTTTTAATAAATTACAAAAATAACAAATATAACAAAATGCAAATGCTGTTCAAATACATTTTTAACTGCCACTTCATATTTGTTCCCAATAAGGTTACAGTGATTTCGCCACTATCATCTCTATTAGACCTTATTGTTCTGTAGTCATTGTTTTGTTGATTATAGTGCCATTTGTTCACAAGCTTTGGAATAAACAATATTATGAAATAGTTGAGTGTAATGGTAAATGAGCTGCATTTGTATGGTACTTTTCTAGCCTTATCGACCACTCAAAATGCTTTACAACACAAATCAGCTTTCGCCCATTCACACACACATTCATACACTGTTGACGGAAGCTACCATGCAAGATGCCACTTGCTTATCATGAGTGATAACTATTCATGGACACTCACACATTGATGACATCCATGGCAGTATTCATGGGAGTATTCTCCTCTCTGGTCGGGCATTTGATAAACTGTCTGTATTTAGTCGCCAAGGACAATAACTAAAGAGTCCGGGTTGGTCCGCTCCACACGCAGTATCTGGTCGGCGAGCATACGCTGTGCATCCTGCACATTGGCCTGCGGCGGAATGTAAACACCAACCAGAATGAATGAAGCGAACTCACAGGGTGAATAAAAAGGCTTACAGTTAATGGTGAAAGATTCCAGGTCAGGAGAACAGTGCTGCTGGATCACTGTCACGTCGTTGCACCAACCACTGTTGATGTAGAAACAGATTCCTCCACCTTTAGTTTTACCGGAAAGTTCAGTGTCTCTGTCCACGTGGTGGAGTTGGAAGCCTGCCAGCTGCAGCACAGAGTCCAGTATTAATCCACAGAGCCACGTCTTGATGAAGCACAAAACCGCAGATGAAGAAAAGTCCCTGTTTTTACCCAACAGCAGTTGCAATTCCTCCAGTTTGTTGGGCAGTGAGCGCACGTTAGAGAGAAATATTCCCAGTAACGACGTGCGTAATCTGTGCTGGCGAAGGCGCACAAGCGCGCTGGCCCGTTTTCCTCTCCTCCGGCGTTTCACTGCGTGAGCAAGGGTGAGCGCGCCTTTGACCAGTATGTCCAAAATTTCCACAGAAATTAAGGAAATAAATCCTCTGGTGTTGCTCCCCTGATGTTCATGAGCTCTTCTCTGGTGAAAGAGCTCTGGGTACCGTCACAAAAAACAGGTTTAAAACATAAAATGAAACCAAACAACGCGCATCAACACACCGAGGCAGCCGTCCATGGCGCCATCTTGATGAGATTGGTTCTAGAATTGGAGACAGCTCAGGTTAGGAAATGTCTCTTCAGTGCTCAGTATAGTAATGAATAGGGCATCAAAGTGATTAGCTATCATTTGTGAGACACAAGCATTATTCATTATCCAGTGAATTCCAGTAAGAGTTGCCAGTTTTGACCAGAAGTATATAAATTCAGTCAACAGCCAAAGAACAATACAGAGGCTTAAATTGGGGAATCAAAATTTGGGATTACAAGTAGGTTCTAGTCAGTCTGTGGGTCCCACTCATCAAATGATGAAGGAATAAAGTTCTCCAATTGTGTTTTCGATACCACTCTGATGGTGATCCTCCAAGATCTTCTGAGTTGTAAATCCCTAATTTTTGGCATTATCCTCCAATAACATGGTTTATCCTTGTGACTACCAGCAGTTCAAATTTGTCTTCTGTGGAGGACATTTGTAAACCTGAATGTCTCCCACCCACTGCATACTACTGAATTAACTCCTTTTGCTATCTACAGAGAACATTTAGGGCTTTTCAATGATACCAAACATGAAGTGGTGGGGCTTCGGTACCATTTGGATGTGGGCCACTTCAGGCAACAATCTGGCACTGTAGGCATTCTTCTGGCCCGGAATATATAGTCCGGAATATATATGTGTGTGTGTGTGTGTGTGTGTGTGTGTGTGTGTATATATATATATATACACACACACACACACAAATGTATATATATATATATGTGTATATATATGTATGTGTGTGTGTGTGTGTGTACACACACACACACACACACATACATATATATACACATATATATATATATACATTTGTGTGTGTGTGTGTGTATATATATATATATCGCTTCACGTTGGAGTTTTCAAAATAACCAAGTCTTTTGAACGCACCATATTCAAATTGACGAAAGTGGGAACAAGGGAGCAGAAAGCGCGCTCTGAGGTCTGTCCAGGAGAGAAGTCATGGTGAGTGCCAATGAACAAAAACGAATGAAACATTTAATGGTCATTGTTGGAACTTACGTCACATATTGTTAAGTCAGGTAACTTATTGTGCATCTGTTCTGCCCCAGTTATGAAGTAGTGGAGGCGATAATTAAGGAGTGGAGGGCAACTAAATGTAGGGGAAACCCTGGGTTATCGTGACTTTATCGTTCACAACACCGCTCCGGTCTGTGTCTCGGTGTGTGTCCGTGAGTACGTGTGCGTGCATGCCCGTGTGTGTGTTCGCGTGTCCATGTGTGCGTCCGTGTGCCAGTGTGTGATGATGAGCTATTAGACAACCTGAATTTCCCTTTTCAATGAAAAAAACTCTTCTCTCTTCTCCTAACAGCAGTATCCATCTGTAGTTGAGGAAAAACTTGACAAAAACACAAAAAAGAAAGCAAAGGTTGAGCAAAAAACTGAGAGCTACCAGACTTTGCTGCTACCAGTTGAAGTGCATGTTCTAGAATGTGGCTAGACAGCATGGCTAGACTGTTTTCAAACTACAATCATTGCTGGCCAACTATGGGCAGGATATAGCATGCCATGCAGCTGGCCCTTTCTCACCATTGTATGTAATCTATCCAAAGCTTTACAGTTTTCTCATTTTTTAGGAATGGTCAGAAACAATCAATTAACAGCCACTGCAACGGACCAGGAGGTGGAGGCGTACATTAAAAGATGGCTCCATCTCGCTGGAGACAGAGATGGTGGGAGGAGAGAGAGGGAGGAGAAAAAGCGGGCCGCACAGCACACATGTAAGTCAGCTACAATACCTATTTTGCAACATATGTGCATTTCTACAGCAGAAATCAAGATGAAACTGTCAGCATGTGTAAAAAAAATGAGGGTAAAGTACAGAACAAATCTCCCCAATTCTAAATTCAAAATACAATTACAAAAGGCTGTTTTTTTTGTTTTTTTTTGCCATATGGTCACTTAGGAATTAGGAGTATGTTCAGGCCACCATGCAAGCAAGCGTCGAGAGATATGGAAAAACTTAGCTGGTATTGATGGGGCAGTAATGTAAACTGTAACTGAAATTGTCACTCATGGTACAAGGGTCTGAAAAGTAGGGAAATATTTCAGTTAGAAACACATCTTCAATGAAAACTGTGTTTGTTTGACTTTAATGCAGTACTCCATCCCTATGTTCCCGGGTTCTATGTTTCCCACTTTGTATTTGACCAGGGAACACTGGACCCTTTTTCTAAAAAGGGCTAAATAAATTTTAATAATGCAATACATGCTCTCCATTTTTATGTTCAGCTTCGTTTGAAACTAGTAATGCTTTTCTCTCCATTGATAAAAGGTAAAGTGAGCTGGAAGTGAAAGATCCCCCTATTGAACACAAATATATCTAAAGTTAAGCTGTCATCTATCTAACCTCATGCTTGTTGCTTTTCTGTTGCATTCATGGTCTTCAGCTCCACCATGTGGTCGACTGGTAACTCGTGGCTAGCTGACTAATTGTCATCTCCAATTTGATATGTAGTAAGTTTAATACTGTATGTGGGATGGACTTACTTCCAACTGAGAGCCTCAGCCATGTTACTATGGAGTACAATACTTACCTTGGCATAATATGTAAAAAAAATAACACCATCTCCCTCTGTACGACAAAAAAACTGTTTCTCACAGGTGTTTACATTTTTGTAACGACAGAAGAAAAATAATAATAATTTAGACACTATCAGACAGGCCGTGGTGGAGCTACTGGATGAAGTAAATGCTGATGTGGAGCCACTCTAATGAATGAGCTAGTTAATACCTGTCATGGCAAACATTCTTTCGTTTCAGGATTTCCTCACATCTGGTTTATTCCAGCTACTGTAGCAGTTTTTCAGGGGAGTTAAAAGGCCTATAAGCCACATTATGCAGGCCGTGCATCATGCTCTGCTGCCCAGTACCTGCTGCTCAGCTCCAGGACCAGGACAGAGAGACCTTACCTCTACTTTCATCCCATCTTTGATCCCTCTTATCAGGACTTTTGGTTCAGAGTATGGCTGCAGTGTTCCACCAGAGCACCGTGCCATAGCACACACCTCTGGTCTAGTAAATTTCCAGATGTGTGGATATTATGCTCCCCATCAGAGTGACAGCTAGTTTGGGGGTCCCCATGGAAAGTAAGAGAAAGCCTGCTTCATGTGCAGAATTATTTGCCACCATCTTCAACTCCAGCTGTGGATTTGGAAGAGGAAATATTCAAGATTTTTACCTACTTTTTACTTAATGAAACAGCTTCAGAGTAACAGTGCTGGTTAAATAAATGACTTGTAACTTGTTCCAGGGATAATGGAGACTTTCTTCCTTCCAACCAGCGCATCCGGTTGCGTTGTTTACTGAGTCAACAAAACACATTCTTTTGTGCATTTCAGGCCTCACAGGACAAGAGGATGAGCCAATTCAGGGCTGACAAGCCCAGGCCTCAGAGAGAAGATTGTTAGGGCTGTGGTCCTGAGTTGTTTTTTCCCCTGTTGACATGCCTTTTTCTTTCCTTTTCTCAGCAGGTCGGAGCGAGAGAGAGAGGCGGGGCCAAGTCACTCTGGATGCGAGTTTCATGAGACGCACCTGCACCTCATCATTTAATCGACTGGGCTTCTTAAGCCAGCTCATGCTCTGCCCCGGTGCCGGACTATTACCTAAGCTCCAGGTCGAATGCAGCTCGCATAGAGTTCCTAGTGCTACTCTCGTCTCGCTCCTCCTGCCTCCTGTGAACCTCTTGTCTCAGATTATCCCGCTGTGGTTTTTTTCACAGTCGCCTTTTGTTTAGCGTTTTAGATTGCTCGTCCCAGCGTTGCTGTGTTTTGAGTTATTATTTTGTTACTTTCCTGCTTCGCCTAGTTTTTTTCTTGTCTTGCTTTTTGGTGCCTTTTTCCCCGTTGTGGTGATTTTTCAGTTCTGCTTGCAAGCAGTTATTCCCTGGTTCAGGTGATTTTTTTTGGTTGAACTTTTCATCAATAAACCTTGTTTTGACGCCTCTGCCTTTGTGTCCTGGCCTTGCTTCTCCTCAAGCCGTAACAAAGATGAGACAGATGTTGGGCCCAAGAAAGATTCAAGCTTCACTGTTCCAGTTCCTGTTTGTAGGTTAAAAAAAAAAAAAAAGATAGTTCTCTACTGTTCACCATTGTTTCTCATGTCTGGTCATTTTCTCAATTCTTCAGTAGGTTTCCTCATCTTAGACCTCCAGATGAGTCCCAACAAGACTGTACCACTGCGTGCCACCATTCAACATAGTATCTGGGGATACCATAATGACATGTAGCCACAAATTCAGACCAGTTCTGGTTTATTCTATTTGTTCTGGGTAAGTCTGAGAGCTAACTGTGGCTCCCATTTGACTGAGTTCTAATGTTCTTGCTCAGCTATATGTAGCATTATGACTAGGCTGTGGCCCACTCCTGGCAAACAACCATGGACCACTCAAGTGCCATCATCCCATGTGTTATGTGGGCCAGAATAAAATGTACTGTGGCCCACACTTGGGTGAGTGCTGTTTTTTTGGGTGTCTTCTTGGCTGACATCTGGCAGTGTGTTGGTTTTGTTTTGGCCCACTCCTGGCAAACAACCGTGGACCACTCAAGTGCCATCATTCCATGTGTTGTGTGGGCCAAAATAAAAATGTACAGTGGCCCACATTTGGTTGAGTGCTGGTTTATTTGGTCTGGTTTTGGTTGACATCTGGCATTGTGATGGCTAGGTTGTGGCCCACTTTTGGTAAACAGGGGCGGGCCGCACAAGTGCCATCATTCCATGCGGCATGTGGGCCGGATGAACATGTCAGGTGTGGGCCAGATATGGGCCAGAAGAACTTTGCTATCTGGGCGTCCTATTGTTTAGAAATATTTTCACTATCTTGATTTAGCTGCTCGAGGAGATTTCTTAAGTTGTTGGTCAGAGACGTTTGGAGGTCTAGTTAAAATGAGCTCAGAAACAATAGCATTGCGTTATTTATTTATTTTTTTTAACCACAAAAGACAAAACACTGACAAGACAACACAAGGAAGACAAGAACAATGAGAACATTAATAAATGTTTATATATATATATATATATATTTTTTTTATTTTTTTTTGCTTTGAGACTGGTCTAGCCAAGTAAACTTTGACAGAAACAAATTGATTATAGACTTTCAACAAAGTAATTCTATCTGCAGGAAACACAGTAATGCAGGACATGCCCACTACATGACACATCGTCCAAATGGTCTTAGGTCATGGCTTTTTGGGGGGCTTTCTTGAATGGTCGTACATACAATCACCTATTGAGGGTTTTCATGACAAGGAAAATGGTTCATGAATGCCCTCACTGAAGGTCTAAGATTCAGGGGACATATGGTTCATGAATATCTTTCAAACTTTCAAACTTTATTTGTATAGCACCTTTCATACATAAAAATGCAACACAAGGTGCTTGACAAAAGATAAAAACATGAAACAGTAGTACAATAGAAAAAAAAAAAAAAAAAAAAAACGCCCATTCCCCCCAAACACACCCACAGACCTACAAAACCACTGCACACCATGCACACACACACACAACCACACACACACACACACACACACACACCCCAACAAAACTGTCGGTGTAATAACATGGCAGGGCACTAAGGAATCATGAGAGGAAAAAAACACCTATGGGGAGCTCATCCACACTGCAAGGGATCACAGCCCACAGCCACAGGGAGCGCCGCTGCAACAGAGACCCCTGACCCAGATAGACCGGGGTGGACCCCACACACAGGGCAGAGCCCCCCAGTCCTCCGGGCCCGAGGGGTCCCCAGGACACCGCCCCGGTGGGCAGATCAGACATACCTCCCAGCGTGGAGGCCCCCCATGAGGAAGCACTGGAGCTAAAACATAAAAGACAATGGCATAAAAAGACATAAAACCTAAAATACAATAGAATAAAAAGACCTAAAACCTGAAAGACAATAGAATAAAAAGACCTAAAACCTAAAAGACAATAGAATAAAAGACCTAAAATAGAATAGAATAAAAGGGCCTAAAACCTAAAAGACAATAGGCTAGGGTAAAACAGGTCTGAATTAAAAGAGTAAAAGAAATCAATTAAAAGCCAAACTAAAAAGGTGAGTCTTGAGCCTCCTTTTAAAAACACCAACGGTCTCTGCGGTCCTGATGCCCTCTGGCAGGCTGTTCCAAAGCTTCGGACCATAATGGCTGAATGCCGCCTCCCCGTGGGTTTTGGTCCGAACCCTTGGAACAATTAAAAGCCCTCAGGATCTGCGAGGGCTGATATGATAAAAGCAGGTCAGATAAATAAAATGGCCCAAGACCGTTAAGACACTTAAAAACTAATAAAAGCACCTTAAAATCGATCCTGAAACACACGGGGAGCCAATGCAGCGATTCTAAAACCGGTGTTATGTGCTCCCGCCCTCTGGTCCTCGTCAGCACACATGCGGCTGAGTTCTGGAGTAATTGTAAGTTATAGATAGTCTTTTTGGGAAGACCAGAGAGCAGGGCATTACAATAATCTAGACGGCAGGAGATAAAAGCTTGCACCAGCACCTCCATGTTAGCCTGAGAGAGAAACAGGTGGACTCTGGCTATATTTTTAAGATGGTAAAAACCTATCTTTGTTACATTTTTAATATGAGGAATAAAACTAAGCTCAGAGTCAAAAATGATGCCCAAGTTCTTAACAGATTGTGAGGGTGTAAAAACTTAAAAGTGTCTCTCTCTTGCCTTCAGGACCAATAACTAAAACCTCTGTTTTATCCTGGTTGAGCTGTAGGAAGTTCTCTGCCATCCATGACTTGATGTCTAAAATACAGTTTAAAAGGGTATCAATAGGCCCCGTGTCATCAGGAGACACGGCAATGTAAAGCTGTGTATCATCAGCGTAGCTGTGGAAGCTGATGCCGTGTCTCCTGATGACATCCCCAAGGGGAAGCATGTAAAGATTAAAAAGTACTGGACCTAAAATTGACCCTTGGGGCACCCCACACTTCATTTCACGGGTTCTGGAGGAACATGTATACAAACTTACATAGAAACAACGGTCTGTGAGATAGGAGTAAAACCAATTAAAAACAGTACCAGAGAGGCCCACCAGGTTTCTGAGTCTGTTTAATAAAATGTGGTGATCTACTGTATCACAGGCAGCACTTAGATCCAGTAGCACCAGGACTGTGAGTTTTTGTGAGTCCGCATTACACCTGATATCATTTAAAATCTTTAAAAGGGCTGTCTCGGTACTGTGGTTCACTCTAAAACCAGACTGATATTTCTCTAAAATGTTGTTAGTATTTAAGAAATAATTTAGTTGGTTAAAAACCAGCTTTTCTAAAATCTTACTTAAAAAGGGTAAATTGGATACAGGTCTGTAGTTATTAAAAATGCTGAGGTCTAAATTGCTCTTCTTCAGAAGGGGCTTTACCACTGCTGTTTTGAAGGCAGCAGGGGAAGACACCCGTCTGAAGAGTGCTTTCACTATATTTAAAATCTGTTCCGCGAAGAATCCATAAAATGTCTTTAAAAGTGATGTGGGAATTGGATCTAAAAGGCAGGTTGTTGCGTTTACCTGGGAGAAAAAGGGCAAAACTCTCCAGTGTTTCCTCGGATAAAAATTGACTGTCCAGGTGTGTTAGAAGTTACGTTCTGATGAGATACAAGACTGGATCTTTTGTCGTCGATTTTACTTCTGAAGTGGTCTGCAAAGTCCTCGCAGAGGGCATCCATTGGTGTCTCTGGGGATTCTTTAAAATTGGTGTTAGTTAAAAGATCGAAGGTGGAGAAAAGTAATTTTGGGTTGTTTTTGTCGTCTGAGATGAGGTTTGAGAAATGGGATATTTTTGCCTGTTTGACTGTTTTATTGTACGATTGGAGTTGTTCACGCAATATTTCATAGTGGACTGTGAGTTTGTTTTTTCTCCACCTTCTCTCCGCAATCCTGCATAGTCTTTTTGATTTTTTTAATTTCATCTTTACTTCTCCATGGGGGTAAAGGTTTTGTTTTTACCGTTTTTGTTAAAAGTGGAGCCACAGAGTCTAAGGTTAATCACAATTTCCTGTTAAAATTGTCAACAATAAAATCGCAGGGTGCAGGTAAAACTTCTGCAGGAGTGCTCTGTAAAATCTCAATAAAATTTGCAGCCACCTCAGAAGTTAGGTGGCGTTTCCTCACTGTTCTCACCGGGGCGTCCTGATGGTTAAAACTGGCCATGTTAAAATAGAAGAAGAATCAGAGGGACAATCCCCTTTATTTGTCACACAGATACATGCCCACACACGCCATGCACTGGTGAAATTTGACTTCCGCCTTTAACCCATCCTGGTCGTCCTTCCTCCGCGGCAGACCAGGAGCGGTGGGCTGCCATCCAACCTTTTTTTTGTCACAATTGGTCAGGTGGTGATCTTCTTGCATGTTTTTAGTGGGGGTATATTTTATGGAGGATACCCCAGGTGAACACGGGGAGAACATGCAAACTCCACACAGAAAGGCCCTTTTCCTCAGCAGGCACCAAAGGCATGGTGGAGGACACACCCCGGTGCCCGCAGCGAGAATCGAACCCGGGACCTTCTTGCTGTGAGGCGACAGTGTTGCCACCGTGCCACCGTGCCACCCACCAATACACACAATAATGGTCGGACACAGCCAGGTCAACAACAGAGGACACACCAGTGGAGAGGCCAGAGGTTATGACCAGGTCCAGGGTGTGTCCTCTGTTGTGAGTTGCTGGTTAAAATCCACGCAATTTAAAAGGTTTAAGAATTCTCTGGACAGTGAGTCTGATGTGTTATCCACGTGCAAGTGAAAATCGCCAGGTGTGTATGATTGATAAAAGCTCTGAAAATTCACTGATAAAACCAGTGGAATGATGGGGTGGTCTATAAACAGTGATGCAGAGAACAGGAGGACTGCTAAAAACAAAGGTGTGATACTCAAAAGATGAGTAACTGTTAAAATAAACTTTCTCCTTCCTCCTCTCTTGCCTCCCCTGGTGGAGAATAAAAAGTTAAAATTTGGTGGGCAAGCCTCAGTGAGAACAACTGGTGCCTCTGTGCTAAGCCATGTCTCTGTTAAAAGTAACCCATCTAACTTGTTGTCTAAAATCAGTTTGTTTATGATAAAAGACTTGTTTAGAAGAGTGCACACGTTCAGCACAGTTAGGTTAATGTTCATGCTGAACGTGCGCTCATGACTACAGGGAGATAAAATGTCCGGGTGTATGAGATTATCTCTGTTAAAAGCACTCTGTCTGTGAGTCCAGGGAAAACGTCTGCCTGTAATGGTTTGTATGGGAAAGATGTCCGGTTTAGGTGGTAGTGACAACTGTGGACTGTAGGGGGGGCTAGTGAGTGTAATAGCACTATGAACAGCTGGTGTGGACGGAGAAGAAGAATCTGGGGAGGGGGTGTGACGGGTAAACAGTCAACCTCGTGGAGCATACTGGACGGCGTGGTGAATATTAGCCGTTAGCATTCGGCTGCCAAGCCTGTTGGGGTGAACTCCGTCAGCCCTGTAAAAAGAGGGACGGTTCCAAAACAGGTTAAAATTGTCAATAAAACCAACTTTAAAAGCTCTGCAGGCGGACTGTAGCCAGGTGTTCAGGTAGAGGAGCTTGCTGAAGCGCCATGCTCCATGATGGGACAGTTGTTTAAAAAGCTAAAAAGGTTGTTAAAACCTCTTTTGATCAGCTCAGACGGCTTCTGAGCGGTGTCAACACAGCCCACGTGTACTAAGACACAGCTTATGGAGGATGGGAGTGACCGCAGCAGACCGGGAAGTTTCTCCAGGATAACCGGGACTGTGGCTCCTGGAAAGCAGTGAATGCCTGCGTTGAAGAAGCGAATTCCCCGGGTTATTGAATCGCCCACTACTAAAGTGGTTGGAGGGAAGAGGGGACGAGGGGTGAGGTTGTGAGGACCCGTGACTAGATAATCCGTGGTCTGCGCTGTGCGTCCGGACAGACGGATGCGGTGTGGAGGATGCTTTGTCGAGTCTGGGAGAGGGATTTCCCGCTGGCTCCGGACGAGGAAGACCACTGGAGCACCGGAGCACGGCCTCCTTCAGGATCCGACGTCGGGCAGAAGAGGTCGTGGACCGAGATGAGGACCGTTGTGGCTTCAAGGTGGCATGTCCAGCGACCTGAGTGCCACAGGCTGGCAGTGCCGGAGGATGAGACTGTGCACTCGGTATAGGAGCAGATGATGAAGGACAGACACCGGGACAGGCGGGAGCGGTGGAGATCCGCTGAATTCATTTAAAATCCTGGGAGGTGAAGAAGAAGGCCCCAGGTTCCCAGCCAGTGGTGGAAATTTGTGAGTCCAGGATGTCATAGTGATTTTGTAGCTGGATGTCACAAGTTGTGGGAGTATGAAATGACAGCCTCTCCCTCCTTTTGCGATCGCCGACAACCACCCAGGTGTCCAGGTGTAAAGGAGTGCTGACTGGGACCTTGGGTTTAGCCCCGAGCTGGAACCAGGGGTCCTCAGGAAAGGCGGATGGAGCGGAACCAGCGGCCAGTGCGGTAGCAGCGGCCTGCATAGAGCTGAGTATCGAAGCAGTGGTAGCAGCGGCCAGAGCAGAGGCAGCAGCAGGTGGAGTGGAACCCGCGGCCGGGGCCGTAGTAGCGTGCTGAGTGGAGTCAGTAGCCGAAGGAGTGTAAACAGCAGCCGAGTAGGGAGCCGTGGCCTCAAACTCTTTACTGGTGGCAGATACTTGTGCAGGGCCGAAGAGGATAGTGTCCAGGTGTCTGTCAGCTTCCTGGATTTTGTAGAGGGTGGAAATCCTCTGCTCCAGCTCAGCAAATTTCTTGCCGAGGGCGAATCAGCTTTGACAGCCGGATGGCGAGGTAAGTGGAGTCATGGCTAACTGAGCTGTGCTCAGCTAGTTTAGTTTGCTTGAGATCAAGGCGTCTGATTACTAAAATAGTTTCTCTGATAAGGAGGAGTAGTTAAAAAGAAACAAGATCTAAAAAGTATGCCATAAAAAAGTTGCCTAAAATTTCATAAAAAGTCAGTTTTGACAGAGGTGTTTGGCGGAGAGACACAACACCGACGCATGCGCGAACACTCTCAACACTCAAGATCTCTATGTGAACTGTAAAAACCATAAAATGTCCCCTCCTAAAGACATATCTTATCACATGAGGCTGTTTTGACAGGGGTAACAATCCAGTAATCGCACCTTAAATTCTGCAATGTTGAGGCCCTCCTAAAGATTTAGGCTTGGTAAACTTGAATGACTTGAAGGGTATTTACTTGTCCATTCAGTTGTGGAAGGAAAATGTACATCCCATAATCATTACCCTTATAAACTTATGAAAACACAATCGCAAGTGGTACATAGGTCAAAGCACTTGCCTTGTGGTTTCATCCGATTTATCAATTGGACCAATCATGTATCCTTTCTGAACCTCTTTTGCCAGTAATGTGTCAGTTATCTCAGGCTTCTTTGAAGCAGATAGCAATTTATTGCAGATAAATGACACTTTTGGCAACCATGTTAACCTGGTGAGGAACCCCTGGACCAGAGCCGCAGATTGTGCAGAAGAGAGCTTGATGGTCTGTGAAATGTCTGCTTATGAGAGCTAGGTTGACTACTGACCAGTCCAGTGCCTGGGTGAACCTCTGGATGTACATTGTAGCTTTTGCAGAGAATGATTTATGATAGTTGCAAAATACTGTTCCTCCATAGGTCATGGCAGGCAGAAGCAACATTGAATTCAGCCAGAGTTAGAGTTTTTGAAAGCCTGGGGTCGCTATCTTTCAGCACAAATAATACATTACTTAAATCAACACCGGGAGATCCATTGAAGACATCCTTTATTAGTCACAAACAACACAACATGCGGAGTTGGGGGGGGGGGACTGCACACGCCATGCTTATGTGAAATTCTTCTCCGCTTTTCACCCATCCTTGGTCACTCCTTGCTCCGCAGCAGACCAGGAGAGGTGGTGCCAGCCGACCGGCGCCCGGGGGCCAGTTCCATTATCATCACCGTCGGGTCCATTGTTTACACAATGGAAAGGCTGATCATGCTGAGCAACACAACTGGGATGTGTTGTGCAGTCTACACAGGGAGGACATTCACAGTTTGACAACCTACATCACAGACTACATCAACTGCTACTTCTCCACACCCGCTCCCTCCCCCTTGCACCGAGGAAAGACATTTCAACTCCAAAGGGTTAGATATCATTTAAATTGTTTTTATGGAGATGGTAATCTTTTCTTACAGCTCCACACCAGATAAAGGTGTTATAACCGTCAGGATTGACAGTTAACAGGTCTCAAGGACTGGATAACACTGATAAGCTGTAAATCAGACATTCCTGGTACAAACTGTTTTGTGTGTTTGTGCGCTTTCTTTTCTACCACATCAGGATAATGCAAACCGTATGTTTGATTCAAATTTGGATGTTCCCACAGCACTAAACTCAAAATTTGTAGGGTATCAGTGCTTTTCCCCTGTTTATAGCTTGTAAAATAAAAAACTATGATCATAATTATCGTAAGCGTGTTCGTCTGGGTTTCTACCATGGAATCATACTGCCACCTAGAGACTAGTAGTGGTTAGGTTCTAGATACATGACATTATAATTAGTAGTGCTTAATACGCCAAATATTATCTGCCTTTGTCTGTTTCTTTGTCCTATTAGTTACTTATACTATTAGTTATCATATACGTTAGCATTGGTATTGAAGAATGTTGTCGTTAATTAATGAAATGTGCCTGATGTTTGTATATTTGTGCCAACATACATGCAGTATACAATGTTGAAGTGTGATTGAAAATTAATCATTTAAACTCTGTGATTGACCATAGTGAGAAGTAGATGAGCCCATTGCACACAACCGTTAGTTATTTTTTTTTTTTTAGAATCAGAATCAGAATCAGAAATTGCTTTATTGCCAGGTATGATTTTACACATACGAGGAATTTGTTGTGGTGAAGTTGGTGCAGACACATCTACTAAAAATGAAAGTACAAAATATAGCAATATAAATATATATACACAAGTCTGTTTTTTTGTTTGTTTTTTTCTGGAAACACAGTGGGTTTTTTTTTTTTTCAGAAAAAAGTCCAAACTGAGCGTTAATGTAACGCATAGAGTTGTGTGTGTCAGTGTGGCAGGATGAGGCAGAGGTGGAATGTGAAGAGTGTCGGGGGGGTTCCAGGCCTTGTTGATAAGGCTGACAGCAGACGGGAAAAAACTGTTCTTGTGGCGTGAGGTTTTGGTCCTGATGGACCGCAGCCTCCTGCCAGAGGGGAGCATCTCAAAGAGTTTGTGTCCGGGGTGAGACGGATCGGCCACAATCTTTTCTGCACGCCTCAGGGTCCTGGAGGCGTACAGGTCCTGAAGAGATGGGAGATTGCAGCCAATCACCTTCTCTGCAGAACAAATGACATGCTGCAGTCTGCCCTTGTCCTTGGCGGTGGCAGCAGCGTACCAGATGGTGATGGAGGAGGTGAGGATGGACTCAATGATGGCTGTGTAGAAGTGCACCATCATTGTCTTTGGCAGGCTGAATTTCTTCAGCTGCCGTATGAAGTATATCCTCTGCTGTGCTTTCTTGATGTGGGAGCTGATGTTCGGCTCCCACTTCAGGTCCTGGGAGATGATAGTTCCCAGGAAGTGGAAAGACTCCACAGTGTCAATAGTAAAGTCACAGAGAGCTCAATGTTTTAAAGACAGTGGAGATGGTTGTGGACTACAGGAAGAACTCAGCCTCACCTGCCCCCATCACCCTCTGTGACTCCACTATTGACACTGTGGAGTCTTTCCGCTTCTTCACATTCCACCTCGGACTCATCTTGTCACATTGATATAAATACAACTCTATGCGTTACATTAACGCTCAACTTGGACTTCTTTCTGAAAAACAGACTGTGTTTCCGGAAATAGAAAAACAGACTTGTGTATATATATTTAAATTGTTATATTTCATGTTCTTATTTTAATAGATGTGTCATGCACCAATTTCACCACAACAAATTCCTCGTATGTGTAAAAGCGTACTTGGCAATAAAGCTTTTTCTGATTCTGATTCTGATTCTGAGGGTGATGGGGACAGGTGAGGCTGAGTTCCTCCTGTTGTCCACAACCATCTCCACTGTTTTTAGAGCGTTGAGCTCCAGGTTGTTCTGGTTGCACCAAGTCACCAGATGGTCAACCTCCCACCTGTAGTCGGACTCGTCGCCATCAGAGATGAGTCCGATGAGGGTGGTGTCGTCCGCAAACTTCAGGAGCTTGACAGACTGGTGACTGGAGGTGCAGCTGTTTGTGTACAGGGAGAAGAGCAGAGGAGAAAGAACGCAGCCCTGGGGGGATCCGGTGCTGATGGACTTTATGTCAGAGACGTGTTTCCCCAGCTTCACGGAGTCAGGCACGCTCAGCTGGGAGAGCTTCTCCTGAAGCAGAGTTGGGATGATGGTGTTGAAGGCAGAGCTGAAATCCACAAACAGGATCCTAGTGTAGGTTCCTGCGGAGTCCAGGTGCTGGAGGATGAAGTGGAGGGCCAAGTTGACTGCATCGTCTACAGACCTGTTGGCTCCTCTATCACCGCCTTGCTAAACTTGTGCTTCGACTCTTTGTATCTGTCTTTGTCCCCACTCTTGAAGGCCTCTTCCTTTGCCAACCTTAACTGTCTGAGTTGGGCTGTGAACCAGGGTTTGTCGTTGTTGTAACTCACCCTGGTGCGTGATGGAACACAGCAGTCCTCACAGAAGCTGATGTCGGACGTCACAGTCTCCGTGTACTCATCCAGACTGTTGGTAGCAGTCCTGAACACATCCCAGTCAGTACAGTCCAAACACGCCTGGAGATCCTCCACAGCCTTGTTGGTCCACTTCCTTGATGTCCTCACTACAGATTTGCAGAGCTTTAGTCTCTGCCTAGCAGGAATCAGGTGGACCATGACGTGGTCAGAGTGGTCCAGTGCAGCACGGGGGACAGCGTGATAAGCATCCCTGACTGTGGTGTAGCGTTGATCCAGAATATTCTCCTCTCTGGTCGGGCATTTGATAAACTGTCTGTATTTAGGGAGTTCGTGGGTGAGGTTACCTTTGTTAAAGTCGCCAAGGACAATAACTAAGGAGTCCGGGTTGGTCTGCTCCACACGCAGTATCTGGTCGGCGAGCATACGCTGTCCGTCCTGCACGTTGGCTTGCGGCGGGATGTAAACGCCAACCAGAATGAATGAAGCAAACTCAAGGGGTGAATAAAAAGGCTTACAGTTAATGGTGAAAGATTCCAGGTCAGGAGAACAGTGCTGCTGGATCACTGTCACGTCGTTGCACCAACCACTGTTGATGCAGAAACAGATTCCTCCACCTTTACTTTTCCATGTCTCTGTCTGCGTGGTGGAGTTGGAAGCCTGCCAGCTGCAGCGCAGAGTCCAGTATTAATCCACAGAGCCACGTCTCAATGAAGCACAAAACCGCAGATGAAGAAAAGTCCTTGTTTTTACCCAACAGCAGTTGCAATTCCTCCAGTTTGTTGGGCAGTGAACGCACGTTAGAGAGAAATATTCCCAGTAACGCCGTGCGTAATCCGTGCTGGCGAAGGCGCACGAGCGCGCCGGCCTGTTTTCCTCTCCTCCGGCGTTTCACTGCGTGAGCAAGGGTGAGTACACCTTTGACCAGGATGTCCAAAATTTCCACTGTTGGGAGCAGAAATTTAGGAAATAAATCCTCTGGTGTTGCTCCCCTGATGTTCATGAGTTCTTCTCTGGTGAAAGAGCTCCGGGTACTGTCACAAAAAACAGGTTTAAAACACAAAACAAAACAACGCGCACCAACACCAGGCAGGCGGCCGTCCACGGCGCCATCTTGATTGATTGATTTTAGTATGAAATAAAGCATTCTAAAGCGCGCGAAGGCCTGTTTTCACTCACCTTTCCACTTCACTTTTACTTTTCACTTCAGTTTTTCTCTAGTTTTTTAATTTCGTTTTGTCTTCATTCCATTTAGTTCTTTTTCTTCTTGTAACTTCAGTTTTTGCTTGCCATGTGTCAACTGCATAACTTTATATTTTTGTTGATATTTTCAACCGGCCATTGGAAGTATTTTCAAATTTATTATTAAATGAGAAGTTTTGCCATACAATCATCAACCTCTCTTTGACCAAAGTCCTGCAGTCAGCCTCAATCCATCTGTCTGGGTCAAGCCACTGAAAGAGCCGCTCCTCTTCTGTTGCCGATGCCAAAGGACCTGCCCCTGAAACATCTCTGTCCAATATTGGCTCTCAACGCCGCGGCCCTGACTCGTTCTTCCCGTTGGACCACAGTGCAGATCACAGCAGTGAGCGACAGCCGGGGTCCATTTGGGTCAGTTCAGGACAGTCCGTCATCAGAGCGCCGCAGGCACAGAAGCCGGCATCCTCCATGCTGCAGTTGATCAGGCTATAACAATCTCAATTCTCATTAGACTCGCTTAGTCATTAATTCAGGAAATTAACACTACATTCGCATCATCATTCTCTTCAAAACTACTTCTCACTCTCGCCAAACTCATTAATTTTACTATCCTGCCATCCATTATGCATGCTTCTTCATTCAGTTCACATTATGTTATATCACATTATATAATCCTCATTATATATCGTATCATTCATTATTCATATCCATTCTCATTATTGTGTCAAATAAATAATACTTTTCCAGTAAGTAGTTGTCAGACAGTGTCCTTGTGGGCTGAAAATACATGATCACTGTATCAAAACCTTACCCTTCAGATATTGAGACTGATCTACCATTAATTCATTAATTATTACTAAATAAACAGAGCATAAGAATAAATAAAATCCTTCTGATCTGATGAGGGTTGGTGTGTCTATTAACGAGTGCAAACATTAAACCCAAAGGTTTAATAAACTAATTCCCCTACATTTAATTGTGCCCAGTGTAAGGCGATTCAAACCTGTCTTTCCCAGTAATTAAGGCTGTACCGCATCTATGCTGATTCTCCACTGAGGATCTTGTGTGTGCTGCTTTGGTTTAGTTGTGGTTTTTGTGTGAAAGTATTTCAACCTGTGTATGAGCTATATATTTGTGTTCTTATCTTTAAACGTGAGTTAACTGGATCCTTATGACATTTTGAGCTCGGTTTGAAAACTGAAATGTTTGAATTATGTTGTGCATGCTACATCACTGTAAGCTACTAAAAGGCCTGTTTGGCACATTATAATTGCTGCAGTGCTCCAGAATTATAAATGTGTCCTGTCTTAATTTGACTTTGCTGCGATGTTCCAGAAAGTTTGAATTGATTCAGACCCTTCAGACCCTTTGTTTATGCGATAATCCACTGATAAAAGAGCGACCTCTTGTCTAAACCATGTGGTTTATAGATTGTTGTAGCAGCGATCTGACTATAATCCAGTGACTTTGATTAAGCTGGAGTGTTGAATTGTGTTATCTCAAGTGGACCTGTGCTGAAAAAAAAATTGAGGAAAAGCCGCTGTGCTTATCTCATCTCCTTGAATATTAAAATTGTTGCGGCGCCTATTGAGCTGCAGATAAATCCATTATCAAAACATCATTCATCTGAACGGATCCTCCTAATGTGTTCACCTGTTGCTGAGAAGCTAAATTAACCTGAGATCATGTGGAAATTTGAGAGTAAACTGTTCAATCAGAAGTGGTTAGCGTTCTGTCTGAGGTTCCCGATAGTGAGAACTGATTGTTTTAATGTTGGAAACTGCTGCTGCGTGTTTGTAACTGCTGGATATGAAGCTTAGGAGAGCTTGAATCACAGTGACAACGTGTAGCCCAAAACAGCTAACCCCTTTCAGGGGGGCGGTACAAGACACACAAGACACACCTCACCTTTGGCGAGCAGTTTGCTGACCCCCCCCCCCCCCCCCACCCGATAAACAGCAGGTGGGCTCAGCTGGGGGGTGAGAGAGGACACTGGCGTTGTTTGTTCACTGCTTCTCCACCCGCAATCTTTAAATTGCGTTTATATAGCTTGATTGCTCTTCTAGTTCCCTGTGCTAATGTTGTGCTATTGTGATATTTTGCAATATTTTGCACTTGTGCTACTTTTACGAGCCCTGTGCACTAGTTTTTCTGGAGTTCGTATCCTACGTCTCACCCACCTTTTCTCTACTGGTGGGGTAGCTTGATAGCTAGTCACCTACCTGCTACAGACAACTTCTAGCTGTTAACCTTGTTCCACCTGGAAAAAGGCTCTCTGGATCCCAACCCTCATATTGCCTTGACGGACAACTTTTCTCCCTTCCACCTCCGTCCCAGTGCTTGGTGGTAACGTTGTCTGGCTAGCATCCCTCCTTGGTCAGTATGGTGTTCAGCTATTCCAGCTCGCAACTCAGCCGACTAAATCCTGCAACCACTCCTGGACTTAACATCCCCATCATTAAAGAACCTGGACTTCTTCGCCGCCCTCGCTACATTCATAGAGGCTCCGGCCGAAAATTCCTCTACCATTACCAGACAAGCTGCTCTGCTACAAACATCTCATCTCTCTGGTAATCCGTTGCACGTTTGACGCGTCATCAGAGCACTGTCACCCCAGCAACCATCAACACTGGTAATATCGCGAGATCTCTGCTGTCCAGCATGGGAAACACCACGACATCCCTGAACTCCCGGCTGGATACATTTCATGGAGTGGACTCCAGTATGCACAGAGTGGATTTTAATGCCTTGCGACCTGTACAGAGATTCACCTCACAGTCATTGATCAAATTCAAACTCTTCAACACTCAGTCCATAAATAATAAATCCACACTGATTGAAGAACATATCAGTGAGAAAGGACTTGACTTCATGTCTCTGACGGAAACCTACCACCAAGCAGAGGTTCACTCTGCCCTAAATGAAGCATGTCCCTCCAGCTACAGTTACTTGGAGGCAACCTGCAGCACTGGCCGCCGTGGTGGCCTAGCTGTCATTCACCGACAGGACCTGGAGCTGTCTTCCATCTCGCTGCCCGCAACATCCTCCTGTGAGTGCCATGCATTTAAATGTAAGCCCCCCTTTCCCATGATTGTTCTCCTTATCTAACCCAACTCTGCTTTCATCCTGGAAATGTCTGATCACCTCACAACACTCTGCACTACCTCTGACAATATCATTATCTTGGAAGATATAAATATTCATGACGACACCCCCTCTTGCCATCACGCTGCTGATTTCCTAGCCACACTGGAAAAAATGCCCCTTCCAAAACAAACAAACAAAAAAAACTTATTTCAACCTTGAAATAAGTGAAAAAATCTGCCAATAGAACAAGTGAAAATTTGATTGGTAAGATTTCTTGAAATAAGATATGATATTTAGAGTATTAAGATCTTAAAATTAGCAGGGAAAACTTATTTTAAGCTATATTTTACCAATATTGTCAAGCTTAGCTGTAAATTAGTATTTTTTCACTCAAAATAGATTTTTGCTTTCATGTCAGCTTCTTAATTTGAGATGTACTCAACTTATTTTTAGTTGTTTTACAGTGGCACTTCTCTAGATTTAAGACCATCTTGTACTTAAAATAAGATTACATAGATTAATTCAAGCATTTTGAGGTATAAGGTCTTCTCACAGTTAGCTAGAAATTCTAATATTTAGTCATGTTTTGACAGCATTTGGAGGTGTTGTGTGTTAGGGTAAGCCAGCTATGCCCAAAAGTAGGTGTTTTTAACTTAACACATTAGCAAATTTGACAGTATGAACTTACATGAATTAAGAAGCATGTTTGCATTAACATGGTGCATTCACTTGTAAAAATAAAACTTAGGTGTCGCAGGCTGGATGCGATTCCTGAACTCTTTCGCAGGATGGATGCCAACTTGGAGAAGTTGTCAGCTCAGCTCCAGTGAAATTGGCCACCGAATTTGGATATATTTGAACAAAGACACCGGGAGACTCAGAGAGACTCAAAGGCAGTTGGAAAATTTGCAGTGTCGGCCTGACCCAAAACAATTGTTATCTTCATTGGCTCCCTGAGATTGCCGGCCTTCCCAAGGCCGGTATCTCTCCACTATCCTGGATGTTATGCAGACAAGATGCTCCACCCTATCTCCTCCACCACCAACCCCCCTACTCTTGTGAACTTTTTTTCTGGATCAGAACTCTCCGAGGTCGTGTCCACGGCTACAGCTGTGTCTTCATCATCAGTTATCAGACGGCAGAGACAATGGGTTGGGACTGAGTGGAGATGAAGTACACGGGCTTACACATACACACACATGAAGACACATATAACACGCACACCCCCTCCAACTCAACGCCTTCGTGGCTCCCCACCCCCCTCCCTCCCTTGTCGCAGTTGCGAGGCGCTCAAGTGTGGCTGCGTGAACGCACCCCCAGTGTCTGTGCTGTGACACCTACCCTCCCCGTGCCTTAATATTTTGAGTTTGTAGTAATACTGAGCAAACTCTATTTGCCAACAAAAGCTTTCCAATAAGCCAGGCTCTTTTTGTAAGACGGTGTGAGGTCTTTTTCATGGATTGTGTCGCAAATGTAGCCGGAGGCTGTCTCCCTCCTGGCCACTGTTTGGCACTGTGCCAACCGACCAGCCACTGATTACTGGGCGGCACCATGCGCACCCTTATATACAGGTGTGTGTGGCCACGCCCGGTCTCTGTTCCGCTCCTTGCTGCTCCCGTGGTGGCTGTGGCCTGTCGAGCCAGCGTGGTGTATTAAGCGTGGCAGCTTGATCCCTCGCTGCAACCGTCATCGGTGTGCCCGTCTGGTGTCTGCAACAGCCGTTGAGGCACCCAGATCTCCCTTACCCCGGTAAGCGCTGTGCGGTCTTCCCTATTTGATCGGCTGTGTGCGTAAAAGCACTATTAGTAACGGTCTCCGCTCCTTGCAGCGTGCCTGACTGCTTGGTCCAGGGGAGGCGAGAGTGGCCTGCTGGAGCCCTGTGGTGTCCAGCTTACCTGTCCGCTCTGGTACGTTTGTCCGCACGTTGTCTGCCTGTCTTGTTTATCCGCCGCTCAGCGCTCAGCTGATCTGCCCGTAATGCCTACTTTTCAGGCGGTGCATTAGAGCCGCGCCTGTGAGGCTTGCATCCTGTCCTCCGGGTTGCTGCATAGGCTGAACTATTTTGGTACGTATTAATTTACTTTTTCAGTTGGCATCAATCCGTTTAATTAATTTATTTAACATCAGGTTTTGGGTTTTTTTCCTTTTTTGTTTAGCGGCCCTGTAATCGGCCGGCCACAGTCGTCATACCTGGAAGCGGTGCTGCTGTTTTGAGTTTCGTTTCTTTGTTTTGAGTTTCTTTTCTTCGTTTTGGTTTTGCGTTATCTGTTTTGGTTTCGGTTCCCTTTGTGTTAGTTTTCGTTCTTTTGTTTTGGTTTCCGTTGCTTCGTTTTGGTTTTCTTTATTTCGATTCTTTTCTCTTTTGTTTATTTTGCATCGTCCGGCGGAGCAGACTACGTGTTGGGGCCTGACGCTGACCGTCGCCTTCCCAGCCAACACGTCCAAGTGGGGCCCACATGGGATTTTCTTGGGTTACATGGGCTTAAACTGGGCATGGGCTTAGAATGGGCTTTTAATTGGGTTGGTGTTGGGCCCCACATGGGCATCCCAGAAGAATATACATGGGCAAGAGATGGGCATCCCACTTGGATGGCACACATGGGTACTAGATGGGTCCCATTTGGGCTATATTCTCTGTTTGAAACAAGCAGTAAGTTAATTTGTTTAGGTTAAATTAATATGTATATATGCATTGTTGTATTTTCTACACTTAGGGCATCATCAAAATGTTTTGGCGGCGCCACTTTAATGTAATCTAAACTTAAAAAATTCTGACATACATGGGATGTTTGCACAGCCTCAACCACAGCAACAACCGCACTTGATGCCATCTTGCTCAGTGAACACGATTGACAGCGAGAGAGTTATCACATTCGATTAAAATACGTTAAAACAATTCAAATTGGTCTGTGGCGCACAGAGATACAAACCTGAAGAAAGCCAATTAAAACGCAGCCTCAGGTCACATGCTCACCTTTCAGGCTCAGGACTTAAGAAGAGTTTTTTAAGTTTCATTGCCGCCATAATTTTTGAAGGGGAGTTTGCGAAATCTGCATTGCGCCCGTAAGCTCACTGAAGGTAAGTCCTGAATAGCTAACAAAAATATGGAACTGAAAATTCATAGCACTGTGTTAACGCCCAACGTGGTGTCGCCTCGCCATTGCGAAATCTCGTCATTCCGATCATTGGTTTCAATGCATTCGGACGAGCGGCCCATTTTTAACGTAGCTAGGTGGCTAAACGTTGTTAGCTAACATGCTAGGATTCAAGTGAACTTAACGTTGGTTATAATGTCCTAACCTGCCAATGTAGACTAACTAGAGCTGCACAACTGTCAGATGATGTTTTCCTCCTGTAGAAGTTCTTACCAACATTTTTTTCTGAAAATATAAATTTAAGAACGATGATTAATTTGAGACGTGCTCACGAAGAAGTACTACATTACCCACAATCCAAACGTGTGACAGCGGGGTCTGTGATTCGTCAAGCTCGCTGTTACCCGCGAATGGGTGGTTCCGCTAGCAGTTAGCGTTTGATGCCGGTGAGTTTATGGTTACACAGTGTAGATATCTATACAGGATGAATAAAACGTTGCTGCAAATTTATGCTTTTTAGATGTAGGTGTTGTCAGTGGCATGCCTTCCGTCATGAGGCAGGCTGAGCTTCAGTAACATCACCATGCAAGCGCATATCACTAATAAATGTGGCAAGGTGTGTCTTCATCTTGTTTTTTCTTCTATTTCAAGGGTCGTTGGAACAGATAGGACAGCTGGTCTCTATCAACCACACTCAGATCCCCCCCTCCACCCCCACCCCCGGACAATAGCATCGGGCATTGGTGATGTCTGGATGTGTCCTAATCGGGATCAGTGTGCCATTATAATCTGGAATACATTAATCTAGAGACTCTATTTCAACTTTAAAAAGTAAGCACAAGTCTCATGTATTGATGTAATATTCCATGTTTCGAGTTTTTGATCAATCTCTGTTCAATAACCATTATCTTTTTTGGAGAAACTTTGAGTTTGTAATGGTTGTATATGTTAGCTTCTTGCCTGAAACTTTAAAACAAATTGAATTGTCATCATGACACCGTGGATCTGTGGATAAAAATAAATTCTACATGTTTAGCTTTATATGCTTCTAATCTCATTCTTTTACTCTTCAGTTTTTTTGATTTATCATATTCAATACCAGTGCTGCTATATTGAAGGAAGTATCAACGGTCTCTGTTCATTAAATACATAAATTTCATTTTAGTTTATTTTTATATGCCCTTCTTTAGTAAGCTAAATGTATTTAATTGGGTATAATGTAATGTATTTTAGCCCATATGCATCTGCTGTGGCCCACAGGAGCACTACCTAGTTGGGTTTCATCATCAACCCCTGAACTCCATAGGCCCCACATGGGAAGTGCTGGTTTTGCCGATATGGGACCTGTATGAAGCCCAACAGGGGCCCTTCATCAACCCATGTAAGAGAATTTCTGTGGGCCCCTAGTGGGGATAACCTGCTCTGCCCATGTGGGACTTGTATGAAGCCCAATAGGGGCCCATCATCAACCCATTAGGGCTAACACATGTGGGGCCTCCATGGAAACTGAGGACAAAATTAGCTGGGCCCCAGTTGGGCAGCCAATCTGGGCCCCACTTATCAGCCCTGGTGGAATCCATCTGGGCCCCACATGAGTGTGCTGGCTGGGTTGTCCTGCTCCGAGACCGAGGGCCTAATTGATGACCCACGCCACGTGATGGATATATTTTAAACCCTTTATTCATTTGTCTCATTTGTTTTCTGTAGTTGGTATTATTTGATTAGTTTAAGTAATCCCTTTTCTTGTGTTCCTTATTGTGTTAGATCGATTTAGTTATTTCTGTTCCTTTTCAGATTGTTTAATTGCTCCATGGGTATTTTCTTTGTCGTTTCTTTTCTTCCATTGCACCTACACCACTGTGGTGAAGCCCCTGGGCAGGTTTTATTAATTGTGTCTTGTTCTGTTTCAGGTGCTGGCTGCTGACAGCGGCAGTTTAACCTATGGTGGTGGTGCGTTCCTCACAGTCCCCTCCCGCTTTGCCGTCGTGTATGTGTGTGTGCAGTGTCACGGGTGGTTTATTTTGGATCCCTTCTCCCTTTTTGGTTTCCTGCCGCATGGTAAGCGCCAGCCCTGACCTTATCCCCCCCCCCTTCTTGCCCAGGTGCCTGTTTTATTGTGTGGTGTGTGCTATTTTTGTTCTTTTTCTTTAATTTGGTTAATAAAGTTTGTTTCCTTTTAAATGACAAACCGTCTCGCCCCGTGGTATCTCTGAGCCTGCGTGACCTTGTCTGGTTAAAATCTTAGCTTAGCATTTCCTGGGGTGCAGTTCCCCAGGTGGTGTTGTCGGACACTCTGGTGATATACCAACCAACCCCCTCCTCTCGCCACACAAAGGACCTCAGTTTATATGATTGAAAGCAGTCTGGCTATGCACTTGGGGTATGTGAAGTGTAGAGCATAATAGGTATGAGGTATGAGGTATGAGGTATAAAGCACCCTCTGTGACCTTGTCTTTCAGGAACGTAGTTACTGGCACATCTCCCACAGCCAGGAGGCAGTTGCATGGGCTGACAATCAGGACTGAACAGGAGAGGGGGCGTTTCCTCAAGTAGGCACTGGGGTCTTCTTTTTCCTTTCAAGTTATGAAACATAAATCATTTCATTAAGATGATGCACCTCTAATTAAAAGATAATTTTGGTTATTTTGTACCTAGGATGCATTTCCTTTTACATAGGCTCTAAGCCTCCCAAAATACAGAAATTTTTGATATAAAATATCAATACGATTAGAGAATATGAAAATGCATTTGTGTTTGGTGTGCAAAATTGCTTTGCCAAACACTGTGTTCTTCAGTTTAAGGGAATGTATTGCCAAGCCAGGCTAGGTTACTTTCATAGATTTATCCATCCTTTCTATAGTTAATATGTTACATATACTCCAGTTTCAGTTCATAAGAAAAAGGTTCTACCAAGTCAAATATGTATGAATGTTTTTGATTTACTTTTAAATGAATGAAAATTTCAATAGTCTAGACTTCTTGGATTTCACTGTGTTAACAATAGAGTTAGATTTGGTTGAGTCTCAACTGCAGATAATCTTCATATCCATCTTTGCGGACTCACATCTTTGCATTTTTTACCTTCGAGTGTGCATAAACTATACATTAAGAATTTACCTTGTAAGTACCAAAGGTTAAAAAAAAAAAAATGCTTCCCTTTATTTTTTTCAATGCCGGAGCTTTTGTTGCTTCAGTCAGTCAGAATTAATATAGAACTGTTTTTTAGCACTGCTCACCTTAAGAACATGTATGAGAGCTTCACTTGGATCTCCAAGTTTCTTCGGTGGAGCAGATGCAGAGGGGAACAATGGTGGCAGCACACTAAGGATCCTGACAGCCTGTTCAGCTGTTTGGGAAAATATTCATTATAGTTACAGTATCTCATGAAAGTGAGTACACGTTTCACATTTTTGTAAATATTTTATTGTATCTTTTCATGGGACAACACTAAAGATATGACACTTTGATACAATGTAAAGTAGTCAGTGTACAGCTTGTATAACAGTGTAAATGTGACTCGTTAGTGTTACAAGGTCTCAGATGTGTATGGGGAGCAGGTGTGTTAAGTTTGGTGTTATCGCTCTCACACTCTCTCATACTGGTCAATGGAAGTTCAACATGGCACCTCATGGCAAAGAACTCTCTGAGGATCTGAAAAAAAGAACTGTTGCTCTACATAAAGATGGCCCAGGCTATAAGAAGATTACCAACACTCTGAAACTGAGCTGTGGCACGGTGGCCAACACCATACAGTGGCAGGTTCCACTCAGAACAGGCCTTGCCATGGTCAAGCAAAGAAGTTGAGTGCTTGTGCTCAGCGTCATATCCAGAGGTTGTCTCTTGAATATAGACCTATGACTGCTGCTAGCATTGCTGCAGAGGTTAAAGGAGTGGGAGGATCAGATTGTCAGTGCTAAGACCATATGCCGCACACTGTATCAAATTGGTCTGTATGGCTGTCGTCCCAGAAAGAAGATGATGCACAAGAAAGCCCGCAAACAGTTTGCTGACGACAAGCAGACTAAGGACATGGATTACTAGAGCCATGTCCTGTGGTCTGATGAGACCAAAATAAACGTATTTGGTTCATTGTGATGGTGTCAAGCATGTGTGGTGGCAACCAGTTGAGGAATACAAAGACAAGTGTGTCTTGCCTACAGTCAAGCATGGTGGTGGGAGTGTCATGGTTTGGCTGCATGAGTGCTGTCGGCTGTGGGGAGCTACAGTTCATTGAGGGAACTAAGAATGCCAACATGTACTGTGACATACTGAAGCAGAGCATGATCCCCCCCCCTGGAAACTGGGCAGCAGGGCAGTATTCCCACATGATTAGGACCCCAAACACACCTCCAAGATGAAGAAAGAAGAAGAAAGAAACTGAGGGTAAAGGTGATGGACTGGCCAAGCATGTCTCCAGACCTAAACCCTACTGAGCATCTGTGGGGCATCCTCAAACGGAAGGTGGAGGAGCACAAGGTCTCTAACATCCACCAGGTCTGTGATGTCATCAGGGAGGAGTGGAAGAAGATTCCAGTGGCAACCTGTGGCTCTCTAGTGAACTCTATGCCCAAGAGAATTAAGGCAGTTCTGGAAAATAATGGTGGCCACACAAAATATTGACACTTTGGGCACAATTTGGCCATTTTCACTTAGGGGTTTACTCACTTTTTTTTCACTTTCCTGTCTCCCCTGTTTGTCTAGATTGGTGTATGGGCTGCACCTGCCGGCGACCTGTGCCAGCCCTGCCTCCCGCCACACCTGCAAATCATCAGTCATCACTCAACTACTTCACCTGCCTGTATATAAGTCCAGCACAGTTCTCCAGTATTCGTGGAATCGTCTGCTTGTCTAAGTGGTATTCTACCAGTTACTCTTTTGGGATCTTCACTCCGTTTATGCATATGCTGATTTGGACTCTCTGCTGAACCATTCCGGCAATCACGTAATAATATTTTTGTAGATAATTTCAACTGGCCATCATAAGTATTCTCAACTTTATTATTATTAATCAGAATCAGAATGCCTTTATTAGTCCCTTGAAGGAGAAATTTAACCGAGAGGTTTTGCCATATGATCATCAACCTCTTTGGACCAAAGTCCTGCAGCCAGCCTCAACCCATCTGTCTGGATCAAATAGCCACCGAAAGAGCCTCTCCTCTTCTCTTTGTAACCCAGGTTACCAGGCCTTATTAACAGTCCAGTTCACCAGTTGATTAATTAGACCAATAAATTAATTAAAAAAAATAAAAAAATTTCCATGTGACAGATAAATGACAATCTTGCATAAAATGAATAAATAGGATTTATGGTTAAAAATCGTAAATATGTTAATAATTAGATTAAAAAGATCAACACATACAAGTTCATTTATCTGTTTTAAAAAGAGTATTTTATTTCATTTCAAGTGTGGCAAAAGTGTCTTTCTCAAAGTGTAAAAGATTCGGGTGACATGAGGCGTTCGCGTGATAGTGTAACCAATCAGACGCCACCAGGGCGTACGTACCTGGGTGCTTCCGTTTTTTCTCTCTCCCTGCTGGATCTCTCAGAAGCAGCGGTGTGCTAGCCTCCTGCTGCAGACTATGCCGATTTTTGTCTGAGAAGGCCAGATATTCCAAGTCTAAGTCGCTTTTATTGTCAGAGCAGAGAGCAGAGCTTTTCCTTTCTGCCATGGGTAGATGAGCGGACCGTGTGTTTTGCAACAGAAGCGGAGGAGAACGTGAGTTGTGTTAATTAGCATTCGGCGCTAACTCTGCGCTAGCTCCAGCACTAGTTCCAGTTATTAGCCACATCCATTGCTAAATTATAAAGGTTACACGTTACTGAACTCCCATGTCCCTGTCTCTTAAAAAAGCGGGATCCTGGACTGATGAGAGCCGTGTATTGTGCACTGTGTCCGGAGTGTGTGTTTGTATATGAACTGTGAGCCTCTGGTGAGTAACTTTTACTGAAGTTGGTCTGATAAATGGAGTGAAATGTGCAGCTTCTGCCAATGTTAATATGGATCAATGAGGCATTATTTTGAAGAATGTGGTGGTTAAAAACAAAAAAAGTTTTATATTACAGTGTTTTGTTTACATTTACCCTCGTTCTGTTTTTTTTTTTGTTTTTTTTGTTTTTTTGAGTGACGGTAGAAAAAAAAAGAGAAAAGGGAAAGAAATGTTCAGCCATTTTGCCTCATGTTAATACTGAGAAATGTATTCAGTTCATTGAATTTACAGAAAAAAAAGTGGTTAAAATAATTAAGAAGCTGTGTTACAAAGTATATGCATAAAATGTGTGTTTATATGTATTTATTTAAATTTAAAGATATGTTTTATTTATGTGAACAATACAGTAACCCTGTTTTTGGCCTTTATAGGCCAGGTCTTTTTTTCTTTTCCTTTCCCTTGTATGGATTCCTGTGTTGATTTGCAAGACATCTTCTTCTACTGGGGATTCTTCCTGTGTCTGTAAAGGTAGAACGGGGCCTCAGTGGTTGTGGCAAGCCAACCCAAAAGACAGAGACTGGAATTTATACAGGGACTGTGATTTATTTAAAAAAAAAAAAAAAAAAAGGACTGATTTATTGAGGACTGTGGTTGATATCTCATGTCTGAAGAGCTGAAAAGCTAAAATTGTTTTTTTTTTATTTTGTTTATCTTTCTACAACTTCATTTTTTCATTTAATACAATACAACACACTTAAAAACTTACCTTTGATGTGTGTGAGGTTCTTTACTCGGTCACTCAATGCATTTTGCTATTACACCCTTTCTCCTGTAGCGATTTAAACTTCTGACTACTGGTCCACAAGGTAATTAATGCACTGATGAAATAAATATCTGTATCTCCCAGTCTTTTATCATTAGCAGTTAGAGCTGAGGCAGGTTACATCTTACTGACGCCAAAGGACCTGCCCCTGAAACATCTCTGTCCAATCTTGGCTCTCAACACCGCGGCTTGACTGGTCCTTCCCATTGGACCGCACGCAGTGCAGATCACAGCGACGAGCGACAGTCAGGGTCCATTTGGGTCAGTTCGGGACAGGCCATCATTGGAGCACCGCAGGCACAGAAGTAGGCATCCTCCATGCTGCAGTTGAGAGGAGTTGGTGTTGTAGGCAATAACAATCTCGATTCTCATTAGGCTCGCTTAGTCATTAATTCAAGAAATTAACACTACATTCATGTCCTCATTCTTTTCAAAACTACTTCTCACTATCTCCGAAATCATTCATTTTATTATCCTGCTATAGCTTCTTCATCCAGTTGTTTGTATTACCTCATATAATCCATATTATTCATCATACCATTCATTATTCATATCTATTCTCAATATTGTGCCAAATAAATAATACTTTTCACTTAAGTTGTTGTCAGACAGTGTCCTTTTGAGCTGGAAATAGACAATCACTGTATCGAGACCTTACGCTTCAGATGATGAGACTGATCTACCATTAATTCATTAATTGTTATTGAATAAGCATTAAAACAAGAATAAATAAAATCTTTCTGATCTGATGAAGGTTGGTGCCCCTTTCTATATTAACGAGCGCAAACATTAATCCCATTGACATCATTCTTGGCCATTGTTTTACATATAGTTCATGTGTGCACAGAGATATTGGACTGTGCCAGTGATTTCTGTAAGTCTTTAGCAGACACTCTAGGGTTCTTTTTTACCTCTCTGAGTATTCTGCGCTGAACTTTTGAGCGAACCATGGTGCACATCAGACAATGCTTCTCATCAAGACAATTCTTACCAGGTGTGTGTTTTATAGTGGGCAGGGCAGCTTTAAGCCACTCATCAGTGATTGGGCGCACACCTGACTTAAATTGTTTGCTAAAAATTGGTTTCAATTGCTCTCTAAGTCTCCTTAGGCAGAGGGTTCAGTTATTTATTCCTCCCCCTTCTGTCATTGTTTGCATGCTATCCTCATTAAAATATGAAAACCTATAAATGTTTGGGTGGTTTTAGTTAAAGCAGACACTGTTTTTTCATCTGTGTGATTTTGACAAAGATCAGATCACATTTGATGGTGATTTTATGCAGAAATGTGAGAAATTCCAAAAGGTTCAGATACTTTTTCATACCACTGTATATATTTTTAATTTTTATCATTAAAAGTGATTAAAAAAAATACCATGCAAACACACATAAATATGCAGAGTATAAAATATAAATAATAAATATGTTAGGCAAAAAGTGCTTAAAAAAGGGGGGGGTTAAGTGCCCAGATAAGTGCTATTAATGAAGTTTTAAAACACAATCATAAATTATAAGGCGCTCTAAAAAATTCCAACAATTTTGCATATAGGTATAGCTAAAATGTGCTTTTTATTATCAAAATAGAAATTTCATTAAATTTGTTCAGATAGAACACGGAAAATTGTTGTAAGGAATAAATAAATAAATATGATGACAATAAAACAAGACAGTCATTAAACATCTCTGTTCCTTTAAAAAAAGGGGGGCGGGGGGGGTTAATATTCCGTTAAAATTTCTCGTTCAGTCCTGTTCGCTAGATTGTTTTGAGCTGGTGGATCCATCTCCTCTCCGCTGCCCGCTGCTGCGTCGTGGACTGCCGTTGGTTGCTCTCAAGGTCCAAACTCTGGAGGTTGTGCAGGCCTTGTGCAGAGTTAAAAGAGGGATACAAAAAAAAAGGAAGGGGAAGAAACTTAAAATTATGGCAGCTCCCTTGTGTATGTCTCTCTGGCTGTGGATAAAAGTGAAGGACGTTAGTACCGTAAGAGGAAATAAGAGCGACTTTTTGCCAAGTCAAGCCAGCTGCTCCAACATGTCAAGTGCAATACGGGACTATTGCAGACTTTATGGTATCTCAACCAACCAGTTTGGTACTATGATCCTGGATTGATTTTGAGTCATTGGGTCACTTGACCTGGAAGCTATTGAGCTAAAACAAAGTGTATCTCAACCAACCAGTTTGGTACTATGACCCTGCAGTGATTTTGAGTCATTAGGTCACATGACCTGGAAGCTATTAAGACAAAATGTCATTTCAAAAATTAATATAAAAAATATGAAGTTTAAATATAAGGTTAAACAAGAATGACACAACCTTTCCTGATTTCGGTGAGGCAAGTATGTGATACAGTAAACATACATACTCGTGTCTTGCAAATCAGAGGTATATACTCATCTATTATTATAATTCCTAATAATGTTAACATCTATAACAAAGACTTTTTTTTAACAATGTAAGTTTCATATCTTAAATTACAAATACTTAATTGCAAATATATACATTTATGTACTTACAGATTAAAAAAAAAAAAAAAAAAAAAAAGCAGTACCTAAACTGACATTGCAGTAGTGGAGTCTGTCTAGCTCTCACAGCAAATAACTGCACAGACTGCACAGCTGTTTAAATGTCGTCACTTTGTCATGCCCCTCGGCATCCACTAACTGACACTTACTTTCTGACCGACTCGCGCTTGCATTTTTATCGCAGTTTTAATTTATGTGCAAAGGACACAATCCCAATCGCTGCCCTTGATTTTTGGAGTTGGTCTTCACCCAAATCCAGACACTGCTCATAAAACCATCTTTGGCATGTGTCACACTATCTGAAAAATGAAATGAGCAAGGACAAAATCTTTATCATCGTGTGTGCAATTAAATTGAAATATGCAACAGAGAATAATTTCTGTTTGTAGGCAAGAAAATGTTTGCCATAATCATTTCAATTCAGATTTGGATTACGAGATTCATGTCCACTGCATTGCACTTTGACAATGTGTGTAATATGCTGTGTTAATCTTTTCTAATTAAATAACAAAAAGCCAGCATCTTGAAGTCATTGAAGGAAGAATGTGGCTCCATCGAATTTCCACCGCAGTAGAACAAAGGCTAATATAGTTTTGAAAGCTAGGGTCTCTATCTGTGTAGAGGACAATAGACTACAGTTCTGGCCACCAAATATTACAATGGAAGGGCACAGTTATATTTTTAATCCTTATTATTTTAGTCATAGTCTCAACATTCAGTATCTTTTTCATTTATAGTTTTTAGGGATGTTGGGAAGTTAAATAGCCCATGACATTGCTTATAGTGACTTCGTACTTAGTTTAGAAAATTCTGAGAGCCACTCTTTTATAACTATACAATAAACCCCAAATCATAAATATACAAGAAATGGTGACAAAAACTCACCAACGAATAGTTGGAGGCCCTGATCCAGGGGGCTTTGAGGCAGAGCACAGTTGCACAGTTGTTGTCCAGGAATAATAAAATAAATAGAAAATATAAATATGTATAAAATAAAACAAATTTCTGTTATAACTGACATATGTACACATTGCATAGTTTATTGGCAGCTGCGTTGCTATGACATTATGTGTAGCTTGTCAACTGGATCATTAATAATCATCAACTAAGGCATGTTGAAGGAGTTTTCAAGTCTGTTTACTACATTTAGCTAGCAGTATTCTGAATCTTTATTGAGGGAAAAATACAGAAATAAATAAATCTACACCTTTGCGGATTTGAAATGATACAGCTTCTGTTTCAGTTCCATTTGACTGTATAGAAGTTAGCTAAGAGTTCTTTCTGATTCTGTGATAGGATGTTGAGTTCATTTGAGATATATGGGATACATAAATGTGATTTTTTTTTCATAAAATCTATGACACTTTTGACTAAGACAATATGAAATGTGTGGACTCTTTTACAGAGGCTGTAGTTAATTTGGATGGGTTCAATTGTATTTACTATAACAACAAGATGAACTGTTTAAAAAGAAGAGAAAAATGATTTAAACCTGAATCATTCAGTAATGCCAGTGCAAACTTAGTCCTTTCCAAAGTCATCTCCTTTGATGTTCCAAAGGACATGAGAGGTAAGTATAGTAGTACCTAAAACGTGTAAATGACAAACTACATGGGCTGTGACATCATCCCTCACTTCAGTAATATATACACCAATGAAAATACATTAAATTTAAGTGTGAATTTATTATTTGGACATCAATGACTTTTCTTTTTACATTGCACGTTTTTTTTTTTTCCAGAACTATAATTTATGGTATAATAATAATTATCCATTTTACTTAAAATTATGTATTGAAGATGGTTAGATAACTACATTTTTGTTGTACTGTTGTACTGTGATACTTTGTACATTGAATCAAGACAATGAATTAAAAAGCACACAAAACATATGAGGTTAAAGGGAGTACACGCAATGTAATTTTGGACATAGTGACATATCAGCACAACATTTTTCCTACCCATCATGGTACCTTGTGGAAATTACCGACTCTAGTTATGTCACTACCTAGAAGAGCAACAGTTGTCTTTTTTTAGAGCAACTGGCATGTTGTCAGTGACTACGTTGACATGCAGTCAATATTCGGGTTATGGTCAATATTCCAGTTTCTGAAACATTCGGAATAACCTGTTTACATGCGTGAGCAAACAGGGTTATTCCTGTATACACGGTAATTATAACCAATTGGGATATCCCGATCAAAACTGTGACGCACGGATAACGTGTCGACGCACTGAGAACGTCATGACGCAATGCATGTCATTTCAGCTTCGTAACTTTTCGCTCACCTTCTTGTATATCTCGCTATCCCAGTACTTTCCACCGTCTACAACAGACCTGATATTCATGTCTTTCACCACACTTACGAGGTGACTTGTCTCCTCCTCGCTCCAAAAGTGTGGTGTCCTCCATTTCACCATGTTTTCAACAAGTAGTTCCTGCACTCAAAAGACCAAGATTCCTTGCGAATAGAACGTGCGCAGAACACAAATTAATGTTCCGTTCAATGGGGATATTCCGATATGCGTATACATGACCAAATATTCGGGTTAGAAAAGGAGTAACCCAGGGGACATATTCGGGTTTTTAAAAACCGGAATATGACATTCTGCTTTTGTATACAGACGTAAATCTACATCAAAGACAGATTGAAGCACTAAAGCCTTGTTCTCCCAAATCCATTTGATTCCACCGTGATCACAGCTGAAAGAATAAGACTAAAATGCCATAAGATTACATCTAAGCAAGATGTTAATTTAATGGAATACACATTACATTATCAGACTGATATATCAATTTACGCATTCACATAGTCAGTGATTTTATGCCAGCTGTCCTTCCTGCATTTAACAGCTGCAGCTGTTTTGCTTTTAGTCTGGATTATGTGTTCTTCATATTAGACTTCTCCATCTTTGTGATTGGTTGTATGCTGCAAACTCCGCCCCTCTATGTGAACATGCTCACGGCTTGATTGGGAAACCCTGGGTTAATATACTGAGTTGATAACCACTGTAGTGGTACTGCTTATCCTGACTGCCTTTGTTAGGTTTAGTGAAGCCAGGTAACAGAAACAGATCCTGAGTATGCTGAACCTGCTTCATGGTACAGGTCCCTGCACTCGATGCGTTGCCTGCCGGCAATCGTCCACATCAACAATAACAAAGAAGAATACCGGCACTCAGACCTCACTGACTCATGTTGATCTCTCCTGACTAGATCCTTGCTCATGTTGTATGAACTCTCAGATGTATGTTGCTTTACGTAAAATGATAATCTGCTCTGGAACCCTCTGTGGAGAAGGAATACAAGTAATGCAACAGGTTGTTTTTTGTACAAAATGTTTTGTGTTCAAATACATGAAGGAACCTGACCTGCAGGTTTTGTAGCCATGTTCTTAACTTAGTAGGTACAGTACTTTGAAAGGAATCAGTGATGGCCTCAAAAGATCAAAAGAATCAGTGATGTCATAAAGAACTATGATGGCCATGCTGTTATCAGACTATCGGTCTTGTTTTATGTTAAACAAGTTATCCTGTTTTTGGCAAGGTACCCCCCCCCCCATAGTACATAATATACATACTGAGTATATGTTGGAACCCACTGTTTGAAGAGAAGTAATGCAAGGTGCAATGGTTTTCCAAAATGTGATGTTCAAATACATGAAGGAAAAACTTCAATCTTTTTCCTTGTCTTTTGCTTTGTTAAGGTATTTGAATCATTTGTCAGTGTGATTACATTTAATGACATCTTAATGAAAGGTTCAACTCTTTCCACTTTATTTGAATTCAAGGAAAACAGTCATGACACTGTTCTAAACTGATTTGATGGTGTAATTACATTTAATGACATCTTAATGAAAGGTTCAAATCGTTCCACTTTATTTGAATTCAAGGAAAACAGTAATGACACTGTTCTAAACTGATTTGACAGTGTAATTACATTTAATGACATCTTAATGAAAGGTTCAAATTGTTCCACTTTATTTGAATTCAAAGAAAACAGTCATGACACTGTTCTAAACTGATTTGATGGTGTAATTACATTTAATGACATCTTAATGAAAGGTTCAAATCGTTCCACTTCATTTGAATTCAAGGAAAACAGTCATGACACTGTTCTAAACTGATTTGACAGTGTAATTACATTTAATGACATCTTAATAAAAGGTTCAAATCGTTCCACTTTATTTGAATTCAAGGAAAACAGTCATGACACTGTTCTAAACTGATTTGATGGTGTAATTACATTTAATGACATCTTAATGAAAGATTCAAATCGTTCCACTTTATTTGAATTCAAGGAAAACAGTCATGACACTGTTCTAAACTGATTTGACTGTGTAATTACATTTAATGACATCTTAATGAAAGTTCAAATTATATCACTGTAGGAGGGAAATATGACAGTTTTAAACTCATTTGGCCGTGCAGTTACACTTAATGAAAAGGACTACATTTATGACACAATAATAATGGTCCCATGACAGCCAACATCAAAACCAACCATGTATGACAGTTTAATGTCATGTTTAGATATAAATAGTTTTTTAACGTTTGACAATGAGGTCTGCTATGTCATGTTTATGACAGGTTATGTTGTCTTGGTTTATGTCAAGTTGTCATGACAAAGACATCTTAAACAATGTCAACTTAGCATCAAAAGTGACATAATTTATATGTCAAGTTGTCATGACAAAGACATTTGAAACAATGTCAACTTTGCATCAAAAGTGACATAATTTACCGAATGACACTTAATGACATCTGTCATAAGGATTCATTCATGTTCATGACAGGTGTCATGTCATGATTATGACAGTCTTATGAGTCTTATGAACCCACATTCAAATAAAGTGTTACCATGTTTTTAACTATTTTGAATATTTTGTAATCCACTATTACTTTTTGAATCAGATCAAGGCTTGCCTAATTTGAGTAAGTCAGTGTACACTTTCTGTATTGGCTAATCGAATGAGAAAAGAATATAGAAAATGTTGTGTTGTTTTGGTGATTTTGATTTTATTGAACCTTCAACCACGGATGGAGGAATAGCCTGAAGAAAGAGCCACCTCTACTGGCGGTTTAAAAACCCACTGATTGGTTCCAATGCAAGCATCTGAAGAAGACTCTGAAAAGAAATGAAGATTATTAGTGTATTGATCTGTTTGTTTTCAAATGACAGAAGTATGTTTTTTCTTGTCATATTTTTGAATTTTGATTATACCTGCTTTGAATTTGTTATTGATTATGCTTAAGTTCTTGATGATTAGAATTACACTTTGTATTGAATTACAATTGTATTTCCTTGAGATTATTGATAAGAAAATAAGCAGAAGTTTGATTGGTGGTCACAGCGCCTTTTACTCCAAATCTAGTCTGGAGATGTTTGACCTGTGACTGCCTCTTCGGAACGCATTTGCGTTGTTTGTGAATCACATATACATCTATCAGGTGTGTTGTGGTTTGTGGATAGCGTGACTGTGGGCCGAAGGGGGTTCAAATTCGAGGGCTTGATGCAGTGTTCTTATGCTCATTGTTTGATATTTAAAATACTGTTGTGATTGATTTATTGTTAAAGATTTTGCTACTTCAACTCTGACAGGTGTCCTTGGATGTCACATGGTTCGATTAGTTGATTTTTGATTAGTGTTGATCTTATGATCAAAAAGGGGTGAACTGTGAGGGAATTTTCTATCACAGGCCTTCTATACAGTTAGGCGCCCAAAGGTCTCAAGGTTGGATAACACAGAGATATCAGACAGAGACACATTAAAATAATATTGAAAGGCCATTCTAGCAGACATCAGACAGGAATTCTCTTCCCCTGATCTTACTACAGGGGTAGCCGCGGTCTTATAGATAAACTGTACAGACAGATACCGGACCAATTCGAGGAAGAATACTCGAGGTCTCATTTTAAAGGAATTAGGTCAAAAGTGTCCTCGGTTAGAGGGTTGGATGTACACCCCATTAGAAAGGACATCTTCAGAGTTTGGTGTGGCACTACCTTGGTTCACTTGCGGACACTGTGTTGCTCATCAACGTCTCCTTGATGCATCAAGCCTGCAATACACACTTCTGCCTAAGACATCTGAAGTCTCCTGATGAACTCCCTCCTTCACCTCACAAGAATGTCCACCACAGTCTCGCTCATATGTAGTGATTTTGACTGTAAATTAAATGAACGTCACCATTTAAGATTCATTTGTTTTTATGTGTCACACTGTCTCAGAATGACAATTCCACTTTACAAACATTCAACTGTGAATGTTTATGAATGACAACATGGTTTCATGTGACTCCTTTTTCAGTTACTGTGAAAGACATAACGTTTTCATTTTGTACTCCTGTCACTCATATGTAGTGTGATTTTGACTGTCAAAATCACTACAAATGAGCAACACAGTGTGACACCTAAAAACGGCTGAATCTTAAATGGTGACGCTCATTTGAATTTACAGTCAAAATCACACTACATGACCTAGACAAGCACAGACTGAACACTTGTCGTGCTTTTAACAGTAACTGAAAAAGAAGTCAAATTAAAACATATTGTCCTTCATAAACATTCACATTTGAGTGTTTCTTAGGTGGAATTGTCATTCTGAGACAGTGTGACACATAAAAACAAATGAATCTTAAATGGTGACGATCATTTGATTTTACAGTCAAAATCACACTACATGAGCGAGCCACACAAAAACGTCAAAAAAGTCAAATTAAACCATGTTGTCCGTTAAAAACATTCACATTTGAGTTGTTCTCAAGTGGGAGTTGTCATTCTGAGACAGTTTTACACATAAAAACAGCTGAATCTGACAGCATTGTTTCATTTGACTTCTTTTTCATTTACTGTGAAAAGTACAAGTGCTCAGTTTGTGCTTGTCTCGCTCATAAAGTGTGATTTTGACTATAAAATCAAATGAGCGTCATCATTTAAGATTAATTTTTTTTTATGTGTCACACTGTCTCAGAATGACAATTTCACTTTAGAAACATTCAACTGTGAATATTTATGAAGGACAATATGTTTTGATTTGACTTCCTTCACAGTTTCTGTGAAAAATACTATTGTTATTGTTATGCTCCTGTCACTCATGTAGTGTGATTTTGACTGTAAAATCAAATGAGCGTCACCATTTAAGATTCATTTGTTTTTATGTGTCACACTGTCTCAGAATGACAATTCCACCTGAGAAACACTCAAATGTGAGTGTTTTTAAAGACAGCATTGTTTAATTTGATTTCTTTTTCAGATACTGTGAACAGTACGACAAGTGTTCAGTTTGTGCTTGTCTCGCTCATGTAGTGTGATTTTGACTGTAAAATCAAATAAGCGTCACCATTTAAGATTCATTTCTTTTTATGTGTCACACTGTCTCATAATGACAATTCCACTTTAGAAACATTCAACTTTGAATGTTTATGAGGGACATGTTTTAATTTGACTTTCTTCACGGTTACTGTGAAAAATACAAGTGTTGATGTTGTGCTTGTCTCGCTCATGTAGTGTGATTTTGACTGTAAAATCAAATGAGCGTCACCATTTAAGATTCATTTGTTTTCTTGTGTCACACTGTGTCAGAATGACAATTTCACTTCAGAAACATTCAACTGTGAATGTTTATGAAGGACAACATGCTTTAATTTGACTTTCTTCATGGTTACTATGAAATATACATGTGCTGACGTTGTGCTCCTGTCACTCATGTAGTGTGATTTTGACTGTAAAATCAAATGAGCGTCACCATTTAAGATTCATTTGTTTTTCTGTGTCACACTGTCTCAGAATGACAATTACACCTGAGAAACACTCAAATGTGAATGTTCATGAAGGACAATATGTTTTAATTTGACTTCTTTTTCAGATACTGTGAAAAGTACGACAGATGTTCAGTTTGTCCGTGGCTCGCTCATGTAGTGTGATTTTGACTGTAAAATCAAATGAGCGTCACCATTTAACATTCATTTGTTTTTATGTGTCACACTGTCTCAGAATGACAATTCCACCTGAGACACATTCAACTATGAATGTTTATGAAGGATGACATATTTTAATTTGACTTCCTTTTCAGATACTGTGAAAAGTATGACAAATGTTCAATTTGTGCGTGTCTCACTCATGTAGTGTGATTTTGACTGTAAAATCAAATGAGCGTCACCATTTAAGATACGTTTGTTTATATGCGTCACACTGTCTCAGAATGGCAATTCCACCTGAGAAACATTCAAATGTGAATGTTTATGAAGGACAATATGTTTTAATTGACTTCTTTTTCAGATACTGTGAAAAGTACGACAAATGTTTAGTTTTTGCGTGGCACGCTCATGTAGTGTGATTTTGACTGTAAAATCAAATGAGCGTCACCATTTAAGATTCATTTGTTTTTATGTGTCACACAGTCTCAGAATGACAATTCCACTTTGGAAACATTCAACTGTGAATGTTTATGAAGGATAACATGTTTTAATTTGACTTCTTTTTCAGATACTCTGACAAGTACGACAAGTGTTCAGTTTGTGCGTGTCTCGCTCATGTAGTGTGATTTTGACTGTAAAATCAAATGAGCGTCACCATTTAAGATTCATTTGTTTTTATGTGTCACACTGTGTCAGAATGACAATTCCGCTTTAGAAACACTCAAATGTGAATGTGTATGAAGGACAGCATTATTTCATTTGACTTCTTTTTCAGATACTGTGAAAAGTACGACAAATGTTCAGTTTGTGCTTGTCTCGCTCATGTAGTGTGATTTTGACTGTAAAATCAAATGAGCGTCACCATTTAAGATTCATTTGTTTTTATGTGTCACACTGTCTCAGAATGAGAATTCCACCTGAGAAACACTCAATTGTGAATGTTTATGAAGGACAATATGTTTTAATTTGACTCCTTTTTCAGATACTGTGAAAAGTACGACAAATGTTCAGTTTGTGCTTGTCTCGCGCATGTAGTGTGATTTTGACTGTAAAATCAAATGAGCGTCACCATTTAAGATTCATTTGTTTTTATGTGTTACACTGTCTCAGAATGACAATTCCACCTGAGAAACACTCAAATGTGAATGTTTATGAAGGACAATATGTTTTAATTTGACTTCTTTTTCAGATACTGTGAAAAGTACGACAGATGTTCAGTTTGTCCGTGGCTTGCTCATGTAGTGTGATTTTGACTGTAAAATCAAATGAGCAACACCATTTAAGATCCGTTTGTTTATATGCGTCACACTGTCTCAGAATGACAATTCCACCTGAGAAACATTCAAATGTGAATGTTTATGAAGGACAATATGTTTTAATTGACTTCTTTTTCAGATACTGTGAAAAGTACGACAAATGTTTAGTTTTTGCGTGGCACGCTCATGTAGTGTGATTTTGACTGTAAAATCAAATGAGCGTCACCATTTAAGATTCATTTGTTTTTATGTGTCACACAGTCTCAGAATGACAATTCCACTTTGGAAACATTCAACTGTGAATGTTTATGAAGGATAACATGTTTTAATTTGACTTCTTTTTCAGATACTCTGACAAGTACGACAAGTGTTCAGTTTGTGCGTGTCTCGCTCATGTAGTGTGATTTTGACTGTAAAATCAAATGAGCGTCACCATTTAAGATTCATTTGTTTTTATGTGTCACACTGTGTCAGAATGACAATTCCGCTTTAGAAACACTCAAATGTGAATGTGTATGAAGGACAGCATTATTTCATTTGACTTCTTTTTCAGATACTGTGAAAAGTACGACAAATGTTCAGTTTGTGCTTGTCTCGCTCATGTAGTGTGATTTTGACTGTAAAATCAAATGAGCGTCACCATTTAAGATTCATTTGTTTTTATGTGTCACACTGTCTCAGAATGAGAATTCCACCTGAGAAACACTCAATTGTGAATGTTTATGAAGGACAATATGTTTTAATTTGACTCCTTTTTCAGATACTGTGAAAAGTACGACAAATGTTCAGTTTGTGCTTGTCTCGCGCATGTAGTGTGATTTTGACTGTAAAATCAAATGAGCGTCACCATTTAAGATTCATTTGTTTTTATGTGTTACACTGTCTCAGAATGACAATTCCACCTGAGAAACACTCAAATGTGAATGTTTATGAAGGACAATATGTTTTAATTTGACTTCTTTTTCAGATACTGTGAAAAGTACGACAGATGTTCAGTTTGTCCGTGGCTTGCTCATGTAGTGTGATTTTGACTGTAAAATCAAATGAGCAACACCATTTAAGATCCGTTTGTTTATATGCGTCACACTGTCTCAGAATGACAATTCCACCTGAGAAACATTCAAATGTGAATGTTTATGAAGGACAATATGTTTTAATTGACTTCTTTTTCAGATACTGTGAAAAGTACGACAAATGTTTAGTTTTTGCGTGGCACGCTCATGTAGTGTGATTTTGACTGTAAAATCAAATGAGCGTCACCATTTAAGATTCATTTGTTTTTATGTGTCACACAGTCTCAGAATGACAATTCCACTCTGGAACCATTCAACTGTGAATGTTTATGAAGGATAACATGTTTTAATTTGACTTCTTTTTCAGATACTCTGACAAGTACGACAAGTGTTCAGTTTGTGCGTGTCTCGCTCATGTAGTGTGATTTTGACTGTAAAATCAAATGAGCGTCACCATTTAAGATTCATTTGTTTTTATGTGTCACACTGTGTCAGAATGACAATTCCGCTTTAGAAACACTCAAATGTGAATGTTTATGAAGGACAACATGTTTTAATTTGACTTCTTTTTCAGATACTGTGAAAAGTACGACAGATGTTCAGTTTGTCCGTGGCTCGCTCATGTAGTGTGATTTTGACTGTAAAATCAAATGAGCGTCACCATTTAATATTCATTTGTTTTTATGTGTCACACTGTGTCAGAATGACAATTCCGCTTTAGAAACACTCAAATGTGAATGTTTATGAAGGACAGCATTATTTCATTTGACTTCTTTTTCAGATACTGTGAAAAGTACGACAAATGTTCAGTTTGTGCTTGTCTCGCTCATGTAGTGTGATTTTGACTGTAAAATCAAATGAGCGTCACCATTTAAGATTCATTTGTTTTCATGTGTCACACTGTCTCAGAATGACAATTCCACCTGAGAAACACTCAATTGTGAATGTTTATGAAGGACAATATGTTTTAATTTGACTCCTTTTTCAGATACTGTGAAAAGTACGACAAATGTTCAGTTTGTGCTTGTCTCGCGCATGTAGTGTGATTTTGACTGTAAAATCAAATGAGCGTCACCATTTAAGATTCATTTGTTTTTATGTGTTACACTGTCTCAGAATGACAATTCCACCTGAGAAACACTCAAATGTGAATGTTTATGAAGGACAATATGTTTTAATTTGACTTCTTTTTCAGATACTGTGAAAAGTACGACAGATGTTCAGTTTGTGCGTGTCTCGCTCATGTAGTGTGATTTTGACTGTAAAATCAAATGAGCGACACCATTTAAGATCCGTTTGTTTATATGCGTCACACTGTCTCAGAATGACAATTCCACCTGAGAAACATTCAAATGTGAATGTTTATGAAGGACAATATGTTTTAATTGACTTCTTTTTCAGATACTGTGAAAAGTACGACAAATGTTTAGTTTTTGCGTGGCACGCTCATGTAGTGTGATTTTGACTGTAAAATCAAATGAGCGTCACCATTTAAGATTCATTTGTTTTTATGTGTCACACAGTCTCAGAATGACAATTCCACTCTGGAACCATTCAACTGTGAATGTTTATGAAGGATAACATGTTTTAATTTGACTTCTTTTTCAGATACTCTGACAAGTACGACAAGTGTTCAGTTTGTGCGTGTCTCGCTCATGTAGTGTGATTTTGACTGTAAAATCAAATGAGCGTCACCATTTAAGATTCATTTGTTTTTATGTGTCACACTGTGTCAGAATGACAATTCCGCTTTAGAAACACTCAAATGTGAATGTTTATGAAGGACAACATGTTTTAATTTGACTTCTTTTTCAGATACACTGACAAGTACGACAAGTGTTCAGTTTGTCCGTGGCTCGCTCATGTAGTGTGATTTTGACTGTAAAATCAAATGAGCAACACCATTTAAGATCCGTTTGTTTATATGCGTCACACTGTCTCAGAATGACAATTCCACCTGAGAAACATTCAAATGTGAATGTTTATGAAGGACAATATGTTTTAATTGACTTCTTTTTCAGATACTGTGAAAAGTACGACAAATGTTTAGTTTTTGCGTGGCACGCTCATGTAGTGTGATTTTGACTGTAAAATCAAATGAGCGTCACCATTTAAGATTCATTTGTTTTTATGTGTCACACAGTCTCAGAATGACAATTCCACTCTGGAACCATTCAACTGTGAATGTTTATGAAGGATAACATGTTTTAATTTGACTTCTTTTTCAGATACTCTGACAAGTACGACAAGTGTTCAGTTTGTGCGTGCCTCGCTCATGTAGTGTGATTTTGACTGTAAAATCAAATGAGCGTCACCATTTAAGATTCATTTGTTTTTATGTGTCACACTGTGTCAGAATGACAATTCCGCTTTAGAAACACTCAAATGTGAATGTTTATGAAGGACAACATGTTTTAATTTGACTTCTTTTTCAGATACTCTGACAAGTACGACAAGTTTTCAGTTTGTCCGTGGCTCGCTCATGTAGTGTGATTTTGACTGTAAAATCAAATGAGCGTCACCATTTAATATTCATTTGTTTTTATGTGTCACACTGTGTCAGAATGACAATTCCGCTTTAGAAACACTCAAATGTGAATGTGTATGGACAGCATTATTTCATTTGACTTCTTTTTCAGATACTGTGAAAAGTACGACAAATGTTCAGTTTGTGCTTGTCTCGCTCATGTAGTGTGATTTTGACTGTAAAATCAAATGAGCGTCACCATTTAAGATTCATTTGTTTTTATGTGTCACACTGTCTCAGAATGACAATTCCACCTGAGAAACACTCAATTGTGAATGTTTATGAAGGACAATATGTTTTAATTTGACTCCTTTTTCAGATACTGTGAAAAGTACGACAAATGTTCAGTTTGTGCTTGTCTCGCGCATGTAGTGTGATTTTGACTGTAAAATCAAATGAGCGTCACCATTTAAGATTCATTTGTTTTTATGTGTTACACTGTCTCAGAATGACAATTCCACCTGAGAAACACTCAAATGTGAATGTTTATGAAGGACAATATGTTTTAATTTGACTTCTTTTTCAGATACTGTGAAAAGTACGACAGATGTTCAGTTTGTCCGTGGCTTGCTCATGTAGTGTGATTTTGACTGTAAAATCAAATGAGCAACACCATTTAAGATCCGTTTGTTTATATGCGTCACACTGTCTCAGAATGACAATTCCACCTGAGAAACATTCAAATGTGAATGTTTATGAAGGACAATATGTTTTAATTGACTTCTTTTTCAGATACTGTGAAAAGTACGACAAATGTTTAGTTTTTGCGTGGCACGCTCATGTAGTGTGATTTTGACTGTAAAATCAAATGAGCGTCACCATTTAAGATTCATTTGTTTTTATGTGTCACACAGTCTCAGAATGACAATTCCACTCTGGAACCATTCAACTGTGAATGTTTATGAAGGATAACATGTTTTAATTTGACTTCTTTTTCAGATACTCTGACAAGTACGACAAGTGTTCAGTTTGTGCGTGTCTCGCTCATGTAGTGTGATTTTGACTGTAAAATCAAATGAGCGTCACCATTTAAGATTCATTTGTTTTTATGTGTCACACTGTGTCAGAATGACAATTCCGCTTTAGAAACACTCAAATGTGAATGTTTATGAAGGACAACATGTTTTAATTTGACTTCTTTTTCAGATACTGTGAAAAGTACGACAGATGTTCAGTTTGTCCGTGGCTCGCTCATGTAGTGTGATTTTGACTGTAAAATCAAATGAGCGTCACCATTTAATATTCATTTGTTTTTATGTGTCACACTGTGTCAGAATGACAATTCCGCTTTAGAAACACTCAAATGTGAATGTTTATGAAGGACAGCATTATTTCATTTGACTTCTTTTTCAGATACTGTGAAAAGTACGACAAATGTTCAGTTTGTGCTTGTCTCGCTCATGTAGTGTGATTTTGACTGTAAAATCAAATGAGCGTCACCATTTAAGATTCATTTGTTTTCATGTGTCACACTGTCTCAGAATGACAATTCCACCTGAGAAACACTCAATTGTGAATGTTTATGAAGGACAATATGTTTTAATTTGACTCCTTTTTCAGATACTGTGAAAAGTACGACAAATGTTCAGTTTGTGCTTGTCTCGCGCATGTAGTGTGATTTTGACTGTAAAATCAAATGAGCGTCACCATTTAAGATTCATTTGTTTTTATGTGTTACACTGTCTCAGAATGACAATTCCACCTGAGAAACACTCAAATGTGAATGTTTATGAAGGACAATATGTTTTAATTTGACTTCTTTTTCAGATACTGTGAAAAGTACGACAGATGTTCAGTTTGTGCGTGTCTCGCTCATGTAGTGTGATTTTGACTGTAAAATCAAATGAGCGACACCATTTAAGATCCGTTTGTTTATATGCGTCACACTGTCTCAGAATGACAATTCCACCTGAGAAACATTCAAATGTGAATGTTTATGAAGGACAATATGTTTTAATTGACTTCTTTTTCAGATACTGTGAAAAGTACGACAAATGTTTAGTTTTTGCGTGGCACGCTCATGTAGTGTGATTTTGACTGTAAAATCAAATGAGCGTCACCATTTAAGATTCATTTGTTTTTATGTGTCACACAGTCTCAGAATGACAATTCCACTCTGGAACCATTCAACTGTGAATGTTTATGAAGGATAACATGTTTTAATTTGACTTCTTTTTCAGATACTCTGACAAGTACGACAAGTGTTCAGTTTGTGCGTGTCTCGCTCATGTAGTGTGATTTTGACTGTAAAATCAAATGAGCGTCACCATTTAAGATTCATTTGTTTTTATGTGTCACACTGTGTCAGAATGACAATTCCGCTTTAGAAACACTCAAATGTGAATGTTTATGAAGGACAACATGTTTTAATTTGACTTCTTTTTCAGATACACTGACAAGTACGACAAGTGTTCAGTTTGTCCGTGGCTCGCTCATGTAGTGTGATTTTGACTGTAAAATCAAATGAGCAACACCATTTAAGATCCGTTTGTTTATATGCGTCACACTGTCTCAGAATGACAATTCCACCTGAGAAACATTCAAATGTGAATGTTTATGAAGGACAATATGTTTTAATTGACTTCTTTTTCAGATACTGTGAAAAGTACGACAAATGTTTAGTTTTTGCGTGGCACGCTCATGTAGTGTGATTTTGACTGTAAAATCAAATGAGCGTCACCATTTAAGATTCATTTGTTTTTATGTGTCACACAGTCTCAGAATGACAATTCCACTCTGGAACCATTCAACTGTGAATGTTTATGAAGGATAACATGTTTTAATTTGACTTCTTTTTCAGATACTCTGACAAGTACGACAAGTGTTCAGTTTGTGCGTGCCTCGCTCATGTAGTGTGATTTTGACTGTAAAATCAAATGAGCGTCACCATTTAAGATTCATTTGTTTTTATGTGTCACACTGTGTCAGAATGACAATTCCGCTTTAGAAACACTCAAATGTGAATGTTTATGAAGGACAACATGTTTTAATTTGACTTCTTTTTCAGATACTCTGACAAGTACGACAAGTTTTCAGTTTGTCCGTGGCTCGCTCATGTAGTGTGATTTTGACTGTAAAATCAAATGAGCGTCACCATTTAATATTCATTTGTTTTTATGTGTCACACTGTGTCAGAATGACAATTCCGCTTTAGAAACACTCAAATGTGAATGTGTATGGACAGCATTATTTCATTTGACTTCTTTTTCAGATACTGTGAAAAGTACGACAAATGTTCAGTTTGTGCTTGTCTCGCTCATGTAGTGTGATTTTGACTGTAAAATCAAATGAGCGTCACCATTTAAGATTCATTTGTTTTTATGTGTCACACTGTCTCAGAATGACAATTCCACCTGAGAAACACTCAATTGTGAATGTTTATGAAGGACAATATGTTTTAATTTGACTCCTTTTTCAGATACTGTGAAAAGTACGACAAATGTTCAGTTTGTGCTTGTCTCGCGCATGTAGTGTGATTTTGACTGTAAAATCAAATGAGCGTCACCATTTAAGATTCATTTGTTTTTATGTGTTACACTGTCTCAGAATGACAATTCCACCTGAGAAACACTCAAATGTGAATGTTTATGAAGGACAATATGTTTTAATTTGACTTCTTTTTCAGATACTGTGAAAAGTACGACAGATGTTCAGTTTGTCCGTGGCTCGCTCATGTAGTGTGATTTTGACTGTAAAATCAAATGAGCGACACCATTTAAGATCCGTTTGTTTATATGCGTCACACTGTCTCAGAATGACAATTGCACCTGAGAAACATTCAAATGTGAATGTTTATGAAGGACAATGTGTTTTAATTGACTTCTTTTTCAGATACTGTGAAAAGTACGACAAATGTTTAGTTTTTGCGTGGCACGCTCATGTAGTGTGATTTTGACTGTAAAATCAAATGAGCGTCACCATTTAAGATTCATTTGTTTTTATGTGTCACACAGTCTCAGAATGACAATTCCACTCTGGAACCATTCAACTGTGAATGTTTATGAAGGATAACATGTTTTAATTTGACTTCTTTTTCAGATACTCTGACAAGTACGACAAGTGTTCAGTTTGTGCGTGTCTCGCTCATGTAGTGTGATTTTGACTGTAAAATCAAATGAGCGTCACCATTTAAGATTCATTTGTTTTTATGTGTCACACTGTGTCAGAATGACAATTCCGCTTTAGAAACACTCAAATGTGAATGTTTATGAAGGACAACATGTTTTAATTTGACTTCTTTTTCAGATACTGTGAAAAGTACGACAGATGTTCAGTTTGTCCGTGGCTCGCTCATGTAGTGTGATTTTGACTGTAAAATCAAATGAGCGTCACCATTTAATATTCATTTGTTTTTATGTCACACTGTCTCAGAATGACAATTCCACCTGAGACACATTCAACTATGAATGTTTATGAAGGATGACATGTTTTAATTTGACTTCCTTTTCAGATACTGTGAAAAGTATGACAAATGTTCAATTTGTGCGTGTCTCACTCATGTAGTGTGATTTTGACTGTAAAATCAAATGAGCGTCACCATTTAAGATCCGTTTGTTTATATGCGTCACACTGTCTCAGAATGACAATTCCACCTGAGAAACATTCAAATGTGAATGTTTATGAAGGACAATATGTTTTAATTTGACTTCTTTTTCAGATACTGTGAAAAGTACGACAAGTGTTCAGTTTGTGCTTGTCTCGCGCATGTAGTGTGATTTTGACTGTAAAATCAAATGAGCGTCACCATTTAAGATTCATTTGTTTTTATGTGTTACACTGTCTCAGAATGACAATTCCACCTGAGAAACACTCAAATGTGAATGTTTATGAAGGACAATATGTTTTAATTTGACTTCTTTTTCAGATACTGTGAAAAGTACGACAGATGTTCAGTTTGTCCGTGGCTCGCTTATGTATTGTGATTTTGACTGTAAAATCAAATGAGCGTCACCATTTAACATTCATTTGTTTTTATGTCACACTGTGTCAGAATGACAATTCCGCTTTAGAAACACTCAAATGTGAATGTTTATGAAGGACAACATGTTTTAATTTGACTTCTTTTTCAGATACTGTGAAAAGTACGACAGATGTTCAGTTTGTCCGTGGCTCGCTCATGTAGTGTGATTTTGACTGTAAAATCAAATGAGCGTCACCATTTAATATTCATTTGTTTTTATGTCACACTGTCTCAGAATGACAATTCCACCTGAGACACATTCAACTATGAATGTTTATGAAGGATGACATGTTTTAATTTGACTTCCTTTTCAGATACTGTGAAAAGTATGACAAATGTTCAATTTGTGCGTGTCTCACTCATGTAGTGTGATTTTGACTGTAAAATCAAATGAGCGTCACCATTTAAGATCCGTTTGTTTATATGCGTCACACTGTCTCAGAATGACAATTCCACCTGAGAAACATTCAAATGTGAATGTTTATGAAGGACAATATGTTTTAATTTGACTTCTTTTTCAGGTACTGTGAAAAGTACGACAAGTGTTCAGTTTGTGCTTGTCTCGCGCATGTAGTGTGATTTTGACTGTAAAATCAAATGAGCGTCACCATTTAAGATTCATTTGTTTTTATGTGTTACACTGTCTCAGAATGACAATTCCACCTGAGAAACACTCAAATGTGAATGTTTATGAAGGACAATATGTTTTAATTTGACTTCTTTTTCAGATACTGTGAAAAGTACGACAGATGTTCAGTTTGTCCGTGGCTCGCTCATGTATTGTGATTTCGACTGTAAAATCAAATGAGCGTCACCATTTAACATTCATTTGTTTTTATGTCACACTGTCTCAGAATGACAATTCCACCTGAGACACATTCAACTATGAATGTTTATGAAGGATGACATGTTTTAATTTGACTTCCTTTTCAGATACTGTGAAAAGTACGACAAATGTTCAGTTTGTGCCTGGCTCGCTCATGTAGTGTGATTTTGACTGTAAAATCAAATGAGCGTCGCCATTTAAGATTCATTTGTTTTTATGTGTCACAGTCTCAGAATGACAATTCCACCTGAGAAACACTCAAATGTGAATGTTTAAGAAGGACAGCATTATTTTTGAAGAAGAAGAAGAATCGGGGGGAGACATTCCCCTTTATTTGTCACGCACATGCGAACACTGCACACAAGGTGAAATTTGACTTCCGCCTTTAACCCATCCTGGTCGTCCCTCCTCCGCGGCAGCCAGACCGGCGCCCGGGGACCCATCTTCGCCGTCACCATTGGTCAGGTGGTGATCTTCTTGCATGTTTTTTAGTGGGGGTATATTTTTACGGAGGATACCCCAGGTGAGCACGGGGAGAACATGCAAACTCCACACAGAAAGGCCCTCCTCACACCCGGTGCCCGCAGCAAGAATCGAACCCAGGACCTTCTTGCTGTGAGGCGACAGTGTTGCCACCGTGCCACTATTTAATTTGACTTCTTTTTCAGATACTGTGCAAAGTACGACAAGTGTTCAGTTTGTGTGTGTCTCGCTCACGTAGTGTGATTTTGACTGTAAAATCAAATGAGCGTCACCATTTAAGATTCATTTGTTTTTATGTGTCACACTGTCTCAGAATGACAATTCCACTTTAGAAACATTGAACTGTGAATGTTTATGAAGGACAACATGTTTTAATTTGACTTCCTTCATATACACTAAAAAGTGTTACATGCAGTTGTTCATTTAAACTAATAACTGCCATTTAAGATGGGATAAAGTTATTGATTTGATTGTGAAAATCATTCATTTTGCATTTACAGATATCAAGTTTGATTTATACTGAACTAAATATACGTCCAAAGGACCCAAAACAAAGTTTTTGATTTCCTTCAATTTTTTTTTTTCCTTCATGTCCTGCAGGTAATATGTTTGGTTTGAGTCAAATGTGACGTGCGCAATGAAAACTGCACAGTCAGCACATCGCGCCATTTGACATTGTCGACATCGTTTGAAAAGAAACGTAAGTAAAGCAGTTGCTGATAATTAAAGTTTTAGTGTTTTGTGTTGTTAAAATTGCAAAGAATAGCCCAATTTAAGCTGACTAGCAAGCTAGTGGGTATCAGCGGGTGTTAGCGGCGGATGCTAACCGCTAACGTTAGCCGCAGTTAGCATGGAGTTAGCTCTCCACAACGGCTGTCATACTTGTTAGCACTGGAGGCTTTAGTTAGATAACGTCCGTCCGCGGCTCCAGTGCTTCACTCGGACTGTATTTCTTTTTCTTTGCGGTACTGCTGCTGAGAGAGAGAGAGAGAGAGAGAGAGAGAGAAATGGAGACGTGCTCGCACTCGCTAACATCCGGGACAGCTAGTGGGGCTAGTTGTCCTTCAAAGCAAAAAGGCAGTAACTACACAGAGTGCCGAACTGAGAAAAAAGACTTTAAAGTTATCCTGTCATCCAACATAAGTAGCTGTAGGTAGATTATTGGACGTGGCTTTTTTGTTACTTTATATTACCTTATTCTTTGTACATATCAATTCTCATTTTTAATTTGACATTTTACCCATATTTTGCAGGTACTGTATTATCTGCATTTCTGTATTATGTGATCTTCAGAGTGCAGTAATTGTTTATTTTATTTTGTATTCTGTCAGAACCACAAGATCGCTCTCTTCAGTTCCTTCAGTTGGCTGTAGCCTATATCTTTATCCAACCTGAACAGGTAATATCTTGCATCTATACTGCACATCACCTTTTTAACCATTTCTGAATACTAGACCCTCACTCATCTATACATTTTCCTAGCAGCAGATGGACTACTGTATTTTTTTTTTTTTTTTTTTTTTTTTAGTTCTGTTGATTGAACCAACACAGATGAGTGTATCATCTGTAAGGGAATTCACTATTATTTCCTTTGTTTTCACAGTTATCGGATGTGGAAATGTAAAGACTGCAGCCTGTCATTTTCAGAACGATCTGAGCTACTAAAGCATTATCGCATTGACCACCGGTTTCACGGTAGGCGCCGCCTTTACCCATGCATCCATGCAAATTGTCCAAAAATTGTCCGGGAATTGTCAAAAACACCTTACTAGGAGTCATCCTTCTCAGAAGTCCACACCAAAGCTCTCTTCATTCAAGTGCTACATTTGTGACAACAATCAGCTTTCCACGGAGTATGATTTTTTTCTTCATATCAATCAACATTTGAAAAAAAAAAACGAAAAAGTCTCTTGTATGTTTGATGGTTGTTCATACAAAACAAACATATACAGCAGTTTTAGGACCCATAAATGGAGAAAACATCAGTCATGCACCGTTAATGACTTCAAAAGTGGAATAATCGTCACATCATCGCTCAGTTCCAATACTTCTGACTCATTGAACTCTGACCCGAATGAAGAAGTACAGTTGGATTAGCAAGCCACTGAAGAGTCTAGGAATTTTGAAAAGGAATTAGAACTGAAATTAGCTTCACTTTTGCTTAAATTGGAACATACATATTTAGTCTCCAGTACAGCTGTCAACGAACTGCTTGAGGAGCTACAACATCTTATTGGAACTGTCTCTGTGCCATATAGTCCAAAAACAATTAATCAGGTTTTGGGAGATAATGATTGTCATGTGGAAGCATCTGTTGTTGAAGAGCTAGCCACAGTTATTTGCTCTTCACATCCAATTCAAAAGGCAATAGTGAAGCAAGGCCCATTGTCTTCTTCTTGGAAGCGCAAGTCATATTATAAAAGAGAATTTGGTGTAGTGTCATCAGTGGAATATATTCTTGATAAAAGGAACAAAAAATCATTACAGTATGTGTCTGTGCTGAAAACATTGCAGCAGATTCTAAATTTAGATTCTATCTTGATAAAGGCTGCCAATTTGAAAGGGAAATATCAGTCACCCAAGAGTGACAAAGCAGTTTACTGTTGGCTTTTTGATGGTGAATTTTTCAGAAACAACACACTTTTGTCTAAAGACTGTGCAATTTCACTTAACCTTTATATCGGTGATTTTGAAATATGTAACCCCATTGGGACATCACAAAGGAAACATAAGATCTGTGCCCTCTATTGGACTTTAGGTAATCTGTCCCCTGGTTGTCAATCTTCACTCTCATTGATACACTTGGCTCTTCTAGTCAGAAGTGATGATTTGAAGGTGTATGGCTATGAAGCAGTACTCGAGCCTCTCATTTGTGATCTAATTTTCTTGGAACAACATGGTGTGTTTTTGCCAAAGTTAGGGAAGTGTGTTAAGGGAACAGTACAGTGTGTCATAGCAGACAATCTTGGGGCCCACAGCATTGCTGGATTTATTGAGAGTTTTTCAAGTGGTCATATATGCCGATTTTGTCAGAATCAGAATCAGAATCAGAAAAAGCTTTATTGCCAAGAATGCTTTTACACATACGAGGAATTTTTTCTGGTGAAATTGGTGCATGACACATCTACTAAAATATGACACATCTACTAAAATAAGAGCATAAAAAATAACAATTTAAATATATATACACAAGTCTGTTATTGTTAGAAACACAGTACTGTTTTTCAGAAAGATGTCCCAGTTGAGCGTTAATGTAACGCATAGAGTTATATTTATATCAGTCAATGTGACAGGATGAGTCCGAGGTGGAATGTGAAGAGTGTCAGGGGGGGTTCCGGGCCTTGTTGGTAAGGCTGACAGCAGACGGGAAAAAACTGTTCTTGTGGCGTGAGGTTTTGGTCCTGATGGACCGCAGCCTCCTGCCAGAGGGGAGTGGCTCAAAGAGTTTGTGTCCGGGTTGAGAGGGATCAGCCACAATCTTTTCTGCACGCCTTAGGGTCCTGGAGGCGTACAGGTCCTGAAGAGATGGTAGATTGCAGCCAGTCACCTTCTCTGCAGACCGAATGACACGCTGCAGTCTGCCCTTGTCCTTGGCGGTGGCAGCAGCGTACCAGATGGTGATGGAGGAGGTGAGGATGGACTCAATGATGGCTGTGTAGAAGTGCACCATCATTGTCTTTGGCAGGCTGAATTTCTTCAGCTGCCGTAGGAAGTACATCCTCTGCTGTGCTTTCCTGATGAGGGAGCTGATGTTCGGCTCCCACTTGAGGTCCTGGGAGATGATAGTTCCCAGGAAGCGGAAAGACTCCACAGTGTCAATAGTGGAGTCACAGAGGGTGATGGGGGCGGGTGAGGCTGAGTTCTTCCTGTAGTCCACAACCATCTCCACTGTCTTTAGAGCATTTAGCTCCAGGTTGTTCTGATTGCACCAGGTCACCAGATGGTCAACCTCCCACCTGTAGGCGGACTCGTCGCCATCAGAGATGAGTCCGATGAGGGTGGTGTCGTCCGCAAACTTCAGGAGCTTGACAGACTGGTGACTGGAGGTGCAGCTGTTCGTGTACAGGGAGAAGAGCAGAGGAGAAAGAACACAGCCCTGGGGGGATCCGGTGCTGATGGTCTTAGCGTCGGAGAGGTGTTTCCCCAGCTTCACGCACTGTTTCCTGTCAGACAGGAAGTCTGTGATCCACCTGCAGGTGGAGTCAGGCACGCTCAGCTGGGAGAGCTTCTCCTGAAGCAGAGTTGGGACGATGGTGTTGAAGGCAGAGCTGAAATCCACAAACAGGATCCTGGCGTAGGTTCCTGCGGAGTCCAGGTGCTGGAGGATGAAGTGGAGGGCCAAGTTGACTGCATCGTCTACAGACCTGTTGGCTCTGTAGGCAAACTGCAGGGGGTCCAGGAGAGGGTCAGTGATGTCTCTGATGTGTGAGAGCACAAGGCGCTCAAAGGACTTCATGACCACAGAGGTCAGGGCGACGGGTCTGAAGTCATTAAGTCCTGTGGTCCTTGGCTTCTTGGGAACAGGGATGATGGTTGAAGACTTGAAGCAGGCTGGCACGTGACATGTCTCCAGTGAGGTGTTAAAAATGTCTGTGAACACTGGGGACAGCTGATCAGCGCAGTGCTTCAAGGCAGATGGGGAGACAGAATCCGGTCCAGCTGCTTTCCGGGGGTTCTGTCTCCTGAAGAGTCTGTTGACGTCCCTTTCATGGATGGAAAGAGTCGTCACTGAGGTGGGTGGGGAGGGGGAGGGGGGGCCTTTAAGGTGGGCATTGGTGGAGGTGACTGGAGCTGGAGCTGTTCAGAGGTGTCGTGGGGGATGGTTGCTGGACTGTCCCTTTGTCTTTCAAAGCGGCAGTAGAACTGGTTCAGGTCGTTGGCTAGGCGTCGATTGTTGATGGAGTGGGGGGCTTTAGGCTTGAAGTTAGTGATCTGCCTGAGCCCTTTCCAGACAGACGCAGAGTCGTTAGCTGAGAATTGGTGTTGGAGCTTCTCAGAGTACAGCCGTTTAGCCTCTTTCACCGCCTTGCTAAACTTGTACTTCGACTCTTTGTATCTGTCTTTGTCCCCACTCCTGAAGGCCTCTTCCTTTGCCAACCTTAGCTGCCTGAGTTGGGCTGTGAACCAGGGTTTGTCATTGTTGTAACTCACCCTGGTGCGTGATGGAACACAGCAGTCCTCACAGAAGCTGATGTAGGACGTCACAGTCTCCGTGTACTCATCCAGACTGTTGGTAGCAGTCCTGAACACATCCCAGTCAGTAGAGTCCAAACACGCCTGGAGATCCTCCACAGCCTCACTGGTCCACTTCCTTGATGTCCTCACTACAGGTTTGCAGAGCTTTAGTTTCTGCCTGTACGCAGGAATCAGGTGCACCATGACGTGGTCAGAGTGGCCCAGTGCAGCACGGGGGACGGCGTGATAAGCATCCCTGACGGTGGTGTAACAGTGATCCAGAATGTTCTCCTCTCTGGTCGGGCATTTGATAAACTGTCTGTATTTAGGGAGTTCGTGGGTGAGGTTACCTTTGTTAAAGTCGCCAAGGACAATAACTAAGGAGTCCGGGTTGGTCCGCTCCACACGCAGTATCTGGTCCGCGAGCATACGCTGTGCGTCCTGCACGTTGGCTTGCGGTGGGATGTAAATGCCGACCAGAATGAATGAAGCGAACTCACGGGGTGAATAAAAAGGCTTACAGTTAATGTACAGCTTCCAAATCAGAAATTCAAATCAAGCAAGCAGACAGTGGATCTTTTACAGCCAGAACAGAAGACCTTCACTCAGACCATCTCAAAACCACAGAAGAATCTCTGAACAGTTTCTGTGGCGTTAAGAAGAGATGTGTCCTCTCTGAGAAAGTCATTTCAAAGTTACTACTGGTTTCCCCCCAGATCTGGTCCATGATTCATTCGAAGGGATTGTTCCTGTAGAGATAGCCTTGTGTCTGTCTGTCTTCACATCTAAGAAATACTTTACACTTGCATATTTAAATGAGTCTGTACTACATTTTCCCTTTAAGTGGACTGACAAAGTAAATTGTCCCCATCCAGTACCATTGAACTTTGCATCTCGAAAGACAATGGGTGGGAATTCCCATGAAAACTGGAGTTTGTTAAGGTTTTTCGCCTTACTTGTTGGCCAGAAGGTTCCTGCTGAAGAACCTGCATGGAAAATACTGACTGATCTAAAGGATATTTTGGACCTTATTGTCTCACCTGTCCATACAGAGGAATCGATTGCATATCTGCGTTTCAAGATCTCAGAGCACAGAGTACAACTTCAAGAGGTTTTTCCGGACTACAACCTGCTGCCTAAGCATCATTATTTGGAACGTTATCCTCAACTAATTCGTCAATTTGGACCCTTAATTTGTTTTTGGACGTTGAGATTTGAAGCAAAACACAGTTTTTTTAAAAGAGTCGCCCGACATATAAGATCTTTAGAGAATGTGTTGTTGTCTTTGGCAGAGCGACACCAATTTCACATGGCACAGCAGATATTTATGTACCCTCAAAAACCTCTTCTGGAAGTGTCAAATGTTTCGACTCTTTCTCTTGATGTGTTGAAAGATGAGATTGCACAAGCTATACGGCTGAAACACCCAAATGTGGACAATGTGTGTCTGGCAAAGAATGTCACTTACAATGGATTCAATTACAGAATTGGAATGATTCTTGCACATGGGTCTTTGGCAGGGATCCCTGAATTCACTGAAATCATCCACATGTTGGTTCTGAAGGACAATCTTTTTTTCATTGTTCGGAAGCTGAGTGCATGGCACTGGGAACACTTCAGGGCCTTTGAACTTAAAGTGAGCCCTACCAAAGACATAATACTCGTGTCGCCAGATGAACTGACTGATCTATATCCGCTGGTGGATTACACTGTGGGGGGAGTGCGTTTGATGACCCTGAAGAAGTATATTCAAGTTTAAGGTCTCCATTTTTACGGTAAAAATCATATTTGCGTGTAATTCATTCTACTAGAAATGTTAAATGGGCACTTTATTGACACTGGGGCAATTTGATACACTGCACTTATTACAATTCTAACCTGTCATCTTTATGCCCACACAATGTGGTTCTGAATGTGAAATAATGCTTTCCTTCCCCCTTTCCCGTTCTCCAGACACATCCAGGACTCCTCATGGCAAATCCCATACAACTCCTCGTCTTGCTCCGTGATGACAGCTCTGAGAGGATGGATCTACCACTGGTGCCAGAAACTGTTGAGGAGCTCACTGAACAGGTCAAATACACGTGTAAACTTAGTGGAGGCATTAGGCTGCAATATAAGGATGACGACTTTGGTGGAACATTCGTTAACTTGAACTCAACCTCCTCGATCAAGGATCTTACCACCATCAAGGTCATACAGACTGTTCCTGATACTGACGTCATTCTGAATTTAACCAGTGTCCCAACTGATTTGAGTGACCTAGATTCAAGATCCTTGTCGACACCCGATTCAGATGACGCAATCATACTCAGCAGCAGCTCTTCTGAGAGACTCCGAACAGAGCCCTGGCCGAAGGAGTTCAATATCCGACCCTTCTTCTTTGAAACAGAAGGTCAACTCGAGAAAGGGAATGCTGAATACATAAGGAACCAAACTAGACTGACACCTACATCAAAAATGCTCTCCGACATACTGGAAAGTTTGGCAGAGAAGATATTCTCCTACAAGGCGTACCCCACTGATGCAGATCTGTCTGATGTTAAAGAGGCTCTGACAAGGAGGCATCCCTGCCTGAGGCTACCAGACTCCTTCAATGAGAGCTATGGATGGAAACTGAGACTCAAGAGTAAGATGTGCAATTATCGCACTCAGCTGAAGTCACATGGACTTGCATCTGAGCTCATGGTGAACACTCTCAAATCCAAGTCACGAGATCCTCTTCCCCGCCCTGCAAAGAACAACAAAAAGGCAAGAAGAGGTGAGGCCAATTACTATCCTCAGCCCAGCATTGAGACCCCAGAAAGCCTGGAACAAAAGAGAACATTGCTTCTGACTGAAGTAAAGAAGAGAAACAATGAGAAAACCATACGGGAGAAGATGGCCAGGACATTCGAGTTCAGGAGGCAAGAGGTTGTGGATCAGAAGCCTTCCATCGAGAACCTCATGGAAAGATGGCCAGCTCTATTTCAGATGGAAGAGGTATACCCTTTCATACTAATTATAACAAAAAAAAATTCAGAAATAATATATCCACAGGGTTTTGCAAAGACTAGTAAAAGTATTATTTTTCCATCAAAAATTATATTTTGTTTGAAATTACTACTCAATTAAATGTTGACTAAGTAACAATGAACAACAACAGATCACAACCAAAACACAGCTAAATGGGGAGCAACTGTTTCATGATTGTTATAGACCATACATTCTAGTGGGACCTAAATGATCATTGAGGGGTATTTATAGTGTATGAAGAATTATAACTTTTGATATTTGACAATTTATTGAAGGAGAGATGACATATTCTACCTTTAAGTCATAGTTTGGAGATGGGGAATGAATGCTTGTGCCAAGTTTGTCTTCAATAAAAAAAATATTGTGCACTGCTTCCTCATGTACAGATCAATGCAGAGTTTCTGCAGGTTACTGCAGTTCCCCTGCTGACGAGATTTATGGCCCAGCTGGACAAGTACTCCACGCAGCTACTGAAGATCATCAGAAAGAAGAGAGGGGCAACCGAAGCAAAAACTGCCACAATCCTGGAGTGTCTTGTTCAGGTATGATGTACAGAATTAACCACTAACAAGTTAGCATTTTAACCCTTGTCTGATGGGGATTAGTATCCTTACCTTACCTATTTTTGATTTCAGTGATAATGGTTATAGTTAGGGGTGTGAATCTTTAACCCAGAAACCGATCCGATTCGATCTCGATTCACAGGCTACAATTCGATTCAGGGACGATTCCTAAAAAATATTCAGCGATTCGGTGCGATTCAATCCGATCCGATTCGATACAAATTGACAACTTACTGTAACTCCCAGGCACTTTGTTACTAAGAAAAAGAGAAAAACAGAGATGAAACTTCAAAACAACTTTTGTTTATTTTGTATACAAAGAATAAACCAAAATGGGCTTATACACTTGAACAACTTAAAACTCTGCCTGTACTTAAAATAAGGTTACTAAAATTAAAAAATTGAAAAACAGAAGTTGGAAGCTTTACCAACTGAAAAACAAGTGCTACAAATAACTTAGATACACATACTATAATAGAACATCCAACAGGTCTTTGATAGTTGCAATTAGAAAACAGAAATAAACTACTTGTGTGTTCTGACAACATAACATAACAACACAACTGACTTGTGTCATCTGACAACATAACATTTTTGCAGTCTACCTAAGGCAAAAAAAAAAACAACAAGTCGCAAGTCTTTTGCGATGAAACGAGCAATTGATTCGGTTATGGCCTTCGACCTTGCAGAGTCCTGGCTGAGTCGTCCTTGAAAAAAAGTTGTGAGTTTCTTCTTGCCATTTTGCTGGCTGCTCGTCGTTTCCATCTTCGTAGCAGTAGACGTGCTAGCCCCAGCTTCATCCTGTTCATCACCCGCCAAACAATGTCGCCTTCTGAGGTGGTTACTGAGGTTCGTCGTGCTCCCAGTGTATTTAATTGCAGTTCTGCAAATCTTGCAAATCGCCTGACTTCTGTCAAGCTCCCCATTCTTTTTGAAAAAGCCAAACGACTTCCAAACCTTGGATTTCAGCTTTGGCGAACTGAAAATCTCATCCGACATGTTGTTGCTCCTTCATTCAAACTGCGTGCAAATCCCGCACTACGTCATGGGTAAAAGGTCAACACTGGGGTCTCGCGAGAGTTCACACACCAGTAACACAACACTACTGGACACATGTATTTGAATGTAAAACCATGTAGAACGGCTGTGGTAAAACCGATGCGCGGCCATAAATCCGGGTCATCGGACCGTTCTTGATGAATCTACCGTCCCAGGCCCCATGGACCGATTCACTCATGTCGTGTATGTTACAAAACGATTTTCGGTCCAAAATCGGTTATACCCATAGTTATAGTCATAATTTGGTAAATGCTGTGTCTTTTTAACCTCTTAATCACTATTTTTCTGCCTCCTGTCCAAAAATGGCATACCTAAAATAAATGGGGTATATCTTCACAGCTACAAGGGTTGCATGAATAACTTTTGTCACCTATGACACAAATACACGTGAGTTTGCTACAAGTGTCAGAATCCACATATGTGTCAGTGTTTCAGAGAAAATTCATCTGGAACACAGCAGAAAATGTAAATTTCTGTGCTCGCCTAAAAGCATAATAATATTTAGATTGAAAATAACCCCTGAGTCATGGTATAGTAGCCTAAATCAAATAGGAATTGATCAAGTAATATCTGATCAGTGACTGTGCAAAAGTAGATGGTAAAAATGTGAAGCTGAGCATTTTAAAAAATATATTAGTACAGGTGTGCCCAGACAAACCACAGGTGTGCCATTTTGGCACACGATGTACCATTTGACCTCTCAGGTACCAGTGAGGAAAACTAATTGTGTTTCACTGATACATCACTCTGGTTATTCATTCCACCCAAACACAACTATTTCACTAGTCCAGGATTGTGGTAGAGCTGGGAATTCAAAAACTTGCCTATCCTCCACATTCCATAGTAATCTTTTTTCACTGTCCCTGCAGGATGCCGATGCTGATGTCAGAAGGGAGTGTGTCCTCAAACTTCTCATCATCTACCTGGGAGACTGTGTTGAGGACCTGATAAAAGAATACACAGTATGTCCAAATCTGTTCTGTCTCTCCGTGATAAGATGCAACTTTAATAATCCTTGGGGAAGCTTGACTGATCTGCCATTGGATGTGGTGGTTAATCATCAGTTGTTCACTTACACATTTTGTCCTAAATTTTACCTCAGATGTCCGAGAAAGATGAAGCCGAGCAAGAGCTGAGGAGTACCACCATGGCGGTCTTCGTATTAAGAGAGAACTCGAGCCTTCTACAACAGCCCAAAGAGACTGGGATCATCATTGATGGTGTGGAAGTCCTCAATGAGTTGCCTTCTGTGGCAACTGGAGTGGTAATGCTCTTTGGACTCTGTTATGCTCTTAACATGGAATATCCACAGGGGTTCAGGTTCACCTTTGAGGTTCTTCAGAAGATCCTGATGGAGCTTGGTTCCAACAAGATGAGCTCCAAGATTCGCAAACTAAATGGTGAAATCCACACTGCACAGTAGTATGTGTGGAATGTGTACATGTGCTTGTGTGTGTTTGCGGCATCCACAGTGTGTGCACCTTTGCTTGTGTGTATTTATATTGAGGTAGCCTGTACCACAAGCTGCTAGCCTCCCAGGGGGAGAACCTCAGCGGCACTTTGTTGCCCCTAGCCATGGGTGCTGTAGCCATTTAAGGCTATGTTATATTGTTGGGCTTTGAGTGAGTGTTTTGAATTTGGTAGTTTGAGGGTCAGCTGTGCTTTCAGAAAGCAATATTTCATTTGATTTCATTTAATTACAGTTCAGATTGTATAGAGCCTGTGTATAGGCCTGTTACCACGTGTGTTTGTCCTGGTTCATTTGCTTGGTAGACAATCGGTTTTTTTTTTGTTTTTTTTAAATCTGACTTGCATTTCTTAAAGGTCATTACAGTTAATGTCTGTGCTGAAAAAAATTGCAGCAGAAGTTCAGATACCATCTTTATAAAGACTGTCCTTTTAAAGGGGATATTCCAGTTAGAGCAGTATGTTTTCTCATGCTACAGTATTTAGCATCCTTCCCTGCCCTCATGGCCCTGTCCTGCTCTCTATCCTCCTCTCTCCTGCCTCTCATCCTCTCCATCCTTTCCTCTGTTCCCCTCTCCACTCTACTGCCCTCACCCTTTGTTGAAGCATCTGTGTTTTATTTAAGTTTCAGTTGGCTCCACTGTTTTCCATCCTCTCATCTTCTTTTCTCCCCTCTCTACCTTTCCCCTCCCTTCTCCCTCCCTCTCCTCTCCTCATCTGTTTGTTTCTCTTCCTTTCCATTGTCCTCCTTTCCCCTCTCCTCTCTCCATCCTCACCTCATCTCTCTGGTTCATATGTTGCCAGATGTTAAATGTGTTGCATATGGCTCATGTGTTAAAGATTAATAAATATATTTAGAGTAATCTGTTGGCCAAGTGTCTTTTTGTATAGAGTTTATAAGATGGGCAATACAAATTATTTTTGAAGTCAAATAAAATGTGAGAAATATAGTTTGGTTATACATACATTAATTAACTGGTGTCAATGTAAACATGTTAATTCACTTAAAAATGAATAAATTAGCTGGGTTCAATTTAAATTTAATAGTTTGGTTCAGGAACTAAAATGTTAAAATAATTTGGATCAAGGCAAAAAACTTAAGGTTGGTTGAAGTGGAGCATTATTGTTTACATCAACATAAAATAATCAGGTCATAAGAAGTCACTGAATTTAGTTTCTGTGAAGTCAAATATTTTAGATGTGATATCTGGACATCATTTTTTTTAGTTTAAGCAGGGTTATACTTTTTTCAGTGTAGTTAATGTGAAAAATACAAGTGTTGATGCTGTACTCCTGTCACTCATGTAGGACGATTTTGATTATAACATCAAATGAGCGTCACCATTTAAGATTCATTTGTTTTTATGTGTCACACTGTCTCAGAATGAGAATTCCACCTGAGAAACACTCAAATGTGAATATGTATGAAGGACAGCATTATTTAATTTGACTTCTTTTTCAGGTACTCTGAAAAGTACGACAAGTGTTCAGTTTGTGCGTGTCTAGATCATGTAGAGTGATTTTGACTGTAAAATCACATGAGCATCACCATTTAAGATTCATTTGTTTTTATGTGTCACACTGTCTCAGAATGACAATTCCACTTTGGAAACATTCAACTGTGAATGTTTATGAAGGACAACATGTTTTAATTTGACTTCTTTTTCAGATACTGTGAAAAGTACGACAAGTGTTGAGTTTGTGCGTGTCTCTCGCTCATGTAGTGTGATTTTGATTGTAAAATCAAATGAGCGTGACACACCATTTAAGATTCATTTGTTCTTATGTGTCACACTCTCTCAGAATGACAATTCCACTTTAGAAACATTCAACTGTGAATGTTTAAGAAGGACAATATATTTTAATTTGACTTCCTTCAGAGTTACTGTAAAAAATACAAGTGTTGATGTTGTGCTCCTGTCGTTCAGGTAGTATGTTTTTTAATTGTAAAATCAAATGAGCATCACCATTTAACATTCATTTGTTTTTATGTGTCACACTGTCTCAGAATGACAATTCCACCTGAGAAACACTCAAATGTGGATGTTTATGAAGGACAATATGTTTTAATTTGACTTCCGTCACAGTTAATGTGAAAAATACAAGTGTTGATGTTGTGCTCCTGTCACTCACGAAGTACGATATTGACTGTAAAATCAAATGAGCGTCACCATTTAAGATTCATTTGTTTTTATGTGTCACACTGTCTCAAAATGACAATTCCACTTTGGAAACACTCAAATGTGAATATTTATGAAGGACAACATGTTTTATTTGACTTCCTTTTGAGTTAATGTGAAAAATACAAGTGTTGATGTTGTGCTCCTATCACTCATGTAGTACGATGTTGACTGTAAAATCAAATGAGCGTCACCATTTAAGATTCATTTGTTTTTATGTGTCACACCGTCTCAGAATGACAATTCCACTTTGGAAACATTCAACTGTGAATGTTTATGTAGGACAACATGGTTTAATTTGACTTCCTTTGGAGTTAATGTGAAAAACACAAGTGTTGATGTTGTGCTCCTATCACTCATGTAGTACGATGTTGACTGTAAAATCAAATGAGCGTCACCATTTAAGATTCATTTGTTTTTATATCACACTGTGTCAGAATGACAATTCCACTTTAGAAACACTCAAATGTGAATGTGTATGAAGGACAGCATTACTTAATTTGACGTCTTTTTTAGATACTCTGAAAAGTACGACAAGTATTCAATTTGTGCTTGTCTCGCTCATGTAGTGTGATTTTGACTATAAAATCAAATGAGCGTCACCATTTAAGATTCATTTGTTTTTATGTGTCACACTCTCTCAGAATGACAATTCCACTTTGGAAAAACTCAAATGTGAATATTTATGAAGGACAACATGTTTTATTTGACTTCCTTTGGAGTTAATGTGAAAAATACAAGTGTTGATGTTGTGCTCCTATCACTCATGTAGTACGATGTTGACTGTAAAATCAAATGAGCGTCACCATTTAAGATTCATTTGTTTTTATGTGTCACACCGTCTCAGAATGATAAATCCACTTTGGAAACATTCAACTGTGAATGTTTATGTAGGACAACATGGTTTAATTTGACTTCCTTTGGAGTTAATGTGAAAAATACAAGTGTTGATGTTGTGCTCCTATCACTCATGTAGTACGATGTTGACTGTAAAATCAAATGAGCGTCACCATTTAAGATTTATTTGTTTTTATGTGTCACACTGTCTCAGAATGACAATTCCACCTGAGAAACAATCAACTGTGAATTTTTATGAAGGACCATATGTTTCAATTTGACTTCCTTCACATTTAATGTGAAAAATACAAGTGTTGATGTTGTGCTCCTGTCACTCATATATTGTGATTTTGACTGTAAAATCAAATGAGCGTCACCATTTAAGATTTATTTGTTTTTATGTGTCACACTGTCTCAGAATGACAATTCCACCTGAGAAACACTCAAATGTGAATGTTTATGAGGGACAATATGTTTTAATTTGACTTTCTTTTCAGGTACTGTGAAAAGTACGACAAATGTTCAGTTTTTGTGTGGCTCGCTCATGTGGTGTGATTTTGACTGTAAAATCAAATAATCGTCACCATTTAAGATTCATTTGTTTTTATGTGTCACACTATCTCAGAATGACAATTCCACTCTAGAAACATTCAACTGTGAATGTTTATGAAGGACAACATGTTTTAATTTGACTTCTTTTTCAGATACTGTGAAACGTACGACAAATGTTCAATTTGTGCTTGTCTTGCTCATGTAGTGTGATTTTGACTGTAAAATCAAATGAGCGTCACCATTTAAGATTAATTTCTTTTTATGTGTCACACTGTGTCAGAATGACAATTCCACTCTAGAAACATTCAACTGTGAATGTTTATGAAGGACAACATGTTTTAATTTGACTTCTTTTTCAGATACTGTGAAAAGTACGACGTGTTCAGTTTGTGTGTGTCTTGCTCATGTAGTGTGATTTTGACTGTAAAATCAAATGAGCGTCACCATTTAATATTCATTTGTTTTTATGTGTCACACCGTCTCAGAATGACAATTCCAATTTGGAAACATTCAAATGTGAATGTGTATGAAGGACAGCATTATTACATTTGACTTCTTTTTTGGATACTCTGAAAAGTACGACGTGTTCAGTTTGTGTGTGTCTTGCTCATGTAGTGTGATTTTGACTGTAAAATCAAATGAGCGTCACCATTTAATATTCATTTGTTTTTATGTGTCACACCGTCTCAGAATGACAATTCCAATTTGGAAACATTCAACTGTGAATGTTTATGAAGGACAACATGTTTTAATTTGACTTCTTTTCCAGATACTGTGAAAAGTACGACAAATGTTCAGTTTTTGTGTGGCTCGCTCATGTAGTGTGATTTTGACTGTGAAATCAAATGAGCGTCACCATTTAAGATTCATTTGTTTTTATGTGTCACACTGTCTCAGAATGACAATTCCACCTAAAAAACACTCAAATGTGAATGTTTATGAAGGACAATATGTTTTAATTTGACTTCTTTTTCAGATACTGTGAAAAGTACCACAAGTGTTCAGTTTGTGCGTGGCTCGCTCATGTAGTGTGATTTTGACTGTAAAATCAAATGAGCGTCACCATTTAAGATTCATTTGTTTTTATGTGTCACACCGTCTCAGAATGACAATTCCACTTTGGAAACATTCAACCGTGAATGTTTATGAAGGACAACATGGTTTAATTGGACTTCCTTTAGAGTTAATGTGAAAAATACAAGTGTTGATGTTGTGCTCTTATCACTCATGTAGTACGATGTTGACTGTAAAATCAAATGAGCGTCACCATTTAAGATTCATTTGTTTTTATGTGTCACACTGTCTCAAAATGACAATTCAACTCTGGAAACATTCAACTGTGAATGTTTATGAAGGACAACATGTTTTAATTTGACTTCTTTTTCAGATACTGTGAAAAGTACGACAAATGTTCAATTTGTGCTTTTCTCGCTCTTGTAGTGTGATTTTAACTGTAAATTCAAATGATCGTCACCATTTAAGATTTATTTGTTTTTATGTGTCACACTGTGTCGGAATGACAATTCCACTTTAGAAACACTCAAATGTGAATATGTATGAAGGACAGCATTATTTCATTTGACTTCTTTTTCAGATACTCTGAGAATTACGACAAGTGTTCAGTTTGTGCGTGTCTCGCTCATGTAGTGTGATTTTGACTGTAAAATCAAATGAGCGTCACCATTTAAGATTCATTTGTTTTTATGTGTCACACTGTCTCAAAATGACAATTCCACCTAAGAAACACTCAAATGTGAATGTTTATGAAGGACAATATGTTTTAATTTGACTTCTTTTTCAGATACTGTGAAAAGTACGACAAGTGTTCAGTTTGTGCGTGGCTCGCTCATGTAGTGTGATTTTGACTGTAAAATCAAATGAGCGTCACCATTTAAGATTCATTTGTTTTTATGTGTCACACCATCTCAGAATGACAATTCCACTTTGGAAACATTCAACCGTGAATGTTTATGAAGGACAACATGTTTTAATTTGACTTCTTTTTCAGATACTGTGAAAAGTACGACAAATGTTCAATTTGTGCTTGTCTCGCTCATGTAGTGTGATTTTGACTGTAAAATCAAATGAGCGTCACCATTTAAGATTCATTTGTTTTTATGTGTCACACTGTCTCAGAATGACAATTCTACCTAAGAAACACTCAAATGTGAATGTTTATGAAGGACAATATGTTTTAATTTGACTTCTTTTTCAGATACTGTGAAAAGTACGACAAGTGTTCAGTTTGTGCGTGGCTCGCTCATGTAGTGTGATTTTGACTGTAAAATCAAATGAGCGTCACCATTTAAGATTCATTTGTTTTTATGTGTCACACTGTCTCAGAATGACAGTTCCACTTTGGAAACATTCAACCGTGAATGTTTATGAAGGACAACATGTTTTAATTTGACTTCTTTTTCAGATACTGTGAAAAGTACGACAAATGTTCAATTTGTGCTTGTCTCGCTCATGTAGTGTGATTTTGACTGCAAAATCAACTGAGCGTCACCATTTAAGATTCATTTGTTTTTATGTGTCACACTATCTCAGAATGACAATTCCACCTAAGAAACACTCAAATGTGAATGTTTATGAAGGACAATATGTTTTAATTTGACTTCTTTTTCAGATACTGTGAAAAGTACGACAAGTGTTCAGTTTGTGCGTGGCTCGCTCATGTAGTGTGATTTTGACTGTAAAATCAAATGAGCGTCACCATTTAAGATTCATTTGTTTTTATGTGTCACACCGTCTCAGAATGACAATTCCACTTTGGAAACATTCAACCGTGAATGTTTATGAAGGACAACATGGTTTAATTGGACTTCCTTTAGAGTTAATGTGAAAAATACAAGTGTTGATGTTGTGCTCTTATCACTCATGTAGTACGATTTTGACTGTAAAATCAAATGAGCGTCACCATTTAAGATTCATTTGTTTTTATGTGTCACACTGTCTCAGAATGACAATTCTACCTAAGAAACACTCAAATGTGAATGTTTATGAAGGACAATATGTTTTAATTTGACTTCTTTTTCAGATACTGTGAAAAGTACGACAAGTGTTCAGTTTGTGCGTGGCTCGCTCATGTAGTGTGATTTTGACTGTAAAATCAAATGAGCGTCACCATTTAAGATTCATTTGTTTTTATGTGTCACACTGTCTCAGAATGACAGTTCCACTTTGGAAACATTCAACCGTGAATGTTTATGAAGGACAACATGTTTTAATTTGACTTCTTTTTCAGATACTGTGAAAAGTACGACAAATGTTCAATTTGTGCTTGTCTCGCTCATGTAGTGTGATTTTGACTGCAAAATCAACTGAGCGTCACCATTTAAGATTCATTTGTTTTTATGTGTCACACTATCTCAGAATGACAATTCCACCTAAGAAACACTCAAATGTGAATGTTTATGAAGGACAATATGTTTTAATTTGACTTCTTTTTCAGATACTGTGAAAAGTACGACAAGTGTTCAGTTTGTGCGTGGCTCGCTCATGTAGTGTGATTTTGACTGTAAAATCAAATGAGCGTCACCATTTAAGATTCATTTGTTTTTATGTGTCACACCGTCTCAGAATGACAATTCCACTTTGGAAACATTCAACCGTGAATGTTTATGAAGGACAACATGGTTTAATTGGACTTCCTTTAGAGTTAATGTGAAAAATACGACAAATGTTCAATTTGTGCTTGTCTCGCTCATGTAGTGTGATTTTGACTGTAAAATCAAATGAGCGTCACCATTTAAGATTCATTTGTTTTTATGTGTCACACTGTCTCAAAATGACAATTCAACTCTGGAAACATTCAACTGTGAATGTTTATGAAGGACAACACGTTTTAATTTGACTTCTTTTTCAGATACTGTGAAAAGTACGACAAATATTCAATTTGTGCTTTTCTCGCTCTTGTAGTGTCATTTTAACTGTAAAATCAAATGATCGTCACCATTTTAGATTTATTTGTTTTTATGTGTCACACTGTGTCGGAATGACAATTCCACTTTAGAAACACTCAAATGTGAATATGTATGAAGGACAGCATTATTTCATTTGACTTCTTTTTCAGATACTCTGAGAATTACGACAAGTGTTCAGTTTGTGCGTGTCTCGCTCATGTAGTGTGATTTTGACTGTAAAATCAACTGAGCGTCACCATTTAAGATTCATTTGTTTTTATGTGTCACACCGTCTCAGAATGACAATTCCACTTTGGAAACATTCAACCGTGAATGTTTATGAAGGACAACATGGTTTAATTGGACTTCCTTTAGAGTTAATGTGAAAAATACAAGTGTTGATGTTGTGCTCTTATCACTCATGTAGTACGATTTTGACTGTAAAATCAAATGAGCGTCACCATTTAAGATTCATTTGTTTTTATGTGTCACACTGTCTCAAAATGACAATTCTACCTAAGAAACACTCAAATGTGAATGTTTATGAAGGACAATATGTTTTAATTTGACTTCTTTTTCAGATACTGTGAAAAGTATGACAAGTGTTCAGTTTGTGCGTGGCTCGCTCATGTAGTGTGATTTTGACTGTAAAATCAAATGAGCGTCACCATTTAAGATTCATTTGTTTTTATGTGTCACACTGTCTCAGAATGACAATTCCACCTAAGAAACACTCAAATGTGAATGTTTATGAAGGACAACATGTTTTAATTTGACTTCTTTTTCGGATACTCTGAAAAGTACAAGTGTTCAGTTTGTGTGTGTCTTGCTCATATAGTGTGATGTTGATTGTAAAATCAAATGAGCGTCACCATTTAAGATTCATTTGTTTTTATGTGTCACACTGTCTCAAAATGACAATTCCACTTTAGAAACACTCAAATGTGAATATGTATGAAGGACAGCATTATTTCATTTGACTTCTTTTTCAGATACTCTGAGAATTACGACAAGTGTTCAGTTTGTGCGTGTCTCGCTCATGTAGTGTGATTTTGACTGTAAAATCAACTGAGCGTCACCATTTAAGATTCATTTGTTTTTATGTGCCACACTATCTCAGAATGACAATTCCACTTTAGAAACACTCAAATGTGAATGTTTATGAAGGACAATATGTTTTAATTTGACTTCTTTTTCAGGTACTGAGAAAAGTACGACAAATGTTCAGTTTTTGTGTGGCTCGCTCATGTAGTGTGATTTTGACTGTAAAATCAAATGAGCGTCACCATTTAAGATTCATTTGTTTTTATGTGTCACACTGTCTCAGAATGACAATTCAACTCTGGAAACATTCAACTGTGAATGTTTATGAAGGACAACATGTTTTAATTTGACTTCTTTTTCAGATACTGTGAAAAGTACGACAAATGTTCAATTTGTGCTTTTCTCGCTCTTGTAGTGTGATTTTAACTGTAAAATCAAATGATCGTCACCATTTAAGATTTATTTGTTTTTATGTGTCACACTGTGTCGGAATGACAATTCCACTTTAGAAACACTCAAATGTGAATGTGTATGAAGGACAGCATTATTTCATTTGACTTCTTTTTCAGATACTCTGAGAATTACGACAAGTGTTCAGTTTGTGCGTGTCTCGCTCATGTAGTGTGATTTTGACTGTAAAATCAACTGAGCGTCACCATTTAAGATTCATTTGTTTTTATGTGTCACACTATCTCAGAATGACAATTCCACTCTGGAAACATTCAACTGTGAATGTTTATGAAGGACAACATGGTTTAATTTGACTTCTTTTTCAGATACTGTGAAAAGTACGACAAATGTTCAGTTTTTGTGTGGCTCGCTCATGTAGTGTGATTTTGACTGTAAAATCAAATGATTGTCACCATTTAAGATTCATTTGTTTTTATGTGTCACACTGTCTCAGAATGACAATTCCACCTAAGAAACACTCAAATGTGAATGTTTATGGAGGACAATATGTTTTAATTTGACTTCTTTTTCAGATACTGTGAAAAGTACGACAAGTGTTCAGTTTGTGCGTGGCTCACTCTTGTAGTGTGATTTTGACTGTAAAATCAAATGAGCGTCACCATTTAAGATTCATTTGTTTTTATGTGTCACACTGTCTCAGAATGACAATTCCACCTAAGAAACACTCAAATGTGAATGTTTATGAAGGACAACATGTTTTAATTTGACTTCTTTTTCAGATACTGTGAAAAGTACGACAAGTGTTCAGTTTGTGCGTGGCTCGCTCATGTAGTGTGATTTTGACTGTAAAATCAAATGAGCGTCACCATTTAAGATTCATTTGTTTTCATGTGTCACACTGTCTCAGAATGACAATTCCACTTTGGAAACATTCAACCGTGCATGTTTATGAAGGACAACATGTTTTAATTTGACTTCTTTTTCAGATACTGTGAAAAGTACGACAAATGTTCAATTTGTGCTTGTCTCGCTCATGTAGTGTGATTTTGACTGTAAAATCAAATGAGCGTCACCATTTATGATTCATTTCTTTTTATGTGTCACACTGTGTCAGAATGACAATTCCACTTTAGAAACACTCAAATGTGAATGTGTATGAAGGACAGCATTATTTCATTTGACTTCTTTTTCAGATACTCTGAAAAGTACAACAAGTGTTCAGTTTGTGTGTGTCTTGCTCATGTAGTGTGATTTTGACTGTAAAATCAAATGAGCGTCACCATTTAAGATTCATTTGTTTTTATGTGTCACACCGTCTCAGAATGACAATTCCACTTTGGAAACATTCAACTGTGAATGTTTATGAAGGACAACATGGTTTAATTGGACTTCCTTTAGAGTTAATGTGAAAAATACAAGTGTTGATGTTGTGCTCTTATCACTCATGTAGTACGATGTTGACTGTAAAATCAAATGAGCGTCACCATTTAAGATTCATTTGTTTTTATGTGTCACACTGTCTCAAAATGACAATTCAACTCTGGAAACATTCAACTGTGAATGTTTATGAAGGACAACATGTTTTAATTTGACTTCTTTTTCAGATACTGTGAAAAGTACGACAAATGTTCAATTTGTGCTTTTCTCGCTCTTGTAGTGTGATTTTAACTGTAAAATCAAATACTCGTCACCATTTAAGATTTACTTGTTTTTATGTGTCACACTGTGTCGGAATGACAATTCCACTTTAGAAACGCTCAAATGTGAATATGTATGAAGGACAGCATTATTTCATTTGACTTCTTTTTCAGATACTCTGAGAATTACGACAAGTGTTCAGTTTGTGCGTGTCTCGCTCATGTTGTGTGATTTTGACTGTAAAATCAACTGAGCGTCACCATTTAAGATTCATTTGTTTTTATGTGTCACACTATCTCAGAATGACAATTCCACTCTGGAAACATTCAACTGTGAATGTTTATGAAGGACAACATGGTTTAATTTGACTTCTTTTTCAGATACTGTGAAAAGTACGACAAATGTTCAGTTTTTGTGTGGCTCGCTCATGTAGTGTGATTTTGACTGTAAAATCAAATGATTGTCACCATTTAAGGTTCATTTGTTTTTATGTGTCACACTGTCTCAGAATGACAATTCCACCTAAGAAACACTCAAATGTGAATGTTTATGAAGGACAATATGTTTTAATTTGACTTCTTTTTCAGATACTGTGAAAAGTACGACAAGTGTTCAGTTTGTGCGTGGCTCACTCTTGTAGTGTGATTTTGACTGTAAAATCAAATGAGCGTCACCATTTAAGATTCATTTGTTTTTATGTGTCACACTGTCTCAGAATGACAATTCCACCTAAGAAACACTCAAATGTGAATGTTTATGAAGGACAACATGTTTTAATTTGACTTCTTTTTCAGATACTGTGAAAAGTACGACAAGTGTTCAGTTTGTGCGTGGCTCGCTCATGTAGTGTGATTTTGACTGTAAAATCAAATGAGCGTCACCATTTAAGATTCATTTGTTTTCATGTGTCACACTGTCTCAGAATGACAATTCCACTTTGGAAACATTCAACCGTGCATGTTTATGAAGGACAACATGTTTTAATTTGACTTCTTTTTCAGATACTGTGAAAAGTACGACAAATGTTCAATTTGTGCTTGTCTCGCTCATGTAGTGTGATTTTGACTGTAAAATCAAATGAGCGTCACCATTTAAGATTCATTTGTTTTCATGTGTCACACTGTCTCAGAATGACAATTCCACTTTGGAAACATTCAACCGTGCATGTTTATGAAGGACAACATGTTTTAATTTGACTTCTTTTTCAGATACTGTGAAAAGTACGACAAATGTTCAATTTGTGCTTGTCTCGCTCATGTAGTGTGATTTTGACTGTAAAATCAAATGAGCGTCACCATTTATGATTCATTTCTTTTTATGTGTCACACTGTGTCAGAATGACAATTCCACTTTAGAAACACTCAAATGTGAATGTGTATGAAGGACAGCATTATTTCATTTGACTTCTTTTTCAGATACTCTGAAAAGTACAACAAGTGTTCAGTTTGTGTGTGTCTTGCTCATGTAGTGTGATTTTGACTGTAAAATCAAATGAGCGTCACCATTTAAGATTCATTTGTTTTTATGTGTCACACCGTCTCAGAATGACAATTCCACTTTGGAAACATTCAACTGTGAATGTTTATGAAGGACAACATGGTTTAATTGGACTTCCTTTAGAGTTAATGTGAAAAATACAAGTGTTGATGTTGTGCTCTTATCACTCATGTAGTACGATGTTGACTGTAAAATCAAATGAGCGTCACCATTTAAGATTCATTTGTTTTTATGTGTCACACTGTCTCAAAATGACAATTCAACTCTGGAAACATTCAACTGTGAATGTTTATGAAGGACAACATGTTTTAATTTGACTTCTTTTTCAGATACTGTGAAAAGTACGACAAATGTTCAATTTGTGCTTTTCTCGCTCTTGTAGTGTGATTTTAACTGTAAAATCAAATACTCGTCACCATTTAAGATTTACTTGTTTTTATGTGTCACACTGTGTCGGAATGACAATTCCACTTTAGAAACACTCAAATGTGAATATGTATGAAGGACAGCATTATTTCATTTGACTTCTTTTTCAGATACTCTGAGAATTACGACAAGTGTTCAGTTTGTGCGTGTCTCGCTCATGTTGTGTGATTTTGACTGTAAAATCAACTGAGCGTCACCATTTAAGATTCATTTGTTTTTATGTGTCACACTATCTCAGAATGACAATTCCACTCTGGAAACATTCAACTGTGAATGTTTATGAAGGACAACATGGTTTAATTTGACTTCTTTTTCAGATACTGTGAAAAGTACGACAAATGTTCAGTTTTTGTGTGGCTCGCTCATGTAGTGTGATTTTGACTGTAAAATCAAATGATTGTCACCATTTAAGGTTCATTTGTTTTTATGTGTCACACTGTCTCAGAATGACAATTCCACCTAAGAAACACTCAAATGTGAATGTTTATGAAGGACAATATGTTTTAATTTGACTTCTTTTTCAGATACTGTGAAAAGTACGACAAGTGTTCAGTTTGTGCGTGGCTCACTCTTGTAGTGTGATTTTGACTGTAAAATCAAATGAGCGTCACCATTTAAGATTCATTTGTTTTTATGTGTCACACTGTCTCAGAATGACAATTCCACCTAAGAAACACTCAAATGTGAATGTTTATGAAGGACAACATGTTTTAATTTGACTTCTTTTTCAGATACTGTGAAAAGTACGACAAGTGTTCAGTTTGTGCGTGGCTCGCTCATGTAGTGTGATTTTGACTGTAAAATCAAATGAGCGTCACCATTTAAGATTCATTTGTTTTCATGTGTCACACTGTCTCAGAATGACAATTCCACTTTGGAAACATTCAACCGTGCATGTTTATGAAGGACAACATGTTTTAATTTGACTTCTTTTTCAGATACTGTGAAAAGTACGACAAATGTTCAATTTGTGCTTGTCTCGCTCATGTAGTGTGATTTTGACTGTAAAATCAAATGAGCGTCACCATTTAAGATTCATTTGTTTTCATGTGTCACACTGTCTCAGAATGACAATTCCACTTTGGAAACATTCAACCGTGCATGTTTATGAAGGACAACATGTTTTAATTTGACTTCTTTTTCAGATACTGTGAAAAGTACGACAAATGTTCAATTTGTGCTTGTCTCGCTCATGTAGTGTGATTTTGACTGTAAAATCAAATGAGCGTCACCATTTATGATTCATTTCTTTTTATGTGTCACACTGTGTCAGAATGACAATTCCACTTTAGAAACACTCAAATGTGAATGTGTATGAAGGACAGCATTATTTCATTTGACTTCTTTTTCAGATACTCTGAAAAGTACAACAAGTGTTCAGTTTGTGTGTGTCTTGCTCATGTAGTGTGATTTTGACTGTAAAATCAAATGAGCGTCACCATTTAAGATTCATTTGTTTTTATGTGTCACACCGTCTCAGAATGACAATTCCACTTTGGAAACATTCAACTGTGAATGTTTATGAAGGACAACATGGTTTAATTGGACTTCCTTTAGAGTTAATGTGAAAAATACAAGTGTTGATGTTGTGCTCTTATCACTCATGTAGTACGATGTTGACTGTAAAATCAAATGAGCGTCACCATTTAAGATTCATTTGTTTTTATGTGTCACACTGTCTCAAAATGACAATTCAACTCTGGAAACATTCAACTGTGAATGTTTATGAAGGACAACATGTTTTAATTTGACTTCTTTTTCAGATACTGTGAAAAGTACGACAAATGTTCAATTTGTGCTTTTCTCGCTCTTGTAGTGTGATTTTAACTGTAAAATCAAATACTCGTCACCATTTAAGATTTACTTGTTTTTATGTGTCACACTGTGTCGGAATGACAATTCCACTTTAGAAACACTCAAATGTGAATATGTATGAAGGACAGCATTATTTCATTTGACTTCTTTTTCAGATACTCTGAGAATTACGACAAGTGTTCAGTTTGTGCGTGTCTCGCTCATGTTGTGTGATTTTGACTGTAAAATCAACTGAGCGTCACCATTTAAGATTCATTTGTTTTTATGTGTCACACTATCTCAGAATGACAATTCCACTCTGGAAACATTCAACTGTGAATGTTTATGAAGGACAACATGGTTTAATTTGACTTCTTTTTCAGATACTGTGAAAAGTACGACAAATGTTCAGTTTTTGTGTGGCTCGCTCATGTAGTGTGATTTTGACTGTAAAATCAAATGATTGTCACCATTTAAGATTCATTTGTTTTTATGTGTCACACTGTGTCAGAATGACAATTCCACTTTAGAAACACTCAAATGTGAATGTGTATGCAGGACAGCATTATTTCATTTGACTTCTTTTTCGGATACTCTGAAAAGTACAACAAGTGTTCAGTTTGTGTGTGTCTTGCTCATGTAGTGTGATTTTGACTCTAAAATCAAATGAGCGTCACCATTTAAGATTCATTTGTTTTTATGTGTCACACCGTCTCAGAATGACAATTCCACTTTGGAAACATTCAACTGTGAATGTTTATGAAGGACAACATGGTTTAATTGGACTTCCTTTAGAGTTAATGTGAAAAATACAAGTGTTGATGTTGTGCTCTTATCACTCATGTAGTACGATGTTGACTGTTAAATCAAATGAGCGTCACCATTTAAGATTCATTTGTTTTTATGTGTCACACTGTCTCAAAATGACAATTCAACTCTGGAAACATTCAACTGTGAATGTTTATGAAGGACAACATGTTTTAATTTGACTTCTTTTTCAGATACTGTGAAAAGTACGACAAATGTTCAATTTGTGCTTTTCTCGCTCTTGTAGTGTGATTTTAACTGTAAAATCAAATACTCGTCACCATTTAAGATTTACTTGTTTTTATGTGTCACACTGTGTCGGAATGACAATTCCACTTTAGAAACACTCAAATGTGAATATGTATGAAGGACAGCATTATTTCATTTGACTTCTTTTTCAGATACTCTGAGAAATACGACAAGTGTTCAGTTTGTGCGTGTCTCGCTCATGTAGTGTGATTTTGACTGTAAAATCAAATGATTGTCACCATTTAAGATTCATTTGTTTTTATGTGTCACACTGTCTAAGAATGACAATTCCACCTAAGAAACACTCAAATGTGAATGTTTATGAAGGACAATATGTTTTCATTTGACTTCTTTTTCAGATACTGTGAAAAGTACGACAAGTGTTCAGTTTGTGCGTGGCTCGCTCTTGTAGTGTGATTTTGACTGTAAAATCAAATGAGCGTCACCATTTAAGATTCATTTGTTTTTATGTGTCACACTGTCTCAGAATGACAATTCCACTCTGGAAACATTCAACTGTGAATGTTTATGAAGGACAACATGGTTTAATTTGTCTTCTTTTTCAGATACTGTGAAAAGTACGACAAATGTTCAGTTTTTGTGTGGCTCGCTCATGTAGTGTGATTTTGACTGTAAAATCAAATGATTGTCACCATTTAAGATTCATTTGTTTTTATGTGTCACACTGTCTCAGAATGACAATTCCACCTAAGAAACACTCAAATGTGAATGTTTATGAAGGACAATATGTTTTAATTTGACTTCTTTTTCAGATACTGTGAAAAGTACGACAAGTGTTCAGTTTGTGCGTGGCTCGCTCTTGTAGTGTGATTTTGACTGTAAAATCAAATGAGCGTCACCATTTAAGATTCATTTGTTTTTATGTGTCACACTGTCTCAGAATGACAATTCCACCTAAGAAACACTCAAATGTGAATGTTTATGAAGGACAACATGTTTTAATTTGACTTCTTTTTCAGATACTGTGAAAAGTACGACAAGTGTTCAGTTTGTGCGTGGCTCGCTCATGTAGTGTGATTTTGACTGTAAAATCAAATGAGCGTCACCATTTATGATTAATTTCTTTTTATGTGTCACACTGTGTCAGAATGACAATTCCACTTTAGAAACACTCAAATGTGAATGTGTATGAAGGACAGCATTATTTCATTTGACTTCTTTTTCGGATACTCTGAAAAGTACAACAAGTGTTCAGTTTGTGTGTGTCTTGCTCATGTAGTGTGATTTTGACTGTAAAATCAAATGAGCGTCACCATTTAAGATTCATTTGTTTTTATGTGTCACACCGTCTCAGAATGACAATTCCACTTTGGAAACATTCAACTGTGAATGTTTATGAAGGACAACATGGTTTAATTGGACTTCCTTTAGAGTTAATGTGAAAAATACAAGTGTTGATGTTGTGCTCTTATCACTCATGTAGTACGATGTTGACTGTAAAATCAAATGAGCGTCACCATTTAAGATTCATTTGTTTTTATGTGTCACACTGTCTCAAAATGACAATTCAACTCTGGAAACATTCAACTGTGAATGTTTATGAAGGACAACATGTTTTAATTTGACTTCTTTTTCAGATGCTGTGAAAAGTACGACAAATGTTCAATTTGTGCTTTTCTCGCTCTTGTAGTGTGTTTTTAACTGTAAAATCAAATGATCGTCACCATTTAAGATTTATTTGTTTTTATGTGTCACACTGTGTCGGAATGACAATTCCACTTTAGAAACACTCAAATGTGAATATGTATGAAGGACAGCATTATTTCATTTGACTTCTTTTTCAGATACTCTGAGAATTACGACAAGTGTTCAGTTTGTGCGTGTCTCGCTCATGTAGTGTGATTTTGACTGTAAAATCAACTGAGCGTCACCATTTAAGATTCATTTGTTTTCATGTGTCACACTGTCTCAGAATGACAATTCCACTTTGGAAACATTCAACTGTGAATGTTTATGAAGGACAACATGTTTTAATTTGACTTCTTTTTCAGATACTGTGAAAAGTACGACAAATGTTCAATTTGTGCTTGTCTCGCTCATGTAGTGTAATTTTGACTGTAAAATCAAATGAGCGTCACCATTTATGATTCATTTCTTTTTATGTGTCACACTGTCTCAGAATGACAATTCCACTTTGGAAACATTCAACCGTGAATGTTTATGAAGGACAATATGTTTTAATTTGACTTCTTTTTCAGGTACTGAGAAAAGTACGACAAATGTTCAGTTTTTGTGTGGCTCGCTCATGTAGTGTGATTTTGACTGTAAAATCAAATGAGCGTCACCATTTAAGATTCATTTGTTTTTATGTGTCACACTGTCTCAGAATGACAATTCAACTCTGGAAACATTCAACTGTGAATGTTTATGAAGGACAACATGTTTTAATTTGACTTCTTTTTCAGATACTGTGAAAAGTACGACAAATGTTCAATTTGTGCTTTTCTCGCTCTTGTAGTGTGATTTTAACTGTAAAATCAAATGATCGTCACCATTTAAGATTTATTTGTTTTTATGTGTCACACTGTGTCGGAATGACAATTCCACTTTAGAAACACTCAAATGTGAATGTGTATGAAGGACAGCATTATTTCATTTGACTTCTTTTTCAGATACTCTGAGAATTACGACAAGTGTTCAGTTTGTGCGTGTCTCGCTCATGTAGTGTGATTTTGACTGTAAAATCAACTGAGCGTCACCATTTAAGATTCATTTGTTTTTATGTGTCACACTATCTCAGAATGACAATTCCACTCTGGAAACATTCAACTGTGAATGTTTATGAAGGACAACATGGTTTAATTTGACTTCTTTTTCAGATACTGTGAAAAGTACGACAAATGTTCAGTTTTTGTGTGGCTCGCTCATGTAGTGTGATTTTGACTGTAAAATCAAATGATTGTCACCATTTAAGATTCATTTGTTTTTATGTGTCACACTGTCTCAGAATGACAATTCCACCTAAGAAACACTCAAATGTGAATGTTTATGAAGGACAATATGTTTTAATTTGACTTCTTTTTCAGATACTGTGAAAAGTACGACAAGTGTTCAGTTTGTGCGTGGCTCACTCTTGTAGTGTGATTTTGACTGTAAAATCAAATGAGCGTCACCATTTAAGATTCATTTGTTTTTATGTGTCACACTGTCTCAGAATGACAATTCCACCTAAGAAACACTCAAATGTGAATGTTTATGAAGGACAACATGTTTTAATTTGACTTCTTTTTCAGATACTGTGAAAAGTACGACAAGTGTTCAGTTTGTGCGTGGCTCGCTCATGTAGTGTGATTTTGACTGTAAAATCAAATGAGCGTCACCATTTAAGATTCATTTGTTTTCATGTGTCACACTGTCTCAGAATGACAATTCCACTTTGGAAACATTCAACCGTGCATGTTTATGAAGGACAACATGTTTTAATTTGACTTCTTTTTCAGATACTGTGAAAAGTACGACAAATGTTCAATTTGTGCTTGTCTCGCTCATGTAGTGTGATTTTGACTGTAAAATCAAATGAGCGTCACCATTTAAGATTCATTTGTTTTCATGTGTCACACTGTCTCAGAATGACAATTCCACTTTGGAAACATTCAACCGTGCATGTTTATGAAGGACAACATGTTTTAATTTGACTTCTTTTTCAGATACTGTGAAAAGTACGACAAATGTTCAATTTGTGCTTGTCTCGCTCATGTAGTGTGATTTTGACTGTAAAATCAAATGAGCGTCACCATTTATGATTCATTTCTTTTTATGTGTCACACTGTGTCAGAATGACAATTCCACTTTAGAAACACTCAAATGTGAATGTGTATGAAGGACAGCATTATTTCATTTGACTTCTTTTTCAGATACTCTGAAAAGTACAACAAGTGTTCAGTTTGTGTGTGTCTTGCTCATGTAGTGTGATTTTGACTGTAAAATCAAATGAGCGTCACCATTTAAGATTCATTTCTTTTTATGTGTCACACCGTCTCAGAATGACAATTCCACTTTGGAAACATTCAACTGTGAATGTTTATGAAGGACAACATGGTTTAATTGGACTTCCTTTAGAGTTAATGTGAAAAATACAAGTGTTGATGTTGTGCTCTTATCACTCATGTAGTACGATGTTGACTGTAAAATCAAATGAGCGTCACCATTTAAGATTCATTTGTTTTTATGTGTCACACTGTCTCAAAATGACAATTCAACTCTGGAAACATTCAACTGTGAATGTTTATGAAGGACAACATGTTTTAATTTGACTTCTTTTTCAGATACTGTGAAAAGTACGACAAATGTTCAATTTGTGCTTTTCTCGCTCTTGTAGTGTGATTTTAACTGTAAAATCAAATACTCGTCACCATTTAAGATTTACTTGTTTTTATGTGTCACACTGTGTCGGAATGACAATTCCACTTTAGAAACACTCAAATGTGAATATGTATGAAGGACAGCATTATTTCATTTGACTTCTTTTTCAGATACTCTGAGAATTACGACAAGTGTTCAGTTTGTGCGTGTCTCGCTCATGTTGTGTGATTTTGACTGTAAAATCAACTGAGCGTCACCATTTAAGATTCATTTGTTTTTATGTGTCACACTATCTCAGAATGACAATTCCACTCTGGAAACATTCAACTGTGAATGTTTATGAAGGACAACATGGTTTAATTTGACTTCTTTTTCAGATACTGTGAAAAGTACGACAAATGTTCAGTTTTTGTGTGGCTCGCTCATGTAGTGTGATTTTGACTGTAAAATCAAATGATTGTCACCATTTAAGATTCATTTGTTTTTATGTGTCACACTGTCTCAGAATGACAATTCCACCTAAGAAACACTCAAATGTGAATGTTTATGAAGGACAATATGTTTTAATTTGACTTCTTTTTCAGATACTGTGAAAAGTACAACAAGTGTTCAGTTTGTGCGTGGCTCACTCTTGTAGTGTGATTTTGACTGTAAAATCAAATGAGCGTCACCATTTAAGATTCATTTGTTTTTATGTGTCACACTGTCTCAGAATGACAATTCCACCTAAGAAACACTCAAATGTGAATGTTTATGAAGGACAACATGTTTTAATTTGACTTCTTTTTCAGATACTGTGAAAAGTACGACAAGTGTTCAGTTTGTGCGTGGCTCGCTCATGTAGTGTGATTTTGACTGTAAAATCAAATGAGCGTCACCATTTAAGATTCATTTGTTTTCATGTGTCACACTGTCTCAGAATGACAATTCCACTTTAGAAACACTCAAATGTGAATGTGTATGAAGGACAGCATTATTTCATTTGACTTCTTTTTCAGATACTCTGAAAAGTACAACAAGTGTTCAGTTTGTGTGTGTCTTGCTCATGTAGTGTGATTTTGACTGTAAAATCAAATGAGCGTCACCATTTAAGATTCATTTCTTTTTATGTGTCACACCGTCTCAGAATGACAATTCCACTTTGGAAACATTCAACTGTGAATGTTTATGAAGGACAACATGGTTTAATTGGACTTCCTTTAGAGTTAATGTGAAAAATACAAGTGTTGATGTTGTGCTCTTATCACTCATGTAGTACGATGTTGACTGTAAAATCAAATGAGCGTCACCATTTAAGATTCATTTGTTTTTATGTGTCACACTGTCTCAAAATGACAATTCAACTCTGGAAACATTCAACTGTGAATGTTTATGAAGGACAACATGTTTTAATTTGACTTCTTTTTCAGATACTGTGAAAAGTACGACAAATGTTCAATTTGTGCTTTTCTCGCTCTTGTAGTGTGATTTTAACTGTAAAATCAAATACTCGTCACCATTTAAGATTTACTTGTTTTTATGTGTCACACTGTGTCAGAATGACAATTCCACTTTAGAAACACTCAAATGTGAATATGTATGAAGGACAGCATTATTTCATTTGACTTCTTTTTCAGATACTCTGAGAATTACGACAAGTGTTCAGTTTGTGCGTGTCTCGCTCATGTTGTGTGATTTTGACTGTAAAATCAACTGAGCGTCACCATTCAAGATTCATTTGTTTTTATGTGTCACACTATCTCAGAATGACAATTCCACTCTGGAAACATTCAACTGTGAATGTTTATGAAGGACAACATGGTTTAATTTGACTTCTTTTTCAGATACTGTGAAAAGTACGACAAATGTTCAGTTTTTGTGTGGCTCGCTCATGTAGTGTGATTTTGACTGTAAAATCAAATGATTGTCACCATTTAAGATTCATTTGTTTTTATGTGTCACACTGTCTCAGAATGACAATTCCACCTAAGAAACACTCAAATGTGAATGTTTATGAAGGACAATATGTTTTAATTTGACTTCTTTTTCAGATACTGTGAAAAGTACGACAAGTGTTCAGTTTGTGCGTGGCTCACTCTTGTAGTGTGATTTTGACTGTAAAATCAAATGAGCGTCACCATTTAAGATTCATTTGTTTTTATGTGTCACACTGTCTCAGAATGACAATTCCACCTAAGAAACACTCAAATGTGAATGTTTATGAAGGACAACATGTTTTAATTTGACTTCTTTTTCAGATACTGTGAAAAGTACGACAAGTGTTCAGTTTGTGCGTGGCTCGCTCATGTAGTGTGATTTTGACTGTAAAATCAAATGAGCGTCACCATTTAAGATTCATTTGTTTTCATGTGTCACACTGTCTCAGAATGACAATTCCACTTTGGAAACATTCAACCGTGCATGTTTATGAAGGACAACATGTTTTAATTTGACTTCTTTTTCAGATACTGTGAAAAGTACGACAAATGTTCAATTTGTGCTTGTCTCGCTCATGTAGTGTGATTTTGACTGTAAAATCAAATGAGCGTCACCATTTAAGATTCATTTGTTTTCATGTGTCACACTGTCTCAGAATGACAATTCCACTTTGGAAACATTCAACCGTGCATGTTTATGAAGGACAACATGTTTTAATTTGACTTCTTTTTCAGATACTGTGAAAAGTACGACAAATGTTCAATTTGTGCTTGTCTCGCTCATGTAGTGTGATTTTGACTGTAAAATCAAATGAGCGTCACCATTTATGATTCATTTCTTTTTATGTGTCACACTGTGTCAGAATGACAATTCCACTTTAGAAACACTCAAATGTGAATGTGTATGAAGGACAGCATTATTTCATTTGACTTCTTTTTCAGATACTCTGAAAAGTACAACAAGTGTTCAGTTTGTGTGTGTCTTGCTCATGTAGTGTGATTTTGACTGTAAAATCAAATGAGCGTCACCATTTAAGATTCATTTGTTTTTATGTGTCACACCGTCTCAGAATGACAATTCCACTTTGGAAACATTCAACTGTGAATGTTTATGAAGGACAACATGGTTTAATTGGACTTCCTTTCGAGTTAATGTGAAAAATACAAGTGTTGATGTTGTGCTCTTATCACTCATGTAGTACGATGTTGACTGTAAAATCAAATGAGCGTCACCATTTAAGATTCATTTGTTTTTATGTGTCACACTGTCTCAAAATGACAATTCAACTCTGGAAACATTCAACTGTGAATGTTTATGAAGGACAACATGTTTTAATTTGACTTCTTTTTCAGATACTGTGAAAAGTACGACAAATGTTCAATTTGTGCTTTTCTCGCTCTTGTAGTGTGATTTTAACTGTAAAATCAAATACTCGTCACCATTTAAGATTTACTTGTTTTTATGTGTCACACTGTGTCGGAATGACAATTCCACTTTAGAAACACTCAAATGTGAATATGTATGAAGGACAGCATTATTTCATTTGACTTCTTTTTCAGATACTCTGAGAATTACGACAAGTGTTCAGTTTGTGCGTGTCTCGCTCATGTTGTGTGATTTTGACTGTAAAATCAACTGAGCGTCACCATTTAAGATTCATTTGTTTTTATGTGTCACACTATCTCAGAATGACAATTCCACTCTGGAAACATTCAACTGTGAATGTTTATGAAGGACAACATGGTTTAATTTGACTTCTTTTTCAGATACTGTGAAAAGTACGACAAATGTTCAGTTTTTGTGTGGCTCGCTCATGTAGTGTGATTTTGACTGTAAAATCAAATGATTGTCACCATTTAAGATTCATTTGTTTTTATGTGTCACACTGTCTCAGAATGACAATTCCACCTAAGAAACACTCAAATGTGAATGTTTATGAAGGACATCATGTTTTAATTTGACTTCTTTTTCAGATACTGTGAAAAGTACGACAAGTGTTCAGTTTGTGCGTGGCTCGCTCATGTAGTGTGATTTTGACTGTAAAATCAAATGAGCGTCACCATTTAAGATTCATTTGTTTTCATGTGTCACACTGTCTCAGAATGACAATTCCACTTTGGAAACATTCAACCGTGAATGTTTATGAAGGACAACATGTTTTAATTTGACTTCTTTTTCAGATACTGTGAAAAGTACGACAAATGTTCAATTTTTGTGTGGCTCGCTCATGTAGTGTGATTTTGACTGTAAAATCAAATGAGCGTCACCATTTAAGATTCATTTGTTTTTATGTGTCACACTGTCTCAAAATGACAATTCAACTCTGGAAACATTCAACTGTGAATATTTATGAAGGACAACATGTTTTAATTTGACTTCTTTTTCAGATACTGTGAAAAGTACGACAAATGTTCAATTTGTGCTTTTCTCGCTCTTGTAGTGTGATTTTAACTGTAAAATCAAATGATCGTCACCATTTAAGATTTACTTGTTTTTATGTGTCACACTGTGTCGGAATGACAATTCCACTTTAGAAACACTCAAATGTGAATATGTATGAAGGACAGCATTATTTCATTTGACTTCTTTTTCAGATACTCTGAGAATTACGACAAGTGTTCAGTTTGTGCGTGTCTCGCTCATGTAGTGTGATTTTGACTGTAAAATCAACTGAGCGTCACCATTTAAGATTCAATTGTTTTTATGTGTCACACTATCTCAGAATGACAATTCCACTCTGGAAACATTCAACTGTGAATGTTTATGAACGACAACATGTTTTAATTTGACTTCTTTTTCAGATACTGTGAAAAGTACGACAAGTGTTCAGTTTTTGTGTGGCTCGCTCATGTAGTGTGATTTTGACTGTAAAATCAAATGATTGTCACCATTTAAGATTCATTTGTTTTTATGTGTCACACTGTCTCAGAATGACAATTCCACCTAAGAAACACTCAAATGTGAATGTTAATGAAGGACAATATGTTTTAATTTGACCTCTTTTTCAGATACTGTGAAAAGTACGACAAGTGTTCAGTTTGTGCATGGCTCGCTCTTGTAGTGTGATTTTGACTGTAAAATCAAATGAGCGTCACCATTTAAGATTCATTTGTTTTTATGTGTCACACTGTCTCAGAATGACAATTCCACCTAAGAAACACTCAAATGTGAATGTTTATGAAGGACAACATGTTTTAATTTGACTTCTTTTTCAGATACTGTGAAAAGTACGACAAGTGTTCAGTTTGTGCGTGGCTCGCTCATGTAGTGTGATTTTGACTGTAAAATCAAATGAGCGTCACCATTTATGATTCATTTCTTTTTATGTGTCACACTGTGTCAGAATGACAATTCCACTTTAGAAACACTCAAATGTGAATGTGTATGAAGGACAGCATTATTTCATTTGACTTCTTTTTCGGATACTCTGAAAAGTACAACAAGTGTTCAGTTTGCGTGTGTCTTGCTCATGTAGTGTGATTTTGACTGTAAAATCAAATGAGCGTCACCATTTAAGATTCATTTGCTTTTATGTGTCACACCGTCTCAGAATGACAATTCCACTTTGGAAACATTCAACTGTGAATGTTTATGAAGGACAACATGGTTTAATTGGACTTCCTTTAGAGTTAATGAGAAAAATACAAGTGTTGATGTTGTGCTCTTATCACTCATGTAGTACGATGTTGACTGTAAAATCAAATGAGCGTCACCATTTAAGATTCATTTGTTTTTATGTGTCACACTGTCTCAAAATGACAATTCAACTCTGGAAACATTCAACTGTGAATGTTTATGAAGGACAACATGTTTTAATTTGACTTCTTTTTCAGATACTGTGAAAAGTACGACAAATGTTCAATTTGTGCTTTTCTCGCTCTTGTAGTGTGATTTTAACTGTAAAATCAAATACTCGTCACCATTTAAGATTTACTTGTTTTTATGTGTCACACTGTCTCAGAATGACAATTCCACCTAAGAAACACTCAAATGTGAATGTTTATGAAGGACAATATGTTTTAATTTGACTTCTTTTTCAGATACTGTGAAAAGTACGACAAGTGTTCAGTTTGTGCGTGGCTCACTCTTGTAGTGTGATTTTGACTGTAAAATCAACTGAGCGTCACCATTTAAGATTCAATTGTTTTTATGTGTCACACTATCTCAGAATGACAATTCCACTCTGGAAACATTCAACTGTGAATGTTTATGAAGGACAACATGTTTTAATTTGACTTCTTTTTCAGATACTGTGAAAAGTACGACAAGTGTTCAGTTTGTGCGTGGCTCGCTCATGTAGTGTGATTTTGACTGTAAAATCAAATGAGCGTCACCATTTATGATTCATTTCTTTTTATGTGTCACACTGTGTCAGAATGACAATTCCACTTTAGAAACACTCAAATGTGAATGTGTATGAAGGACAGCATTATTTCATTTGACTTCTTTTTCAGATACTCTGAAAAGTACAACAAGTGTTCAGTTTGTGTGTGTCTTGCTCATGTAGTGTGATTTTGACTGTAAAATCAAATGAGCGTCACCATTTAAGATTCATTTGTTTTTATGTGTCACACCGTCTCAGAATGACAATTCCACTTTGGAAACATTCAACTGTGAATGTTTATGAAGGACAACATGGTTTAATTGGACTTCCTTTAGAGTTAATGAGAAAAATACAAGTGTTGATGTTGTGCTCTTATCACTCATGTAGTACGATGTTGACTGTAAAATCAAATGAGCGTCACCATTTAAGATTCATTTGTTTTTATGTGTCACACTGTCTCAAAATGACAATTCAACTCTGGAAACATTCAACTGTGAATGTTTATGAAGGACAACATGTTTTAATTTGACTTCTTTTTCAGATACTGTGAAAAGTACGACAAATGTTCAATTTGTGCTTTTCTCGCTCTTGTAGTGTGATTTTAACTGTAAAATCAAATGATCGTCACCATTTAAGATTTATTTGTTTTTATGTGTCACACTGTGTCGGAATGACAATTTCACCTAAGAAACACTCAAATGTGAATATGTATGAAGGACAGCATTATTTCATTTGACTTCTTTTTCAGATACTCTGAGAATTACGACAAGTGTTCAGTTTGTGCGTGTCTCGCTCATGTAGTGTGATTTTGACTGTAAAATCAACTGAGCGTCACCATTTAAGATTCAATTGTTTTTATGTGTCACACTATCTCAGAATGACAATTCCACTCTGGAAACATTCAACTGTGAATGTTTATGAAGGACAACATGTTTTAATTTGACTTCTTTTTCAGATACTGTGAAAAGTACGACAAGTGTTCAGTTTGTGCGTGGCTCGCTCATGTAGTGTGATTTTGACTGTAAAATCAAATGAGCGTCATCATTTATAATTCATTTCTTTTTATGTGTCACACTGTGTCAGAATGACAATTCCACTTTAGAAACACTCAAATGTGAATGTGTATGAAGGACAGCATTATTTCATTTGACTTCTTTTTCGGATACTCTGAAAAGTACAACAAGTGTTCAGTTTGCGTGTGTCTTGCTCATGTAGTGTGATTTTGACTGTAAAATCAAATGAGCGTCACCATTTAAGATTCATTTGTTTTTATGTGTCACACCGTCTCAGAATGACAATTCCACTTTGGAAACATTCAACTGTGAATGTTTATGAAGGACAACATGTTTTAATTTGACTTCTTTTTCAGATACTGTGAAAAGTACGACAAATGTTCAATTTGTGCTTTTCTCGCTCTTGTAGTGTGATTTTATCTGTAAAATCAAATGATCGTCACCATTTAAGATTTATTTGTTTTTATGTGTCACACTGTGTCGGAATGACAATTTCACCTAAGAAACACTCAAATGTGAATATGTATGAAGGACAGCATTATTTCATTTGACTTCTTTTTCAGATACTCTGAGAATTACGACAAGTGTTCAGTTTGTGCGTGTCTCGCTCATGTAGTGTGATTTTGACTGTAAAATCAACTGAGCGTCACCATTTAAGATTCAATTGTTTTTATGTGTCACACTATCTCAGAATGACAATTCCACTCTGGAAACATTCAACTGTGAATGTTTATGAAGGACAACATGTTTTAATTTGACTTCTTTTTCAGATACTGTGAAAAGTACGACAAGTGTTCAGTTTGTGCGTGGCTCGCTCATGTAGTGTGATTTTGACTGTAAAATCAAATGAGCGTCATCATTTATAATTCATTTCTTTTTATGTGTCACACTGTGTCAGAATGACAATTCCACTTTAGAAACACTCAAATGTGAATGTGTATGAAGGACAGCATTATTTCATTTGACTTCTTTTTCGGATACTCTGAAAAGTACAACAAGTGTTCAGTTTGCGTGTGTCTTGCTCATGTAGTGTGATTTTGACTGTAAAATCAAATGAGCGTCACCATTTAAGATTCATTTGTTTTTATGTGTCACACCGTCTCAGAATGACAATTCCACTTTGGAAACATTCAACTGTGAATGTTTATGAAGGACAACATGTTTTAATTTGACTTCTTTTTCAGATACTGTGAAAAGTACGACAAATGTTCAATTTGTGCTTTTCTCGCTCTTGTAGTGTGATTTTAACTGTAAGATCAAATACTCGTCACCATTTAAGATTTACTTGTTTTTATGTGTCACACTGTCTCAGAATGACAATTCCACCTAAGAAACACTCAAATGTGAATGTTTATGAAGGACAATATGTTTTAATTTGACTTCTTTTTCAGATACTGTGAAAAGTACGACAAGTGTTCAGTTTGTGCGTGGCTCGCTCATGTAGTGTGATTTTGACTGTAAAATCAAATGAGCGTCACCATTTAAGATTCATTTGTTTTCATGTGTCACACTGTCTCAGAATGACAATTCCACTTTGGAAACATTCAACCGTGAATGTTTATGAAGGACAACATGTTTTAATTTGACTTCTTTTTCAGATACTGTGAAAAGTACGACAAATGTTCAGTTTTTGTGTGGCTTGCTCATGTAGTGTGATTTTGACTGTAAAATCAAATGATTGTCACCATTTAAGATTCATTTGTTTTTATGTGTCACACTGTCTCAAAATGACAATTCAACTCTGGAAACATTCAACTGTGAATGTTTATGAAGGACAACATGTTTTAATTTGACTTCTTTTTCAGATACTGTGAAAAGTACGACAAATGTTCAATTTGTGCTTTTCTCGCTCTTGTAGTGTGATTTTAACTGTAAAATCAAATGATCGTCACCATTTAAGATTTATTTGTTTTTATGTGTCACACTGTGTCGGAATGACAATTCCACCTAAGAAACACTCAAATGTGAATATGTATGAAGGACAGCATTATTTCATTTGACTTCTTTTTCAGATACTCTGAGAATTACGACAAGTGTTCAGTTTGTGCGTGTCTCGCTCATGTAGTGTGATTTTGACTGTAAAATCAACTGAGCGTCACCATTTCAGATTCAATTGTTTTTATGTGTCACACTATCTCAGAATGACAATTCCACTCTGGAAACATTCAACTGTGAATGTTTATGAAGGACAACATGTTTTAATTTGACTTCTTTTTCAGATACTGTGAAAAGTACGACAAGTGTTCAGTTTGTGCGTGGCTCGCTCATGTAGTGTGATTTTGACTGTAAAATCAAATGAGCGTCACCATTTATGATTCATTTCTTTTTATGTGTCACACTGTGTCAGAATGACAATTCCACTTTAGAAACACTCAAATGTGAATGTGTATGAAGGACAGCATTATTTCATTTGACTTCTTTTTCAGATACTCTGAAAAGTACAACAAGTGTTCAGTTTGTGTGTGTCTTGCTCATGTAGTGTGATTTTGACTGTAAAATCAAATGAGCGTCACCATTTAAGATTCATTTGTTTTTATGTGTCACACCGTCTCAGAATGACAATTCCACTTTGGAAACATTCAACTGTGAATGTTTATGAAGGACAACATGGTTTAATTGGACTTCCTTTAGAGTTAATGAGAAAAATACAAGTGTTGATGTTGTGCTCTTATCACTCATGTAGTACGATGTTGACTGTAAAATCAAATGAGCGTCACCATTTAAGATTCATTTGTTTTTATGTGTCACACTGTCTCAAAATGACAATTCAACTCTGGAAACATTCAACTGTGAATGTTTATGAAGGACAACATGTTTTAATTTGACTTCTTTTTCAGATACTGTGAAAAGTACGACAAATGTTCAATTTGTGCTTTTCTCGCTCTTGTAGTGTGATTTTAACTGTAAAATCAAATGATCGTCACCATTTAAGATTTATTTGTTTTTATGTGTCACACTGTGTCGGAATGACAATTTCACCTAAGAAACACTCAAATGTGAATATGTATGAAGGACAGCATTATTTCATTTGACTTCTTTTTCAGATACTCTGAGAATTACGACAAGTGTTCAGTTTGTGCGTGTCTCGCTCATGTAGTGTGATTTTGACTGTAAAATCAACTGAGCGTCACCATTTAAGATTCAATTGTTTTTATGTGTCACACTATCTCAGAATGACAATTCCACTCTGGAAACATTCAACTGTGAATGTTTATGAAGGACAACATGTTTTAATTTGACTTCTTTTTCAGATACTGTGAAAAGTACGACAAGTGTTCAGTTTGTGCGTGGCTCGCTCATGTAGTGTGATTTTGACTGTAAAATCAAATGAGCGTCATCATTTATAATTCATTTCTTTTTATGTGTCACACTGTGTCAGAATGACAATTCCACTTTAGAAACACTCAAATGTGAATGTGTATGAAGGACAGCATTATTTCATTTGACTTCTTTTTCGGATACTCTGAAAAGTACAACAAGTGTTCAGTTTGCGTGTGTCTTGCTCATGTAGTGTGATTTTGACTGTAAAATCAAATGAGCGTCACCATTTAAGATTCATTTGTTTTTATGTGTCACACCGTCTCAGAATGACAATTCCACTTTGGAAACATTCAACTGTGAATGTTTATGAAGGACAACATGTTTTAATTTGACTTCTTTTTCAGATACTGTGAAAAGTACGACAAATGTTCAATTTGTGCTTTTCTCGCTCTTGTAGTGTGATTTTAACTGTAAAATCAAATGATCGTCACCATTTAAGATTTATTTGTTTTTATGTGTCACACTGTGTCGGAATGACAATTTCACCTAAGAAACACTCAAATGTGAATATGTATGAAGGACAGCATTATTTCATTTGACTTCTTTTTCAGATACTCTGAGAATTACGACAAGTGTTCAGTTTGTGCGTATCTCGCTCATGTAGTGTGATTTTGACTGTAAAATCAACTGAGCGTCACCATTTAAGATTCAATTGTTTTTATGTGTCACACTATCTCAGAATGACAATTCCACTCTGGAAACATTCAACTGTGAATGTTTATGAAGGACAACATGTTTTAATTTGACTTCTTTTTCAGATACTGTGAAAAGTACGACAAGTGTTCAGTTTGTGCGTGGCTCGCTCATGTAGTGTGATTTTGACTGTAAAATCAAATGAGCGTCATCATTTATAATTCATTTCTTTTTATGTGTCACACTGTGTCAGAATGACAATTCCACTTTAGAAACACTCAAATGTGAATGTGTATGAAGGACAGCATTATTTCATTTGACTTCTTTTTCGGATACTCTGAAAAGTACAACAAGTGTTCAGTTTGCGTGTGTCTTGCTCATGTAGTGTGATTTTGACTGTAAAATCAAATGAGCGTCACCATTTAAGATTCATTTGTTTTTATGTGTCACACCGTCTCAGAATGACAATTCCACTTTGGAAACATTCAACTGTGAATGTTTATGAAGGACAACATGTTTTAATTTGACTTCTTTTTCAGATACTGTGAAAAGTACGACAAATGTTCAATTTGTGCTTTTCTCGCTCTTGTAGTGTGATTTTAACTGTAAGATCAAATACTCGTCACCATTTAAGATTTACTTGTTTTTATGTGTCACACTGTCTCAGAATGACAATTCCACCTAAGAAACACTCAAATGTGAATGTTTATGAAGGACAATATGTTTTAATTTGACTTCTTTTTCAGATACTGTGAAAAGTACGACAAGTGTTCAGTTTGTGCGTGGCTCGCTCATGTAGTGTGATTTTGACTGTAAAATCAAATGAGCGTCACCATTTAAGATTCATTTGTTTTCATGTGTCACACTGTCTCAGAATGACAATTCCACTTTGGAAACATTCAACCGTGAATGTTTATGAAGGACAACATGTTTTAATTTGACTTCTTTTTCAGATACTGTGAAAAGTACGACAAATGTTCAGTTTTTGTGTGGCTTGCTCATGTAGTGTGATTTTGACTGTAAAATCAAATGATTGTCACCATTTAAGATTCATTTGTTTTTATGTGTCACACTGTCTCAAAATGACAATTCAACTCTGGAAACATTCAACTGTGAATGTTTATGAAGGACAACATGTTTTAATTTGACTTCTTTTTCAGATACTGTGAAAAGTACGACAAATGTTCAATTTGTGCTTTTCTCGCTCTTGTAGTGTGATTTTAACTGTAAAATCAAATGATCGTCACCATTTAAGATTTATTTGTTTTTATGTGTCACACTGTGTCGGAATGACAATTCCACCTAAGAAACACTCAAATGTGAATATGTATGTAGGACAGCATTATTTCATTTGACTTCTTTTTCGGATACTCTGAAAAGTACAACAAGTGTTCAGTTTGTGTGTGTCTTGCTCATGTAGTGTGATTTTGACTGTAAAATCAAATGAGCGTCACCATTTAAGATTCATTTGTTTTTATGTGTCACACCGTCTCAGAATGACAATTCCACTTTAGAAACACTCAAATGTGAATGTGTATGAAGGACAGCATTATTTCATTTGACTTCTTTTTCGGATACTCTGAAAAGTACAACAAGTGTTCAGTTTGTGTGTGTCTTGCTCATGTAGTGTGATTTTGACTGTAAAATCAAATGAGCGTCACCATTTAAGATTCATTTGTTTTTATGTGTCACACCGTCTCAGAATGACAATTCCACTTTGGAAACATTCAACTGTGAATGTTTATGAAGGACAACATGGTTTAATTGGACTTCCTTTAGAGTTAATGAGAAAAATACAAGTGTTGATGTTGTGCTCTTATCACTCATGTAGTACGATGTTGACTGTAAAATCAAATGAGCGTCACCATTTAAGATTCATTTGTTTTTATGTGTCACACTGTCTCAAAATGACAATTCAACTCTGGAAACATTCAACTGTGAATGTTTATGAAGGACAACATGTTTTAATTTGACTTCTTTTTCAGATACTGTGAAAAGTACGACAAATGTTCAATTTGTGCTTTTCTCGCTCTTGTAGTGTGATTTTAACTGTAAAATCAAATGATCGTCACCATTTAAGATTTATTTGTTTTTATGTGTCACACTGTGTCGGAATGACAATTTCACCTAAGAAACACTCAAATGTGAATATGTATGAAGGACAGCATTATTTCATTTGACTTCTTTTTCAGATACTCTGAGAATTACGACAAGTGTTCAGTTTGTGCGTGTCTTGCTCATGTAGTGTGATTTTGACTGTAAAATCAACTGAGCGTCACCATTTAAGATTCAATTGTTTTTATGTGTCACACTATCTCAGAATGACAATTCCACTCTGGAAACATTCAACTGTGAATGTTTATGAAGGACAACATGTTTTAATTTGACTTCTTTTTCAGATACTGTGAAAAGTACGACAAGTGTTCAGTTTGTGCGTGGCTCGCTCATGTAGTGTGATTTTGACTGTAAAATCAAATGAGCGTCATCATTTATAATTCATTTCTTTTTATGTGTCACACTGTGTCAGAATGACAATTCCACTTTAGAAACACTCAAATGTGAATGTGTATGAAGGACAGCATTATTTCATTTGACTTCTTTTTCGGATACTCTGAAAAGTACAACAAGTGTTCAGTTTGTGTGTGTCTTGCTCATGTAGTGTGATTTTGACTGTAAAATCAAATGAGCGTCACCATTTAAGATTCATTTGTTTTTATGTGTCACACCGTCTCAGAATGACAATTCCACTTTGGAAACATTCAACTGTGAATGTTTATGAAGGACAACATGGTTTAATTGGACTTCCTTTAGAGTTAATGTGAAAAATACAAGTGTTGATGTTGTGCTCTTGTCACTCATGTAGTACGATGTTGACTGTTAAATCAAATGAGCGTCACCATTTAAGATTCATTTGTTTTTATGTGTCACACTGTCTCAAAATGACAATTCAACTCTGGAAACATTCAACTGTGAATGTTTATGAAGGACAACATGTTTTAATTTGACTTCTTTTTCAGATACTGTGAAAAGTACGACAAATGTTCAATTTGTGCTTTTCTCGCTCTTGTAGTGTGATTTTAACTGTAAAATCAAATACTCGTCACCATTTAAGATTTACTTGTTTTTATGTGTCACACTGTGTCGGAATGACAATTCCACTTTAGAAACACTCAAATGTGAATATGTATGAAGGACAGCATTATTTCATTTGACTTCTTTTTCAGATACTCTGAGAAATACGACAAGTGTTCAGTTTGTGCGTGTCTCGCTCATGTAGTGTGATTTTGACTGTAAAATCAAATGATTGTCACCATTTAAGATTCATTTGTTTTTATGTGTCACACTGTCTAAGAATGACAATTCCACCTAAGAAACACTCAAATGTGAATGTTTATGAAGGACAATATGTTTTAATTTGACTTCTTTTTCAGATACTGTGAAAAGTACGACAAGTGTTCAGTTTGTGCGTGGCTCGCTCTTGTAGTGTGATTTTGACTGTAAAATCAAATGAGCGTCATCATTTATAATTCATTTCTTTTTATGTGTCACACTGTGTCAGAATGACAATTCCACTTTAGAAACACTCAAATGTGAATGTGTATGAAGGACAGCATTATTTCATTTGACTTCTTTTTCGGATACTCTGAAAAGTACAACAAGTGTTCAGTTTGCGTGTGTCTTGCTCATGTAGTGTGATTTTGACTGTAAAATCAAATGAGCGTCACCATTTAAGATTCATTTGTTTTTATGTGTCACACCGTCTCAGAATGACAATTCCACTTTGGAAACATTCAACTGTGAATGTTTATGAAGGACAACATGTTTTAATTTGACTTCTTTTTCAGATACTGTGAAAAGTACGACAAATGTTCAATTTGTGCTTTTCTCGCTCTTGTAGTGTGATTTTATCTGTAAAATCAAATGATCGTCACCATTTAAGATTTATTTGTTTTTATGTGTCACACTGTGTCGGAATGACAATTTCACCTAAGAAACACTCAAATGTGAATATGTATGAAGGACAGCATTATTTCATTTGACTTCTTTTTCAGATACTCTGAGAATTACGACAAGTGTTCAGTTTGTGCGTGTCTCGCTCATGTAGTGTGATTTTGACTGTAAAATCAACTGAGCGTCACCATTTAAGATTCAATTGTTTTTATGTGTCACACTATCTCAGAATGACAATTCCACTCTGGAAACATTCAACTGTGAATGTTTATGAAGGACAACATGTTTTAATTTGACTTCTTTTTCAGATACTGTGAAAAGTACGACAAGTGTTCAGTTTGTGCGTGGCTCGCTCATGTAGTGTGATTTTGACTGTAAAATCAAATGAGCGTCATCATTTATAATTCATTTCTTTTTATGTGTCACACTGTGTCAGAATGACAATTCCACTTTAGAAACACTCAAATGTGAATGTGTATGAAGGACAGCATTATTTCATTTGACTTCTTTTTCGGATACTCTGAAAAGTACAACAAGTGTTCAGTTTGCGTGTGTCTTGCTCATGTAGTGTGATTTTGACTGTAAAATCAAATGAGCGTCACCATTTAAGATTCATTTGTTTTTATGTGTCACACCGTCTCAGAATGACAATTCCACTTTGGAAACATTCAACTGTGAATGTTTATGAAGGACAACATGTTTTAATTTGACTTCTTTTTCAGATACTGTGAAAAGTACGACAAATGTTCAATTTGTGCTTTTCTCGCTCTTGTAGTGTGATTTTAACTGTAAGATCAAATACTCGTCACCATTTAAGATTTACTTGTTTTTATGTGTCACACTGTCTCAGAATGACAATTCCACCTAAGAAACACTCAAATGTGAATGTTTATGAAGGACAATATGTTTTAATTTGACTTCTTTTTCAGATACTGTGAAAAGTACGACAAGTGTTCAGTTTGTGCGTGGCTCGCTCATGTAGTGTGATTTTGACTGTAAAATCAAATGAGCGTCACCATTTAAGATTCATTTGTTTTCATGTGTCACACTGTCTCAGAATGACAATTCCACTTTGGAAACATTCAACCGTGAATGTTTATGAAGGACAACATGTTTTAATTTGACTTCTTTTTCAGATACTGTGAAAAGTACGACAAATGTTCAGTTTTTGTGTGGCTTGCTCATGTAGTGTGATTTTGACTGTAAAATCAAATGATTGTCACCATTTAAGATTCATTTGTTTTTATGTGTCACACTGTCTCAAAATGACAATTCAACTCTGGAAACATTCAACTGTGAATGTTTATGAAGGACAACATGTTTTAATTTGACTTCTTTTTCAGATACTGTGAAAAGTACGACAAATGTTCAATTTGTGCTTTTCTCGCTCTTGTAGTGTGATTTTAACTGTAAAATCAAATGATCGTCACCATTTAAGATTTATTTGTTTTTATGTGTCACACTGTGTCGGAATGACAATTCCACCTAAGAAACACTCAAATGTGAATATGTATGAAGGACAGCATTATTTCATTTGACTTCTTTTTCAGATACTCTGAGAATTACGACAAGTGTTCAGTTTGTGCGTGTCTCGCTCATGTAGTGTGATTTTGACTGTAAAATCAACTGAGCGTCACCATTTCAGATTCAATTGTTTTTATGTGTCACACTATCTCAGAATGACAATTCCACTCTGGAAACATTCAACTGTGAATGTTTATGAAGGACAACATGTTTTAATTTGACTTCTTTTTCAGATACTGTGAAAAGTACGACAAGTGTTCAGTTTGTGCGTGGCTCGCTCATGTAGTGTGATTTTGACTGTAAAATCAAATGAGCGTCACCATTTATGATTCATTTCTTTTTATGTGTCACACTGTGTCAGAATGACAATTCCACTTTAGAAACACTCAAATGTGAATGTGTATGAAGGACAGCATTATTTCATTTGACTTCTTTTTCAGATACTCTGAAAAGTACAACAAGTGTTCAGTTTGTGTGTGTCTTGCTCATGTAGTGTGATTTTGACTGTAAAATCAAATGAGCGTCACCATTTAAGATTCATTTGTTTTTATGTGTCACACCGTCTCAGAATGACAATTCCACTTTGGAAACATTCAACTGTGAATGTTTATGAAGGACAACATGGTTTAATTGGACTTCCTTTAGAGTTAATGAGAAAAATACAAGTGTTGATGTTGTGCTCTTATCACTCATGTAGTACGATGTTGACTGTAAAATCAAATGAGCGTCACCATTTAAGATTCATTTGTTTTTATGTGTCACACTGTCTCAAAATGACAATTCAACTCTGGAAACATTCAACTGTGAATGTTTATGAAGGACAACATGTTTTAATTTGACTTCTTTTTCAGATACTGTGAAAAGTACGACAAATGTTCAATTTGTGCTTTTCTCGCTCTTGTAGTGTGATTTTAACTGTAAAATCAAATGATCGTCACCATTTAAGATTTATTTGTTTTTATGTGTCACACTGTGTCGGAATGACAATTTCACCTAAGAAACACTCAAATGTGAATATGTATGAAGGACAGCATTATTTCATTTGACTTCTTTTTCAGATACTCTGAGAATTACGACAAGTGTTCAGTTTGTGCGTGTCTCGCTCATGTAGTGTGATTTTGACTGTAAAATCAACTGAGCGTCACCATTTAAGATTCAATTGTTTTTATGTGTCACACTATCTCAGAATGACAATTCCACTCTGGAAACATTCAACTGTGAATGTTTATGAAGGACAACATGTTTTAATTTGACTTCTTTTTCAGATACTGTGAAAAGTACGACAAGTGTTCAGTTTGTGCGTGGCTCGCTCATGTAGTGTGATTTTGACTGTAAAATCAAATGAGCGTCATCATTTATAATTCATTTCTTTTTATGTGTCACACTGTGTCAGAATGACAATTCCACTTTAGAAACACTCAAATGTGAATGTGTATGAAGGACAGCATTATTTCATTTGACTTCTTTTTCGGATACTCTGAAAAGTACAACAAGTGTTCAGTTTGCGTGTGTCTTGCTCATGTAGTGTGATTTTGACTGTAAAATCAAATGAGCGTCACCATTTAAGATTCATTTGTTTTTATGTGTCACACCGTCTCAGAATGACAATTCCACTTTGGAAACATTCAACTGTGAATGTTTATGAAGGACAACATGTTTTAATTTGACTTCTTTTTCAGATACTGTGAAAAGTACGACAAATGTTCAATTTGTGCTTTTCTCGCTCTTGTAGTGTGATTTTAACTGTAAAATCAAATGATCGTCACCATTTAAGATTTATTTGTTTTTATGTGTCACACTGTGTCGGAATGACAATTTCACCTAAGAAACACTCAAATGTGAATATGTATGAAGGACAGCATTATTTCATTTGACTTCTTTTTCAGATACTCTGAGAATTACGACAAGTGTTCAGTTTGTGCGTATCTCGCTCATGTAGTGTGATTTTGACTGTAAAATCAACTGAGCGTCACCATTTAAGATTCAATTGTTTTTATGTGTCACACTATCTCAGAATGACAATTCCACTCTGGAAACATTCAACTGTGAATGTTTATGAAGGACAACATGTTTTAATTTGACTTCTTTTTCAGATACTGTGAAAAGTACGACAAGTGTTCAGTTTGTGCGTGGCTCGCTCATGTAGTGTGATTTTGACTGTAAAATCAAATGAGCGTCATCATTTATAATTCATTTCTTTTTATGTGTCACACTGTGTCAGAATGACAATTCCACTTTAGAAACACTCAAATGTGAATGTGTATGAAGGACAGCATTATTTCATTTGACTTCTTTTTCGGATACTCTGAAAAGTACAACAAGTGTTCAGTTTGCGTGTGTCTTGCTCATGTAGTGTGATTTTGACTGTAAAATCAAATGAGCGTCACCATTTAAGATTCATTTGTTTTTATGTGTCACACCGTCTCAGAATGACAATTCCACTTTGGAAACATTCAACTGTGAATGTTTATGAAGGACAACATGTTTTAATTTGACTTCTTTTTCAGATACTGTGAAAAGTACGACAAATGTTCAATTTGTGCTTTTCTCGCTCTTGTAGTGTGATTTTAACTGTAAGATCAAATACTCGTCACCATTTAAGATTTACTTGTTTTTATGTGTCACACTGTCTCAGAATGACAATTCCACCTAAGAAACACTCAAATGTGAATGTTTATGAAGGACAATATGTTTTAATTTGACTTCTTTTTCAGATACTGTGAAAAGTACGACAAGTGTTCAGTTTGTGCGTGGCTCGCTCATGTAGTGTGATTTTGACTGTAAAATCAAATGAGCGTCACCATTTAAGATTCATTTGTTTTCATGTGTCACACTGTCTCAGAATGACAATTCCACTTTGGAAACATTCAACCGTGAATGTTTATGAAGGACAACATGTTTTAATTTGACTTCTTTTTCAGATACTGTGAAAAGTACGACAAATGTTCAGTTTTTGTGTGGCTTGCTCATGTAGTGTGATTTTGACTGTAAAATCAAATGATTGTCACCATTTAAGATTCATTTGTTTTTATGTGTCACACTGTCTCAAAATGACAATTCAACTCTGGAAACATTCAACTGTGAATGTTTATGAAGGACAACATGTTTTAATTTGACTTCTTTTTCAGATACTGTGAAAAGTACGACAAATGTTCAATTTGTGCTTTTCTCGCTCTTGTAGTGTGATTTTAACTGTAAAATCAAATGATCGTCACCATTTAAGATTTATTTGTTTTTATGTGTCACACTGTGTCGGAATGACAATTCCACCTAAGAAACACTCAAATGTGAATATGTATGTAGGACAGCATTATTTCATTTGACTTCTTTTTCGGATACTCTGAAAAGTACAACAAGTGTTCAGTTTGTGTGTGTCTTGCTCATGTAGTGTGATTTTGACTGTAAAATCAAATGAGCGTCACCATTTAAGATTCATTTGTTTTTATGTGTCACACCGTCTCAGAATGACAATTCCACTTTAGAAACACTCAAATGTGAATGTGTATGAAGGACAGCATTATTTCATTTGACTTCTTTTTCGGATACTCTGAAAAGTACAACAAGTGTTCAGTTTGTGTGTGTCTTGCTCATGTAGTGTGATTTTGACTGTAAAATCAAATGAGCGTCACCATTTAAGATTCATTTGTTTTTATGTGTCACACCGTCTCAGAATGACAATTCCACTTTGGAAACATTCAACTGTGAATGTTTATGAAGGACAACATGGTTTAATTGGACTTCCTTTAGAGTTAATGAGAAAAATACAAGTGTTGATGTTGTGCTCTTATCACTCATGTAGTACGATGTTGACTGTAAAATCAAATGAGCGTCACCATTTAAGATTCATTTGTTTTTATGTGTCACACTGTCTCAAAATGACAATTCAACTCTGGAAACATTCAACTGTGAATGTTTATGAAGGACAACATGTTTTAATTTGACTTCTTTTTCAGATACTGTGAAAAGTACGACAAATGTTCAATTTGTGCTTTTCTCGCTCTTGTAGTGTGATTTTAACTGTAAAATCAAATGATCGTCACCATTTAAGATTTATTTGTTTTTATGTGTCACACTGTGTCGGAATGACAATTTCACCTAAGAAACACTCAAATGTGAATATGTATGAAGGACAGCATTATTTCATTTGACTTCTTTTTCAGATACTCTGAGAATTACGACAAGTGTTCAGTTTGTGCGTGTCTTGCTCATGTAGTGTGATTTTGACTGTAAAATCAACTGAGCGTCACCATTTAAGATTCAATTGTTTTTATGTGTCACACTATCTCAGAATGACAATTCCACTCTGGAAACATTCAACTGTGAATGTTTATGAAGGACAACATGTTTTAATTTGACTTCTTTTTCAGATACTGTGAAAAGTACGACAAGTGTTCAGTTTGTGCGTGGCTCGCTCATGTAGTGTGATTTTGACTGTAAAATCAAATGAGCGTCATCATTTATAATTCATTTCTTTTTATGTGTCACACTGTGTCAGAATGACAATTCCACTTTAGAAACACTCAAATGTGAATGTGTATGAAGGACAGCATTATTTCATTTGACTTCTTTTTCGGATACTCTGAAAAGTACAACAAGTGTTCAGTTTGTGTGTGTCTTGCTCATGTAGTGTGATTTTGACTGTAAAATCAAATGAGCGTCACCATTTAAGATTCATTTGTTTTTATGTGTCACACCGTCTCAGAATGACAATTCCACTTTGGAAACATTCAACTGTGAATGTTTATGAAGGACAACATGGTTTAATTGGACTTCCTTTAGAGTTAATGTGAAAAATACAAGTGTTGATGTTGTGCTCTTGTCACTCATGTAGTACGATGTTGACTGTTAAATCAAATGAGCGTCACCATTTAAGATTCATTTGTTTTTATGTGTCACACTGTCTCAAAATGACAATTCAACTCTGGAAACATTCAACTGTGAATGTTTATGAAGGACAACATGTTTTAATTTGACTTCTTTTTCAGATACTGTGAAAAGTACGACAAATGTTCAATTTGTGCTTTTCTCGCTCTTGTAGTGTGATTTTAACTGTAAAATCAAATACTCGTCACCATTTAAGATTTACTTGTTTTTATGTGTCACACTGTGTCGGAATGACAATTCCACTTTAGAAACACTCAAATGTGAATATGTATGAAGGACAGCATTATTTCATTTGACTTCTTTTTCAGATACTCTGAGAAATACGACAAGTGTTCAGTTTGTGCGTGTCTCGCTCATGTAGTGTGATTTTGACTGTAAAATCAAATGATTGTCACCATTTAAGATTCATTTGTTTTTATGTGTCACACTGTCTAAGAATGACAATTCCACCTAAGAAACACTCAAATGTGAATGTTTATGAAGGACAATATGTTTTAATTTGACTTCTTTTTCAGATACTGTGAAAAGTACGACAAGTGTTCAGTTTGTGCGTGGCTCGCTCTTGTAGTGTGATTTTGACTGTAAAATCAAATGAGCGTCACCATTTAAGATTCATTTGTTTTTATGTGTCACACTGTCTCAGAATGACAATTCCACTCTGGAAACATTCAACTGTGAATGTTTATGAAGGACAACATGGTTTAATTTGTCTTCTTTTTCAGATACTGTGAAAAGTACGACAAATGTTCAGTTTTTGTGTGGCTCGCTCATGTAGTGTGATTTTGACTGTAAAATCAAATGATTGTCACCATTTAAGATTCATTTGTTTTTATGTGTCACACTGTCTCAGAATGACAATTCCACCTAAGAAACACTCAAATGTGAATGTTTATGAAGGACAATATGTTTTAATTTGACTTCTTTTTCAGATACTGTGAAAAGTACGACAAGTGTTCAGTTTGTGCGTGGCTCGCTCTTGTAGTGTGATTTTGACTGTAAAATCAAATGAGCGTCACCATTTAAGATTCATTTGTTTTTATGTGTCACACTGTCTCAGAATGACAATTCCACCTAAGAAACACTCAAATGTGAATGTTTATGAAGGACAACATGTTTTAATTTGACTTCTTTTTCAGATACTGTGAAAAGTACGACAAGTGTTCAGTTTGTGCGTGGCTCGCTCATGTAGTGTGATTTTGACTGTAAAATCAAATGAGCGTCACCATTTATGATTCATTTCTTTTTATGTGTCACACTGTGTCAGAATGACAATTCCACTTTAGAAACACTCAAATGTGAATGTGTATGAAGGACAGCATTATTTCATTTGACTTCTTTTTCGGATACTCTGAAAAGTACAACAAGTGTTCAGTTTGTGTTTGTCTTGCTCATGTAGTGTGATTTTGACTGTAAAATCAAATGAGCGTCACCATTTAAGATTCATTTGTTTTTATGTGTCACACCGTCTCAGAATGACAATTCCACTTTGGAAACATTCAACTGTGAATGTTTATGAAGGACAACATGTTTTAATTTGACTTCTTTTTCAGATACTGTGAAAAGTACGACAAATGTTCAATTTGTGCTTTTCTCGCTCTTGTAGTGTGATTTTAACTGTAAAATCAAATATTCGTCACCATTTAAGATTTACTTGTTTTTATGTGTCACACTGTGTCGGAATGACAATTCCACTTTAGAAACACTCAAATGTGAATATTTATGAAGGACAGCATTATTTCATTTGACTTCTTTTTCAGATACTCTGAGAATTACGACAAGTGTTCAGTTTGTGCGTGTCTCGCTCATGTAGTGTGGTTTTGACTGTAAAATCAACTGAGCGTCACCATTTAAGATTCATTTGTTTTTATGTGTCACACTATCTCAGAATGACAATTCCACTCTGGAAACATTCAACTGTGAATGTTTATGAAGGACAACATGGTTTAATTTGACTTCTTTTTCAGATCCTGTGAAAAGTACGACAAATGTTCAGTTTTTGTGTGGCTCGCTCATGTAGTGTGATTTTGACTGTAAAATCAAATGATTGTCACCATTTAAGATTCATTTGTTTTTATGTGTCACACTGTCTCAGAATGACAATTCCACCTAAGAAACACTCAAATGTGAATGTTTATGAAGGACAATATGTTTTAATTTGACTTCTTTTTCAGATACTGTGAAAAGTACGACAAGTGTTCAGTTTGTGCGTGGCTCGCTCTTGTAGTGTGATTTTGACTGTAAAATCAAATGAGCGTCACCATTTAAGATTCATTTGTTTTTATGTGTCACACTGTCTCAGAATGACAATTCCACCTAAGAAACACTCAAATGTGAATATGTATGAAGGACAGCATTATTTCATTTGACTTCTTTTTCAGATACTCTGAGAATTACGACAAGTGTTCAGTTTGTGCGTGTCTCGCTCATGTAGTGTGATTTTGACTGTAAAATCAACTGAGCGTCACCATTTAAGATTCAATTGTTTTTATGTGTCACACTATCTCAGAATGACAATTCCACTCTGGAAACATTCAACTGTGAATGTTTATGAAGGACAACATGTTTTAATTTGACTTCTTTTTCAGATACTGTGAAAAGTACGACAAGTGTTCAGTTTGTGCGTGGCTCGCTCATGTAGTGTGATTTTGACTGTAAAATCAAATGAGCGTCACCATTTATGATTCATTTCTTTTTATGTGTCACACTGTGTCGGAATGACAATTCCACTTTAGAAACACTCAAATGTGAATATGTATGAAGGACAGCATTATTTCATTTGACTTCTTTTTCAGATACTGTGAAAAGTACGACAAATGTTCAGTTTTTGTGTGGCTCGCTCATGTAGTGTGATTTTGACTGTAAAATCAACTCAGCGTCACCATTTAAGATTCATTTGTTTTTATGTGTCACACTGTCTCAAAATGACAATTCAACTCTGGAAACATTCAACTGTGAATGTTTATGAAGGACAACATGTTTTAATTTGACTTCTTTTTCAGATACTGTGAAAAGTACGACAAGTGTTCAGTTTGTGCGTGGCTCGCTCTTGTAGTGTGATTTTGACTGTAAAATCAAATGAGCGTCACCATTTAAGATTCATTTGTTTTTATGTGTCACACTGTCTCAGAATGACAATTCCACCTAAGAAACACTCAAATGTGAATGTTTATGAAGGACAACATGGTTTAATTTGACTTCTTTTTCAGATACTGTGAAAAGTACGACAAGTGTTCAGTTTGTGCGTGGCTCGCTCATGTAGTGTGATTTTGACTGTAAAATCAAATGAGCGTCACCATTTAAGATTCATTTGTTTTCATGTGTCACACTGTCTCAGATTGACAATTCCACTTTGGAAACATTCAACCGTGCATGTTTATGAAGGACAACATGTTTTAATTTGACTTCTTTTTCAGATACTGTGAAAAGTACGACAAATGTTCAATTTGTGCTTGTCTCGCTCATGTAGTGTGATTTTGACTGTAAAATCAAATGAGCGTCACCATTTAAGATTTATTTCTTTTTATGTGTCACACTGTGTCAGAATGACAATTCCACTTTAGAAACACTCAAATGTGAATGTGTATGAAGGACAGCATTATTTCATTTGACTTCTTTTTCGGATACTCTGAAAAGTACAACAAGTGTTCAGTTTGTGTGTGTCTCGCTCATGCAGTGTGATTTTGACTGTAAAATCAAATGAGCGTCACCATTTAAGATTCATTTGTTTTTATGTGTCACACCGTCTCAGAATGACAATTCCACTTTGGAAACATTCAACTGTGAATGTTTATGAAGGACAACATGGTTTAATTGGACTTGCTTTAGAGTTAATGTGAAAAATACAAGTGTTGATGTTGTGCTCTTATCACTCATGTAGTACGATGTTGACTGTAAAATCAAATGAGCGTCACCATTTAAGATTCATTTCTTTTTATGTGTCACACCGTCTCAGAATGACAATTCCACTTTGGAAACATTCAACTGTGAATGTTTATGAAGGACAACATGGTTTAATTGGACTTCCTTTAGAGTTAATGAGAAAAATACAAGTGTTGATGTTGTGCTCTTATCACTCATGTAGTACGATGTTGACTGTAAATTCAAATGAGCGTCACCATTTAAGATTCATTTGTTTTTATGTGTCACACTATCTCAGAATGACAATTACACTCTGGAAACATTCAACTGTGAATGTTTATGAAGGACAACATGTTTTAATTTGACTTCTTTTTCAGATACTGTGAAAAGTACGACAAGTGTTCAGTTTGTGCGTGGCTCGCTCTTGTAGTGTGATTTTGATTGTAAAATCAAATGAGCGTCACCATTTAAGATTCATTTGTTTTTATGTGTCACACTGTCTCAGAATGACAATTCCACCTAAGAAACACTCAAATGTGAATGTTTATGAAGGACAACATGTTTTAATTTGACTTCTTTTTCAGATACTGTGAAAAGTACGACAAGTGTTCAGTTTGTGCGTGTCTCGCTCATGTAGTGTGATTTTGACTGTAAAATCAACTGAGCGTCACCATTTAAGATTCATTTGTTTTCATGTGTCACACTGTCTCAGAATGACAATTCCACTTTGGAAACATTCAACCGTGAATGTTTATGAAGGACAACATGTTTTAATTTGACTTCTTTTTCAGATACTGTGAAAAGTACGACAAATGTTCAATTTGTGCTTGTCTCGCTCATGTAGTGTGATTTTGACTGTAAAATCAAATGAGCGTCACCATTTAAGATTCATTTCTTTTTATGTGTCACACTATCTCAGAATGACAATTCCACTCTGGAAACATTCAACTGTGAATGTTTATGAAGGACAACATGTTTTAATTTGACTTCTTTTTCAGATACTGTGAAAAGTACGACAAATGTTCAGTTTTTGTGTGGCTCGCTCATGTAGTGTGATTTTGACTGTAAAATCAAATGATCGTCACCATTTAAGATTCATTTGTTTTTATGTGTCACACTGTCTCAAAATGACAATTCAACTCTGGAAACATTCAACTGTGAATGTTTATGAAGGACAACATGTTTTAATTTGACTTCTTTTTCAGATACTGTGAAAAGTACAAGTGTTCAGTTTGTGCGTGGCTCGCTCTTGTAGTGTGATTTTGACTGTAAAATCAAATGAGCGTCACCATTTAAGATTCATTTGTTTTCATGTGTCACACTGTCTCAGAATGACAATTCCACTTTGGAAACATTCAACTGTGAATGTTTATGAAGGACAACATGTTTTAATTTGACTTCTTTTTCAGATACTGTGAAAAGTACGACAAATGTTCAATTTGTGCTTGTCTCGCTCATGTAGTGTAATTTTGACTGTAAAATCAAATGAGCGTCACCATTTATGATTCATTTCTTTTTATGTGTCACACTGTCTCAGAATGACAATTCCACCTAAGAAACACTCAAATGTGAATGTTTATGAAGGACAACATGTTTTAATTTGACTTCTTTTTCAGATACTGTGAAAAGTACGACAAGTGTTCAGTTTGTGCGTGGCTCGCTCATGTAGTGTGATTTTGACTGTAAAATCAAATGATCGTCACCATTTAAGATTCATTTGTTTTTATGTGTCACACTGTCTCAAAATGACAATTCAACTCTGGAAACATTCAACTGTGAATGTTTATGAAGGACAACATGTTTTAATTTGACTTCTTTTTCAGATACTGTGAAAAGTACGACAAGTGTTCAGTTTGTGCGTGGCTCGCTCTTGTAGTGTGATTTTGATTGTAAAATCAAATGAGCGTCACCATTTAAGATTCATTTGTTTTTATGTGTCACACTGTCTCAGAATGACAATTCCACCTAAGAAACACTCAAATGTGAATGTTTATGAAGGACAACATGTTTTAATTTGACTTCTTTTTCAGATACTGTGAAAAGTACGACAAGTGTTCAGTTTGTGCGTGTCTCGCTCATGTAGTGTGATTTTGACTGTAAAATCAACTGAGCGTCACCATTTAAGATTCATTTGTTTTCATGTGTCACACTGTCTCAGAATGACAATTCCACTTTGGAAACATTCAACCGTGAATGTTTATGAAGGACAACATGTTTTAATTTGACTTCTTTTTCAGATACTGTGAAAAGTACGACAAATGTTCAATTTGTGCTTGTCTCGCTCATGTAGTGTGATTTTGACTGTAAAATCAAATGAGCGTCACCATTTAAGATTCATTTCTTTTTATGTGTCACACCGTCTCAGAATGACAATTCCACTTTGGAAACATTCAACTGTGAATGTTTATGAAGGACAACATGGTTTAATTGGACTTCCTTTAGAGTTAATGAGAAAAATACAAGTGTTGATGTTGTGCTCTTATCACTCATGTAGTGTGATTTTGACTGTAAAATCAAATGAGCGTCACCATTTAAGATTCATTTGTTTTTATGTGTCACACTATCTCAGAATGACAATTCCACTCTGGAAACATTCAACTGTGAATGTTTATGAAGGACAACATGTTTTAATTTGACTTCTTTTTCAGATACTGTGAAAAGTACGACAAGTGTTCAGTTTGTGCGTGGCTCGCTCTTGTAGTGTGATTTTGACTGTAAAATCAAATGAGCGTCACCATTTAAGATTCATTTGTTTTTATGTGTCACACTGTCTCAGAATGACAATTCCACCTAAGAAACACTCAAATGTGAATGTGTATGAAGGACAGCATTATTTCATTTGACTTCTTTTTCGGATACTCTGAAAAGTACAACAAGTGTTCAGTTTGTGTGTGTCTTGCTCATGCAGTGTGATTTTGACTGTAAAATCAAATGAGCGTCACCATTTAAGATTCATTTGTTTTTATGTATCGCACCGTCTCAGAATGACAATTCCACTTTGGAAACATTCAACTGTGAATGTTTATGAAGGACAACATGGTTTAATTGGACTTCCTTTAGAGTTAATGTGAAAAATACAAGTGTTGATGTTGTGCTCTTATCACTCATGTAGTACGATGTTGACTGTAAAATCAAATGAGCGTCACCATTTAAGATTCATTTGTTTTTATGTGTCACACTGTCTCAAAATGACAATTCAACTCTGGAAACATTCAACTGTGAATGTTTATGAAGGACAACATGTTTTAATTTGACTTCTTTTTCAGATGCTGTGAAAAGTACGACAAATGTTCAATTTGTGCTTTTCTCGCTCTTGTAGTGTGTTTTTAACTGTAAAATCAAATGATCGTCACCATTTAAGATTTATTTGTTTTTATGTGTCACACTGTGTCGGAATGACAATTCCACTTTAGAAACACTCAAATGTGAATATGTATGAAGGACAGCATTATTTCATTTGACTTCTTTTTCAGATACTCTGAGAATTACGACAAGTGTTCAGTTTGTGCGTGTCTCGCTCATGTAGTGTGATTTTGACTGTAAAATCAACTGAGCGTCACCATTTAAGATTCAATTGTTTTTATGTGTCACACTATCTCAGAATGACAATTCCACTCTGGAAACATTCAACTGTGAATGTTTATGAAGGACAACATGTTTTAATTTGACTTCTTTTTCAGATACTGTGAAAAGTACGACAAATGTTCAGTTTTTGTGTGGCTCGCTCATGTAGTGTGATTTTGACTGTAAAATCAAATGAGCGTCACCATTTAAGATTCATTTGTTTTCATGTGTCACACTGTCTCAGAATGACAATTCCACTTTGGAAACATTCAACTGTGAATGTTTATGAAGGACAACATGTTTTAATTTGACTTCTTTTTCAGATACTGTGAAAAGTACGACAAATGTTCAATTTGTGCTTGTCTCGCTCATGTAGTGTAATTTTGACTGTAAAATCAAATGAGCGTCACCATTTATGATTCATTTCTTTTTATGTGTCACACTGTCTCAGAATGACAATTCCACCTAAGAAACACTCAAATGTGAATGTTTATGAAGGACAACATGTTTTAATTTGACTTCTTTTTCAGATACTGTGAAAAGTACGACAAGTGTTCAGTTTGTGCGTGGCTCGCTCATGTAGTGTGATTTTGACTGTAAAATCAAATGAGCGTCACCATTTAAGATTCATTTGTTTTCATGTGTCACACTGTCTCAGAATGACAATTCCACTTTGGAAACATTCAACCGTGCATGTTTATGAAGGACAACATGTTTTAATTTGACTTCTTTTTCAGATACTGTGAAAAGTACGACAAATGTTCAATTTGTGCTTGTCTCGCTCATGTAGTGTGATTTTGACTGTAAAATCAAATGAGCGTCACCATTTATGATTCATTTCTTTTTATGTGTCACACTGTGTCAGAATGACAATTCCACTTTAGAAACACTCAAATGTGAATGTGTATGAAGGACAGCATTATTTCATTTGACTTCTTTTTCAGATACTCTGAAAAGTACAACAAGTGTTCAGTTTGTGTGTGTCTTGCTCATGTAGTGTGATTTTGACTGTAAAATCAAATGAGCGTCACCATTTAAGATTCATTTCTTTTTATGTGTCACACCGTCTCAGAATGACAATTCCACTTTGGAAACATTCAACTGTGAATGTTTATGAAGGACAACATGGTTTAATTGGACTTCCTTTAGAGTTAATGTGAAAAATACAAGTGTTGATGTTGTGCTCTTATCACTCATGTAGTACGATGTTGACTGTAAAATCAAATGAGCGTCACCATTTAAGATTCATTTGTTTTTATGTGTCACACTGTCTCAAAATGACAATTCAACTCTGGAAACATTCAACTGTGAATGTTTATGAAGGACAACATGTTTTAATTTGACTTCTTTTTCAGATACTGTGAAAAGTACGACAAATGTTCAATTTGTGCTTTTCTCGCTCTTGTAGTGTGATTTTAACTGTAAAATCAAATACTCGTCACCATTTAAGATTTACTTGTTTTTATGTGTCACACTGTGTCGGAATGACAATTCCACTTTAGAAACACTCAAATGTGAATATGTATGAAGGACAGCATTATTTCATTTGACTTCTTTTTCAGATACTCTGAGAATTACGACAAGTGTTCAGTTTGTGCGTGTCTCGCTCATGTTGTGTGATTTTGACTGTAAAATCAACTGAGCGTCACCATTCAAGATTCATTTGTTTTTATGTGTCACACTATCTCAGAATGACAATTCCACTCTGGAAACATTCAACTGTGAATGTTTATGAAGGACAACATGGTTTAATTTGACTTCTTTTTCAGATACTGTGAAAAGTACGACAAATGTTCAGTTTTTGTGTGGCTCGCTCATGTAGTGTGATTTTGACTGTAAAATCAAATGATTGTCACCATTTAAGATTCATTTGTTTTTATGTGTCACACTGTCTCAGAATGACAATTCCACCTAAGAAACACTCAAATGTGAATGTTTATGAAGGACAATATGTTTTAATTTGACTTCTTTTTCAGATACTGTGAAAAGTACGACAAGTGTTCAGTTTGTGCGTGGCTCGCTCATGTAGTGTGATTTTGACTGTAAAATCAAATGAGCGTCACCATTTAAGATTCATTTGTTTTCATGTGTCACACTGTCTCAGAATGACAATTCCACTTTGGAAACATTCAACCGTGCATGTTTATGAAGGACAACATGTTTTAATTTGACTTCTTTTTCAGATACTGTGAAAAGTACGACAAATGTTCAATTTGTGCTTGTCTCGCTCATGTAGTGTGATTTTGACTGTAAAATCAAATGAGCGTCACCATTTAAGATTCATTTGTTTTCATGTGTCACACTGTCTCAGAATGACAATTCCACTTTGGAAACATTCAACCGTGCATGTTTATGAAGGACAACATGTTTTAATTTGACTTCTTTTTCAGATACTGTGAAAAGTACGACAAATGTTCAATTTGTGCTTGTCTCGCTCATGTAGTGTGATTTTGACTGTAAAATCAAATGAGCGTCACCATTTATGATTCATTTCTTTTTATGTGTCACACTGTGTCAGAATGACAATTCCACTTTAGAAACACTCAAATGTGAATATGTATGAAGGACAGCATTATTTCATTTGACTTCTTTTTCAGATACTCTGAGAATTACGACAAGTGTTCAGTTTGTGCGTGTCTCGCTCATGTAGTGTGATTTTGACTGTAAAATCAACTGAGCGTCACCATTTAAGATTCAATTGTTTTTATGTGTCACACTATCTCAGAATGACAATTCCACTCTGGAAACATTCAACTGTGAATGTTTATGAAGGACAACATGGTTTAATTGGACTTCCTTTAGAGTTAATGTGAAAAATACAAGTGTTGATGTTGTGCTCTTATCACTCATGTAGTACGATGTTGACTGTTAAATCAAATGAGCGTCACCATTTAAGATTCATTTGTTTTTATGTGTCACACTGTCTCAAAATGACAATTCAACTCTGGAAACATTCAACTGTGAATGTTTATGAAGGACAACATGTTTTAATTTGACTTCTTTTTCAGATACTGTGAAAAGTACGACAAATGTTCAATTTGTGCTTTTCTCGCTCTTGTAGTGTGATTTTAACTGTAAAATCAAATACTCGTCACCATTTAAGATTTACTTGTTTTTATGTGTCACACTGTGTCGGAATGACAATTCCACTTTAGAAACACTCAAATGTGAATATGTATGAAGGACAGCATTATTTCATTTGACTTCTTTTTCAGATACTCTGAGAAATACGACAAGTGTTCAGTTTGTGCGTGTCTCGCTCATGTAGTGTGATTTTGACTGTAAAATCAAATGATTGTCACCATTTAAGATTCATTCGTTTTTATGTGTCACACTGTCTAAGAATGACAATTCCACCTAAGAAACACTCAAATGTGAATGTTTATGAAGGACAATATGTTTTAATTTGACTTCTTTTTCAGATACTGTGAAAAGTACGACTAGTGTTCAGTTTGTGCGTGGCTCGCTCTTGTAGTGTGATTTTGACTGTAAAATCAAATGAGCGTCACCATTTAAGATTCATTTGTTTTTATGTGTCACACTGTCTCAGAATGACAATTCCACTCTGGAAACATTCAACTGTGAATGTTTATGAAGGACAACATGGTTTAATTTGTCTTCTTTTTCAGATACTGTGAAAAGTACGACAAATGTTCAGTTTTTGTGTGGCTCGCTCATGTAGTGTGATTTTGACTGTAAAATCAAATGATTGTCACCATTTAAGATTCATTTGTTTTTATGTGTCACACTGTCTCAGAATGACAATTCCACCTAAGAAACACTCAAATGTGAATGTTTATGAAGGACAATATGTTTTAATTTGACTTCTTTTTCAGATACTGTGAAAAGTACGACAAGTGTTCAGTTTGTGCGTGGCTCGCTCTTGTAGTGTGATTTTGACTGTAAAATCAAATGAGCGTCACCATTTAAGATTCATTTGTTTTTATGTGTCACACTGTCTCAGAATGACAATTCCACCTAAGAAACACTCAAATGTGAATGTTTATGAAGGACAACATGTTTTAATTTGACTTCTTTTTCAGATACTGTGAAAAGTACGACAAGTGTTCAGTTTGTGCGTGGCTCGCTCATGTAGTGTGATTTTGACTGTAAAATCAAATGAGCGTCACCATTTATGATTCATTTCTTTTTATGTGTCACACTGTGTCAGAATGACAATTCCACTTTAGAAACACTCAAATGTGAATGTGTATGAAGGACAGCATTATTTCATTTGACTTCTTTTTCGGATACTCTGAAAAGTACAACAAGTGTTCAGTTTGTGTGTGTCTTGCTCATGTAGTGTGATTTTGACTGTAAAATCAAATGAGCGTCACCATTTAAGATTCATTTGTTTTTATGTGTCACACCGTCTCAGAATGACAATTCCACTTTGGAAACATTCAACTGTGAATGTTTATGAAGGACAACATGGTTTAATTGGACTTCCTTTAGAGTTAATGAGAAAAATACAAGTGTTGATGTTGTGCTCTTATCACTCATGTAGTACGATGTTGACTGTAAAATCAAATGAGCATCACCATTTAAGATTCATTTGTTTTTATGTGTCACACTGTCTCAAAATGACAATTCAACTCTGGAAACATTCAACTGTGAATGTTTATGAAGGACAACATGTTTTAATTTGACTTCTTTTTCAGATACTGTGAAAAGTACGACAAATGTTCAATTTGTGCTTTTCTCGCTCTTGTAGTGTGATTTTAACTGTAAAATCAAATACTCGTCACCATTTAAGATTTACTTGTTTTTATGTGTCACACTGTGTCGGAATGACAATTCCACTTTAGAAACACTCAAATGTGAATATGTATGAAGGACAGCATTATTTCATTTGACTTCTTTTTCAGATACTCTGAGAATTACGACAAGTGTTCAGTTTGTGCGTGTCTCGCTCATGTTGTGTGATTTTGACTGTAAAATCAACTGAGCGTCACCATTCAAGATTCATTTGTTTTTATGTGTCACACTATCTCAGAATGACAATTCCACTCTGGAAACATTCAACTGTGAATGTTTATGAAGGACAACATGGTTTAATTTGACTTCTTTTTCAGATACTGTGAAAAGTACGACAAATGTTCAGTTTTTGTGTGGCTCGCTCATGTAGTGTGATTTTGACTGTAAAATCAAATGATTGTCACCATTTAAGATTCATTTGTTTTTATGTGTCACACTGTCTCAGAATGACAATTCCACCTAAGAAACACTCAAATGTGAATGTTTATGAAGGACAATATGTTTTAATTTGACTTCTTTTTCAGATACTGTGAAAAGTACGACAAGTGTTCAGTTTGTGCGTGGCTCACTCTTGTAGTGTGATTTTGACTGTAAAATCAAATGAGCGTCACCATTTAAGATTCATTTGTTTTTATGTGTCACACTGTCTCAGAATGACAATTCCACCTAAGAAACACTCAAATGTGAATGTTTATGAAGGACAACATGTTTTAATTTGACTTCTTTTTCAGATACTGTGAAAAGTACGACAAGTGTTCAGTTTGTGCGTGGCTCGCTCATGTAGTGTGATTTTGACTGTAAAATCAAATGAGCGTCACCATTTAAGATTCATTTGTTTTCATGTGTCACACTGTCTCAGAATGACAATTCCACTTTGGAAACATTCAACCGTGCATGTTTATGAAGGACAACATGTTTTAATTTGACTTCTTTTTCAGATACTGTGAAAAGTACGACAAATGTTCAATTTGTGCTTGTCTCGCTCATGTAGTGTGATTTTGACTGTAAAATCAAATGAGCGTCACCATTTAAGATTCATTTGTTTTCATGTGTCACACTGTCTCAGAATGACAATTCCACTTTGGAAACATTCAACCGTGCATGTTTATGAAGGACAACATGTTTTAATTTGACTTCTTTTTCAGATACTGTGAAAAGTACGACAAATGTTCAATTTGTGCTTGTCTCGCTCATGTAGTGTGATTTTGACTGTAAAATCAAATGAGCGTCACCATTTATGATTCATTTCTTTTTATGTGTCACACTGTGTCAGAATGACAATTCCACTTTAGAAACACTCAAATGTGAATGTGTATGAAGGACAGCATTATTTCATTTGACTTCTTTTTCAGATACTCTGAAAAGTACAACAAGTGTTCAGTTTGTGTGTGTCTTGCTCATGTAGTGTGATTTTGACTGTAAAATCAAATGAGCGTCACCATTTAAGATTCATTTGTTTTTATGTGTCACACCGTCTCAGAATGACAATTCCACTTTGGAAACATTCAACTGTGAATGTTTATGAAGGACAACATGGTTTAATTGGACTTCCTTTAGAGTTAATGAGAAAAATACAAGTGTTGATGTTGTGCTCTTATCACTCATGTAGTACGATGTTGACTGTAAAATCAAATGAGCATCACCATTTAAGATTCATTTGTTTTTATGTGTCACACTGTCTCAAAATGACAATTCAACTCTGGAAACATTCAACTGTGAATGTTTATGAAGGACAACATGTTTTAATTTGACTTCTTTTTCAGATACTGTGAAAAGTACGACAAATGTTCAATTTGTGCTTTTCTCGCTCTTGTAGTGTGATTTTAACTGTAAAATCAAATACTCGTCACCATTTAAGATTTACTTGTTTTTATGTGTCACACTGTCTCAGAATGACAATTCCACCTAAGAAACACTCAAATGTGAATGTTTATGAAGGACAATATGTTTTAACTTGACTTCTTTTTCAGATACTGTGAAAAGTACGACAAGTGTTCAGTTTGTGCGTGGCTCGCTCATGTAGTGTGATTTTGACTGTAAAATCAAATGAGCGTCACCATTTAAGATTCATTTGTTTTCATGTGTCACACTGTCTCAGAATGACAATTCCACTTTGGAAACATTCAACCGTGAATGTTTATGAAGGACAACATGTTTTAATTTGACTTCTTTTTCAGATACTGTGAAAAGTACGACAAATGTTCAGTTTTTGTGTGGCTCGCTCATGTAGTGTGATTTTGACTGTAAAATCAAATGATCGTCACCATTTAAGATTCATTTGTTTTTATGTGTCACACTGTCTCAAAATGACAATTCAACTCTGGAAACATTCAACTGTGAATGTTTATGAAGGACAACATGTTTTAATTTGACTTCTTTTTCAGATACTGTGAAAAGTACGACAAATGTTCAATTTGTGCTTTTCTCGCTCTTGTAGTGTGATTTTAACTGTAAAATCAAATGATCGTCACCATTTAAGATTTATTTGTTTTTATGTGTCACACTGTGTCGGAATGACAATTCCACCTAAGAAACACTCAAATGTGAATATGTATGAAGGACAGCATTATTTCATTTGACTTCTTTTTCAGATACTCTGAGAATTACGACAAGTGTTCAGTTTGTGCGTGTCTCGCTCATGTAGTGTGATTTTGACTGTAAAATCAACTGAGCGTCACCATTTAAGATTCAATTGTTTTTATGTGTCACACTATCTCAGAATGACAATTCCACTCTGGAAACATTCAACTGTGAATGTTTATGAAGGACAACATGTTTTAATTTGACTTCTTTTTCAGATACTGTGAAAAGTACGACAAGTGTTCAGTTTGTGCGTGGCTCGCTCATGTAGTGTGATTTTGACTGTAAAATCAAATGAGCGTCACCATTTATGATTCATTTCTTTTTATGTGTCACACTGTGTCAGAATGACAATTCCACTTTAGAAACACTCAAATGTGAATGTGTATGAAGGACAGCATTATTTCATTTGACTTCTTTTTCGGATACTCTGAAAAGTACAACAAGTGTTCAGTTTGTGTTTGTCTTGCTCATGTAGTGTGATTTTGACTGTAAAATCAAATGAGCGTCACCATTTAAGATTCATTTGTTTTTATGTGTCACACCGTCTCGGAATGACAATTCCACTTTGGAAACATTCAACTGTGAATGTTTATGAAGGACAACATGTTTTAATTTGACTTCTTTTTCAGATACTGTGAAAAGTACGACAAATGTTCAATTTGTGCTTTTCTCGCTCTTGTAGTGTGATTTTAACTGTAAAATCAAATATTCGTCACCATTTAAGATTTACTTGTTTTTATGTGTCACACTGTGTCGGAATGACAATTCCACTTTAGAAACACTCAAATGTGAATATGTATGAAGGACAGCATTATTTCATTTGACTTCTTTTTCAGATACTCTGAGAATTACGACAAGTGTTCAGTTTGTGCGTGTCTCGCTCATGTAGTGTGATTTTGACTGTAAAATCAACTGAGCGTCACCATTTAAGATTCAATTGTTTTTATGTGTCACACTATCTCAGAATGACAATTCCACTCTGGAAACATTCAACTGTGAATGTTTATGAAGGACAACATGTTTTAATTTGACTTCTTTTTCAGATACTGTGAAAAGTACGACAAGTGTTCAGTTTGTGCGTGGCTCGCTCATGTAGTGTGATTTTGACTGTAAAATCAAATGAGCGTCACCATTTATGATTCATTTCTTTTTATGTGTCACACTGTGTCAGAATGACAATTCCACTTTAGAAACACTCAAATGTGAATGTGTATGAAGGACAGCATTATTTCATTTGACTTCTTTTTCGGATACTGTGAAAAGTACAACAAGTGTTCAGTTTGTGCTTGGCTCGCTCATGTAGTGTGATTTTGACTGTAAAATCAAATGAGCGTCACCATTTAAGATTCATTTGTTTTCATGTGTCACACTGTCTCAGAATGACAATTCCACTCTGGAAACATTCAACCGTGCATGTTTATGAAGGACAACATGTTTTAATTTGACTTCTTTTTCAGATACTGTGAAAAGTACGACAAATGTTCAGTTTTTGTGTGGCTCGCTCATGTAGTGTGATTTTGACTGTAAAATCAAATGAGCGTCACCATTTAAGATTCATTTCTTTTTATGTGTCACACCGTCTCAGAATGACAATTCCACTTTGGAAACATTCAACTGTGAATGTTTATGAAGGACAACATGGTTTAATTGGACTTCCTTTAGAGTTAATGAGAAAAATACAAGTGTTGATGTTGTGCTCTTATCACTCATGTAGTACGATGTTGACTGTAAAATCAAATGAGCGTCACCATTTAAGATTCATTTGTTTTTATGTGTCACACTATCTCAGAATGACAATTCCACTCTGGAAACATTCAACTGTGAATGTTTATGAAGGACAACATGTTTTAATTTGACTTCTTTTTCAGATACTGTGAAAAGTACGACAAGTGTTCAGTTTGTGCGTGGCTCGCTCTTGTAGTGTGATTTTGACTGTAAAATCAAATGAGCGTCACCATTTAAGATTCATTTGTTTTTATGTGTCACACTGTCTCAGAATGACAATTCCACCTAAGAAACACTCAAATGTGAATGTGTATGAAGGACAGCATTATTTCATTTGACTTCTTTTTCGGATACTCTGAAAAGTACAACAAGTGTTCAGTTTGTGTGTGTCTTGCTCATGCAGTGTGATTTTGACTGTAAAATCAAATGAGCGTCACCATTTAAGATTCATTTGTTTTTATGTATCACACCGTCTCAGAATGACAATTCCACTTTGGAAACATTCAACTGTGAATGTTTATGAAGGACAACATGGTTTAATTGGACTTCCTTTAGAGTTAATGTGAAAAATACAAGTGTTGATGTTGTGCTCTTATCACTCATGTAGTACGATGTTGACTGTAAAATCAAATGAGCGTCACCATTTAAGATTCATTTGTTTTTATGTGTCACACTGTCTCAAAATGACAATTCAACTCTGGAAACATTCAACTGTGAATGTTTATGAAGGACAACATGTTTTAATTTGACTTCTTTTTCAGATGCTGTGAAAAGTACGACAAATGTTCAATTTGTGCTTTTCTCGCTCTTGTAGTGTGTTTTTAACTGTAAAATCAAATGATCGTCACCATTTAAGATTTATTTGTTTTCATGTGTCACACTGTGTCGGAATGACAATTCCACTTTAGAAACACTCAAATGTGAATATGTATGAAGGACAGCATTATTTCATTTGACTTCTTTTTCAGATACTCTGAGAATTACGACAAGTGTTCAGTTTGTGCGTGTCTCGCTCATGTAGTGTGATTTTGACTGTAAAATCAACTGAGCGTCACCATTTAAGATTCAATTGTTTTTATGTGTCACACTATCTCAGAATGACAATTCCACTCTGGAAACATTCAACTGTGAATGTTTATGAAGGACAACATGTTTTAATTTGACTTCTTTTTCAGATACTGTGAAAAGTACGACAAATGTTCAGTTTTTGTGTGGCTCGCTCATGTAGTGTGATTTTGACTGTAAAATCAAATGAGCGTCACCATTTAAGATTCATTTGTTTTCATGTGTCACACTGTCTCAGAATGACAATTCCACTTTGGAAACATTCAACTGTGAATGTTTATGAAGGACAACATGTTTTAATTTGACTTCTTTTTCAGATACTGTGAAAAGTACGACAAATGTTCAATTTGTGCTTGTCTCGCTCATGTAGTGTAATTTTGACTGTAAAATCAAATGAGCGTCACCATTTATGATTCATTTCTTTTTATGTGTCACACTGTCTCAGAATGACAATTCCACTTTGGAAACATTCAACCGTGAATGTTTATGAAGGACAATATGTTTTAATTTGACTTCTTTTTCAGGTACTGAGAAAAGTACGACAAATGTTCAGTTTTTGTGTGGCTCGCTCATGTAGTGTGATTTTGACTGTAAAATCAAATGAGCGTCACCATTTAAGATTCATTTGTTTTTATGTGTCACACTGTCTCAGAATGACAATTCAACTCTGGAAACATTCAACTGTGAATGTTTATGAAGGACAGCATTATTTCATTTGACTTCTTTTTCGGATACTCTGAAAAGTACAACAAGTGTTCAGTTTGTGTGTGTCTTGCTCATGCAGTGTGATTTTGACTGTAAAATCAAATGAGCGTCACCATTTAAGATTCATTTGTTTTTATGTATCACACCGTCTCAGAATGACAATTCCACTTTGGAAACATTCAACTGTGAATGTTTATGAAGGACAACATGGTTTAATTGGACTTCCTTTAGAGTTAATGTGAAAAATACAAGTGTTGATGTTGTGCTCTTATCACTCATGTAGTACGATGTTGACTGTAAAATCAAATGAGCGTCACCATTTAAGATTCATTTGTTTTTATGTGTCACACTGTCTCAAAATGACAATTCAACTCTGGAAACATTCAACTGTGAATGTTTATGAAGGACAACATGTTTTAATTTGACTTCTTTTTCAGATGCTGTGAAAAGTACGACAAATGTTCAATTTGTGCTTTTCTCGCTCTTGTAGTGTGTTTTTAACTGTAAAATCAAATGATCGTCACCATTTAAGATTTATTTGTTTTTATGTGTCACACTGTGTCGGAATGACAATTCCACTTTAGAAACACTCAAATGTGAATATGTATGAAGGACAGCATTATTTCATTTGACTTCTTTTTCAGATACTCTGAGAATTACGACAAGTGTTCAGTTTGTGCGTGTCTCGCTCATGTAGTGTGATTTTGACTGTAAAATCAACTGAGCGTCACCATTTAAGATTCAATTGTTTTTATGTGTCACACTATCTCAGAATGACAATTCCACTCTGGAAACATTCAACTGTGAATGTTTATGAAGGACAACATGTTTTAATTTGACTTCTTTTTCAGATACTGTGAAAAGTACGACAAATGTTCAGTTTTTGTGTGGCTCGCTCATGTAGTGTGATTTTGACTGTAAAATCAAATGAGCGTCACCATTTAAGATTCATTTGTTTTCATGTGTCACACTGTCTCAGAATGACAATTCCACTTTGGAAACATTCAACTGTGAATGTTTATGAAGGACAACATGTTTTAATTTGACTTCTTTTTCAGATACTGTGAAAAGTACGACAAATGTTCAATTTGTGCTTGTCTCGCTCATGTAGTGTAATTTTGACTGTAAAATCAAATGAGCGTCACCATTTATGATTCATTTCTTTTTATGTGTCACACTGTCTCAGAATGACAATTCCACTTTGGAAACATTCAACCGTGAATGTTTATGAAGGACAATATGTTTTAATTTGACTTCTTTTTCAGGTACTGAGAAAAGTACGACAAATGTTCAGTTTTTGTGTGGCTCGCTCATGTAGTGTGATTTTGACTGTAAAATCAAATGAGCGTCACCATTTAAGATTCATTTGTTTTTATGTGTCACACTGTCTCAGAATGACAATTCAACTCTGGAAACATTCAACTGTGAATGTTTATGAAGGACAACATGTTTTAATTTGACTTCTTTTTCAGATACTGTGAAAAGTACGACAAATGTTCAATTTGTGCTTTTCTCGCTCTTGTAGTGTGATTTTAACTGTAAAATCAAATGATCGTCACCATTTAAGATTTATTTGTTTTTATGTGTCACACTGTGTCGGAATGACAATTCCACTTTAGAAACACTCAAATGTGAATGTGTATGAAGGACAGCATTATTTCATTTGACTTCTTTTTCAGATACTCTGAGAATTACGACAAGTGTTCAGTTTGTGCGTGTCTCGCTCATGTAGTGTGATTTTGACTGTAAAATCAACTGAGCATCACCATTTAAGATTCATTTGTTTTTATGTGTCACACTATCTCAGAATGACAATTCCACTCTGGAAACATTCAACTGTGAATGTTTATGAAGGACAACATGGTTTAATTTGACTTCTTTTTCAGATACTGTGAAAAGTACGACAAATGTTCAGTTTTTGTGTGGCTCGCTCATGTAGTGTGATTTTGACTGTAAAATCAAATGATTGTCACCATTTAAGATTCATTTGTTTTTATGTGTCACACTGTCTCAGAATGACAATTCCACCTAAGAAACACTCAAATGTGAATGTTTATGAAGGACAATATGTTTTAATTTGACTTCTTTTTCAGATACTGTGAAAAGTACGACAAGTGTTCAGTTTGTGCGTGGCTCACTCTTGTAGTGTGATTTTGACTGTAAAATCAAATGAGCGTCACCATTTAAGATTCATTTGTTTTTATGTGTCACACTGTCTCAGAATGACAATTCCACCTAAGAAACACTCAAATGTGAATGTTTATGAAGGACAACATGTTTTAATTTGACTTCTTTTTCAGATACTGTGAAAAGTACGACAAGTGTTCAGTTTGTGCGTGGCTCGCTCATGTAGTGTGATTTTGACTGTAAAATCAAATGAGCGTCACCATTTAAGATTCATTTGTTTTCATGTGTCACACTGTCTCAGAATGACAATTCCACTTTGGAAACATTCAACCGTGCATGTTTATGAAGGACAACATGTTTTAATTTGACTTCTTTTTCAGATACTGTGAAAAGTACGACAAATGTTCAATTTGTGCTTGTCTCGCTCATGTAGTGTGATTTTGACTGTAAAATCAAATGAGCGTCACCATTTAAGATTCATTTGTTTTCATGTGTCACACTGTCTCAGAATGACAATTCCACTTTGGAAACATTCAACCGTTCATGTTTATGAAGGACAACATGTTTTAATTTGACTTCTTTTTCAGATACTGTGAAAAGTACGACAAATGTTCAATTTGTGCTTGTCTCGCTCATGTAGTGTGATTTTGACTGTAAAATCAAATGAGCGTCACCATTTATGATTCATTTCTTTTTATGTGTCACACTGTGTCAGAATGACAATTCCACTTTAGAAACACTCAAATGTGAATGTGTATGAAGGACAGCATTATTTCATTTGACTTCTTTTTCAGATACTCTGAAAAGTACAACAAGTGTTCAGTTTGTGTGTGTCTTGCTCATGTAGTGTGATTTTGACTGTAAAATCAAATGAGCGTCACCATTTAAGATTCATTTGTTTTTATGTGTCACACCGTCTCAGAATGACAATTCCACTTTGGAAACATTCAACTGTGAATGTTTATGAAGGACAACATGGTTTAATTGGACTTCCTTTAGAGTTAATGTGAAAAATACAAGTGTTGATGTTGTGCTCTTATCACTCATGTAGTACGATGTTGACTGTAAAATCAAATGAGCGTCACCATTTAAGATTCATTTGTTTTTATGTGTCACACTGTCTCAAAATGACAATTCAACTCTGGAAACATTCAACTGTGAATGTTTATGAAGGACAACATGTTTTAATTTGACTTCTTTTTCAGATACTGTGAAAAGTACGACAAATGTTCAATTTGTGCTTTTCTCGCTCTTGTAGTGTGATTTTAACTGTAAAATCAAATACTCGTCACCATTTAAGATTTACTTGTTTTTATGTGTCACACTGTGTCGGAATGACAATTCCACTTTAGAAACACTCAAATGTGAATATGTATGAAGGACAGCATTATTTCATTTGACTTCTTTTTCAGATACTCTGAGAATTACGACAAGTGTTCAGTTTGTGCGTGTCTCGCTCATGTTGTGTGATTTTGACTGTAAAATCAACTGAGCGTCACCATTTAAGATTCATTTGTTTTTATGTGTCACACTATCTCAGAATGACAATTCCACTCTGGAAACATTCAACTGTGAATGTTTATGAAGGACAACATGGTTTAATTTGACTTCTTTTTCAGATACTGTGAAAAGTACGACAAATGTTCAGTTTTTGTGTGGCTCGGTCATGTAGTGTGATTTTGACTGTAAAATCAAATGATTGTCACCATTTAAGATTCATTTGTTTTTATGTGTCACACTGTCTCAGAATGACAATTCCACCTAAGAAACACTCAAATGTGAATGTTTATGAAGGACAATATGTTTTAATTTGACTTCTTTTTCAGATACTGTGAAAAGTACGACAAGTGTTCAGTTTGTGCGTGGCTCGCTCATGTAGTGTGATTTTGACTGTAAAATCAAATGAGCGTCACCATTTAAGATTCATTTGTTTTCATGTGTCACACTGTCTCAGAATGACAATTCCACTTTGGAAACATTCAACCGTGCATGTTTATGAAGGACAACATGTTTTAATTTGACTTCTTTTTCAGATACTGTGAAAAGTACGACAAATGTTCAATTTGTGCTTGTCTCGCTCATGTAGTGTAATTTTGACTGTAAAATCAAATGAGCGTCACCATTTATGATTCATTTCTTTTTATGTGTCACACTGTCTCAGAATGACAATTCCACTTTGGAAACATTCAACCTTGAATGTTTATGAAGGACAATATGTTTTAATTTGACTTCTTTTTCAGGTACTGAGAAAAGTACGACAAATGTTCAGTTTTTGTGTGGCTCGCTCATGTAGTGTGATTTTGACTGTAAAATCAAATGAGCGTCACCATTTAAGATTCATTTGTTTTTATGTGTCACACTGTCTCAGAATGACAATTCAACTCTGGAAACATTCAACTGTGAATGTTTATGAAGGACAACATGTTTTAATTTGACTTCTTTTTCAGATACTGTGAAAAGTACGACAAATGTTCAATTTGTGCTTTTCTCGCTCTTGTAGTGTGATTTTAACTGTAAAATCAAATGATCGTCACCATTTAAGATTTATTTGTTTTTATGTGTCACACTGTGTCGGAATGACAATTCCACTTTAGAAACACTCAAATGTGAATGTGTATGAAGGACAGCATTATTTCATTTGACTTCTTTTTCAGATACTCTGAGAATTACGACAAGTGTTCAGTTTGTGCGTGTCTCGCTCATGTAGTGTGATTTTGACTGTAAAATCAACTGAGCGTCACCATTTAAGATTCATTTGTTTTTATGTGTCACACTATCTCAGAATGACAATTCCACTCTGGAAACATTCAACTGTGAATGTTTATGAAGGACAACATGGTTTAATTTGACTTCTTTTTCAGATACTGTGAAAAGTACGACAAATGTTCAGTTTTTGTGTGGCTCGCTCATGTAGTGTGATTTTGACTGTAAAATCAAATGATTGTCACCATTTAAGATTCATTTGTTTTTATGTGTCACACTGTCTCAGAATGACAATTCCACCTAAGAAACACTCAAATGTGAATGTTTATGAAGGACAATATGTTTTAATTTGACTTCTTTTTCAGATACTGTGAAAAGTACAACAAGTGTTCAGTTTGTGCGTGGCTCGCTCATGTAGTGTGATTTTGACTGTAAAATCAAATGAGCGTCACCATTTAAGATTCATTTGTTTTCATGTGTCACACTGTCTCAGAATGACAATTCCACTTTGGAAACATTCAACCGTGCATGTTTATGAAGGACAACATGTTTTAATTTGACTTCTTTTTCAGATACTGTGAAAAGTACGACAAATGTTCAATTTGTGCTTGTCTCGCTCATGTAGTGTGATTTTGACTGTAAAATCAAATGAGCGTCACCATTTAAGATTCATTTGTTTTCATGTGTCACACTGTCTCAGAATGACAATTCCACTTTGGAAACATTCAACCGTGCATGTTTATGAAGGACAACATGTTTTAATTTGACTTCTTTTTCAGATACTGTGAAAAGTACGACAAATGTTCAGTTTGTGCGTGGCTCGCTCATGTAGTGTGATTTTGACTGTAAAATCAAATGATTGTCACCATTTAAGATTCATTTGTTTTTATGTGTCACACTGTCTCAGAATGACAATTTCACTTTAGAAACACTCAAATGTGAATGTGTATGAAGGACAGCATTATTTCATTTGACTTCTTTTTCGGATACTCTGAAAAGTACAAGTGTTCAGTTTGTGTGTGTCTTGCTCATGCAGTGTGATTTTGACTGTAAAATCAAATGAGCGTCACCATTTAAGATTCATTTGTTTTTATGTGTCACACCGTCTCAGAATGACAATTCCACTTTGGAAACATTCAACTATGAATGTTTATGAAGGACAACATGGTTTAATTGGACTTCCTTTAGAGTTAATGAGAAAAATACAAGTGTTGATGTTGTGCTCTTATCACTCATGTAGTACGATGTTGACTGTAAAATCAAATGAGCGTCACCATTTAAGATTCATTTGTTTTTATGTGTCACACTGTCTCAAAATGACAATTCAACTCTGGAAACATTCAACTATGAATGTTTATGAAGGACAACATGTTTTAATTTGACTTCTTTTTCAGATACTGTGAAAAGTACGACAAATGTTCAATTTGTGCTTGTCTCGCTCATGTAGTGTGATTTTGACTGTAAAATCAAATGAGCGTCACCATTTAAGATTTATTTCTTTTTATGTGTCACACTGTGTCAGAATGACAATTCCACTTTAGAAACACTCAAATGTGAATGTGTATGAAGGACAGCATTATTTCATTTGACTTCTTTTTCGGATACTCTGAAAAGTACAAGTGTTCAGTTTGTGTGTGTCTTGCTCATGCAGTGTGATTTTGACTGTAAAATCAAATGAGCGTCACCATTTAAGATTCATTTGTTTTTATGTGTCACACCGTCTCAGAATGACAATTCCACTTTGGAAACATTCAACTGTGAATGTTTATGAAGGACAACATGGTTTAATTGGACTTCCTTTAGAGTTAATGAGAAAAATACAAGTGTTGATGTTGTGCTCTTATCACTCATGTAGTACGATGTTGACTGTAAAATCAAATGAGCGTCACCATTTAAGATTCATTTGTTTTTATGTGTCACACTGTCTCAAAATGACAATTCAACTCTGGAAACATTCAACTGTGAATGTTTATGAAGGACAACATGTTTTAATTTGACTTCTTTTTCAGATACTGTGAAAAGTACGACAAATGTTCAATTTGTGCTTTTCTCGCTCTTTTAGTGTGATTTTAACTGTAAAATCAAATGATCGTCACCATTTAAGATTTATTTGTTTTTATGTGTCACACTGTGTCGGAATGACAATTCCACTTTAGAAACACTCAAATGTGAATATTTATGAAGGACAGCATTATTTCATTTGACTTCTTTTTCAGATACTCTGAGAATTACGACAAGTGTTCAGTTTGTGCGTGTCTCGCTCATGTAGTGTGATTTTGACTGTAAAATCAACTGAGCGTCACCATTTAAGATTCAATTGTTTTTATGTGTCACACTATCTCAGAATGACAATTCCACTCTGGAAACATTCAACTGTGAATGTTTATGAAGGACAACATGTTTTAATTTGACTTCTTTTTCAGATACTGTGAAAAGTACGACAAATGTTCAGTTTTTGTGTGGCTCGCTCATGTAGTGTGATTTTGACTGTAAAATCAAATGAGCGTCACCATTTAAGATTCATTTGTTTTTATGTGTCACACTGTCTCAAAATGACAATTCAACTCTGGAAACATTCAACTGTGAATGTTTATGAAGGACAACATGTTTTAATTTGACTTCTTTTTCAGATACTGTGAAAAGTACGACAAATGTTCAATTTGTGCTTTTCTCGCTCTTGTAGTGTGATTTTCACTGTAAAATCAAATACTCATCACCATTTAAGATTTACTTGTTTTTATGTGTCACACTGTGTCGGAATGACAATTCCACTTTAGAAACACTCAAATGTGAATATGTATGAAGGACAGCATTATTTCATTTGACTTCTTTTTCAGATACTCTGAGAATTACGACAAGTGTTCAGTTTGTGCGTGTCTCGCTCATGTAGTGTGATTTTGACTGTAAAATAAACTGAGCGTCACCATTTAAGATTCATTTGTTTTTATGTGTCACACTATCTCAGAATGACAATTCCACTCTGGAAACATTCAACTGTGAATGTTTATGAAGGACAACATGGTTTAATTTGACTTCTTTTTCAGATACTGTGAAAAGTACGACAAGTGTTCAGTTTTTGTGTGGCTCGCTCATGTAGTGTGATTTTGACTGTAAAATCAAATGATTGTCACCATTTAAGATTCATTTGTTTTTATGTGTCACACTGTCTCAGAATGACAATTCCACCTAAGAAACACTCAAATGTGAATGTTTATGAAGGACAATATGTTTTAATTTGACTTCTTTTTCAGATACTGTGAAAAGTACGACAAGTGTTCAGTTTGTGCGTGGCTCGCTCTTGTAGTGTGATTTTGACTGTAAAATCAAATGAGCGTCACCATTTAAGATTCATTTGTTTTTATGTGTCACACTGTCTCAGACTGACAATTCCACCTAAGAAACACTCAAATGTGAATGTTTATGAAGGACAACATGTTTTAATTTGACTTCTTTTTCAGATACTGTGAAAAGTACGACAAGTGTTCAGTTTGTGCGTGGCTCGCTCATGTAGTGTGATTTTGACTGTAAAATCAAATGAGCGTCACCATTTAAGATTCATTTGTTTTCATGTGTCACACTCTCAGAATGACAATTCCACTTTGGAAACATTCAAATGTGAATGTGTATGAAGGACAGCATTATTTCATATGACTTCTTTTTCAGATACTCTGAAAAGTACAAGTGTTCAGTTTGTGTGTGTCTTGCTCATGCAGTGTGATTTTGACTGTAAAATCAAATGAGCGTCATCATTTAAGATTCATTTGTTTTTATGTGTCACACCGTCTTAGAATGACAATTCCACTTTGGAAACATTCAACTGTGAATGTTTATGAAGGACAACATGGTTTAATTGGACTTCCTTTAGAGTTAATGAGAAAAATACAAGTGTTGATGTTGTGCTCTTATCACTCATGTAGTACGATGTTGACTGTAAAATCAAATGAGCGTCACCATTTAAGATTCATTTGTTTTTATGTGTCACACTCTCTCAAAATGACAATTCAACTCTGGAAACATTCAACTATGAATGTTTATGAAGGACAACATGTTTTAATTTGACTTTTTTTTCAGATACTGTGAAAAGTACGACAAATGTTCAATTTGTGCTTTTCTCGCTCTTTTAGTGTGATTTTAACTGTAAAATCAAATGATCGTCACCATTTAAGATTTATTTGTTTTTATGTGTCACACTGTGTCGGAATGACAATTCCACTTTAGAAACACTCAAATGTGAATATTTATGAAGGACAGCATTATTTCATTTGACTTCTTTTTCAGATACTCTGAGAATTACGACAAGTGTTCAGTTTGTGCGTGTCTCGCTCATGTAGTGTGATTTTGACTGTAAAATCAACTGAGCGTCACCATTTAAGATTCAATTGTTTTTATGTGTCACACTATCTCAGAATGACAATTCCACTCTGGAAACATTCAACTGTGAATGTTTATGAAGGACAACATGTTTTAATTTGACTTCTTTTTCAGATACTGTGAAAAGTACGACAAATGTTCAGTTTTTGTGTGGCTCGCTCATGTAGTGTGATTTTGACTGTAAAATCAAATGAGCGTCACCATTTAAGATTCATTTGTTTTTATGTGTCACACTGTCTCAAAATGACAATTCAACTCTGGAAACATTCAACTGTGAATGTTTATGAAGGACAACATGTTTTAATTTGACTTCTTTTTCAGATACTGTGAAAAGTACGACAAATGTTCAATTTGTGCTTTTCTCGCTCTTGTAGTGTGATTTTCACTGTAAAATCAAATACTCATCACCATTTAAGATTTACTTGTTTTTATGTGTCACACTGTGTCGGAATGACAATTCCACTTTAGAAACACTCAAATGTGAATATGTATGAAGGACAGCATTATTTCATTTGACTTCTTTTTCAGATACTCTGAGAATTACGACAAGTGTTCAGTTTGTGCGTGTCTCGCTCATGTAGTGTGATTTTGACTGTAAAATAAACTGAGCGTCACCATTTAAGATTCATTTGTTTTTATGTGTCATACTATCTCAGAATGACAATTCCACTCTGGAAACATTCAACTGTGAATGTTTATGAAGGACAACATGGTTTAATTTGACTTCTTTTTCAGATACTGTGAAAAGTACGACAAGTGTTCAGTTTTTGTGTGGCTCGCTCATGTAGTGTGATTTTGACTGTAAAATCAAATGATTGTCACCATTTAAGATTCATTTGTTTTTATGTGTCACACTGTCTCAGAATGACAATTCCACCTAAGAAACACTCAAATGTGAATGTTTATGAAGGACAATATGTTTTAATTTGACTTCTTTTTCAGATACTGTGAAAAGTACGACAAGTGTTCAGTTTGTGCGTGGCTCGCTCTTGTAGTGTGATTTTGACTGTAAAATCAAATGAGCGTCACCATTTAAGATTCATTTGTTTTTATGTGTCACACTGTGTCAGAATGACAATTCCACTTTAGAAACACTCAAATGTGAATGTGTATGAAGGACAGCATTATTTCATTTGACTTCTTTTTCGGATACTCTGAAAAGTACAAGTGTTCAGTTTGTGTGTGTCTTGCTCATGCAGTGTGATTTTGACTGTAAAATCAAATGAGCGTCATCATTTAAGATTCATTTGTTTTTATGTGTCACACCGTCTCAGAATGACAATTCCACTTTGGAAACATTCAACTGTGAATGTTTATGAAGGAGAACATGGTTTATTTGGACTTCCTTTAGAGTTAATGAGTAAAATACAAGTGTTGATGTTGTGCTCTTATCACTCATGTAGTACGATGTTGACTGTAAAATCAAATGAGCGTCACCATTTAAGATTCATTTGTTTTTATGTGTCACACTGTCTCAAAATGACAATTCAACTCTGGAAACATTCAACTGTGAATGTTTATGAAGGACAACATGTTTTAATTTGACTTCTTTTTCAGATACTGTGAAAAGTACGACAAATGTTCAATTTGTGCTTTTCTCGCTCTTGTAGTGTGATTTTAACTGTAAAATCAAATGATCGTCACCATTTAAGATTTATTTGTTTTTATGTGTCACAGTGTCGGAATGACAATTCCACTTTAGAAACACTCAAATGTGAATATGTATGAAGGACAGCATTATTTCATTTGACTTCTTTTTCAGATACTCTGAGAATTACGACAAGTGTTCAGTTTGTGCGTGTCTCGCTCATGTAGTGTGATTTTGACTGTAAAATCAACTGAGCCTCACCATTTCAGATTCATTTGCTTTTATATGTCACACTGTCAGAATGTCAATTCCACCTGAGAAACACTCAAATGTGAGTGTTTTTAATGGACAAAATCGTTTAATTTGACTTTTTTTCAGTTGCTGTTAAAAATACATGTTCATTTTGTTCTCTTGTTGCCCATGTATAATGATGTTGACATTGAAATTAGATGAGCGTTACCATTTGATAGTCATGTGTTTTTTATGCTTCAACGTGTGAATGAGAATACCACTTGAGAAACAATGTGAATGTTGCAACATTCAGCAACATAATTGTTAAATTTGACTTCATTTAAGTTACTGTTGAATTCATGTTGTCTTGACAGGATGAATCTTAAAAAGTAACATTCATATGATTTTCCTGTCGAAATGAGCGAGAAAAGCACAAAATGAACATATGTTGCACTTTTCATAATAACTCAACAGGAATTCAAAATAAACCATGCTGTCCTTCAAAAACATGCAAGACTTGATGTTTCTACAGTGGAATTGTCATTCTCAGACAGTTTGATGCATAAAAACACATGAATCTAAAACAATCACATTCTGTCATTTTCAAGTCAAAATAACGCTATTTGAGCGAGAAAAGCACAAAATGAACATATACTGCACTTTTCACACTAACTCAACACGAATTCAAAATAAACCATGCTGTCCTTCAAAAACATGCAAGAATTGATGTTTCTAAAGTGGAAATGTCATTCTATGACAGTTTGACAAATAAATACAAATGAATCTAAAATACTCATATTCTGTCATTTTCAGGTCGGAATAACGCTATTTGAGCGAGAAAAGCACAAAATGAACATATACTGCACTTTTCACACTAACTCAACACGAATTCAAAATAAACCATGCTGTCCTTCAAAAACATGCAAGAATTGATGTTTCTAAAGTGGAAATGTCATTCTATGACAGTTTGACAAAAAAATACAAATGGATCTAAAATACTCATATTCTGTCATTTTCAGGTCGGAATAACGCTATTTGAGCGAGAAAAGCACAAAATGAACATATACTGCACTTTTCACACTAACTCAACACGAATTCAAAATAAACCATGCTGTCCTTCAAAAACATGCAAGAATTGATGTTTCTAAAGTGGAAATGTCATTCTATGACAGTTTGACAAATAAATACAAATGAATCTAAAATACTCATATTCTGTCATTTTCAGGTCGGAATAACGCTATTTGAGCGAGAAAAGCACAAAATGAACATATACTGCACTTTTCACACTAACTCAACACGAATTCAAAATAAACCATGCTGTCCTTCAAAAACATGCAAGAATTGATGTTTCTAAAGTGGAAATGTCATTCTATGACAGTTTGACAAAAAAATACAAATGGATCTAAAATACTCATATTCTGTCATTTTCAGGTCGGAATAACGCTATTTGAGCGAGAAAAGCACAAAATGAACATATACTGCACTTTTCACACTAACTCAACACGAATTCAAAATAAACCATGCTGTCCTTCAAAAACATGCAAGAATTGATGTTTCTAAAGTGGAAATGTCATTCTATGACAGTTTGACAAAAAAATACAAATGAATCTAAAATACTCATATTCTGTCATTTTCAGGTCGGAATAACGCTATTTGAGCGAGAAAAGCACAAAATGAACATATACTGCACTTTTCACACTAACTCAACACGAATTCAAAATAAACCATGCTGTCCTTCAAAAACATGCAAGAATTGATGTTTCTAAAGTGGAAATGTCATTCTATGACAGTTTGACAAATAAATACAAATGAATCTAAAATACTCATATTCTGTCATTTTCAGGTCGGAATAACGCTATTTGAGCGAGAAAAGCACAAAATGAACATATACTGCACTTTTCACACTAACTCAACACGAATTCAAAATAAACCATGCTGTCCTTCAAAAACATGCAAGAATTGATGTTTCTAAAGTGGAAATGTCATTCTATGACAGTTTGACAAAAAAATACAAATGAATCTAAAATACTCATATTCTGTCATTTTCAGGTCGGAATAACGCTATTTGAGCGAGAAAAGCACAAAATGAACATATACTGCACTTTTCACACTAACTCAACACGAATTCAAAATAAACCATGCTGTCCTTCAAAAACATGCAAGAATTGATGTTTCTAAAGTGGAAATGTCATTCTATGACAGTTTGACAAATAAATACAAATGAATCTAAAATACTCATATTCTGTCATTTTCAGGTCGGAATAACGCTATTTGAGCGAGAAAAGCACAAAATGAACATATACTGCACTTTTCACACTAACTCAACACGAATTCAAAATAAACCATGCTGTCCTTCAAAAACATGCAAGAATTGATGTTTCTAAAGTGGAAATGTCATTCTATGACAGTTTGACAAATAAATACAAATGAATCTAAAATACTCATATTCTGTCATTTTCAGGTCGGAATAACGCTATTTGAGCGAGAAAAGCACAAAATGAACATATACTGCACTTTTCACACTAACTCAACACGAATTCAAAATAAACCATGCTGTCCTTCAAAAACATGCAAGAATTGATGTTTCTAAAGTGGAAATGTCATTCTATGACAGTTTGACAAAAAAATACTAATGAATCTAAAATACTCATATTCTGTCATTTTCAGGTCGGAATAACGCTATTTGAGCGAGAAAAGCACAAAATGAACATATACTGCACTTTTCACACTAACTCAACACGAATTCAAAATAAACCATGCTGTCCTTCAAAAACATGCAAGAATTGATGTTTCTAAAGTGGAAATGTCATTCTATGACAGTTTGACAAATAAATACAAATGAATCTAAAATACTCATATTCTGTCATTTTCAGGTCGGAATAACGCTATTTGAGCGAGAAAAGCACAAAATGAACATATACTGCACTTTTCACACTAACTCAACACGAATTCAAAATAAACCATGCTGTCCTTCAAAAACATGCAAGAATTGATGTTTCTAAAGTGGAAATGTCATTCTATGACAGTTTGACAAAAAAATACTAATGAATCTAAAATACTCATATTCTGTCATTTTCAGGTCGGAATAACGCTATTTGAGCGAGAAAAGCACAAAATGAACATATACTGCACTTTTCACACTAACTCAACACGAATTCAAAATAAACCATGCTGTCCTTCAAAAACATGCAAGAATTGATGTTTCTAAAGTGGAAATGTCATTCTATGACAGTTTGACAAATAAATACAAATGAATCTAAAATACTCATATTCTGTCATTTTCAGGTCGGAATAACGCTATTTGAGCGAGAAAAGCACAAAATGAACATATACTGCACTTTTCACACTAACAACACGAATTCAAAATAAACCATGCTGTCCTTCAAAAACATGCAAGAATTGATGTTTCTAAAGTGGAAATGTCATTCTATGACAGTTTGACAAAAAAATACAAATGGATCTAAAATACTCATATTCTGTCATTTTCAGGTCGGAATAACGCTATTTGAGCGAGAAAAGCACAAAATGAACATATACTGCACTTTTCACACTAACTCAACACGAATTCAAAATAAACCATGCTGTCCTTCAAAAACATGCAAGAATTGATGTTTCTAAAGTGGAAATGTCATTCTATGACAGTTTGACAAATAAATACAAATGAATCTAAAATACTCATATTCTGTCATTTTCAGGTCGGAATAACGCTATTTGAGCGAGAAAAGCACAAAATGAACATATACTGCACTTTTCACACTAACTCAACACGAATTCAAAATAAACCATGCTGTCCTTCAAAAACATGCAAGAATTGATGTTTCTAAAGTGGAAATGTCATTCTATGACAGTTTGACAAAAAAATACAAATGAATCTAAAATACTCATATTCTGTCATTTTCAGGTCGGAATAACGCTATTTGAGCGAGAAAAGCACAAAATGAACATATACTGCACTTTTCACACTAACTCAACACGAATTCAAAATAAACCATGCTGTCCTTCAAAAACATGCAAGAATTGATGTTTCTAAAGTGGAAATGTCATTCTATGACAGTTTGACAAATAAATACAAATGAATCTAAAATACTCATATTCTGTCATTTTCAGGTCGGAATAACGCTATTTGAGCGAGAAAAGCACAAAATGAACATATACTGCACTTTTCACACTAACTCAACACGAATTCAAAATAAACCATGCTGTCCTTCAAAAACATGCAAGAATTGATGTTTCTAAAGTGGAAATGTCATTCTATGACAGTTTGACAAATAAATACAAATGAATCTAAAATACTCATATTCTGTCATTTTCAGGTCGGAATAACGCTATTTGAGCGAGAAAAGCACAAAATGAACATATACTGCACTTTTCACACTAACTCAACACGAATTCAAAATAAACCATGCTGTCCTTCAAAAACATGCAAGAATTGATGTTTCTAAAGTGGAAATGTCATTCTATGACAGTTTGACAAAAAAATACAAATGAATCTAAAATACTCATATTCTGTCATTTTCAGGTCGGAATAACGCTATTTGAGCGAGAAAAGCACAAAATGAACATATACTGCACTTTTCACACTAACTCAACACGAATTCAAAATAAACCATGCTGTCCTTCAAAAACATGCAAGAATTGATGTTTCTAAAGTGGAAATGTCATTCTATGACAGTTTGACAAATAAATACAAATGAATCTAAAATACTCATATTCTGTCATTTTCAGGTCGGAATAACGCTATTTGAGCGAGAAAAGCACAAAATGAACATATACTGCACTTTTCACACTAACTCAACACGAATTCAAAATAAACCATGCTGTCCTTCAAAAACATGCAAGAATTGATGTTTCTAAAGTGGAAATGTCATTCTATGACAGTTTGACAAATAAATACAAATGAATCTAAAATACTCATATTCTGTCATTTTCAGGTCGGAATAACGCTATTTGAGCGAGAAAAGCACAAAATGAACATATACTGCACTTTTCACACTAACTCAACACGAATTCAAAATAAACCATGCTGTCCTTCAAAAACATGCAAGAATTGATGTTTCTAAAGTGGAAATGTCATTCTATGACAGTTTGACAAAAAAATACTAATGAATCTAAAATACTCATATTCTGTCATTTTCAGGTCGGAATAACGCTATTTGAGCGAGAAAAGCACAAAATGAACATATACTGCACTTTTCACACTAACTCAACACGAATTCAAAATAAACCATGCTGTCCTTCAAAAACATGCAAGAATTGATGTTTCTAAAGTGGAAATGTCATTCTATGACAGTTTGACAAATAAATACAAATGAATCTAAAATACTCATATTCTGTCATTTTCAGGTCGGAATAACGCTATTTGAGCGAGAAAAGCACAAAATGAACATATACTGCACTTTTCACACTAACTCAACACGAATTCAAAATAAACCATGCTGTCCTTCAAAAACATGCAAGAATTGATGTTTCTAAAGTGGAAATGTCATTCTATGACAGTTTGACAAAAAAATACTAATGAATCTAAAATACTCATATTCTGTCATTTTCAGGTCGGAATAACGCTATTTGAGCGAGAAAAGCACAAAATGAACATATACTGCACTTTTCACACTAACTCAACACGAATTCAAAATAAACCATGCTGTCCTTCAAAAACATGCAAGAATTGATGTTTCTAAAGTGGAAATGTCATTCTATGACAGTTTGACAAATAAATACAAATGAATCTAAAATACTCATATTCTGTCATTTTCAGGTCGGAATAACGCTATTTGAGCGAGAAAAGCACAAAATGAACATATACTGCACTTTTCACACTAACTCAACACGAATTCAAAATAAACCATGCTGTCCTTCAAAAACATGCAAGAATTGATGTTTCTAAAGTGGAAATGTCATTCTATGACAGTTTGACAAAAAAATACAAATGAATCTAAAATACTCATATTCTGTCATTTTCAGGTCGGAATAACGCTATTTGAGCGAGAAAAGCACAAAATGAACATATACTGCACTTTTCACACTAACTCAACACGAATTCAAAATAAACCATGCTGTCCTTCAAAAACATGCAAGAATTGATGTTTCTAAAGTGGAAATGTCATTCTATGACAGTTTGACAAAAAAATACAAATGAATCTAAAATACTCATATTCTGTCATTTTCAGGTCGGAATAACGCTATTTGAGCGAGAAAAGCACAAAATGAACATATACTGCACTTTTCACACTAACTCAACACGAATTCAAAATAAACCATGCTGTCCTTCAAAAACATGCAAGAATTGATGTTTCTAAAGTGGAAATGTCATTCTATGACAGTTTGACAAATAAATACAAATGAATCTAAAATACTCATATTCTGTCATTTTCAGGTCGGAATAACGCTATTTGAGCGAGAAAAGCACAAAATGAACATATACTGCACTTTTCACACTAACTCAACACGAATTCAAAATAAACCATGCTGTCCTTCAAAAACATGCAAGAATTGATGTTTCTAAAGTGGAAATGTCATTCTATGACAGTTTGACAAATAAATACAAATGAATCTAAAATATCATATTCTGTCATTTTCAGGTCGGAATAACGCTATTTGAGCGAGAAAAGCACAAAATGAACATATACTGCACTTTTCACACTAACTCAACACGAATTCAAAATAAACCATGCTGTCCTTCAAAAACATGCAAGAATTGATGTTTCTAAAGTGGAAATGTCATTCTATGACAGTTTGACAAATAAATACAAATGAATCTAAAATACTCATATTCTGTCATTTTCAGGTCGGAATAACGCTATTTGAGCGAGAAAAGCACAAAATGAACATATACTGCACTTTTCACACTAACTCAACACGAATTCAAAATAAACCATGCTGTCCTTCAAAAACATGCAAGAATTGATGTTTCTAAAGTGGAAATGTCATTCTATGACAGTTTGACAAATAAATACAAATGAATCTAAAATACTCATATTCTGTCTTTTTCAGGTCGGAATAACGCTATTTGAGCGAGAAAAGCACAAAATGAACATATACTGCACTTTTCACACTAACTCAACACGAATTCAAAATAAACCATGCTGTCCTTCAAAAACATGCAAGAATTGATGTTTCTAAAGTGGAAATGTCATTCTATGACAGTTTGACAAATAAATACAAATGAATCTAAAATACTCATATTCTGTCATTTTCAGGTCGGAATAACGCTATTTGAGCGAGAAAAGCACAAAATGAACATATACTGCACTTTTCACACTAACTCAACACGAATTCAAAATAAACCATGCTGTCCTTCAAAAACATGCAAGAATTGATGTTTCTAAAGTGGAAATGTCATTCTATGACAGTTTGACAAATAAATACAAATGAATCTAAAATACTCATATTCTGTCATTTTCAGGTCGGAATAACGCTATTTGAGCGAGAAAAGCACAAAATGAACATATACTGCACTTTTCACACTAACTCAACACGAATTCAAAATAAACCATGCTGTCCTTCAAAAACATGCAAGAATTGATGTTTCTAAAGTGGAAATGTCATTCTATGACAGTTTGACAAATAAATACAAATGAATCTAAAATACTCATATTCTGTCATTTTCAGGTCGGAATAACGCTATTTGAGCGAGAAAAGCACAAAATGAACATATACTGCACTTTTCACACTAACTCAACACGAATTCAAAATAAACCATGCTGTCCTTCAAAAACATGCAAGAATTGATGTTTCTAAAGTGGAAATGTCATTCTATGACAGTTTGACAAATAAATACAAATGAATCTAAAATACTCATATTCTGTCATTTTCAGGTCGGAATAACGCTATTTGAGCGAGAAAAGCACAAAATGAACATATACTGCACTTTTCACACTAACTCAACACGAATTCAAAATAAACCATGCTGTCCTTCAAAAACATGCAAGAATTGATGTTTCTAAAGTGGAAATGTCATTCTATGACAGTTTGACAAATAAATACAAATGAATCTAAAATACTCATATTCTGTCATTTTCAGGTCGGAATAACGCTATTTGAGCGAGAAAAGCACAAAATGAACATATACTGCACTTTTCACACTAACTCAACACGAATTCAAAATAAACCATGCTGTCCTTCAAAAACATGCAAGAATTGATGTTTCTAAAGTGGAAATGTCATTCTATGACAGTTTGACAAATAAATACAAATGAATCTAAAATACTCATATTCTGTCATTTTCAGGTCGGAATAACGCTATTTGAGCGAGAAAAGCACAAAATGAACATATACTGCACTTTTCACACTAACTCAACACGAATTCAAAATAAACCATGCTGTCCTTCAAAAACATGCAAGAATTGATGTTTCTAAAGTGGAAATGTCATTCTATGACAGTTTGACAAATAAATACAAATGAATCTAAAATACTCATATTCTGTCATTTTCAGGTCGGAATAACGCTATTTGAGCGAGAAAAGCACAAAATGAACATATACTGCACTTTTCACACTAACTCAACACGAATTCAAAATAAACCATGCTGTCCTTCAAAAACATGCAAGAATTGATGTTTCTAAAGTGGAAATGTCATTCTATGACAGTTTGACAAATAAATACAAATGAATCTAAAATACTCATATTCTGTCATTTTCAGGTCGGAATAACGCTATTTGAGCGAGAAAAGCACAAAATGAACATATACTGCACTTTTCACACTAACTCAACACGAATTCAAAATAAACCATGCTGTCCTTCAAAAACATGCAAGAATTGATGTTTCTAAAGTGGAAATGTCATTCTATGACAGTTTGACAAATAAATACAAATGAATCTAAAATACTCATATTCTGTCATTTTCAGGTCGGAATAACGCTATTTGAGCGAGAAAAGCACAAAATGAACATATACTGCACTTTTCACACTAACTCAACACGAATTCAAAATAAACCATGCTGTCCTTCAAAAACATGCAAGAATTGATGTTTCTAAAGTGGAAATGTCATTCTATGACAGTTTGACAAATAAATACAAATGAATCTAAAATACTCATATTCTGTCATTTTCAGGTCGGAATAACGCTATTTGAGCGAGAAAAGCACAAAATGAACATATACTGCACTTTTCACACTAACTCAACACGAATTCAAAATAAACCATGCTGTCCTTCAAAAACATGCAAGAATTGATGTTTCTAAAGTGGAAATGTCATTCTATGACAGTTTGACAAAAAAATACAAATGAATCTAAAATACTCATATTCTGTCATTTTCAGGTCGGAATAACGCTATTTGAGCGAGAAAAGCACAAAATGAACATATACTGCACTTTTCACACTAACTCAACACGAATTCAAAATAAACCATGCTGTCCTTCAAAAACATGCAAGAATTGATGTTTCTAAAGTGGAAATGTCATTCTATGACAGTTTGACAAATAAATACAAATGAATCTAAAATACTCATATTCTGTCATTTTCAGGTCGGAATAACGCTATTTGAGCGAGAAAAGCACAAAATGAACATATACTGCACTTTTCACACTAACTCAACACGAATTCAAAATAAACCATGCTGTCCTTCAAAAACATGCAAGAATTGATGTTTCTAAAGTGGAAATGTCATTCTATGACAGTTTGACAAATAAATACAAATGAATCTAAAATACTCATATTCTGTCATTTTCAGGTCGGAATAACGCTATTTGAGCGAGAAAAGCACAAAATGAACATATACTGCACTTTTCACACTAACTCAACACGAATTCAAAATAAACCATGCTGTCCTTCAAAAACATGCAAGAATTGATGTTTCTAAAGTGGAAATGTCATTCTATGACAGTTTGACAAATAAATACAAATGAATCTAAAATACTCATATTCTGTCATTTTCAGGTCGGAATAACGCTATTTGAGCGAGAAAAGCACAAAATGAACATATACTGCACTTTTCACACTAACTCAACACGAATTCAAAATAAACCATGCTGTCCTTCAAAAACATGCAAGAATTGATGTTTCTAAAGTGGAAATGTCATTCTATGACAGTTTGACAAATAAATACAAATGAATCTAAAATACTCATATTCTGTCATTTTCAGGTCGGAATAACGCTATTTGAGCGAGAAAAGCACAAAATGAACATATACTGCACTTTTCACACTAACTCAACACGAATTCAAAATAAACCATGCTGTCCTTCAAAAACATGCAAGAATTGATGTTTCTAAAGTGGAAATGTCATTCTATGACAGTTTGACAAATAAATACAAATGAATCTAAAATACTCATATTCTGTCATTTTCAGGTCGGAATAACGCTATTTGAGCGAGAAAAGCACAAAATGAACATATACTGCACTTTTCACACTAACTCAACACGAATTCAAAATAAACCATGCTGTCCTTCAAAAACATGCAAGAATTGATGTTTCTAAAGTGGAAATGTCATTCTATGACAGTTTGACAAATAAATACAAATGAATCTAAAATACTCATATTCTGTCATTTTCAGGTCGGAATAACGCTATTTGAGCGAGAAAAGCACAAAATGAACATATACTGCACTTTTCACACTAACTCAACACGAATTCAAAATAAACCATGCTGTCCTTCAAAAACATGCAAGAATTGATGTTTCTAAAGTGGAAATGTCATTCTATGACAGTTTGACAAATAAATACAAATGAATCTAAAATACTCATATTCTGTCATTTTCAGGTCGGAATAACGCTATTTGAGCGAGAAAAGCACAAAATGAACATATACTGCACTTTTCACACTAACTCAACACGAATTCAAAATAAACCATGCTGTCCTTCAAAAACATGCAAGAATTGATGTTTCTAAAGTGGAAATGTCATTCTATGACAGTTTGACAAATAAATACAAATGAATCTAAAATACTCATATTCTGTCATTTTCAGGTCGGAATAACGCTATTTGAGCGAGAAAAGCACAAAATGAACATATACTGCACTTTTCACACTAACTCAACACGAATTCAAAATAAACCATGCTGTCCTTCAAAAACATGCAAGAATTGATGTTTCTAAAGTGGAAATGTCATTCTATGACAGTTTGACAAATAAATACAAATGAATCTAAAATACTCATATTCTGTCATTTTCAGGTCGGAATAACGCTATTTGAGCGAGAAAAGCACAAAATGAACATATACTGCACTTTTCACACTAACTCAACACGAATTCAAAATAAACCATGCTGTCCTTCAAAAACATGCAAGAATTGATGTTTCTAAAGTGGAAATGTCATTCTATGACAGTTTGACAAATAAATACAAATGAATCTAAAATACTCATATTCTGTCATTTTCAGGTCGGAATAACGCTATTTGAGCGAGAAAAGCACAAAATGAACATATACTGCACTTTTCACACTAACTCAACACGAATTCAAAATAAACCATGCTGTCCTTCAAAAACATGCAAGAATTGATGTTTCTAAAGTGGAAATGTCATTCTATGACAGTTTGACAAATAAATACAAATGAATCTAAAATACTCATATTCTGTCATTTTCAGGTCGGAATAACGCTATTTGAGCGAGAAAAGCACAAAATGAACATATACTGCACTTTTCACACTAACTCAACACGAATTCAAAATAAACCATGCTGTCCTTCAAAAACATGCA